>NC_141392.1:35137377-35737377 GCF_034619465.1 Leptosomus discolor
TCCAGCCCTGCAGGGGAGGCAGGGACAGCACTGGGGAGGTGCTGCCAGGGGTTCGGTTACGAGGAGTTGGTTTGTAGAAGCTGAGACCAGATGATTCCTCAGACTTTACTGTTACCAGCCTGAGCACTGAAGAGAAACTTAATTCACCCCACGTCCAGTTTCACAGCCATGCAGCTAGATAGGAGAATGGCTTACATGGAGCCTGCATTAATTATTTCTCTATTTGTGCAATGTGCAGATGAATTACCCAACACTTGCCAAAAAAGCCAACCTCATCTCCTGTGGCTTTGCAGAGAGAAATGGGAATGGCTGGCAACTCCCTGGCCAGATCCCCCCATCCTCCAGGTATTTCCATTCAGAGACATCAACAAACCCAAAACACATAGAGGTGGCCTCTGGCCAGTCTCCATGTGTCTCATCTCTGTCTCCCCGCAGGAAGGCAGAGCTTTGAGGGAGGCTCTCGCTGTTTCTCAGGGGAAGCAGATGTTTATCGAGGAGTGGGGTGCTCTGCTCTGCAGGCATCAGCACCGGCACCACCACCAGTCCACACTAAAAAGGTGTTACCAAACAGCATTTGGCTTTCTTGCAATAAGACATTTCACAACAAGGAGCGTTGCTAGTCTGTAAGTTTTTGCCTTAAAGCCCACAAAAGTAACACAAGCATCCTCACCTGTATTTAACTTCTCCAGTTAGGAGAGAAGTTAATACGTCAGGATTACTTGTTTTGTGGTTTGCTTGTCGATTAAGAGGTGGCTGAGCTTTTCTGCTCCACTAGCCTCTCACACTAGTGTCACCTGGTGCATGGCCATCCTGTCTTCTCCAAAGTCCCTGGAAGGAAACTCCAACTATGCCTGTAATAGCATCCTCCAGCCAGGGCTTTCAACTAATTTTGCATATATCAGCTAAAAGGAGCTGAGGGCCAAAGACAGGTTATCTGGCTGCTGTTGGCCAGGATGTCTCATGCAGAGACAGCAGCAGATCTCATTTTCTGAATTTATAACTCTATCTCAAGTGCTATTTCTGCTTGGGAATGGAAGAGAGGGTCACCAGCAGCGGTAGCACCAAGCACCTAACACAACATGTGTCTTGAGTTTATTCTCCTTGCCAAGGAGAAGCTGCCTTTCATGTAAACATGTCCTCCCTCGGATAGAGGCAGGTGTCCACCCCAGTGGGGACAAGGGCTAGCCAATACCTTCCCTCTCTTGTCCAAGAGTTTCCTAGGCTTCCATCCTTGTAACTGCAGAATTGGAAGAAGATTTGTCTGTTTTCTCTTGGTCAAGTATTTAAATTCTCCAGGCTCACGGGTTGAGGGGAAAAAAATCCTCCCAGTGTTACTCCCTCTCTACTAGCTCCATCTGGAGGCTCTAAAAAAACTTGCGTTGTAAAATTATTTTTACTTTTATTTATTTATTTGTTTATTTAGGATTGAAGGGCTGTCTTGGCATTGAAAACCAGTAATACCAAAAAGCATTGAGGCAGAGGCAGCTGTAGATGCAGAAAGCTGTTTCTGCTGCTGTCTGACCCGCTCTGCTTAGAGCCAAAAGCACTACTTACCATTCAGCTCAAGGATCCACATAAAAAACACTTCACTTGACAGTATCCTGGGATAAATACCAGCATCACTGATTATTCTTACGGTAAAATCCCACCAGGAATACAGACACTGACCTCTTCCAAAGGAGGAGTTACATAGGACAGTTCTGGTGTGCACACTTGGCAGCTCAAGGTGAAGAAAGCCTCTCTAAAGCTTCTTGCTCCACAAGTCTAACAGTAACTAGGTGTGGAGGGAGGGAGGCGTGCCAGACCAAAGGAGAGCAGGACATGAAGCCTCTTTAAGGTCTGCCTTTCTTCAAGCTTTTCCTGCTTAGGAACAACCTGCATGAAGACCCACAGCCCTGGGAGTTGTGCTTCCTACTCTTTGCTCCCTCTCTGACTCCGCTGGTGAGACAGCCATCCCAGGAAGCTGCAATTGCTTCTCTACCAACAGATGTCCTGGGTAAAAACTACCTTAGCACTAGCAATGTCATTTGCAGGCTTAATAGGCATCATGATTGTTGGCCAGTGATGGTCTGGGGAGAGCAATACAAAGAGAATTAGGAAGGGAACTCCTGATAAGGAATGACAAATCATAATTGGATAATTATCCCAAAAGCTGGATGCAACTATGTAGCCAGAGCAGCACCAGAGTGATATTTAATGTACCCAGGGTGCTCCGGAGTCAGATGTCATCTTGCCTGATGTCCATGCAGTGTGAAGGCAGGAGGCTGCCAAATCTACTTTTTTCTCCTCTAACTGATAACAAGCCCACGCTGGAAGCTCTTGTCAAATCAAGCAGCTGCTCTTGACCTCTGAGTCTGCAAACAGCTGGGTGGTGACATGTCTGTTAGTTTAAACTATTTTAGGAAACCTGCCCCTTTTCAGTCGTGAAACGCATGAAAGGTGTGATGGCAAAATTTGGATGCAGCAAAATCCGATCCTGAAATCATCCAAACCTGCCTTCCTTATCTTTCCCTATAATGTCGCAATTAACAGATGCGTAACCAGGAGTGGCACTCCTCTCCCTGGCTACCTGACCCTTTTTCCAAATGCTAACTGAAAGCTGTCCCCTGCTGACCCCCTGCCCCTCCTTGTGGGACTCAGGCTTTTGGCTTGATGATGAAGCTGGTTGCTGCTTGGGTCATGCTAGAACTGCCACTTCTCTGTACAGCTGCTCTGCAGTTATCAGCCCAAAGATGTGCTCCCCTCCTGGGACCCTCACCTCAAGTACTCAGGGATCACTGGAACAAGCGTATATTCATGAGCTGAGCACCTTCCGACTGATAAAGGAGAAACTTTGCAGACCTTTTGCTTCCTACTGAGCTCTTTTCCCCGTTTTTCAGCCCAAGTAGACCTCTGTATTTCCACTCGTCTAACATGTGCTTCCCTTCTCCATCCTCAGTCTGGCTGGGAGCGTTGGGCATTGCTAACACACATCCCCATGCCCCTGTGGGATACGTGCACAACACAGCCATGCCCGTCATGGCTTACGTTTACTTTACAATCTCCCTTTTAATATCAGAAAGAAATGTTAACATTGCCTTTTAGGAGGTTTTGGGGTTTTTTTAACTTAGAAAACATAGAGATCCTTTGAAGTGGTTAATCATCTCCCACAACCTCTTCACTAAGGAATAAACCTCATTCTTCCTCATCTTCCTTTTTTGGACTGCTGGTGACTTTAGCTTCATAGAGCTCTTCTAGGAAGAACCTGCCTTTGAGAAAGTGATTGGATTTTTTTTTCCCAGAACTGGAGGTTCTGGGAGTGGGAGTTAGCACCATGTGCCCATGTTCATGGTGCTGAGGAAGTGGCACATCCTCTGTTTAAAATCCTGCTGAACAGCAAGCTTACCTCTGGGGCTTGCGTTCAAGCCGGCTGGTGTAAGTGGCTCACACTATGCTCTCCTCGGTCAGGCATCCCCACATATAAAAAGCGCATCTGTTGTCAGCTCAGCGTGCAGAAGAGGTTTAGCTAAAAATACTTATTACTCTTTCCTTCAAGCAGAAAGCTCAAATATCATCTTTCTTCCCCTCCAAGGAGCATGCAAGCGCAAAGGTATGTGCAGAGCTTCCTATTGACACCTTCCCAACCACAAGAGACACCATGATCTGCAGGAGAGACCTTGCTGGCCTTGCCACGTGAGGCAGTATTTACTGTGGCACTAAAAACTTGCAGCTTGCTTTTGTCCTGAAAACCATCCACTTCTGTTGCTGCATTTGGTTTCTTATAAAACCAGTTTTCAGTCTCTGTCAGAGGGCTTTCACCAGGGGTTTAAATTGCTCCTGAAATAACTCCCATGTTGGTTTATTAGCGGCTTCCTAAATCGTCCATCTCAAGCTTTGAAAGGATTCTGTTCCCATTGGCTTAGGAAATAATCATATAATAATTTTTTTTCATTAGGGTCATATCAGCCAAGGTGTATTGTCGGTCTCATTTTAAAATTACTCAAGCCGCAAGTTTGTTGAGAAACACTTGTGAATGAGAAAGCAAAACTGAATATATGAATATAATCAGTGAACATTTCACAAGACGGCTGTGCTGGATCTCTGGAAAGCACAAATCTGTGGCTTTACAAATACTGATTTGGTTTAAAGCCCGAAGTTTAGCAAACTGAAATTTATATTTTCTCAGCCTTTGACTTAGCTTCAGTATTTTGCCTTTGCACATGTATGCATGCAGTGCTGCTGCTGAACACCCAATGCTAACAGATGCACAACTCAACCCAGCAGCACAGTGAAGCCAACCTGAGCTGCTGGGCTGGAATTACCCACTCAGGTATATCCTGGCCCCTGTACTGCTGACAACAACTTAATGCTCACCTTCATCCCAAGTATTATTAGCTGCCTGCCACAATAAAATCTTGCAAGGTTAATCTGTGCAGCTTAATGATAGCCATGAAAGTTCTGGCTTGTAAGGACAGCCAGGTGGCTCCTTTTAACTCCAGACAGATTTTCCATCATGGTCTGCTCAGAGGAGCATGTGTGTGCATGCATATGGATGCACACAATGTATGTATTGGTGCCATCTGCCAGGAAGGCAACGGCCACCTCTTCTCTCCCAGGTTTGCTCTTCAGCTACAATACAGAGGGTAAAGAGAGGGAGAGGGTACTGCAGGAGCAGGATAGCTTGAATTTGGGTCTTTTGGCCACAGAGAGAAACAGTCATTATGAGATGAAGTCAACATGACTGAGAAGTCTTGAGTGGCCACAGATTTGTTCATGCAGTGCATTTCATTGGGAGTCAACAAACACTCAGAGCCTCAAATATGAGTTGGCATGAGTTGAGCTTTTAATGCATTTAAGCAACAAATCACGCCCAGGTGTACGATGACTATGTTTTTTGAGAGAACGTAGGCAAAGGTCTCTGTGCAAACCCTTTGTATCATTTAGCTACAAACCCCTTGATGATTGTGGTTAGCAGACTTGAGAAAAGAAAGCATCTGGGCAATTAAACCTTTAGTAATAAATTAATAAGCAAGATTATAGATTCTGTAAAACCAAAACAATGGGATTATTTCTAAGCTGAAGACTGCATCTCTACTAATTTCTCTATTTACCTGCAGTCACAGTATTTTATTTTAAGCAGCTGACTGTTCAGCCTCTGTTCTGATAAAATAGCATTTGTCATGCTCTGCAAAGCTGCCACTTAAAAAGTTGTTAGAATGGTGGTTTTTCTAAAAAAACCTCTTTGTATTTGAACACAAAAGATCTGCATTTTCAGTTGCAAATAATTATAGTTACATAAACTCCTCTTTCATTACAACTGAACTGGTTATGCTCTTGGATTTGCTCTTTGGAATTCAAAATGTGTCTATAAATGTAAAGAAGTCCCCATACCACAGGAAATGGAAGGAGAAGAAAAAAAAAAAAGAAGAGAAAAAAATAATTCTAATTAAAAAAAGAAGAGAAAAAAATAATTCTAATAAACTCTTCCAAGGCAACTTTCCTCTGTTTTCTGAATCTGGTGCTTTGAAAGCACACTGCATCAGTTTTACTTGCCAAAGAAGTTCTGCCTTCCCTTGTACAAAGTGAGATTTAAATACTGTTGATTTGATATGACGTGATGCCTTAGAAATATGCCCAGGGTGCGAAGCTCTGTGGCAAGCATCAGCATAATGTTGATTTAGAACCATTTGTAAGAGCTAGAGTTTCCAGCTTCACCTGCAGTCACTGTAAAAAATAGCAGGAATTGCTGCAGTAGAAGAATGACAGTGCGAGACAAACTTGAAATTAGTTTTTTGTTCATTTGCCGAAAAGCTTTATTTCTTCTCTCATAATAATTCTTGCTGGGAATGGAAAGCTGTCGCAAAAGCACAGAGATCAGCTTTGCAGCCTGCCTTGTACAGCTTTCACGAGCACGAAGGGAGGATTTGGGATCCACTCTTTCCAGGTGCGCCATGACAAAGCATGCCAGTCATGCTGAACAGTTCCCAGTCTTCCCTGGAAGATTTTTGCCAACACACACTCAGCCAGAAGCCCTAATGTTCTCAGCTGCTCCATCTAGAAACCCTCCAGAAGTGGATCTGACAATTCGAATCTTAATTTCCCCCAGGATTTGTTTCTCAAAGGCTGCTTATATGTATTCGCTCGGGAGCTGCTGTTTGGAGTCCTGACTTTTGTTCTCGTGGGGAAGTCTATCAGCAAGTAAATAGTGGATGTGAAATTCCTTCCTGCACAGAAAGTTTGTATGTACTGAAAATACCCTCATCACTAACTGAAGAATAACTTTTGATACTTATGAATTCAGAGTTGTTTAGAAGATGCAGTTTGGTATAAATATATTCAGTGGGTTTCAACCACATGGGTCAGAAGTCGTTCAGTGCAAACTCCTGCTCGATGCAGGGCTGAAGTCAGGGCCAGGTCCATGGATTGACCTTCCACAACCTCTCTGGTTGCATCAGTATTTAATCACCCTCAGGTCTGATAAATCATTTTCTGGTGTTCCAACTTGCATCCATTGCCTCATGACCTTCCACTCTGTGCCACTGAGCCCTGCTTGGCTCTCTGCACGCTCCCATTAGACAGTCGTTGGCAAGAAGATCTCCTCTGCGCATTTCCTTTCCAGGATGAAGAAACCCATCGCTCTCAGACTCATCTAGTACATCGTGTCCTCCAGCCCATGAACAATCAAAAAAAAATCACAGAATAGAAACATTTCAAAGAGCAAAGTACTTAATACCACAACTTGGGAGTAGCAGTGTGCAAGTTTCCTCTTGTATTAGAAAACTGCAACAGTCTGAAAGGCAGAAGGAGAAGCGGATGGCTGCTCTTTTTGCTTTCATGTGCGTATTTTCATATGCTACCTACTAAGAGAAGAGCAAAGCACTGCAAAAACAGTGCAGACTGTACAAAGTAACACAAGGCACAGTAAAGATAGCTAACCACAGCAGGACAGAACCTGCCAGAAATGTAAAGACTAGAGAAAGTAGAACAGAGGGCAAAACAGTTCAGAAACATGAATACAAATATCCACTGTTTGCTAGTTTGAGAGTTTGTAAGTAGCGGGGTAGTAGTTCAGTATGCAGTCAATGACCAGATGAGCAATTTCCTGTTGAATTGCTTCATGGAAGTCTGGAGGAAACACAAGCAGCGCTTAAAACTCATAATAAGAGAGGAGTCATATGTAGATTCAAGTGTCAGCTTGAGGAGTTGAATGTACCATGAGATAGTCTATCAAGTACTGAGGTTAATTACACAATTGTTCTCACACACCAAGTGTTATAAACATCACTTTACAAGCAGCAAGTTGTCATTTGTTAGTGGCCAGCCCAGCCTCAAACCGTGACAAACATCAAAAACCCCTGAAGAGCCAGATCTTCTAGATTTGCTTTTTTTAAAGCTTCTTCCCTACATTGCAATGTTTCTGTACGTATGGCTCAAAACATACTGCACACTAGCAGGATTTATCATGTCTTATTTATGGTTTTCAGGCACAGATGTGTACTCTTTACTTAGACTGCAGCCTTTTTCAACTAATAGTGTGCACTGTAGCTGGCTGCTGCGACATTCATTGTAAAACGCAGTCCTAAAATAAGCTGTAGCATGGTAATTACTGGAATGAATTCCTTTGGTCTGTGGGTTCATGTTGCAATGAGATTTTACTGACTTTGCATGGAACACCAGAAGGCAGTCATCACACTGGCAGCTTTCCTTACGTCCCTCATTCTGCAGAAGTTCCCAAACTGTCGTGAAAAGACAGACGTATGAAATTTTCTTATCATTTCTCCACAGCTGAACTCCAAGGGTTTAAAGGAACAAGAAAAACAGTGAAAAAAAAAATTGGTGTATAGACTTCTTTTCTGTTCCTAAGACTGCAAGAATGTGTAAGTTCTCACAACAGCTGCTTCATAAACATTCAAGGCATTCACTTACTGTGCTCTGTTTCTAGCTGGCCTGTACTGCAGCAGACATCCCCCTCTTCTGAAATGCTGTTCTCCCTTTCAACTATTTATGTACAGGAAGTCGTTGCTGGTTTACTATCACTGTACTTAATACCTGAGGACTGCTCTCCTGTCGATTGTGACTGCTGCATATTCACCAGGCTGAGGATAACTGTGTATACCTTTGGGTGGGTATTAGTGCTATTTCATTAAACTTATTTTCACTTTGACCCACAGGTCTGCTCTCCTTTTCCCCATTTCCCCTTCCTGGCCAGTGAGGGGTTGTGGAGTGATAGAGCAACTGTTATACTTTAGCCCTGGAGAAGCTAAACGTGGACAGAGAAAAATCTCATTATTGTGAGAGTTTGCACTCTGAAAACAGGGTGGGAAGTATTTAAGGCACTTTGAAAACAAACAGAACAGGTAGTAGTACATCTTAAGAAATTCCCAGAAAAACAAACCTAGTCTAAATCCCTTAAGTCTATGTAAGGTGGGTTACTATAGTAGGGACAAAGCAGGAGCCTAGGAGAAGTTACACCTGTGTTTTTACAAATGAATAATTACAGCAGCTGTATTTGAACCTTCCTGAAGTTAAAGTACTTGTAGGCCGCACTAGGAAAATTCTCAAGCAAGTATATTAACCTCACTCAGTCTTAACCAAGTGAGCCCTTGTCTCCTGGGACAAAAGGTTTTGAAGCTACAATCAAATTAGTACTGAGCTACAGCACCAACACTACTTTTGAACTGTAGTGCTGGAATACAAATTTGCCTTTAGGCTTGTGGGTCAGATGTTGACATAAGCAATTTTGCCTGGGCAAGACAAATGGAAGCGCTAGTCATCAGTAAAGCTTCTTAAAACCAGTGTCCCTCAATTCTTTAAGCGTTTGGGTTTTTTATGTTGGACTATGAAATTCTGCTAGTTACAGAACCAAAACATGCAAAGTGCAACAGACTGCTCTTAGCCAGTATGTGATTAAGCATCTTTTAATATTTCTATTGACAAACACTGTAAGCATAACCAGAGTGAACAGTATATACTTGGAGTCTGTCCAGTGAGAGACTTGAGTCACTGAACTACTAGTTCAAGAACTACTGGCATTCTAATTTCATTCTCAGTTGAGCCAAACGATGCTGAAGTGATCACAGACTAGGACGTGTTCCAACAGTGCCAAATTCTAATCAAAACTCAGATTGTGCGTTAGGAGCCAAGGCAGAGGCGAACAATTACTCTGTATCATACACAGAAAGCAACTAGTATTGAACAAAGTTTGGTCAACAAACTAGTTTTACTTCTTTAATAATCCTTTTGCTAAGAACTCAATAGGCACAACAGTACCAGTAAGCATATGAACTTTAAAATGCACAATTGCCACAGACAGTTGACTTGAATACAGTAATAGTGTTTGGTAGCAGACTTAGAGACGACTTTTAGATTCTTCCACTCTTAAATGATTTTGTATTTCCTCCTCATCTAGTCATGCACTGGAGAGGAACTCCACAGCAGTCTCCTTCTCTTCAGCTAACTCCTTAGCAGTCAGATCCATCTTCTCGCGAGAAAAATCATTAATAGGAAGACCCTCAACAAACTTCCAGGTCTTGTCCTGTTTGAAAACAAGCAAAAAGCCCCCTCCATATGAGATCAAGCTTCATCCCATCTGCACGAAGGAAACTGCAGCATAAGAAACAAAGTTTATGGCCTTAAAAAAGGCCTTAACTTCAGGTAGAAGTTAATTTTGTTTCTAGGTTAAGAATACAACCAGCTAGTCATGTAAGATTCTACACTTCCATCAGTACTTATCTGACAACTGCTACAAAATGGTGAATTAACAGTCCTGACTGTGAAAGACTTCTAAAACCTCCACATCCCAGCAGCTGCAGTCCCATACTAAAAGCACAGCTGCTAACTAGTTCATATGACAATTCAACTAGGTCTTGCAGAAGATACTTAGATTTAAACACAGTCTAGTTACCTTGATCACAACAGGGAATGAATATAGCAAGTCTTCAGGAACACCATAAGAATTGCCATCAGAAATTACTCCCATGGAAACAAATTCCCCCTGAAAACAGAAGAGGAAGGGATAAATACATGTTTCACTGCTAGAAGCAAGCAAAATTTTAAATTTCCAATATACTGCATCTCCTACAACACAGTTTATTCCGGAAGACGACAGATTCTTCCCCCTCCCAACATACATACACACTTGAGGTCTAAGAGATCGGCCTGTAATCAAAGCATTAGGCAAACAAGCACTTAGTCAAGAGCAACATCTTACCGCTGGAGTGCCAAACCAGATGTCCCTCACATGATCACAGATAGCTTTGGCAGCTGACATCGCACTAGACAGCTTCCTAGCCTTAATAACGGCTGCTCCACGTTGCTGAACGGTCTGCAATTAAGAAAAAACCCTAAATTGTAAAGCAGCAAAATCTGGGCTTGGTCTAAACACTGTTAGTAAACACCATAAGAAAAGACCACCTTACAAACGTTAATTTCATCAGTCAAGATACAGTTCTCTCACTAAATGAACATGGCATACAGTCCAAAAATACAATCTAAAAGAGTTTTGCCAAGACAAGAACATAATGGAATATTTCAGAGGCCAGCCCACTTGTTAGTATCTGCTTTTCAGCTAGCAGCCCACTAGCTTCTTTCATACCAACCAGATGTTTCAAGCTTTTTACCACCAAAAGACTTCATATACATCAACAGTAAAGATGCCTCACAGCAACACTGGGAATTAATGGTTTTTTGCTAAATAACAATGTGAACTATTTGCTGGTCTCAATCCTACAATCATTAATGCACAAAATTAATTTAATTCCTGAAGACAGCTGAACCTGCCTACCCTATGCTCAAGTTTACATTTAGAAGTTTTGTACTTAAAATTGCACTGATTGGCATTAGAATAGCTTCTTAAACCTTGTAATTTTTTTCTTTTAATAAGTTTAGGTAAGACTGTACGCCCAACAGACCCCAGTCTAGAAAGCAGTAGTTACGAAATCTCTTCTTGGGGAAAGCATTCTAGCATAGACCAGCATTACAATGTACCTACAAGGTCAAACAACTATCCTGCCTTGGCCACACAAGATACAGCAGAATCAAGAACAAAGACAGTTTTCTGCTTACATCCTGGCTCATGAACTGTGGTTGCCAACATACAATAATTTATTCTGCAGCGACAAGCATGAACTGGAACAAGCTACATCCAAAAACGAGATAGGACAGAGCACAATCCTATGACAAAACACATCCTCAGTCCCAAACTAAAGATGCCTTGGCTAAGATACAGTACCTGGCTGTCAGCAGGCCAGTAACATTGCAAGAGCAAGCAGTACAGCTACCTGGAGTCACATTCACAAAGGGCTTTAGTAACACCTGTTTCACTCTATGTTGCATCTAGGGGGCCTGTGCTCTTGAGCAATTGATACCATTATTTGTTTTACTACTCCACATCAAAACATTTGCAGATGTTTTCTAGATTTTTGAGATTACTTTTCACAAATGCTGCTGACACAGCCACAGATTTAGATTTGGAACACACGTGTGTGCATGTGTGCACATGCGTCTGCAGGGAGAGGGCTGCTGGGCTTTTTTGGTTGGTGGGGAGCAACAAACAGAAGATCATCCTACTTCATCTACAAAGCTGCCCCAAAAAGTCACCATAGAGAACTGTAAAAGGTGCTCGTGTGCCAGGTGAGTTGCACCTAAGCTATGATCAAGATTATTTTTGTTGAATCATTTCAGGACTCCAAATGCATTTTTCTAGTAGTATTTACACAGGTTTGCATAATGCCTTAAATTTTCCATAAGCAAATAGCTGATAGAGACAAGCTATCTCTATCTGAAGATGACTTATTCTAGTGAGATACGAAGAGCTGCTTCACTAAATCAGTTACACACTTCACAGTTTCATATGAGGTTAGGAGAAAGCAAAAGCAAAAAGTGACCATTTTAAAAAAAATAAAATCCAAAAAACCCAAGATCTTACCAGGATAAAGTCTCCCTTCAGCCAGCTGTCATCTTTTATAGCTTCATAAACTCCCACTTCCTTTCCTTTCACATTTACCTTTGCATGGTTAACGTCTGGATATTGAGTGGAGGAGTGGTTGCCCCAGATGATTACATTCTTCACATCATTAGCAGTCACACCAAGTTTTAGAGCAATCTAATAGGAAATTAAAGATGTGCACGATATTAACTTCAGTTTCTCAATTCACAGGCTTCTGTGAAAGCACTGCTCTTTATTTAGCAGAGACAACAGGAAGCATTTCGCTTTGAATAGACCCTTTTTACCTGAGACTTAGCTCTGTTGTGATCCAAACGAGTTAAGCAGCTGAAGTTTTCCTTTGGTATCGACGGAGCCGACTTTGATGCAATCAGGCAGTTAGTATTTGCTGGATTCCCAACTACCACAACCTAAAAACAAGAAAGGGGCAGGGGAATGTGGAAAGATTAATAAGCTATTTCTGCAACACAATTCCCAAGTGAAATACATGGCTTTGCCTTCAAAGAAGCTATCAGAAAGTTAAGTTTTCTAAATCTCTTGGATGTCTTCAACAAGATTGTTTTATATGCCCGTTGTTCATAGTCACCGACTCTTCTGCAACTGCACAGAAAAATATTTTCTAGCCAGGTATTTTCTTTATAACTTGATATTAAAATCTGAATGAGAACAAGACTTCTAGGGAGAGCTGCACACTGACCCACAGCCTGGCTTCAAATCTCATGCTACTAGACACAGGGAAAGCAAGATACATACACACTAGTCAGCTCACAGTGAATTCACCATCACCTTTTAAATGCTTTCTAGATTGGCTGCCACTGCTTTATATAATTGCTTTATAATTAAGCAAGCCAGAACAGTTACTTATCTCAGTGTTCATAGGCAGTCAGAAAGAAAATATTGCCTGAACTTAGATCAATTTATTACTATGGAAAACTGATTTTTATTCATCCTTCATCTACTAATGTGCCTCAAATGATTAATGTCAAGATCCATATACTCTCAATCAAACAAGCTAATCTGTAAACCTCCCTTTTTATTTCCCTTTTGAAAGTGAGTTCAGTAAATTTTCCATTACGTGGCAACAGTTATATTGCTAGTTTTTATTCCAAGTGTATAAAGAAGCAAACAAGTCTTTAGAAGCTGTAGGAAGTTCATCGGCAGAGGAAGTAGGCATTAAAAAGTCAGTTACAAAGCACAGTCGGAGTCTGGGTCTGAGATTAAGAGCAGTAGGAGAGTAGCCACATGATCCCATTAACTGTGCTGAAGGAATCTGAGAGAGAACAATTAAAAGCTTCCAAGGCTCCAAAGACCAAGATGCAAACAACCTAAATAAAGCCCATTTTTTGTGCAACTGTAATTCCACATTGACACTGAAGTTAAGGGTCATTATGTTAAAGCCACAGATGGATATGAAGTAGGCAGCTGCACACAGATAATTCAGTTCTCCCAGAGAAGAGAGATAACAAGCAGAGGA
Organism: Leptosomus discolor; assembly: GCF_034619465.1. Classification (NCBI taxonomy): domain Eukaryota; kingdom Metazoa; phylum Chordata; class Aves; order Leptosomiformes; family Leptosomidae; genus Leptosomus; species Leptosomus discolor. The sequence continues at coordinate 35,150,775 of NC_141392.1, forward strand.
CTGCTTTTTATTTTTTTATTTTGCTTTATTTTTTAGAATTGCTGGTAACCAGTTCAGAGTATGTGTGGACTACAGCAACAGAATGTAAGACTTACCTTTTTCACCAAATGAATTAAGGACCAAATCATCTACCTATTTAACACACTGTATCTCATCTAACCTTGGCTGTGGTGCGTTTTCCAGGGCTTAAGGAAAGGAATGTCTGCACTGAATAGGCTCCTGCTTGCACAGTATCATTCTACAACATATTTAGATCTCTACATAACTCAGGAGTTAACTTTTTAAATTCAGTTTCTATATTCACCTTGACAGTCTTTTTGGCATACTTGTCCAAGGCTGCACCCTGAGACTTGAAAATTTTCACATTTGCTTTGAGTAAATCCTTCCTCTCCATGCCCTCTCTCCTTGGCATGGAGCCAACCAGAATTGCTATGTCAAGGTCTTTGAATGCAACTTCCTCCTTGTCTGTTGGAACAACCTCTAAAAAAAGGAAATTGAGGAAAAAAAAAAATACATCTAAGATAAATACTCATGGCAAAGTGTTAATGGGAATATTCTTTGGTTCATAAGCAGTACATAATCTGATCTGACACCACCACCGCCTTCCCTTCCCCAAAACCCACGTACAGTCATTTGGCCCTAACTCCACAGATTAGAAACTGTCTACTGGCAAGTACACACAAGTATTTATCTAAAGCTTCAGATATAAACACTGAAAACACAGGAGAAATTCTATGTCAAAAGACACCTTTCATGTGTCTCTAAATATATGTATACACATGTATATATACACACATATGTATATTTGCATATTATACACATGTATGCATATATGCTGTTCTTCACTTTTATAAAAAAAATTCTTAGTGGCAAGTATCAACACAAACGAAGTTTTCCTCTCCCTTGAACAATTCAAACTGAAGAACGTTTGATTTTTACAAGTGCAAGAGCTGGTAGCTACTAGGTTGGGTTTTTGTTTGTTTGTTTTTTAAGTACTGTAATAATTACAGTAGCATCTATTGGCTCCCTTTCTTCTGCTTGTTTGGAGTTATCAGAACTCAACTTCTTTACATGATTTGATGAGCAATTTTTCAATTTGTGTCTTTATGCAGAAGATCTTTCTAAAGACTAGAATTTTTTTTACTTAGTAAAGGCATGTAAACTTATCTAAAGATTCATTGGCATTTTACCACTAGGCCAGAATACAATGCATAAATGCACAAGCATCTGACAATTCCTTGCACATGCCGATAACCCAGGATTAGATATAAATATAGATATAAACAAAACCCCAGGTATCTGCAAGTCAATTCTTTATACAAAACTCATTTGATGACATCCTTCCTAGCTTACAGCCTATGTTAATTTAATTTATCTTCCACAAAATATAAAACCAAGAAAGGATCATCTAATATTTTCTTCTGCTTAATTTCCTGACAGCTACAGGTACTAGAACATCTTGCAGGTATAAGAAAAATTTCTTTTGGTCACCTCTCAGCAGTGGTAAAGCACAGTCCTGCAGCTCCATCACTACACCTTCCAATACAGTCATCATGGGGGTGATATCCAGCAGCACAAGAACAAGAGGCTGTAAAGAAAGAAATGGTTTACTGCAAGTTGCATGTAATCTATCTTGAAAACGAATTTTTCTTGTTATCTGCTAGAAACTGCTATCTTGTGCAGACTTCAAATCCACTTACAGAAAACTGAAAAACTTCAGCGAGATCACCAACTGAAAGCTTGCGTAACAGAGCAGGACTCCAGAAATAAGAATAAATTACTTACATATTGGTAAACCATTCTGAGTGTCTACAAGAAAACAAGTCTCAGGAACTACAGTGCTGACATTAGCTGATTCATTACTATGCAGCAGAGGCAAGTGATAATTCAGCATAAGAGTTACCTGTTCTTTGCCGAAGACATCTCCCTTGGCAATGCTGTAGAGCAGTGAGTAAGCAATCTGCCCAGCAGCTCCAGTCACCAGGACTCTGATAGGCTCACCCTGCAAGAAAGTTACGGAGACTTACCCACAGCTACACAGACTGGGCTCACACCATCTGAGAGCACTAAAAATTAACAGGTACTACAGAAATGACATTATGCTTATTTAACCTGGATGAAAGCAGGTGCCTAAACGCGGATCAGGCCCAGCTCCTGGGATCTGACTCCTGTTCTGCTAGAACCATTAGCAATTTCTCTACTTGCTTTTACAGAAACAGACCGCACTTGCAAAAATATCCCTAAGAACTGCTCCTGGAAAAGCTTCCAAAATGACAGGAATAACAATCTATTTGAGAAACTTTGTATTCCTTTTAACGCTGTTGCCTTTTTAGCATAAGATGTTACAGCATGTACCCACTCATTAGATTACCCATCTATACTTCAAACTTACTACAAAAGTTTCACGAGCTGCCACACTTCATCAGTTTTCAGCGTCTTTCAATATTGAGGGCTATTCCCACCAAGCATTTTGAACACTTACTTGCAACCAAAGACTTATTGAATGCCAGAAACCAAGGAACCTAGTGGACTTAAAACCACTGCCTCACTAACCTGTTATGCAGCTATTTAACAAATCCACAGACAAAAGCTGTATTATGGAAAAATACAGACACTAACATCCATAATACAACTGTCCATTGTCAAGCTGACCTAAAACTCCAAAAGATTGTGAGAAGACTGCCAACATGTTGCCATATTGAAAATGGGGGGGAGAAACAATGGCTACAGCAAAAGTCCGTTTTCTTAAGCAGAACCAGGACTTGGGGAACTCCAGAGGTTATTTAATATTGAAAAGGGAAAACATGCCAAAGGACATCCATAACCCAGTATTCTGTAAGCATGTTTTTCGCATCTCCCTTTTTCCCTAGAGGTAATAGGGCTAGGGCAGGTTGCGCTAGGACATGAACAAGCTGACTCCAACCAGCCTGCTGGAATCCCATGCCCACTTTTTCAGATAATTAAAAGACAATCAATTGAATTATGGACAAAACATCTTCCACGTACAATTATGTCTGAAGTGATTTAGTTGTATACTGGGCTACGTGACAAAAAGCGTAGCTTGCAGAGCAAAGGCAGTCATTTTGCTTAGCACTGATGGTTGCAGATGGAATACTGAGTCCAGTTTTGGGACTCTGAGTTTTAGAGAGACATTGAAAAACTAAAGAGGGTTCAGGCAAACATTACTCAGATCGCTGGGGCCCACTGTTCATGTCCTGCAAGATGACGCTCAGAGAGCTGGGCATAGTCTGGAAGGCCTCCTTTGAGGAAGGTTACAAAAATAATGCTGCCAAACACCTCTCAGTAGTGACATATGGCAGAACACAGGACAACAGCTACAAATTAGGAGAAAAATTCTTGATTAGGGCGGTACTGCTGCACTGGAACAGGGTACCCAGAGAGTCTGTACAACCTTCATCCTCAGCCGTTTTCAAGACCTGGATAAAAAAGCATGTATGATCTGATTTAGCAGTGGCAAAAGCCTCGCTCTCAGCCTGGACTGGCCAACCTCCAGACTCAGAGCAAGAAAGAAGTCAGACTGGATGACCTCTAGAGCTCCTTTCCAACCAACGTTCCTGTCATTGTTATTTATAGGAAAACCATTTTGGGATTCAAGTGTATTCTCTCTGCAGAAGTGACCAGCCAAGCACAGCTGCATCAAGCTAGCATTAGATAACCATAAAAATGAGGCCACCTACCCCATTCTACCACGTACTAGACAAAATGAGAGCATAAGTGACGAAGTCAAACTACTGAACTCGCATATTTAGACCTCAACATGACTTTGTCTTTGTTATGGGAGTGATTCTTTAAATATATGGTTAAATGGCTACTGGATATGGTGTTGAACTACATTATTTTCTTTTCAACCTGTCCTACTGCAAGTCTCATCCTTCACACTGTGTCAGAACTCAGCAAGGAGGGGGAAGGAAAGCAGACAATCGATTCTTGCTGGTTTAAATCTCAAAACTAGTTTGGGTATGCTATTCTAGAGTAGGGAAATTATACCCTACAGATGTACCATAATGTCTGAATGATGACTGGCAGCAGATTAAGATTGTAAAGGCAACTTTTCAGCATGTTTTTAAGAAGAATCTACATTTTATTTAAGTAAATGGAACAATGAACACTTTTTTAAGGCACCTAATCATATTAGCCTAGAAAATTACTGTGCTGCAAAACCCCCTATCAGCAGCACATAAAAAGTGATCCCGTGCCAAGAAAGCTACTCCAGAACTCAGATTAACAGCAGAACACATTTTCTTCAAATTACATGGTATCTGAAATCAATTGTGAATTGATTTCTGAATTTCCAGTGAATAGAAAGAGATAAGACTTTTTTTTTTCTTTTTTTTTTTTTTTTTTTACTGAAACAAACTTAGCATTTAGCCTTATCAAAAAAAAACATCCTTCAGTCATGACCCTCTCAAAAAAATTATGTTTGCTTACTATCATCCTTCCTGTTCTCCTGCCATTTTGGACTGGAGGAGGGAGGATGAAACAAGCTAAAATAAGGTAAGGAGTATGACCTACTTGTTTGATCTCTCCAAGCCTTCAGTACATTGGATTCACACACAAGCTTTCCCAGAGCCCCCCTCGGCCCCGCACCAATTGGGAGTAATTAGTATCCCAGAAATTTTCATGCTTTCTCTTGATTCCAGAAGCTGTAGTAAGAAGCCAAAAATGGTGTGTTTCTTACAAAATATAGTTAACTCTCCTTGGAAAACCTGCATCACATCACATACAACAATTGGTACAATCAAGCACCTGAGGCTACTCTTGGAGGAGGGGAGTTTACAGAAGTACACAGCTCCCTAATGGAAGTTGTAGACTCCACACATTCACATTCAGGCACTTTAATCCGTGACTTGGCTCCTGCACCAGGCTTCAATAAGAATACTTTCACGCTGTGGTAACTACAGAGGTGACCTTCACTCACTCACAGGTATAAAAGAACTAGAGGATAAATTAAATCAAATCTAACTGAACTAAATAGTTTCAAAGCCCTTCCCACTTCACATACATCAGAGGTATAGTTAAAAAAGTTTTAAGAAACAGTAGTAAAGATAACCAAGCCCAAAGCAAAATGAAGAAGTGAACATTGCATTCTCAGTTACCCTTCGACCTCTAATTCAGCTAAGTGTAGGACCTCCCCGCCACACACACCAAATTATCATAGATAAAAGTAAAGCTTCCAATACCAAATGAGGAAACTGAATTTAATGTCTTTGGCACACACTTTGGTATAAAAACTTGGTGCCTATATTATCTCAGTGATTACCACTGATATTAGCAGACATAAATATTAGTGCCATAAATGAAAATAGTACTACACTGCAAAACTGATTCAGGAGATTACAAAGTAAGTAAAAGAATAATATTACATCACACAATCTATCAAGTGTAGGAATGAGAAAAATCAATGTCCTGTCTACATAAGTGATGGACTTTGCATTACTCATTAGTTATAAGAGACCTCTATAAACATTACTGCTGATAAACTTAACTGTTTGTAAAATACCATCAGCCTAACATTATTCCTGAATATTAAAGCCAACTAAGCTATCCCACCTTGCTTGACAAGAGTGCTTTAAGCATTAAACTGTATGTCCTCAAAAGTCTAGAGCCTGCCTAACAAACTTTCCTTTTGCTCTTCCCTCTTCAAAGCAGGACTGCAGTGACAATAAACGTATCTGGAAAAAGTCGTAGCAAGCATCAGCAAAACAGTTGTGCACTTTAGCAACTCCAGTAGCACTGTGGTTGATAAGCTGAATTCCAAAGGAATTCTATCCTTAAGAAAGGACCTTGAGACATGTGTCCTTAAAACCTTTTTCCATTTTATCTAGCTAAAAGCAGTTGCATCAATAGATACAAGATTTTATTTTCAGAAGTTTAAAACCTTTCCCCAGTGCCAAATGCATAATTAGAATAGTGAAAGCAAGAAAAAAAACAGTGACATTAAGAAGTCTGGGCATTGAAGTTAAGTTTTAAATAGCAGTTCTCCTGGAGACTGGCAAATTCATGGCAGCCAACATTTTGAAAGCTCAAGTACAAACTAAAACTTGCTCCCTCGTGGTCACTCCTGAGAATCCATATTTTGAACAGAAGAGAGAAAAATTAGGATAGATAAAGTTTACATATTTCAATATTTTTTAGCAAACAGATAAAATAATACGCCACATTTCAAAGCACGCAAGCATCTTTTCTAAAGCAAAGTACCAAAAGAAAAGGTTTGAATAATAGGATATAAAGTCTAGAAAAACATGGAGATTTTTCATGATTATAAAGGAAAGCAAGCTCTCTGTGCAAGTTCATGTGTGTGCATATATATATATATATATGCACCACATAAAAGTAAAGCACTCCACCTGTGTAACCTCAGGCCAGAACTAGGACTCCTTGACAATTTGGAAAACCTACACAAATAGATGGATTTCTGACACCAGGCAGGGATGAAACAAGAGAGAAAAAACATTTCACAGGCATTCCCCCTTGAGCCGACACAGAATCGTACCCAGAATCTTTACTATCTCATGAAAATAAGAAGCAGGCACCCCCATCTTCTCGAAGGCAATGTCGCCAACCACGGGGCTCAGCGGGGCATCGGCTGCAGGAAAAGGCGCGACTGAACCGCTGAAGGGCCAGCACCAAGCCAGGGAGGTTCGCTCTGCTCCTCTCTCCCCAGCGGGACCACAAACAGGGGCACAGACGGTACCAGGCCGGCACTGCAGGGGCCTACACCGACCCTCATTACACCCGACCTGGAAGAAGGTCACGCCGGCGTGGCCTCCGCGGGGGGTGAGGCGAGCCCCGGGCCGCCGCCGGGCCCGTCTCCGCCCTGGTGCCCAAAAGCACCTTCAGACCATTCCTCTCCCGGGTCTTGCGACGCCGCCGCGGGCAGCCCGACAGCAGGACCCGCCCGGCGAGGAACGGAGGGTGGGGAGGGAGCGTGGGGAAGCCGGCGCCATTTCACAGCCCCCTCCACCTGACGGAAGCCCCCTGCCCCAAACGCCCACCGTCCCTCCACCCCAACCGCCACCTGAAGGGAGCACTCCCCGGCTCAGGGAGCGGTACCGACCATGGCGGAGACGAGCAGCGGGTCCGGCAGCGTCGAGGTCACCTCTACGGCGCGACTGCAGCCGCGACGGCGCCGCGCCAAGCTACAGCGCGGGGGCGGGACGCGCGCGGCCGCCTGGGGGCTGTAGTCGCGACTCCCGCCACGCCGCGCCGCCTAGGGCTGGGGGGAACTACAGCTCCCAGCGTGCCCTGGGGCACGCGCGCCTCGCCTGCGGACGCTATTGGCGCCGTGGCAGCAGTTACCCGCCCCGCCCCCACCCCGCCTTGCCCCATTCATTGAAGCGCAGAGCGCAGGCCCGAGAGCAGCTCTTACTGAGAGCCGCTAGGGGGCAGCAGGCGGCTCCCTGCCTTGCGCATCCGCTCGTGGGAGGTAAGGGCTAGGGTCTTGCGACAAAGCGCGGGCGTTGTGGCTCGCGCATGCGCCAGGCGAAGAGCCGGTGCTGTGCGCCTTTCTCCTCAGGTGCGGGCAGAGCGGCGCATGCGCGCGGGAGAAGCCAGCGGCAGGGGACGTCGAGCGCGGTGGGAGTGCGTGGCTGCTGCGCGTGCGCAGGTGGCGGTGCTTCAGTGGTTGCTAGGTGACGGGGCGCGCGGGCGGGCGGGAGAGACCCTGGCACAGGCGGCAGCGCTCCCTCCCTCCCCCATCCCCGCTCCCGCCGCCACCCCGTCTCCTCGGAGCTCTCGGTGGGTTCGGGTGCGCGGCCTGGCCGTGCCCTTCTCTGGGGTGGGCATCCCGCCGGGCCTGGGCCGTTTCCGGGCGCTGCCTGTAGTCCCCCGACCGCTGGGCAGCGCCCGTGGCCTCAGTGAGGCGGGCGTAGGAGACGCACAGGCAGGGAGAGCTTCTCGGGCCAAGCCCCGGGCTCGGTGAGAGCGGGCAGTGCTTTCCCCTCGGCTTGCTCCTTGCCCGGGTGTCCCTCAGGCCCGGTCTCCTCCGGGGAGATTGTCTGCCAGTGCCCCGGGAACCCAAACCCGCTGCCCTCGGGTGCTGCCTGTGGCTCCCGTGCAGGCTCCCGGTGTCTCCCCTCGCTTCCTCTCCTGCTGCTCGTGGCACCTTGTTTTCGGCCCTCCAGGAGAAGCTGCCTAGCTATGCTTACCCTTTACAAAATCCTGTGGGACTGCGCTTGACCGTGTCCTTTTATTTACTTGTAATATGGAAAACTGAGCGTACGTGTGCTGTTTCACTGTTAAAACAGCGTGACTAAACTAGTGATCCCTTGTACAAAAATAAAACCATTCATTTAGCTGTACTTTGGATTGTTGACTGAATTAAACTCTTCCGGTCTGTGCCTACATTGAGGCTGATTAACCCCACAGATTCTTAAGCTGTGTTGTTATGCTACAAAAGAGAGTCTTGGATGGCAGAGTTGATTTTTTTTTTTTTTTTTTTTTTTTTTCCCCTCAGGTCCTGACAGGATTCCTTATTGGACAAATTCTGTAATTTAGTTAAGTCTCTAGTGAAGTCTCACATGTCCAAATATTTTTCTGCAGGATTAGTTTTAAATCTTACTCTAGTCCTTATATTCAATTGTGTTGGTTTTTTTTTTTTTTTAAATGCTCTGAAAAGCATGTGAACTTCCACAATTTCTTCTTCAGTCCTCAGGCAGAAATGAGACATTACTCCTTTAGGGCAGTGGGTGTAAAACCTAAATATTTATGCTTGTCATGAAAAGTGTTCTCATTTTAGCGAGTGTTGTTGCTCCTTGTGCTCATGCCACAGCTCAAAACTTCCTGTGGCTTGAACAAATCTTTAGCTGAACCTCTGACATCTGCAGTATGGAAAGCTGCAGTGTCAGGGTTGAAAAGGTACAGTCATACTTAGTTTATTTTAAATGTCAAACTATACTGATTTATATCAGTTAATAACTGTACATTTTTAATATGAATGAAGATTGCACCTAAGTTCCCTTCTGGGGATGAGTTTGAAAGCCAAATAACTGCAAGCAAAGCTGAGGTCTGGCTTGCTGTGAAATGTAGAGAAGCTGGGTAAGTAGAAGGGAGCTTTTTTTTTTCCAGTCAGGTTATTTTTAAGATGCTTCACCCTGGTGACTCTAACCTTTTTCACACCCAGACATTGTACAGACTTAATTAACACTATTTAAGATTATTTAAGATTTAAATGTACACAAAACCTGATAAGGTATTTTCTACTCAGTATAATTGGTTCAGTTTAAATTGATTCCATATCAACTTTCAGCTAAATCAGTGTTAGTGTGCTGTAAACCGATTCGTGTGTGTCAGCATAGCAGATTGTGTGGTTTAGTGGATTTCAGTTAAGCTAATCAAACTTTCTTCTGTAGGTAAGGCTCCGTTTTCATTCTCCGTCCTTTTTTGCCCAAGCTTGTGCTCCTTGAATAATTTGTTGTTGAAGATAACAATGTATCTTGTGTTGAAAATGATTTGTGATGAATTCGGTGCAAAGCCATAATGAATGCTTTTTTCTTGTCAGAGACATGTGTATCAGTTTATTTTAAATCTCTTCCCAGTATAATTAGTCTTAGTTAAATGGGTTTAAGATGGTTTGCAATGTCTTTTGTGCTGATTTAACTAAAGATAACCTTGAAGTTTTGCCTTTTATGAATGTGGTGTAATTTTTAAAGTTAGCAAAACTTGACAATTCTATTTCATTCTTATTTGGCTTAAATTTTGTTTCTACTTGTTAAGCTTTAATATCTTCCAAGCAAAACGTGGTGTACGAAAATAAATGAGATGGTTCTCCCCATCTGGTTTTTACAACTCCTTTTGCTGGTGTGTTTTAGTTTTTAAAATATATCCTTTGCTTCTGGATAGAAACCTTTCTGGTGCTGTAGGAAGTGTTGGTTCTTGGTAGTGTTTCTCAGGCTGTTAAATCGTGCCACTGTCTTCAGACTGTTGTCACTGTGGGAATCTGTGAACGTACAGCATTCAAGTTTCTGCAACCAGGCCTTCCATATCTTCTCTTCCAAATCTTCTTCCATCTAATCTTTATCTTCAAGAACTGTGGTGTATTTGACTTATTTTTGCTGATTTATTAGTCTTAACACCTTTTCAAATTTTGGGATATTTTCATTCTAAATTTAATGCTGTTTTTCCTGTCAACTTTGTCACAGTCTTCAGATTTCCTCCAGTTCGTCATTGTCTTGTAATTCTCTTGCCACTTTTGCGTCTTCTATTGCCAGTATTTTTCTGAGATCCTAAGGTGTTGGTGTAATTTTTTAATATTCTTTAATGCTTCCCTCATGTTTAATTACTGTGTGTCTTTTGTGTAGTGCTTTGGGCCAAAGAGCCCCAAAATAGAAATATGTTATGTGCAAAAGAAGTAATGGAAATTTAATGTGAATTGGGCTCTCAGCTAATTCTTGAAACACACTTTACAGTTTTTGCACTCAAAAGATACTGAATTACTTGGAAACTGGTGTAATTAAACAAAACAATACTCAAAATGTTTTAATCTCCATTTTGCGGGGATTAAATGTTCTCTTTCAAGGCAACTAGTAGTTTTGAAGGGTAGTCTGCCAGAATTCTCTCTTAATTTTTTTTTTTACTATATATTTTAAAATGAATTATTCTCTGTTAACAGCTGGCTGTGTTCTTTAACTGTATTTTGGATGGGATTTTGTTTTTCTTTGTTGCCATCTATAGAAATTGGTGAATTTTTTTAGGTACATTTTTACACTTAATTTTCAATAATTTGTGACGTTATCTCTGTATCATCTACATGGACAATCCAGTTTTTTGTCTCATGCATTTACTTACAATTTTTAATACAAAAACACATCTCTTGTGGCTAAGTCTGTGTGATATAATTAACATTTCAAATGTTTAAGACTATGTAAAAAAAAATTAACTATATAATGGCTGGTTTCAATCCTAGCAATAATAGTAGAATTGGAAGAGTTTTGGAAGCCTCTTCTGGGTTATGATCCAAGGGAATAATAATAATAAGGGATTTTTCAGAAATAAAATGAAGCATTACAAAGAAATACTGAAATAGGATTAAGAGCATCAAAAGCTATTTTCAAAAGTATGTGAGAAATCTGTAATAGAGTTTAAAAAAGATAAAGACGTAGATATAAGCCAGAACAATTAAAACCTTGGCTTAGAAAGTGAAAACAGATATGTTTTCGTTAACAACTTATTTTTTTGTACATGATTCAGTTCTTTGTATTCCTAGTGCTAATGTCCAAACCTAATTTTTCACTGTTCATTTCTAAACTTCAGTTAGGTGATACTGTCTATACAGTAAATGGTATGAAGAAACTGATGTATCTAGAAATTCTGCTTATAACCCTGATTATTTTTGCTGTGGTTCAGAAAACTCTTTCTTAAAGAGAAATTTCACATTCTGTGGAACTGTTTTAATTTTATCCAGTGGCTTCATTTTTACTTCTTAATAGTTGAGTTGGGTTTTTACATAATTAGAGGTAATTACTAATCCATTATTTGATTTATACAACCTTTAGTATGTTTTTAATAGGTATATAGGATGCCATAAAACATTCTGTACTTGTGTGCCTACTGACTGTGAAGAGACACAAATGATGTATGGCATGCATGTAGTAGCCTTTATGAACTATTCATGAGCCAAATCTTAATAAAAATTATGACCAGAATGTTCTTTTTTTGTTTCTTGTTGTAGGTAGGTTAATAGTACAAACAGGTATGGTATGTTTAACAGAGGACAGCATCACAGTGAAGGCGTCCTTTGCTGTCTGTGTGTAGGTAGATCTGAGGTGGTTGTTCTGATGCTCGTAGGCCTCCGGTGCCCGGAGCGTGGTTCAGGTATTGCAGGGCTCAATCACTGACTAGAGGTTGTAATAGCACAGTGGCTTGATGTTAGCAACCCCATTGTAGACAAAGCTGAGAGACCCTGGAAGATCTATCATCGTCTACCATCTGTAAACCATTTTTGGAGGTTTTTCTTCTCACAGTTCTTGCAAGTACAGGGTATAGAGAATCTGATAAAAACAAAACAACCAAAGCGTACACGCCAACTTTGATATATTTGCTCTAAATTCAGCAAGGTGGATCTCTGAATTATTACAAAGACAACGGAAGAATTGTGTTCCTGGTGCATACAAAATAGTCTTACTGGATTATCTTTTACCTTAACACAGATCTATCTTTTTCTTAGTTGAACACACTTTGTGACAGCAGCATGTGGATTTTCTACTCACTAGTGTCAATGTGTGGAGGAGGTTGATTATTACTTGTAACTTCTGAGTGAATTAGGTCCTTCTTCCTGTGGTAGGTGAACTGAGGTAGTAGAGGCTTTTGCAAACCCTTGGGAGATGGGAAATGGAGAGAGAGGAGGAGAAAAGTATCCTTTGAAAATAGGAGAATGGCCTGAGTATGACAGAAGGTGCTTTTCTGTATTTGCTGTCTGGCTGTTCTGCTAAGTGAGTTTCCAGACCATAGAACGTAAATGTACATTTGTGATGAAAACTGCCAGTCCACAATCTGGACATCACAGATTCAATTAGTTAAGTATTTGAAACATTTGCATTAAAGTGGGTCTAAAGATTATTTATTTTTTCCCCCATGCAGACTCTAAAAGTAATAGCAGAAATTCCTTGGGAAATGTGAGTTCATAATTAAAATACAAGAAGAATGTCAGATTAGGGATTTGTGTAAAAAGAATGTCATCTTGATCCCAAGAAATGGTACATTTCCTTGATTCATTTGATTTTTGGAGGGCCATGAAATTGTTGTGTTGATATGGTGAGTTTTGAAGGCTTCTTTTGAATGAGGGTTATGCCAGCCTGTTTTAAGATGTTCCTGTTCAGTAAAGCTAGCAAGTTAGTGCATTAGCTGTAAGCATATGAATAATTAAAATCTGCTTTTTTATGAACATCTAAAAATTATCCTCATATTATACAATAGCTTCTTCATTCAGTTTCCTCTTGTTTTATAAAACTACGTAAAAGTGTTGCTGTGTTTTAACACCCAGTCAGAAGAGGTAGGTTGGTACTGTAAAGAAGAAATGGCCTGTGTAACAATTCAGGTTCTACAAAATCAAACCTTGTAATCTTAAGTTAATTCGTTACAACAATTTAAGAACAAAACAGAACAACCCCAAAAACCTGGACTTAAACATTAAGCTCATGTCCTTGTAAGTTTTTTTTAAGATGAGGTAAGCATTTAGTCAAGTGGCAAAACAGCTTCTACTGAAAATAAAAGTTTGCTTTTTCTCCTATATGACTTTCTTTTGCAGTTTTTCATTATAATCTGATAATCAAGGAATAAATTTTGATACAAGAAGTTACCAGCCATTTGATTACTTTCCATGTTTTAGACTCAGTGCAGGCCGGTTAATCCATCTGCTGCCTTTACCCATCCTTTCCATGTCAGAATGACTGATGGATGCTCTTCCATGCCAAACGTGTCTTAATTAAAAGTGCTCTTCTCATTAAGGTTGTTTCTGTGAATGATGATCATGAGTTTTACAATATTGATTTCCGTTAGTTTCTGTATTTTCACAGAATTAAGTTGTTAATAGCTGCCATTACACAGATTGAGTTTTTCTCCCCTTTTTTTTCCCCCCTCAGGTATTGAATGATATTTTAAAGAAAATATCACTAGAAGTATCTGGGGAGGGAGAATGATGTCTTATGATGTTGGCTTTTTAAAGTTCATTGTTTAAAAACTAAGTCTTTACAGAATGAAAATGCTGATAAATTTTTACCTTAGTGACATTATTCATATATGAAGTGTAACTTTTAAAATGTCAATTTATCAGTGATAAGCTTAAGAGCCGACTAAACGCTTTGTTTCCTGTATGGAGGTTTTGCAGCTGCTTTGCAGATTCACTTTGGTATCTGGCCTGCTTTTGGAAAACTTAGCCACGTTGATTTTCATGCAGCAGCAGAGTCTATGGACGGCTTCAGTGTTGCTTATAGTACTGTCCATATTTTTACTGATCCTTGATGAAAGAAAGACTAAATTGTATTTATTCATTCTGCTCATGTAAATACAAGTACTCGATTTCTACACATGCTTGTTGTATTCAGTCAGTTGCTGTTACTGTAAGGGTAAACAGTCCCCATCTCTTATAAGTGTAGGCCTGTGGTTCCAGCTGAGTGGAGTGTATTTGCCGTACCAATGCTACATAACGTAGTTTTCTGCAGCTCCAAAACATGCAAACTTTTTGTTGTTGGTGGTTTTTCAGTTCAGAGGGTGGGTGAGGGTTGTGTTGGAATCCATGAGAATGGTTTTCTTACAGCATGAGACTGAGGGTCAATGTTTAAAACTTTTGGGCGTGTCATGAAGGGATTCAGAGTTGCCTTATCTGGCTGTGATGGTGTTGAGGAACGACTTCAGTTGAATTCACAGTAGTCATACTGTCTGAAGCAGCGTTTCAAACCATTTTGAGGGGAATTGACAGGCTTCCTGTAGGAGAGGGCCAAGGAGTGAGTGTGCATGTGCCCAGTATGAATGATAAGGGAACCGTGGCCGTGGAAGAAAATTGGGAGCGTGGCCATTTTATTGTGGACACAAATGATGGAAAAGAAAGCACCTGTATCCTTGAATGAAGGAGGCTTCACCAAGTAATCAAAGGGAATCATGATTATAGTTAGTCTTTTTCTTGTTTGTTTCTAGAATGATACAACTGTATCTTTTTATTAATTTGCAGTCTGCCCTTACCTGTATTGAGTAACCACGGTAATGCACTAACACATGTAAGGTGAAAAGGTTGGATCTTAATTGGATAAAAGCCTTTTGAATATTTTGGGTCCTATCGGAAAGGTGTTACTCTTGACTGTATAGTAGAATATGTATTTTTAATATAGCTAAAACCATGTTCATGTGTTTCATGACAGATAATCCCATTTATTTACAATAATGGGCCAGATACTGTTTTTAAAGTTGCCCACTGTTTGACTTAGGAAAATATAAAGTATTGCTATGAAATGCCCTTTTCCTTTTATAGCTGTCTGACATACAGGGTCTAGCCTCAGTGTATTAGTCAAGGGAGCTAGAAATACACCACAGTTAAATTACGGGTTTGTATCTCCAGGTGGTGCTTGAATTTGTGGTTGAAGACTGTAGAAATTAATTTTGCTAAAGCAAGAAACAACAGGACATTAAGCTACTGTGCCAGCTTTAGATGTACGCTTCAAAAATTTTTTGCTGCTCAGCATTATTCAGTAATCTTTAACTCAAATTGCAGGAAATATTTGAAATTCCATTCTAACAATATCCAACAGAGAATATTAAAGAAGCATTAAATTTCAAATGCCTGAGGGAAAATGTTTTCTTGCAACACGGTGGGCATTTGGATCTCACTAGTATATGCAGTATTATAGTCTAATATTATACTTTACTTGGTCTAAAATGAAAGCCCAATTTTAATTCTATCTCCAAAAACTTGGCATACTGCAGTGAAAAATAATTTATTTGAATGTTGTTTTTTAATACATTGCAACTAACTTTAAAGCTTCCTTATATAAGTCTCCCACTATGGCTTTTTGTAATCTGACTCTTTCATTAAAACTTCAAATATGCTCCCAAAGACTTATCTCAGTGCTTTCATTGTTAATTTACAAGTTATACGATGACAAAGTTACCACAGAAGTTTTTCTCACTCTATGCAGTTTTTCTCTTAATAAGACAAAACTTT
Organism: Leptosomus discolor; assembly: GCF_034619465.1. NCBI lineage: Eukaryota > Metazoa > Chordata > Aves > Leptosomiformes > Leptosomidae > Leptosomus > Leptosomus discolor. The sequence goes on from NC_141392.1 coordinate 35,166,445, forward strand.
AGATTATCTTTGTAAATACATAAAACACCAAAACAAAGGACAAATACCCTCTTGAGAGACAGGTAATATGCAAATGCAAAATAGGGTTTAATGATATATTTGCATCATTCTGGGCTGGTTAATTTGGCAAACCCATTAGTGAACTTAAGGCAAAAAAGTGCTGATTAAACCTTTATGTGTTCATAACCTATATATGCCATATTTGATAGCAAAGCTATTTCAGAAGTGAGTCCCCAGCTTACAAGATTCTGGCAAAAGAGTATTTCTAAAAGGTTTCGAAAATCTCTAATCTATGAATATCGTAAAGTACCATATGATTAAGGAGCTCAGTGTTTGGCAGAGCAAGGGCAAGCGGTATGTTTCTTTTGGAAAATTGAGATCTACAGTCTTTAGAAAAATAGTAGGGTTCTTTTCCACATGTAGCTGACTTTTTTTCCTGTTTGCACTTTTGACTGATGTAGACAGAGTAGTGTCCGGGAAAATGTTGGTATTGCGATATCTCATACCTGCTTAGAGTTTTGTGAGAAGCAGGTTTTTTAACAATAGCGGGCCAGTTGTCTGTGAAATTGGACCACTGTGACTTGCCTGCCAAATCAGATTGGGAGGGAACGTGATTTAAAGACTTAAAAACTGCAGAAAGAATTCAAAAGAACGGCATACTCCAGATGATTTAAGATGCATAATAAATGCAATTTAATAAATGGCTTTGTCTTTCATTGTGTGGGTATCAGGACTATGGGTATAGGTATACATGTATATCATGCATACATTAACCTATTTGTACAATGTGGCCATGTGGGACATAAATTAGTGAAATTTCGTTAACAGTATCATTAGTTTAACTGCAATTAAATAATAACAGTTAGACTCTGTTTTTGCCAAATTAGTGTCACCGATTTCTGTAATGAAAGCTAGTGCAGTATTGCAGCCCTGCTGCAAGATCTGCTGTCAGTGCTGGAACCTGATTGTAGTACTGGTGGATGCCACGTTGCCTGCTGAGGGCCACTCATGAGCTCTGAATTACCACATACCTTTTAATGGGAGCTGAGGCCTACTGAAGGTTGATAGGCTGACTGTTTTTCCATCATAGTTGGTCTCGGGCAGTTGTACCCAAACTTCTGAACCAGTAGAGTGTGACACTATCTTACAGATGCAGTTGTTGTTGTATGAAGTTTGAGGGATAACGATCTATTTGAACGCACATCTTAGAAGGCAAGAGTATCCACCTTGGGGTAATAACACCATCTTGTTGTGTGATTTTTTTTTGGACAGAAATGACCAAACTCTTAAGAAATGCGCCTTTAAAGAATATTCTGCATTTTTGTAGGACACTTAGGTGGTTTTGTAAATGTCTTCCTTGAGAAATGGAAGGCTTGTAAAATGCATTAGAAATATATGTTGGAAGAGTAAGTCTATACGGACTTCAAAATCAGTCTTATTACATGGCTTTGTTTCCAATTTTACTGTCATAAAAATGTTGTGTAATTATATTTCTTTGATAATGGTTATATTAAGTGACTGTTCTTTAAATAGTAGTATAAAAAGAACCAGCAGCAAATGGAAAGCTTAATGTGCTATTATACGAAGCTATTTCCACTCTTTCTTACCTGAGCTGTGTGTTTAAGTAGATGCTTCCCAATCCGTTGTTTTGCCAGTTTTTGTTCCGATAATGAGTTGCAATGAGTTGCCTACTGCTTTTATCATAGAATCATGGAATGGTTTGGGTTGGAAGGGACCTCAAAGATCATCTAATTCCCACCCCCTGCCATGGCCAGGGACACCTTCCACTAGACCATATTGCTCAAAGCCCTGTCCAGCCTGGCCTTGAATACTGCCAGGGAGGGGGCAGCCATAGCTTCTCTGGGCAACCTGTGCCAGTGTATCACCCTCCTCGTAGCAAGGAATTTCTTTCTTTAATCTAAATCTACCTTCTTTCAGATTGGAACCATTGCCTTTGTCATGTCATTATAGACCCTTGTGTAAAAAGTCTCTCTCTATCTTTCTTACAAGCCCCCTTGAAGTATTAAAAGCTGCAATAAGGTCTCCCTGGAGCCTTCTCTTCTACAGGCTGAACAACCCCAACTATCTCAGCCTTTCTTGATGGGAGAGCTGTTCCATCCCTCCAGTCTTTTTTGTGGCTCTTCTCTGGATCTGCTCTAACAGGTCCACATCTGTCTTGCACTGGGGGCCCCAGAGCTGAGTGCAATATTCCCGGTGTGGTCTCACAAGAGTAGAGTAGAGGAGGAGAATCACCTTCCTTGACCTGCTGGCCTTCCTTCTTTTTATGCAGCCCAGGATACAATTGGCTTTCTGGGTTGCGAGTGCACATTGCTGACTCATACCTGATTTTTCATGCACCGATATACTCAAGTCCTTCTCTGCAGGTCTGCTCTCAATACATTCATCCCCCAGTCTGTACTGATACTGGTGATTGCCCCAACCCAGGTGCAGGATCTTGCACTTGGCCTTGTTGAAATTCACAAGGTTCACATTGACCTGTTTCTCAAGCCTGTCAAAGTCCCTCTGGATGGCATCCCGTCTTTCAGTCATATCAGCTGCTCCACTCAGCTTGGTGTCATCCACAGGCGTGCTGAGGGTGTGCTTAATGCCACTATGTCATTAATAAAGATATTGAGCAGTACCGGTCCCAAAATGGACGCCTCAGGGGTACCACTTGTTACTGATCTCCATTTGGACATTGAGCTGTTGACTGCAACTTTTCAGATGTGGCCATCCAACCAATTCCTTATCCATGGAATGGTCCATCCACCAAATCCATATCTCTCCAATTTAGAGGCAAAGATGTTGTGTGGGACCACGTCAAAGGCCATAGAGAAGTCAAGGTAGATGACATCAATTGCTCTTCCTTTGTCCACCAACATGGTCACTGTGTTGTAGAAGGCCACCAGGTTCACCAGGCATGATTTGCCCTTTATGAAGCCACGTTGGCTGTCCCTGTCACCTCCCTGTCATCCATATGCCTTGACATAGCTTCTAGGAGAATCTTTTCCATGATCTTATGGGGCACAAGGTGAGGCTGTCATACAAAGCAGAATGGTGACAGTCTATATACATTGTTACATGTGAGGAAGCAGACATGTTTAAGTGTTGGTAATTTTTTAGATTCTTTTGAAAGAGTTCCTTTGTAATTGTAATTCATATATTCAAATTGAAACACAATTCTTAATGACGTAACGTCAGTGAATGAGGTGCAGCTTGTGACAGAATTTATGTGAAAGCTCAGACTGTTCATTGAATACTGCTGGCAAAGTCCCCTATCTGTTAGGAGTGCTGTTAACTTCATTACTGTTGGCTGGAAAGGTCTTTTCATGTGGAATTCAGTGTAAGACTGGTACTGGAAAACTCATAACACGGTGTCATTCTTGGGTTAAAATACAAAATTCAGACAGATAATGAAACAGTGGCATTGGTAGCAGCTTGAGTAAATACTTAGGTAGTAAGCAGACCTTACTCCTTAGGGGACTATTTGACTTCAGAATAACGTTTCATCAAACGGTGAATTAAATATCTAGGTTCCATAAAGATCTAGCTGGACTAGTGTCTTTGGCATCTGTCAGTGATTATGTTTATCACCTTTCTTCTTTTGTTAAAAGGATTTTAGTTTTGTTTACTCTTAAGGGTAGAATTTTTAATATGTAATATTAGGAAAGCCCTTAAGTGGCTTTTTCTGTCTCTCTGCTTTTCAATATATCAAGTTCAATCCCTATTCAGTACGTGACTTAATAAATTCACTGCACTGCTGTCATGCTTGTTTTCTGAATCCAATTGGCAAAACTGTGCAACACATTCATTCTAGTGCATGGCTGAACTTCACTGTGGTGATCTTGAAATTATGCACAATGTGCAAGTGGTTGAACAGTCCTTAAAAAGCAGACTATAAGATACACCGCTTGTAATATCAGTGAATAAATGCCAACTTCAGCATCAGTGTTCTTTTAAAATATGTGCTGTGCGGAGGTTATTAGTCACTGTGAATTCAAGGATATGAGAGTGCAGACGTTGCATAAAGCTGCAGGACTGGCATACCTGTGAAGGTGCTGCTGCTTGATTTTCAGAAGTATGGCATGCTGTGAATTTTAAAACTCCCTAGTCATAGATGAACTGCAGTAAATGTCATTCTGTAATTGAGGCCATGTAAGTTAGTTACTCTACATTTATTTCTAACTTTATTTTTCAAAAATCTCTTGCTGGAATCAAAGAAATGTTACCATCATGAAAGGAAATAATGTAGTATTTGCTGAATGGGACAGGGAAGCAGAAGAATGAAAATTCCACATCTTTTTCTCACCTATATATAATAATTGTCACCTGTTTCATGGATTAATGTGAAGATTATGCTGTTTGCCTTCTGCTTAAAAGTAAAGGAATAATGATAATGGTGGAAGTATTGCTGCTTCTCTTAACATACGAAAGTGGATGAAAAGGAAACATCACACAGAAATGTAACAGCAGCCATTACTTTAATTTGAGCAAGACCAACTCAGACAAAGATTTTGGGAAAAGAAATCCACAGATAAAAGTGAGAAGGCCTCTGATATTGTATCAGCCATAAAAAGACTTTTGTAAAATAAAGGCATGTGTAAAATACAGAAATTACTTAGCTCTGCTTCCCCCAGCTGAAGCCGTTTACTGGTTTTGTTTTGCACTGCCAATGTGGAAGATTAAAGTTATGTGGATGAGTTAATTTAATCATATCTTTTACAGCTGTGGAAATGGAAAGAGCCAAATGTTGCAGCTACCTAGAGTGGCCAGTCACAGCACTTATTTGAGAGAAGATCTTTCCAAGTTGCTCAGAATTAATGCATTTTTAAATAATGTCCTTAAGTGATAAATTCTGGCTGAAGTTGTGGTGAGTTGACTCTGGCTGGACACGAGGTGCCCACCAAAGCCACTCTATCACTCACCTCCTCAACTGGACAAGGAAAGAAAATGTAACGAAAGGCTCATGGGTTGAGATACGGACAGGGAGGGCACTCAGCAATTACTCTCTTGGGCCAAACAGACTTGATTTGGGGAAATTAGTTTGATTTATTACCAATCAAAATCAGAGTAGGATCATGAGAAAATAAAAACTAACTGTTAAAACACCTTCCTCCCACTGCTCCCTTCTTCCTGGGCTTAATTTTACTCCCAAGTTCTCTACGTCCTCCCTCCCAGTGGTGCAGGGGGATGAGGAATGGAGGTTGTGGTCAGTTTGTCACACATCTCTGCTGCTCCTTCCTCCTCTGGGGGAGGGCTCCTCACACTCTTCCCCTGCTCCAGCGTGGGGCCCTTCTCTTGGGAGACAGTCCTCCACAGACTTCTCCAGTGTGAGTCCTTCATGAACTGCTCCAGCGTGGGTCCCTCCCATGGGGTGCAGTCCTTCAGAAACAGACTGCACTAGCGTGGGGCTTCCCACAGGGTCACAGCCTCCTTTGGGCATCCACCTGCTCCAGCATGGGGTCCTCCATGGGGTGTAGGCAGGTATCTGCTCCACTGTTAACCTCCATGGGCTGCAGGGGACAGCCTGCCTTCAGCATGGTCTTCACCACAGGCTGCAGGGGAATCACTGCTCTGGTGCCTGGAGCATTTCCTCCCCCTCCTTCTTCACTGACCTTGATGTCTACAGGGTTGTTTCTCTCGCATGTTCTCACTCCTCTCTTCTGACAGCTGCTGCTGTTGCGCAGGGTTTCCCACCTCCCCTTTCTTAAACACATTATCCCCGAGGCACTACCACCATCACTGATGGTCTCGGCCTTGGCCAGCGGCAGGTCCGCCTTGGAGCTGGCTGGCATTGCCTCTGTCAGACACAGGGGAAGATTCTAGCAGCTTCTCACAAAAGCCACCCCTGTAGCCTCCCCGCTACCAAAAGCTTGCCATGCAAACCCGATATAGAACTGTTTAAAAAAAAAAGGGGGGGGGGAAATACGATCTTTGTGGTTGAAATCATACTCCACAATTTGCAAATGATAAAGATTTCTTTAGAATACATGGAATAACAGAATTACAAACACAAACTCAAAGACTTCAACCAGTTATTGATGCCCAAGTTTACATAAAAGGAGTCAAAATGTATAATTTAAGTGTTGCAGTCTTACTGTTCCAAAAGGACATTGGTTTGATTTTTGTGGCAAAAGCTGACCTATAATATACTCACAGCAATAACGGTAGTGGGGAATTGCTGTCTATTTTTTTAAATTATTTTTTTCTCATTTTTGTAATTTTTTATTTATTTTTTTTAAACCCTGAAAAAGTAAGAAAATTGCCAGTGATTCGCTGATGCTGTAAAGGCATCCTTGCATGGCTGTCTGCAGGATTATTGCCAAATAATAGGTTGATGGTGCAGTACCGTTGTTTCCATTGCATTGCCATTTACCTTTGGTATAAATTGGAGTCAAATGAGAAATGGGTTGATAGAAAGAGTAGATCAAACTGAAATGATTGATAATTAAAATATATGCATGTTGCAAAGAATAACTTAAAAGACACGAACACACCACTTGGAATTTTTGAAATTGTCTCTGTGATTCCTTTCATTTAAATTTTTTATTTTTGTGTGATACTAAGGTAGAAAGTCACACTTCTGTGAGAGCTCAGATCCCCTTTTTGGGGAAGGGAATAGAAAGAACAGGCACCTTTTTGATGGTTATTGGTAACTTGAAGCTGCCAAACCAATGCTATTCACACTGACATCCTGTCTTTTCAGACAATGAAGTAATATATTGAGGTAATTAAACACAATTGCTTGTAATAGCAGAAAATTACTATAATTGTTTTGTTTTCCAGATAACAAATGCAGATTTATAATTTCTGTGACCACATCCAGAGTTTTACTATCAGAATTCACAGAGAAACCATAAATACTTATTGTTCCATTATGCTTAATGTCAGTGGTATGAATTTAACTCTGTTTTATTTAAAAATCAGTCAGGACAAGTTTCATCTTCTGTTAACAACAGTTTAACATAAGCCCGTTCTTGTTTTTCAAAAGCTTCTTCATGATTTGTCACACCTGTTGATTGCAAATCCTATACACAACTGGAATGGTAATGAACACTTTTTGAAGATTTTAAAAGGAGAGTTTAAATTAGTCTTGCAGCTGAGGAAAAGCAAGCTTCGAAATGCTTCCACCTTGTACTGAGTTCATCACGTAACTCCAAGCCTATTAGAAAACTTGGTCACTTGTATGCTATTTCCTCATGTTCTATGATATTTACAGGGTGCCTATAATGACATTATTCTCTCTAAAACTGGGAAGGCCTTTGCTGGCAGAAGCTGTTTTAAAATCCATTTAAAAAAAACCAAAACAAACCAGTAAATCTTTCTTTCAGCAGTTTCCTTTGAAACATAGACTGGATGTGATGCATCCAAGAGATGCACTGAATTTTCAGTAACCTGGGGAGTTGTAACAAAATGTACAACTTTGCTATACCATAGGGTTGCTATTCAATTAGTCTTCCTTTTTTCTTTGTTGATTATCGTGGCTGGAAAGATTCATCAGAGTGTAAAGAGCAGTCATTCATATAGATGACATTCATATCTCTGTGTGTTGACCTTTGATGATTTTATCAGTTTAGAGGTCATACACAGTGAAGCTATATGCTCTGTTGAGAATTAATATGGATAGTTCTGATATTGTTCATACTGATTGTGCCATGGCCAGTTTCTTTGTTATGTTTTGTTTTGTTATGCTTTTTCCTCTGGACTATTGCAAGCTTTGTCAGTGTAGATTTTGGTTATGTACATAATACAGCCTATTTTAAAAACCTTTCACTCATTACATTAAAAACCTAAATTGTTTAAGTGGCATAAAAATAGCTGTTTAGATATAATTGCAGCTTTTCATTTAAAGCATTTTAACCATCTCTAGTTTTGCCTGCTAGCAAGGTCTTTTTTATCTTAAGAAACTAAAAGTGAAAGACAAGCAAATGGTTTCAGATTAGGTGAATAATTATGTTAATGATTGTGAAACAGAACCTGAGGAATCAAAAAGTTTGTGACACAGGAGTATTGAGATGGTTTTCTAAATTCTGAAGTTTTAGGTTGGGTTGGATAGAACATGCAGCAGAGCAACTGAGAGAATTGCAGCCTCAGGGTTTTGTTCTCCGGCTTAATCAGAAGCTGAACACGTTTTGAGGATCTGAAATTGTTTACAGTTTCCCACTTAGGCCTCGTGTATGTGTGTATGCGCCTCATTTTAGTCTTTTGATCTCAAGGGATAGCAAAGATCACTGTCCTCATAAAGGACCTGTTTTTGAAGTGTTAAGCAGGCTTCGTTCCTGAACTTCTGCCCCTGGTGAGGAAGCTCGTTTCTGTCTCCTCATCTCTTGAGTTTCCTGCTGGGCTTTTGACGCTGGTTTTGCAGCGGGTTAGCAGAAGGTGCCCTTGGTGGGGCTGGGTGCTTGAGTTTGAGTCTTGAGTTTGAGTCTTGACAGTAAGCGACAGTACAACTAGAGTGGCTATCACTCAGTCAACTCCTGCTTCTTTTGAGGTTTTACAAGCGCAAAGAGGGTCCACTTGCAAAAGCCACGTGGACAGAGTAGATGCTCTTTCAGAAATTTCTTGGTAGAGGAAAACAATGTACAAAGGACAGGGAATGTAGTGCATTGATATCAAGATGCACTAGAGGGCCCAGCCTGTGTATAACCATTTTCCAAGAAGAAAAATGGGTAGTAAGCTGAAGGAACTTCTGAGAAATTATGGCAAAATTAGGAGGAGAAAGAACTGTCTGAAGCCAACAGGGCTCAAAACAGGACTGAATTTGGAGAAAGGTGATAGAGTGACAAATGCATTCAACCTGAAAATGTAGTCAGACAAGTATGTTCCCCTGCTAGAGAAGGGATTTAGCAACTTTGAACTCAAAATCATGTGATTTCTTCCTCCTCCTGGCTAGATTAAAAAGGGGAGTCATGTTTTTAGTATTATATCATGCTTAACAAACCATTGCGTGCTGTGTCAAGTTCATTTTCGCTATCAGCTCTGGCTAAAAACCATTGCTATCTGTAGTCTAGCCTGAAGGTGACAAGAGATTTGAATCATTGTAATTAGGCACTCATCACACTGCAAAAAGATACAACTATTGTGATGAATCGCTATTAAAAAAAAAGCTGTGGTTGGTTTTTTTTTTTCCTTTAACTGCAGTTGGTGCCTGGGTACGTGAGAGCAGAAATGAGCACAGCAAGAACTGAGGCAGTTTCCTCAGCATGACAACTACTGTCCTGTTCTCTCTGCAGAAAAAGTTAAGAGGTTGTTACCCCTCCAAGTCCTCTTGACACCTTCAAGTGTTCTTGGACCTCTCCCAGGTTTTCCTTGACAAATATTTTCATATGTCCCACTTCTTTCTGCTTTTGAGAAATACATAAGAATTCACTTGCCACACTTAGGCAAGAGCTATGAAATGAGTTATTGTTTGCCTTTTAGAATTGTAGCTCCAGGGCACACTTTTGCTATGAAGTATAAGTGATGAAAAAGTGGACCTGCCCAGCAAAGTCAGGATTGTGATTGGATATGGCAGAAATGGGGTGTAAGGAGCTCTGTCCCTCTGGGGAAAAGCATTTCCATACACACCAAAATGTAGGTTTTGTGACCCCTATTACAGCTGCCTTGTATTAATAATTAGGGTTTATGCTCATTTTTTCGTGCATTTTAGAAAAGGTGCAGGAAACATTCCTGAAATACATATGGCTTTCACCAGGTAGAGGTGCATTGCAATTTTTACCTTTTCTTTCTGGGAACAATGAGTTACCCTTCACTCTTTTTCTCTGAAGATACATTACTTGTCACTCATCCACACGTCTTTCCTCAGTGCTTGGATAACATTCCTTTTCATTATTAAGATGTTAAATTGTTTGAAAATGATTCAGTAATGGCACTTACTGCCCAGTAGCATGCTTACTGTGCAGTGGAGTCTTGTCATAACCACAGAGTGTTTGAATTCAGAGTCCTAACGCCAATTTATAAGTGCACTAGTTTTCAAAAGTGAAATGCAAATATGGATTTACATACTTATTTTAGGCAGTGGCAGTTGAAATGCGATAATGTACTTTGGGGGATGCATGGGGCAGTAATTGGCTTACCCTGTGGAACTACCTTATGAACTATGGATCTTTCAGAGTTTTGAAGAATGGGTGTTTTTAATGAATATGTTGTACAGTTTTATGGAACATTAAAAAAAATACATTATTTTGCTAGTTAGTGTCAAAACTAACATTGGAATGTACTGAAAATAGATTTCAAGCTGATTTTTGTAAAAATTTACTCTTCTGGTTTGAGTGAATACTAGTTCTGTTGGTCACGGAAACTTTCTCTATTGAGATAAGGGTTAAAATCAGTTAATCTGCAGTACTAAAATATTAGCATGAACTTGGGTTTTCAACCTTAGATATTTATCAAGAAATGTAGTTGAGTTTTCCTATGTTCAAATTATGAACTAGAAGTCGAGTTAACACTTAGGTCATAGCAGCAGCAGCCATAATTTCCAGATAGGCAACAGATGCATTTATATTCAGAACACTGTTATTTCCTTTTTTTTTTTTTTTTTTTTTTTTTTTTAATCACCTGACTCCTGTAAGCAAAATCTGCTGAGTAGGGGAACAGCATTTTTCTTTGATTACCTGATGGGACAACTGATCACAGAGTCTACCTTTCAGTTCCCACATTCATTTTTGGAGCTTGTTGGCTGATTTGATGGATAAGGTAGAGGTGTTAAAAGCTCCAAATGTGTATGTGTTTTGTGAAAGTCTGAGGACATCCAAACTGGTGTTCGCTTCACCAGACTCCTCAAGAAGAGGCTGTGACCTGAGCTCTAGGATTTTTTTTTCGATTTGGCCTTTGATATCAGTCATTAAATATGTATGTACTGATTACTGAGAAAGGTTATTGCTCCGAACCAGGCATGGTTGCTGCTTTGTGTTTGGCTGGCATAAGAGTTGCATGTAGTGGCAGAGGAGAGGGGCGAAAATGGCATGACTACAAAGAAGTGAATGAGCTGAATGTAATGTGAAAGGAATTTGGGAAACTTGAGGGAAAGCAAGGAACCTAACATTGGGAATACAAGGGTGACATAGTAGTATTAGGTTTGTAGATCACCAACCCATAGAAAATGAGGTAGGTTACACTGCTGTTCGCTGTATGTCCTGTGGATTAGAACTTGTATATGTTGTGGTATACAAGCACACCGAAAATAAATTTTTAAGTACTGTGTAATTCTTGTTGCCATTTTGTTTTTAGTTTGATCGCTTACTCATCACAGGCAACGTTTTTTCTGGGTTTTCTGCTGACAGAAAAATGCTCCCTTGTTCTTACACGTTGATATATTGCTTCGTTTAAGGGAGAATGTTGGTGTTGCCTTTAGCACAAATCATGTATGCATTTGCATTTCTGGAACACTTTCAGAGGTTCCCATTTGCTTTTATCTCCTCCACAGAATGAGCATCTCTTTTCTAGTTTATCTCTTCTGAAGATCAGCATAGATTGTTGATTACAGACTGCAATAAATTAACTTGTCGACTTTTGCCACATTTCATGTTTATGTTATATATCTGAACAATGTTGAAGATTTATAGAAGACTTTAAAAATTAATCTGTGACATAAATGTTTGAGAACAAATGCTTTTTTTTAAAAAAACCCTGGCTTTTATTTCTAAAAGGCTGCTACATAAAATTGCATGTCTCTTTCTAAAACAAGCTTTTTAATTTTAATTGTTGAAGCGTTTTTCTAGTGATTTATTAGACACCTGGCTTTGTGAAAAACTGAAAGTATATCATCATAAAACTAAAAACTGTCCTCTTTACTTGCCTAAACCAGATGAACAGAGAATTTGAAAATAAAGAGTTTGTTAGGGTTAAATAATACAGTTTTGGTCATGTTGAGTTCATTAGTTTGCTTTTAAAGAAATTTAGTTTCAAATTACTGTATTGCAAAATAGACTTGAAAAACTTCTCTGTAGTCACAATCTAATTCTTCATTAATTTCTTACCCGAAATTACTGAATAGGTGGGAGAAATTTGTAAATTTTCCTGTTTTAGTAAAATCAGCTGAATGACTCTCCTGCTTGTGGGCAGCATGCTGTTTTGTTTTCCAGTTGCAATATATAGAAACAATGTAGTCCTTACCTCTCTATTCTATTTCGGTATTCTAACCAGAACTAACATTTTGAACACGTCAGTGTTTTGAGCTGGAAATATTACCCAAACTAAACTTTTTACATAAGCTTACCCTTAAGCTTGTGTCTTAACACAGTACTTGGTGTGTTCTTGTGAGCTTAAAGTGTAGGAGCCAGAAAGTGAAGGAAGTACACCAAGTGTTTGCGTAAGAAGAAAATACCCATTTTCCATTCTCTGTGAAATTCCTCTTTCAGTGTTATCCAGATGGTGTTGGCCTACTCAGCAGGTATCTACCATTTCTCTCTGTTCTGGAAATGTATGACAAATAAAGGAAACTTCTTTGTTTCTCTGGGCTTCCTAGAAAATTTTGACCATGGCATGTATGTGTTTCTTGTGGCTGTTGCAGTATTTCAGGATAGACTTAGGATCACAGAGAGTGCCATACCTTTGGACAATAAATCTGTCATCACATTTACATTTGTGTTGGGATATGTGTGATGCATAATATGCAAAACAGTTGCTGAGGTGTCTGAATAATCAAGAACAGGTCATTCCTCTATAAAATCGTGTAAGTATCGTATTTGGTTTTTACCAGTGTGATGGTTACATTATTCACACGTCAAATCTGTCACCTTTGTAGACTGTTGGATGATGCAACATGCTGTGCCACTCACTCTACAGTGGAGTGCCATCTTTGGGCTTTCCCAAACTGTTTTCTTAGGCTTTGTGTAAAAGGAAATCAGTCCAATTACCTTGAAATTTCTGCAAAGCAGTCTGTTCCAGTAGTTGACTTGATATTTTGTGGTATGGAATAGTGGGGAAAAAACCCTGAATTACTCTCTGAGTGTTGATAAATGCAGCTGCATTAAACAGCATACAAGCAAATGCTTGTCTTAACTAAAAGACCAGATGCTCACAAAAAAATGTGTAGTGGCTTCCTCTGAGAGAGCGGTTTGTGGAGGTACCTTAGGATAGATGCATTGATTTTTGTCTGCGATTTTTCTATAAGTTATGAGTGAACGTTAAGTAGTCTACAGAGTGTAAGGGAACGAGAATGTCTGAAATCACAGCTGTGAAGGTCAGTGTTATGTTCGTTGTTGTGTTGACTTAATCATTTTAGAACAACAGAGTCTAGGGAGGGACGTTTCTGTCATAACCACTCTGACCCCCTGTCAAAACCAGCAGGGCAGAGAGGTTGACTGACCTCATATCTGTGAATTTGTGTCTGTTGTTTGGAGGCCGTTGTGACATTTTTTAAAGTGCCTGTTTTTCTGATGCGCGGGATCGCGAGGTTTCCGTTCGTAGTTAGCTTTTGAACCAACTTCCTCACAGAGCCTTCTCTGAATTCAGATAGATGATACAGCTGAGGTTTAAAGCCACAGGAGGTGATTTTCTGCCCTGCTGTGGAAGGTGGAGCTGGGCAGCCTTTATGTCATTTTAATCCTGCTGTGTTCAGAGCTGAAGGGCTGGTTGAAGGAGTTACTGAGCCGGACTTGGTCTGGCAAACCAGGGTGCCTTGCGTTGCCTGTGCTGATGCACTGATCGTGTTATCAGCGCTTGATGTAACTGGAGCCAGATGCCCGATGTGCTTCTGTGGGCACGCTGGAGGGCTAGAGACACTCCGTATGTAGTAAGACTATTTTGAGGTTTTAATGTTTAGCACAGTGAGGCTTTGTCTAAAATTCATCAGACTGTGTGTTATAAGGTGCTCATCAGTATCATACATCATGACAACAATGGAAAAAACAGATTCTGTTTATTTTTGAAACAGATCTGTAGATTTTAAATAAACAGAAGCATTAGATAATACCTCATGGCAATGTGGAAACAAACTGCATAAGTCTTTCTCTAGGACTATCTAGGTAATTTTATATTCTAGTTAATTATAAGATATGAATGCCAAGTGTTTCCGCAAGTTTTTGGGAGTGAACTCTTAGATTCCACAGGAAGAGAACTGGGCCAAGTACTTTTAACAGACAATTTTTTTTTTCTCATAAGGAATAAACCATTTCCAGTCAAGCCACCTGTTTCCCCTTTTGTCAAATATCTTGGACTGAGGGCTCAGAGAAAAATCCAAGGAATTTTTTTCGGAGGTTCAAAGGAGCACAAAGTGATTTTAAAAAAAACCAAACCAAAACAAAACCAAAAACCCAAAACCAAACAACAGGCATTTAATCCCTATTTCCTTTTTTTTATGTCGGTTTGTTACATGTACAATTTCATTTATATCCTTTCAGATTTTACTAGATTCCAAGATGATTTTTCTGCTTGATTTCTGTTAAGTGGTAAAAGACCCTGAAATTCTAACAAAAATCAGACAAGGTCTTTCTGTGTGTGGCTTCATAACAATTTTCTGAGAGGAAAGGTAGGTCCCTTCTCCTGTTTTCCCCCTGCCCCACCGCCTTTCTCTTCCCCCAAATAGGACCTTCCATTTGGCCTTGGGCAGTTTTTTTCCCATTCCTTTACCATATAAACTTGATTACATGTCTCTGACTGCAATTTAGGGATCCTTAGGCAAGGGGTAGTTCAGACCTGAAAAAGGAAGAGGGTTGTTGCTCCCTAGGAATGAATTTGGAAGTTTGCCTATTTTCTCAAGGTAATCTTTGTCTTTTAAAAACAGCATGTAATTTTTTTCTCTGTGTAGTTTTTCCATTTCTCCTGGAAAGTTCACCTCTAAGTATCTCATAAGTTCCCTTGCTTGTTGAAATTTAAAGAGCTCTTCTAATTGTATTTTCCTTGTCAGTGCTGTTTCTTTCCCTATGGCTGCTTTTGTCTTAGAATTTATCTTGAATTCAGATACTTTTTCGGAGACCTCAATAATTGTTTTTTTTTCTATGGGTAGGATTGACAGCCTAAGGTTCTCTACTGTGATTATTTCTTAAATTGTCCTATAAGCTGGAGTTGTTTTGTGTGTTTTGGTGGGGCAGGGGTGTGTATGAGTACCTCTTCTGCATGTTCTTTGGGTTTGATATATTATAAACTAGCAAAGACCTGAGTTTAGTACGATGGTGTTAATGATGCAAGCTGAGATTTCAGCCTGTCTGGTTTTGGAACTGTGACTTTCAAGATTTTTAAGTGTTTTTAAGGGGTTTTTTAAGTAGAAAAAATGGCCATTACCTTGTAATGGACATTGTGATGTCTGGCTCTGGGAGATTCAGTAACCATCAAAATCCCAACGACAGCTGCTGTGAAAGCACACAAGTGCATGAGAACATTGTAATACATTTAAGAATTATTTTTTTTTAAATCCACAGAAAGTTTCATAAGCAGAATGGTAAGAAATTCCCTGAAGTGGTGGTGGTGGTTGTTTATTTAAATGGCATGTGGTAACTCAGGTTGAGCGAAAACAGGGGCCTGGAGGAGAAAATCGCAAAGTCCTTTACAATGCACTGGATATTTTTTCTATTTTCCAGCATATAAATTCTAAATATTCTTGTCTTGATAACAAATAGGCTGCACTGTTCTGGTTGGTGTTTTTCAATTCTGTTCTCTTGCACCTCTATTGCTTCATGCAGCCCCTTGGTCACTCTTGTGAAAGAACGGCCGTGGTAGGTTTTAGCAAAGTTGATAAAGTTGTTAGGGGTAGATTCCACTGAGGTCAAGGTAAGAGCCACCATTTATTGCAAGTCCATCATTTAGAACATCCGCTTCAGAACATTACTTACTAAGTACAATCCTAGTTCTTTGTCTTTAAAATGACAAACCACCCATGGCAGTCTTTGTTCTCCTAGTGTTGCCACCTGAGAAGCCTTCTCAAACATAGTGCTATGCCTTTTCCACCAAAGTGGATTTTTGGTGGGCTTTTCCCCCTTTTATCTGATGGTCTTCACAGTATTTTCTCCCTGTTCTACCCATGATTAGTAAGAAAAAGGAAGAGTTGAGCCTTATGGACAGAGAGTCAGGTTGAACTGACTAGAAGTAAGAAGAGGCATTTGCATTTACTATGTATGTTTACTGGCTCGGGACAACATCCTGGAAGTTTCCTGTGTCCACGTTTGCCGGCATATGCACCGAATTTGCTTAAAAAGTAGTAATAAAATACAACTTCACTTATTGTTCCTTTCACTTAAGTTTCACTTAAGTTAATGTTGTCTGTATTCTTGCTCTTGTGTTGATGGCAAGAAGGTTAATATCAATGGCTACTGAATATTGATTGTATTGGCATAGATTTTGGAGTTGTCTTTGTGTTGTGAAAAATTTCTGTTTAAATTGCATAAAAGTCAGTCTTTCTCTCTATTGTAACTTGAAGACAGAAAAAAAATTGAGAAAGCTTTGAAAGAACTTTCTGATGCAGGGCAAGCCAAATCAGTTTGTGATTAGATTAAGTGTCACAAATACATTAATGGGACCATTAAGAAGAGTATTGTTATAGCAATAGTGATTTTTTTCATATATTCATATATTTTTTTGTATCTTCTCATTGGGCAAATAATTATCTTGGCAGATTAGAAAATGAGAATTTCACCCCACAACTTTGTTTTATATAAATACAAAAGCACACATGTATTTACAGGAAAGAGAATATGTACTACTTGGTCTCCATATAAAATGCTAGTTTATGAGAGGTATATCAAGAACTGAGTAGTATGAACGGGTGCTTTGAGGCTTAAACTGAAACCAAGCAAAAATGTGCAGCCTGCCTCTTTTGCCTATAACAGGGTCAACACTGGGATCCATGATCCCTTTGATCTTTACATAAAACAGATGAAAATGCATAAATTGCTTCTAATCAGAGATGAATTAAAGGAAAATAGCCTCCTGGAGGACAAAGCACCCCAGGCACCCATCAACAGCCTTACCAAATGACAGACCTGGAGGAGACTTCAAAGCTGCAAACACAACTGCCAGTGAAATCCACCAAGAATCTAGATGTCATTTAAAAAACAGAATAATTTTCACAGTTTACAAGTGCCCAGAACTCTCTTTTTAAGAAAAAATGACAGAAACACACTACATGGCCTTGCTTTTTAAGCTGCTAAATATTCTTTTTCTTTAGAAGAGTTGTTAAAGTCAAGACTCACTTGTTTAATTTAGTCCAAAAATGTGTTCAGACATGACAAACATTGGTAATTTTTGTGTCAGGTAGTATTTACTCCATTTGAGTGGCATATTGTTTTGAAGCTGAAGTATATGTTTTTAGTGGAGGCAGATCAGACATTTATTGTAATTGCTTCCTTGGTTGTCATCCATATTTGTCACTGAGCACAAGCGCAGTTAGCATTCCTCAAACTGCAGAAGAAGGAGGAAATGTAATGAAGGATCAGGCTCGATTTTGGAGATGAGGGAAGATTTGAGGCAATAATTTAATTGTGAGCAGTTTTCTCTTTGTGGTAAAAAGAATAATTTTATCCCAAGTTAAATCAGAATTCAGATCCTCTTCTGGATCAGGTAATTCATTTAAATACTGTGCAGATCCTAATATCAGTAATGTTAAATATAAGAAATAGCCTTGAATAAAAAAATCAAAAATACATGATTTCCTTTTTATTGTTAGCATTCTGTTTATGAGAGGATACCAAAACTGCATTTAGCATTTTTAAGGATGAAGAATAAACACAATTTTACTGAGTACTAAAATACCGCTTTTAATAAGGAATGATGCAGTCCCTTCAAAATAAATATTGCACTAGGAAGGATTTTACCTGCTGCCAATTTTATGCTTTGCTTAGATGTTGTGTACAGCATAACATTTCTATCCAAGCCCACATAAATTTGAGACTCACTTAGACACGTGTAAAGAACAAATGACATTTCCAAGTATGTAACTGCATATGAAATTGCTCAGTGGACTGAATGGTTTGCTGTAGGTGAGGTCAGAAAGGTTGCCTAATTCTTTGTTGTAAGAACTTATTTTCAGTTGCTTATGACTTTAATTGCTGTAAGTGAAGTATGTGTTATGTGTTTGTCTAGGGCTATTGGTTTTTGGAAGGAGAAAGCAAAAAGATTTTGCCAGTCTGTCTAAGGATGAAGCTTGGAAAAATTGCTGAGGGCTTTCTTTCTCTTTAAAATTTTTTAAAGGTTTTTCCCACATCCCAAAGTCACTGATATCTCTGTTCTTTGGAGCAGACATTTTAAATCAGGTTTTGAAAAACTAGAGTTTGCCTATGTCTTGTGAGACCTTCAAGTTCAACAGTTAAGTTTCCAAAGATTGCACCTTCACTGAATGCACTTGCATCACTTTTGCGCCACTGACCAGACTGCATGTGAGCCTTCCTCACAGAGCGAGAATGAGCAGAGATTGACTCCTGGCACAAGGGATGCAGCTGGACTTTCTTCATAAAGACTGATCCTGACTG
This sequence comes from Leptosomus discolor, assembly GCF_034619465.1. Lineage (NCBI taxonomy): Eukaryota > Metazoa > Chordata > Aves > Leptosomiformes > Leptosomidae > Leptosomus > Leptosomus discolor. The sequence goes on from NC_141392.1 coordinate 35,184,846, forward strand.
ATCCTCTCAATATCTGGACTGACATGGCATAATGCTGAAAGGCAGAACAAGAAGTCTGCCTTGTTCTGTCAGGTGGGATGAAAGCTACAAAGAGAAGAGAGAAAGTGAAGTCTGAAACTGAAGAAAAGAAAAATCAAGTGTCTTGAATAAAACTTGATGGCCTGTAATAGTGCAGAGCAACAGCCTACCTGATTCAGGACTTCTTCCTAGCATGAAAAAAGAGGTCTTTGCCACAGCTTACACAGAATTATCCCCATTCCCTTAGCTTTTTCTCTGATAGTTTTTCTGCCTAGCAGCAAAACCTCCTCTAATATTGAGTCATACTTCATGGACTGATCAGTATATAAAGCCTAAAAACAATGTCAGTCACTTGTCCCTTCTGTGAGTACTGGGAAAGTTGTTACAGATAACGTGCTTCAGCACCACTCTTTGGTTTTCCTTGAACTTTTTATCGTCGTGGATCGTTTGAATTAGACTGGGCCTCATGTTGTTGGGAGTTCATGTGCATCACACCCTCGGTGAAGAGAAATCCCAGTTCACTGTGAGTGAAAGTGAGTGGTGGAATACAGCAGTAATGTCTTCCTTCTGTACGATATCAAGTAGCACAGGTACAAATTGATACTGCTGGGCAACACGACAGCTTAGCATGTGTTTGTTTTTTTTTTTTAAGGAGGAGCTCATTTGCTCAAATCCGCTTTCTAGATGCAAGGAAATTTTGGCTATTTACTTCATATTTGCTATGTAAATCTACTTGGAAAGGAAAGATGATGTATGGCCCTCTGCATTAAGCAATCAGCATGATGGAGTCATCAAACTCTTAGCAATATCTCCAGGCTCCCCTTAAGGTGGGAGCATGCATTAATCAACCAGACGGAGTGCCAAGTGCAGCTACTTCTGAACTGGAACTCCCAGGGGTATGAGATGCCTCAGGGATCTGGTTCACAATCTGGGACAGTTTACCTTGGGATGATTGTTCTGGTTATTGCACTGACTGTGCTTCAGGGACATTTCAGTTGCTTATGTAGCAGCTTCACAAATTACAGGTTGGCAGATTAAGGAAAACAGAAATTGGTGCTAGCATACCATTGGCACTGAGCTGTACCTTGCTTCACTTCAGAATTGTGAAATACTCATTTCACAAGTAGCTGAGCCACCCTGCAACAGGGTGAGAACCGCTTTGTCCCCAAGAAAATAGGGAATTAGGTGGACAACTGGAATGAGAGCTATTGCATCAGTCCTGTGATAATCTGCCCTGTTCAAGAACTGGTGCCCTGAACTAGAGCAATTGTATCCTTTGTCTTCTCCCTCAATCTTTCAGTGTCCACATTCAAAAGCAATGTAGATAAAGAATAAACAATTTAATGCCATGAGCACTGCAATACTTAGCTGTCCAGAGAGGTCCAGTTCACCTTCTAGATATATTCACCAGCAACAAAGATATTTTTTAAGAGATTTATTTACAGGATTCCTTTACCTTCATGGAAATCAAGGTTTTTGCAATCAGGATTTTTCTGCTTCTAAAGAACCCAAACAAGGACTTACAGTTCTCAAAAACTTTTAAACTTCTTCAGATCTGATTAGATTGTTTGTGTTGAACAGGAGTCATATCCCTGACAGGTGCGTGCAAATGCAGTTGCATTTTGCATGCAATCAATGACACTTCTCTCAAATTATGATAATTTGATCAGGAATATGTGTTCAGTTGTTGTGCTGTGTCATATTTACTTTAGTAATTGGGTAGTGGCAGCCTCATGTGAAAGGCCTTCATCCTAGTGGAGATTTCTGTGTAGTCCCTGCCATGCCTCCAGGTTTCATTATACAAGCCCAATCTTGAACAGATTTTAGTATATCTGCTTGTCAAAATACTGTTGTTGTTCTTTTTCTTCATCATCTCCTGTGTCATCATCATGACCTTTGTTAGGAATTTGTCACCATTATGGCCTTTCAGTCCACAGAGATGGAGTTATCATGTGACCTTCTGCTCATTTGTGCCTAAATTTGCCTTTTGATGTTCATCTGACACAGTATACTTCATTTTTCTAGTCTGTGACCATGAAATGCAGTGAATTTAAATTTTCAGATTACCTATAATCCCATTTTATTCAGGAAGGATAAAAATGTTTGTCACAGTCTTCAGCTTGTATACTTCTTTGCCTTTAACAGTTGAACTGATAATCTTCATAATCTTCATTGCTCTATCTCCAGCTTCCTTTTCTTCAGAAAGGAAAAAAGAGGACAAAAAGCTTCTATTTACCCGCCTATAACTCAGTGGAAGATATATGGGGCTTGCTGATGTGCTGCTGCAGTCTTGGCCTCCCAGAGGAGCTAGCATACAGAAAGTTGTTTCCCCTTCCTACCATGTGGAGAACAGAGAACGGGCAGGATAGGAGAATAAAGCGTACAAGCATGGCTCAGTTTGTGAGGAACATCTCATTGGGAGATGCCTCTGGTTGTTCCAGTCTCTGCTGCTTATAAAAACAAGTTTGGCGTATTAACGTAAACTGTGACTGGTTTTGTTTTCTCTTAATATGCCAGGCTGTAGCTTGTGGTTGTTCAGAAGCTCTCATGCAACGCCTGTGGTATTGCAATTCAGGGGGATGATGAATGGAGGAAAAGAATGAGAAGACCATCTCTGCCCAGACAGAGCTTTTAGATAGTCAATAGAAGATAGACTTGCTTGGTGACACTGTCCGCTCAACTTCTGCTGGGGAGAAACAGGAAGACTATTCTGGTCACCTTCTGAGGTGTCCTCTCCTTGTGGAACTGTTGTGTCCAGCTGTCTCTAGCAGAAAACACCTTGCAGGTATCAGTGGTTCACATTGTATCTTTCCTGAGAATGCAGTTTAAAGATGTATCTTTTTGGCAGCCCTGCCAGCTGACACAGCTCTTGTTCAGTTCTTGCATCACTACCATAATTGCGCTGGAAACTATTTGTAGGATTGCCTGATGAGCTGGTTCAGGGAATTGAACTGGTTTTAAATTGAACATTTTTCTTTGTATGGCCTTATAAACGGTTGTACCTGTACAACTGAAGGAAGATCAACAGCTTAGGCTTTTTTTTGAAGAGCGTCTGTTCTCAGGACCCTCTGTGCTGGAGATCTGGGTGTTGCAGCACAGTTGCTGATGATCAGTGTTGTGCTGTCAAATGGTGAACAAGGTAATGTTATTCTTAAGGTTGAGAAGATTTTGCAGTCTAAAGAACAAGTTGGGGTATAGGATATCCAACTGTTTTTATTAGGAATCTGTTCTGGAATTTTGGAGGTGCCTGTAATGAACCCCATTACTACCCAGCATCATTTTTTAAAGAGTAATATTAGCAATGATGTTGTGCCCTCCTGTATATAAAACACCCCCCTGATTTCCCCCTTTGCTGTGCCTCCCTTAGTCCACTGACTTGAACTCCTCGAGTTTCCTTGAAGGTGTAATGCTAAAAAATTTTGGCGAAAGGATTATGAAGAATGTATGCAAAAAGACTGCACAAGAAGTGTTTTCATGATACTGATGACTCAAGGCGATGTGGGACCACTGAATCTGGGCTCTCAAATGCTGTGCAGTGGAATCCTTTGTAAATATCTGAGAAAAAGTGTAGCTATTTTTTAATAAAATTTGCCTTTATAGATTTTACCTGTATTTATATTGAGCAAATGTGACTTGAGCATAGCCAGCAATTTAAAAGATCGGGTTTTGTGAAAATAAATTACATGAATGCTTGCAAGAGATAAAGAAGAAATTAGCAGGTGGAAGAGTAGAATAGGGAGAAGGATTGCATCTGAAGAAAGAGTTAAATTTGTCAGGAAGAGCATATGAGATGGAGAAGAAATATTAACCATTTAGGTTGAGAAAAGCAGGGGAGATTACAGAATGGCAGGGGTTGGAAGGGAGCCTTGGAGATCATCTAGTCCAACTGCCTGCTAAAGCAGGCTCACCTAGAGCAGGTTGCACAGGACTGCATCCAGGCGGGTTTTGAATATCTCCAGGGAAGGTGACTCCCTGACCTCCCTGGGCAGCCTGTGCCAGTGCTCTGCTACCCTCAGAGTAAAGAAGTTTTTCCTCATGCTCGGGTGGAACTTCCTGTGCTCCAGTTTGTGCCCATTGCCCCTTGTCCTGTCACTGGGCACTGCTAAAAAATCTGGCTCCCACCCTTTAGATATTCATAAGCATGGATGAGCTTCCCTCTCAGTCTTCTCCAGGCTAAAGAGCCCCAGGTCTCTCAGCCTTTCCTTGTAGGAGAGATGCTCCAGTCCCCTCATCATTTTCGTGGCTCTCCACTGGACTCTCTCCAGTAGTTCTCTGTCCCTCGTGAACTGGAGGGCCCAGAACTGTACACAGCACTCCAGATGTGGCCTCACCAGGGCAGAGTAGGTGGAGAGGAGAACCTCCCTTGACCTGCTGGCCACACTCTTCTTAATGCACCCCAGGAGACCATTGGCCTTCATGGCCAGAAGGGCACATGGCTGGCTCATGGTCATCTTGTTGTCTACCAGGACTCCCAGGTCCTTCTCTGCAGAGCTGCTCCTCAGCAGGTCGTCCCCCTAGCCTGAACTGGTGCATGGGGTTATTCCTCCCCAGGTGCAGGACCCTACACTTGCCCTTATTGAACGTCATTAAGTTCCTCTCTGCCCAGCTCTCCAAGCGGGATTAAGGGATGGGAATATTTCTGCAGTGCAAGTCCTTCAGTATTACAAGAAGGGCAGAGAATTTCTGCACTATTTGTGAAGGTGAGGTGTTGAAGAATTCTTTCTAATGTGGCTCAGAATAACCACCATAGAATTAAACTAAGATTCAGGGACAGAGACCATATCTGTGCTTTCTTTCATTAGCACTAAGCGTTTCAAAACATATCTGTTATCTAAAACACTGTGTACGAGAACCATACTTGGGATCAGCTGTGCCTGTAATAGAGAGAAAGTAGTTGTTGGGCTTGGGAACTCTGCTTGGGGTCCTTGTTCTGCCTCCAACTTCTGAAGCAAGCAAATTGGGAAGGTTATTCTGAATCCCTATATCCAGTGTGCATTGGACTAAGCCTGTATGGGATTAATAAATAGGATGGGTTTTATTTAAAATGCAGGAGGCTGAAGAGCATGGTGCATATGCCTTAGGAGGGGGCTGAAAGGGTTAAATACTGCCTAATCCGCATTGAGAACAGGGAGACTGGAGTGTCCTAAGTAGGAATGGAACTTTTGTGGACCTTATTTGCTAAAACTGGTTTGGGTTTTTTTGTTGGTGGTTTTTTGTTTTGTTTTTTTTTTTTTTTTTAACTGAGTAGTTGTGAACAACATGGTGGTTTTTCCCACCGAAGGCCAGAGATTTTTTTTTTTATAAGGTCCAGCCTAGGTATAGTAGGGGATATGTTTCAAAGATAAAGATCAACACTGCAAACTGTTTTAAAGAAAAAGTTAATAGAGTTTTAAGCAACTGAGCCATTTTTGTTGCAAAGTTACCACACTTTCCACATCTAGAAAAGAAGTCAACCTGGTGAAGATTTATTTGTATTTCAGCTCATACAGATGAAGTTTTGCAAAGTTATTCATGACGTTAAGTACACTTGTAAAATTAGTAAGGTGGTTTGACACTTCTAAATGGTAAGGCTACCAGCCTGCCCATAACAATAAAAGACGAGCTTGGGCACTGGATGATGCATTTTTCTAATATGATAATGCCTGCCTTTAATCTTTTAAGTAAACAGTTTTTCAAGACTTACATTTTTATAGCAAATTTAGTTTCTTGGATAATAGTTTAAAATACATATACGTATAGCTTGATTTCCACTTAACCAACCAGTTAAATTCTGCTTTAGAGACAATTTTATTGACTTTCATCACAAAACAGGTCATCCATTGGGACCTAAGCATTTCTTTTAAATGAAAACCGACTGGTAACTAAATTAACAATATGTTCGCAGAGGTTGTGTTGTAGGTAATTTGGGATATGAAAGACACAAATGCAAACTGGCAGAAAATGGGATGAGTCTCGTTTGAAAGCAATGTGCTCTCATTTAAATAGTTACATAGTATTTCATCAACCTGAAACGAAAGTTGAGGTCAGTGTAATAAGGATTGAAAATTGGTGTTTTAAACACTAGGTGGTGCCATTGTGTAAAGTTGGGTTTCTGTGAAGTTTCTGAAGTCAGTGAAGGTGAAAACTGTGTTCAAAAACTTGTGAGAAACATGTGCAGAGAAGTTAGCAGTTTAAAATGAAAGATTTGTAGCACAGGATGAATGAGAGTGTGCCTGTAGTTCTGGTTTTGAGATATGCAGAAGGAAAAGGGATATTTCAGGAAAGAGTTGAGTGATAAATTGTGTTATTTTCACTTTAAGTCTGCTTAAAAGTATTCACTTTTTTTGGTTTCAAAGGGGGAGAGAGAACTTAACTTGCACTGTGTGAATCTAGGAGCCATCTCCTAGCAGCTTTATATTGTGAATATATCAAAACAAGCTTCCCTTGTGTGACTTCAAATACACCCTAAAATGCCTTAGGATTAAAGCAATCATCTGTAATACAATATCTGAGGCTCATCGTTGATTGGCTCGAAACACGAAATACAGCTTTTTTTTTTTTCTTGGAACAGTCAATGTGTTTCCTTCATTGTCTACTTTACCAAAATTCTGCATTCCTTGTCTAATCCTGAGATATTAAAATAATTAAGTGGGATAGTCACAGTTTCACTAATGAAGCATAATTGAGCTTTGGAATACTTTGATATTAAAATTAAAAAGAAAACATAAAAATGGCTTTGCTGAGCATATGCACATTATTTCTACGTATTGGTACCTGTTTTAAGCAGTAAATGGGGAGCTCGCTTGCCTAAGGACAGTTGGACTCACCTGCTAACAGCTTTTTTAGCCTGCAAATCTTTATCACAGTGTGTGCAACTGTTTATTTGATCTGTGAGAAGAGTTAGCTCTAGACAAAGTAATCATTATAACTTTAAGATGTGAAAATTTGATTGTATTAGTGTTTATTCTTTCAGGTAAAGTCGTCAAAAGAAAATCAGTTTTGCAATAGCTGTTCAGATCTGGTTGCTGTATGTAAATGATACATTTTTAATTAACTTGGAAGAAATGTGTTTGACTTTATTCAGCAAATACTATAGAATGATTATTTCTATTGAGTCAGATAAAATATCATTTCATGTGCTTTATTATTTAAATATATCAGGTCCTAATAACAATTTATGTGACCTAGAAAACACCAAAGAGTTGGCATCAATTTATAAATTACTTCTTTCTTTCAGACCAAGAACCCTGTTCTATAATAATATCTTACACACAGGGTTGCTTATTATAGATGTTGCATGTACTTTAACTGCTGTGCAAAGCACCTCTCCCATGTAATTACACAAACATATTCTTAATTAATGTGACTTGTGTTAGCGTGATCGAGCAATGGAATATTTTTTAGGTGTGTGTTTTGCAATTCTGAAAGCAGGCTGACAAATGAGGAATGTGGTTACACATCTCATGAAGAAATCCTTGGAAAGGACAAGGGCCAGGACAGCTATGAGGCTTGATTGTTAATAAATTGCCTTAAAAAGCCCTAAAACATGTATTGATGCAGGAATTGAAGTACCCGAGGCTCTTCCTGATCCTTAAGGATCTGTGTAGAAAAGTGGTGTCAGACATGGAAAGCACTTGGGGGAGCTGGAGTAGTCTCTTTACTCCATGTGAAGCAACTTGACTATATCAAACTGAAATGCCTCTCTATAACTTTGGTATGTTACAGTAACTTATTTTATGTTCCCTACTTTTGTCATTTGGCCATTAAGTATCCTGGAGGTAGGACCTATAGTGCAATGTTATGCTGCTCAGTTTCATGCTGTGGATCAATCACTTTTTTATATGTTTATGCATTTTTTTTACTATGTCAGTGCCTGGCATACTTGCAGAAATTTTAGGATTGGGAATGAAGTTGGAAAACTTATATGATTCCTCTCCCTATGACAATTGATTTTGCCATTCCATTTTGAGCTGCTGTAAGGCAGCACAGAGCATATATCATAGATCTTGATAGTCATTAATGTAAATAAGATTGTGCACTTGCATGTGTAGTCATGAGAGAGACAGTCATGGCTCTATGATTTCATAAAGCTTTTGAATTTGTGGCCATACAGCTAATGAAGGAGGAGGAACAGGTAGATGAGTAGAGTAGTTACTTCCCCAGGACATCTCTCTGAAGCAGCTTTGTTCAGTAGAGTGCTGCTTTAGAGGTAGATCAGCTAATTGCTGATATATATGGAGAAGCAGTGTAATGATGCACAACTTGGATGATCAGTGGTGGAAGCAAAAATTCAGCATAACATAGGCTACTGTCCCTCTCTGAACTCACTCCAGAGCTGCCACAGATAGATAGGGGAATTCTTGACAGTGCCAACAGGCATTTTGCCATTACCATCTGAAAGCTCATTACACTCGCTTGATGCCAGTCAGTTGCAAACTAGTCGAATATTGAGAAACAGCTGTTTGGACTGTTGTGGAAATTTCTGATGCTTTTAGGGAGGAGGCTGCTGTGAAATACAGCAGCAGCAGGGGCATTTCGTAAGTAGAGTGCTCAATATAGTCAAGTGATACTGGGAAGACAAAAGTGCCTGTCCTATCTCCCCTTCCCCTGTTACATTATGCAAACAAAAGTTTTGATGGGAAAGAGTGCTTTGTAGGATGCCACAAGCAGACAGCATCAAGTATTGACAAATACACTTAAGCCCTCCAGCTGATACTGCCAAGCATGTCAATAGGGGAGCAGGTCAGAGGAGAGCAGATGTCAGCAATTTAGTTGCTACAAATAAACCCCTGCAAGGTGTATTGGTGCTGGAGTATGTTGTCTTGAGGCCAGTTCCCAGGAGATGTTGAAGACTGTGTTCAGAAAACCACTGGACAAACCAAACCAAGATAGCACTGCTGCTGTTTGCCAGGATGGCGTCCCTCTCTGGAGATGCAGCAGTGGAGAGGGAACACCAACCATGAACTGTTGGGAACAAAATGGTGGATGTGGCAGTAGGCATGCCAAAGTCTTTGCCTTTTATTTTCTCATGATCTGTAGGTTTAAGAAAGGTGTGGCTGCTGTAATGTCTGTGTTTCTCATCGTACTGAAAAGAGACATTCCTGATTGCCTTACAGCACTTTAAAAAGAGAGATTTCAGCTAGACCACGTAGTCTTGGAGCTGTGGAGGGTGCACAGGTATGGATCCAAGACGTACTCAGATGTGCAATGAAGGATGAAATGTGACAGGCTGCCTGAATAATAGATAGTAATGTGTCTGCAAAACCAGAAAACCAACAAACATTCTCTATAAAATTATTCCTTTTCATTTAGAGTGACATAAAACATCAAAAATTCAGGTCAATTGAAGTATGAGGACATCACTTCGGGGAGGTCAGCTTAAGTGCCCTATCTGTTTGAATGTCTTTTTTTAGACAAACCCTGTGTTCTGGTGATTGCCCTTCCTCTTAGATGTATGGCTTCACTAGAGCTGTACTCATTTGGCTGAGTTTTCCCATGACTGCTCAATAATAGTACAGAGGGAAACCTACAGAGAATTAATCCAGTCATGGTTGTGCTAATTTCCAAAGCAGCAAGTGAAAATAAGGGAAGTTTGTAATAAATGCAATATAAAACCTGTTTACATGACTGATTCTCCATCCCACCCCCACCAGCCTGACCTTACCTCATTCCAGATTCTCCAGTTCTAGCTGAAAGCATTTTTGTGTAGAATGCTACCAGGAAAACTCCCTTTTTTATGTTGGCTATAAAAGACTTGTATGAAAGACCTTTCAATGGAAAGAGGGAATCTGTCTAAATGTGTTACTATTGAAAGAGGATTGGTTTATAGCCACATAGTCTGATGTTCTGAGGAGGACTATACATTTAATCTTTGATCTAGAAATTATTTTAAGAGTCTGCACATAAGCTAAAGGAAGTTCTATCTAAATGTGCTATCTTCAGCTCCAGGTCTAACAAGAAGGATTGTGGTTTTTCTGACTCAATTTTCTTAAATATGGTTTCACTGCATAGTTGCAGGGGGTTTCCTCTATCTTCATTTAGCTGATATATTTGTGTTTTCACTTTGCACATGTTCCATGTAAATGATTTTTTGGTTCTATATTCAGGGAGGAAGTAGGCTGTCCTCTTTGAGGTTATAGTGCTAACACTCTAATAAACTATTTCTAGGGAAGATGCAGACAATTGGGTATTATACCTGACCTATTCCAGTCTGATCTCCAAGAACAGTCATTTCAAGGAAGGTAAAGTAAATCTTCACATATGAAAAGAGTGTTACTGAAGATTTATTTCCCAAATTTTAGCAAGTGAATATGGTTTGAAGCAATTCATTGGCTTAATGGATTGAGACATCTCTGAAATGCATTAGAAGTCTGAAAGAGACTCAGTATCATTAAAGGTCAACACAATTTTATGTCTTTATGGGCAGCTGCAGCCTTCAGATAAATATAGTGCCTATGCGTGTACTTTAATACCAGGGAGGCCAAAAATGTATAAATAGGAATTTTAGTGCTTTGCCAAAGGAAAGCATAGCTTTGGCAAAGGAGTTGTTTTGGCAAATTTTTTTTAAGCTGTAGTGGAGCTTGAAATGATGTGCCCACCTAGGCAAGTAGACTGCTAAATTAAAAGCATAGAAATAGCAAGGGTATATTCTTGCAAGTGGAAGTTGAAAAGATGATGGAAATATGCTTCCCCACCCCCACCCCCCCCCTTTTCAAGAACAGGAAGCATCTTCTGGTTTTGATCCTGGAAGCCCTTCCCAGCTTCATGTTTTCCTAGTTGATGTAACGACTGTCCTCCACCATCTTTAACCAGTGACTCAGCCACTACTTGGAGAGGCTTATAGTGCTCTAGTTGTATTTTGTCTTTCTGTACAGATATAGGATACTTTCCAATTCTTTTAGACTAATGACTTTCCTAAATAGTCTCTTTTCTTCAGAAATGTAGGTAAAAATACATGCTTTTCTTAATGATGCTGAATACTGTCCAACCTGTGCATTGTGTATTTAGCTATGAGACAAATCCAACTCAATAATATATTATTTTTGTAAAATATACAATTAACTAAACTCAGCCTTTATGTAGTAAACATGCGCTTTGGATAATCTTTTCAATGAGAATAGTGCAGATATTACACCCATTCTGATATATAGAAGATGATCCATGGGGGAAAAAGGTACATGTGCATAAGTCAATTATTTGAGAATAGAGTCCTTAATTTCTTCAGGCTCTATAAAAAGAATTTTGGCATCTGCATGTATTTATTTTAGAGATATAGGGGTAAATCTTCAGCACAGAGCATGGGGAGTTAACCATGGAACATTCCTTAACGTTGACGGGATTTCTATGTCTAAATCCCCACACACTGGCTGAAAATTTAGCCCAAAGAGATTTGAAAAGTGATACTGAGAAGCAAGTTGGTCGGTTAGCCTCATTACTTTCATGTTATTAACTGGTCTACCTGGCACTGGCTTCATATGAACACTGAGATATTAGACTTAACATTTAATAACAAAGGACTGTGTGCTAAATGCAGATTCTAGTGTGGACATAAAATAACGCAGTTATATGAGCAAATTTTGAGGATTTTCAGAAAAAAAAAAAAAATCTGCAAAGCCATAGAATTGAAGGGAAGAAAAAGGTATTAAGACGTATTTTTAGGCAGCAGAAATGGTTTATGTTTCCAGTATCTCTAGTACAACTTTAGCACCAAAGAAAGTGTAACTTACTTTTTTTTTTTTTTAAAATTAGTGTTGCAGTATTGGAATCTAACTTCAGAGCTGGCCAACTCTGAGCAGGGGGTTGGACCCAATGACTTCCAAGTTCCTTCCAGCCTAGGTTATTGTATGATTTGGACTTAGTATAGCATTTTTCTTAAAGCCTTTTTGGACTAGTTTTCTTTTGTAAAAATTAGTTGAGATAAGATAGGAAAGTCAGTTTCTGTTTATCTTAAAATTTTGAAGACTGGTTGAAACCTGGGCAAACATAAAAAGCTATTTTATCTACTAAATTGAGAATATTGTTTTAAAAGGAATAACAGGCTGTAATTTAAAAAAGTTTTTCAGATTTATGTTACTTTTTTGTGTGTGTGTTAAGGATATGCAACAGAGAATGCGTATGAAATGTGAATGTGTGTGTGTGAATATATATATTCACGCTTCTATTTCTCTTGCATCTTAGCAATTTCCCTTCCTTTTTAGGGGAGCTATTCAATTGCTTTTCCAGTTGCTATTCTGAGTGGTCAGTATCCAGCCATTAGAGGGTGCATCTGCACCGAGGAGTGCTCTTTTCTTAAAACCCAGTTTACTTAACTTTAAGTATTTGTAGATTTAATGAAGAATCATTTTGTTTCCTAGAGTTACCCAATTTCTTCTTTAATTTGCATTGCTTTGTGGAATACTGTTCTTGGAATTCAGAGGGTTAAAATGCGAATAACTAAATGTGATTCAGATGGGGTGGAATGATTCAAAGCAGCAAAATTATTATGTTTTCTAAGTGTTAATTAAAAAAAAAAAGAAAATACACATGGGCCCCATGCAAGTGAAAAATGGGGTGGTCTCTTACGTGATTAATGACAGAGATCAGCATCTGTACTTTATAGCACTTGCTTGCAATGTTACTGTCTTTTAGAAATAGATTTGTTCGTTGTAACTTCACTGCCTATATTTGCAGCAAGAATAGTAAACTAGATGCAGTTTGTGAATTTCTGCCATTGCTACTAAAGATTTAAAAATAAAACACTCATTAAATAAAGCTGTTTTTTTTTTCTCTAGAATCATTGTGATTCCTCATTCAGTAGCAAACTTTAAAGTGGTGTGTCTTTGCAGTAAGAATGTGCAGAGTAGGGAACTGGTTTTATAGCCATTTATCCCAGGAACACCATTTTAAAGTTTGCACTTCTGATCCAGGACATTGACGCAAGGTGAGTGAAGGAGAACAGAAATAAGAAGATTTCTGAGAGAAAATTCTGCTGTTATGGAATCGGTTCCTGAGACTGGTTGAAGAAAAGTCATTAAATTTCAAAAGTGGCACATAGTACAAAGCAGTACATCTCAGTTATATGCCCAGTAATGTCTAGATCACGAGCACTCAGCAAAGAAATCTGCCACCTGCAAATCTTTGTCAAAGCCAGCCCATGGAGACAGTGATTCTGAAACTACTGCTCCTGGAGAAGCTGGTACATCTTTGTACAAATTTTCAGATTTGGGTTAAGGATTTCTGATATCCAACTGCTTTTGAAATCTGCCAAAACTTCCAAATACCTTCTCTAGTAAAATGTCAGTTGACAGCTGAAGGAACTGGCACTGAGCTCAGAAAGGGGAGGGATAAAAATCTTCTTTCGGGAGCTTCTTAAGAAGCCATATAGCCTCCTAAGCCTTAAACAAAAAGGGTAGGAAAATGTTCCTTCAGGCATAAGTGTCCACATTTTTATTGCACCTGTATATATTGATACGCTCGTCATACCGTATTTGTATCAAGGGCTGTTGATACTGCTGTCTCCGATTTCATGTATACATTGGATACACTTGGATATCTTTTCTGAGATTGTAAGGGCCCTTCTTCTCAAAAGGCTGTGTTTGTTGCAAGAACATGTGGAATTAAAATCGGTAATTCTCCCTGACATCATACTCCCTAACAACTTGGGAATTTAGTATTTGCATATATGTTTAAGTAATATGAATTTCAACATCAGCGAGTGTGTGTTGTGAAGCTGACATGCATTGTTGTATAACTAATTTGATTCTAATTCTTCCAAGAGATTATACAATACTTATGTATGTTTCTTTTAGCTGTTAAAAGGTGTTCATTTTCATTTTAGTACATAGACTGTCTAGTTCAGACTCAAGGCAATTTTTTTCTAATCTAGGAGTAGAATCTAGCCAAAAATAAAACATCTTTCTTAAGCATATCAAACAACAGAGTAATTGGATATTGTGAACATCTTGTTCTGTCTATATAAAATTCGGAGCTTCTGAATGAATACACAGAATGAATGGTAGCATGGGAGTTCCTGGAGATATTAGGCATTGAAGGTTATGTCATGTCATTTTGAAAGTAATTGTTCATAGATTTTCAAAGAGATTTTTAGATTTGACCTATGACAACAATTTAACAAGGTACTAAGGAATTCTGTAATACAACAGTCTATACAATGCCCAGCAAGCTTTAGTCCTAACCTGGTAAGTGTGTTTGATACTATCCTTGTGCAAATCATAGTAGTACCTTGTACATAGTAATTTGGAACAAAATATTAGTGTACACACACTGCTCATGAGGAGCTTGGACCAATTGACCCAGTAGTAGTTTTTCCTCTGAACTGAATGATAACAGGATCCAGTTTTAAGTTACAAACTTTTTTAAAATCAGCTAGATGGATTTTTTCTACTGGCAGTGTATTTGAGTAGCTATTGTAAATCACTGGTTGAGTTCACAACCGGTATTTTAAAATTAGAACCAGACAGGTAACAAAGGCTGGTTAAATGAAAACAGGTCGTCTGCCTCATCTTACACTTTAGTAAGATAATTACTCCTTCTGGTATTATACTTTATAATTTTAACAGATTTTGGAAGGTGGATTCCTTCGGTAAACATTTCTTATATTAGCAAGAGCTGCTTTGTATTACTTTTTTTCAAGAAGTACCATAAGTCTATCAGTTAATGATGGGAGTAGAGCTAATAAGCATTGTCATGAAAAGAAAGATGATCAAATATACTGGATATGATAACTCATGACTAAAGATAGAAAGTTTGCACATGTTTTGATTATGTCAATCTTGTCTCCTTCAAATCTGTCCACTAGGAAAACAAACTCAATATACAGCTGGACAAGTAAGCTGGTAAGCCTGAAGCCAGATAGTACATCACCAGTATTATCTAAAAAAATAGATAGTAATTTCTATGGAGAACTTCTTCACATTTCTCTCCATAATTCGACTACATCTTGGGAAGATGCTGCAAGCTAGCCGGTTGTTTTCTAAAGTATTAAGAGTTGACTAAAAATCAATTTAAAGATTATAAAACATAGAATGTACAAATTCCACCAGTGCATTATTTTACAGAAATTAAGAAGGACTACTAGCCTATGCCAACCAGAAATTAGAGCAATCACATATATTCTTTCAAGATGTGAAACTGGGGTTGGTGAATGAAATTTCCTCTATATTAGTATCAATACCTAGCATATCAAATAAAGATACTGTGATTTTCCGCTTTTTGAGGCAGAGGAAGCTGATCATGAAGTGACACCTAACAGTTCTCATCCACTGGTAATGGTATTATTAGCAAGAGGAAAGTCTTCCTTAAGACATGTTCAGTGAGATCGGTTATCTCTGTGATCTCTTGCAGATCCTGAAACTCAATTTATCTTTACTAAGAATATGCAAATTTATAGGGATGGTACTGACATTTACTAAATTCATTGTCTTTCTGTGGTAGGACAGGTTTGAGACCGAAACTGTTTTAAATACTGGTCAAAGGCAACTGCAGGTATCTTACTGACAGCTTATCTTACTCTGATCACATAATAGGTAGAATGAAGCTGGACTGACCTTTCAGCCCTTGAAATGCTTTTATTAGTGCTGTAGTTAGTTTGGTTCCCCTACATAGTCAATGGAAAGAGATTCAGTCCATCAAATTTTTTCTTTTATGCATGTGTTCTTGAACAGCACTTAACTGC
Source organism: Leptosomus discolor (assembly GCF_034619465.1). Lineage (NCBI taxonomy): Eukaryota > Metazoa > Chordata > Aves > Leptosomiformes > Leptosomidae > Leptosomus > Leptosomus discolor. The sequence continues at coordinate 35,200,516 of NC_141392.1, forward strand.
TGTGGTAGCAAAACACTGTCATGTGGCTGTCCATCTTACAGACAGCAGTCTGGCAACCTGGACAAAAGGCAGGATTACCTTGGATTCTTCGTCAGTGGATTCAGAGAGACCGCATCCATTCGGCCACATTCAGATCCGTATCACTGCCAGAGACATGAATGCTTAAAAGGAGAAGCTCATGTCGTGAGTAAACCAGTGAATTAACTGAGCACCTCAAGTTAATTCTGTTTGGCAGGAAAAGTTTATTTTTATTTTGGTAACTAGATTGCTTAAATCATCAATTTTTGCTGTAAAAAATACTTAGTTTGGCTTGATCTTTCTCCTCTCTTTCTCTCTGTCACTCACCACCCCAACTTGGTGTTTGTCTCATACCTTTTTAATAAGATAGCTTTCTGAAACTTGCTGTACTTTTAGACCAAATATTTTACTCTCATGGCCCTCTTAAGAGTAGTAGAGTAGTTTGTAGTTCAATATTAAAATCTGTATACATTTTGGTTTATATATGACCCCACCGCTCAACAGTTTCAACTGTGATTATGAAAACATTTAAACAAATGCATTTTTTTCTTCAAAGTTATTTTCCGTAATGCATATCTGCGTAATTAGAACATAACATAAACTATAGAGTAGCATTACAATCAGGAATTAATTATTGTAACATGAAATTTTAATTTTTTGTCTTTCTTAACCGCAAAGGTGAGTATGGCTTAAAATTGAAAAAATATTAGTCCTTTTCATAGAAACCTGTTTGAAGATCATAAAGGAGTACAAAAGAAGAAAAGCTTTTTGTTTGTGTTTGCAATCAAATCTTTCTTAAAAGGAAGCCTGACACACAGGCATTGTAGTTTTTTTTTAATATTACATTGAAGAAAGCAAGATACAAGTCTCACTGGATTAACTGGAATTCAAGTATAACAGAAAAAACACATCTTTAAAAATAAATGCTCACAAACAAGAAGCTCAATGAGTCTTGCAAATGGCTATTCAAAGGTGATTTTCAAATATTAGTGAAGCTTAATTTATTGCTTGCCTAATTGATTGCCTGCATCAAAACAAACCAGAAGAAAATAGGTCAACATAAAGAAGCTACTGAAAATTATTTAAATGGCAAAACATTCTGAAAAATAATTCAAAAAAATACATTTAAAGATGTTGTAGATCTAAAACTAATCAATCTGTTTGTTCTTGTCAATTTATTCAGCTCGTACAATGTACTCAGAAATGTATTTGTTTTTAAAGACAGCTTGCAAATTCGCAAGATTTGTAAATCAAATCAATGTATTTGGCAATGTGCTTTTGAAAATTCTTAAAACAAGTACTCAGTTAACACGCATAGTATAAAATGTTAAAAGCTAGAGCTGTACAGTTCAGTGAAAAATTTGTTGGTAAACACATAAACAAAAGGAAACCTAAATAGATGTTCGTGCTGTATTTTCAGTGCTGCACTTAAAAAAATTAACTGACATCCTTACAGATCTGGTTAGTAGGGTGATAGCTAAATCTGAAATACCGCATAACAATAAAGAAGAATCTTATTTGTTTAGCTGCAAGTATAGTTGAAATTCAGATTGAACTATGGTTAATTCATTGTGGTGGACTTAAGTATTGTTTCTGATCACTGTTTATTTAATAGTAGCAGCCCATGCTGCAAGGCCAGTTGATGAACTAAAATGCCTATGCATAGGAGCGTAAGTGGAAAGAAACAATTCAGATCCATTGCTGTCAATAGTACTGCTGTAAACCCACACGTTTACATAATTAATTTCCAATGTGAACTGGTGTTCTCAGTTTAAAGACCTGCTGGTATAAACCTCCTTCCTTGCAAACAGGAGTTGTAACACTGGTAGGGCAGCAGAGCAAGGACTTTTCCTGTGCTTGAATAATTTGCAGGTCATTTCACCTTTTGATGCTCGTTTCTGCTTAGCTTAAAATAGAGAGATTTTGTTATCTTATCTTTTGGCTGACAGTAAGAAATCACTGTTAGGAAATTTTATGACCTACTGACCTTTAGTATTGAAAAATTGGTTTATTTACAACAACAATCACTATCTAAAAGAATAGTGTAAAACAGTTTGACATTTAGTACTTCTGTAATTACCTTATGTCGTGTGTCAGCACTGGATATCTGTAGTTTTGATCACTTATCTACTATCTGGTTTATATAAAGGCCTTCAGGGTCTTTATCAAAATGTGTATATGAACTTTTCACTCCGTGAAGTAAAAACCTGGGTCAATTATATCTGTGTTCTGTGACCTTCTTAACTTTTCACACCCACTCTGATAGAGAGTTGCTATAGATTGCAATACTTGCCTGCAGTATCAATTGGAGAGTGATTCCTAGCGTCATTAATGTTGTCAGAGGTGTGGCTGATACTTAGTTTACGTATCTGCTTGACAAATGGCAGTACCTCCCTCAAATTCATTCTGCTTCACTGTTGTTAATCTTATTATCTGTTCAGTTAATCAATAGCTGTCTTTGAAATGAGTGTAGCAGTAATACATATTGGAAGTACATTTCCAAAGGTAGGAGAGATGGTAGTGTGGTTTGGGCAGTAGGCAGGAGCTTAGCTTCTGATCCTGTCGTTATCTACTTGGGCAACAACTCAGGAAAAATTGTGCCTTGGTTTTGATGCATGAACAAGCAATTAGGTGGCAACAAGTTACCCCCATATAGCTTTCCTGTAGTATTTCTGCATGTGTCCTTGAACTTCAGCACCCTCTCTCTAGTAGTTTACAGCTCAGAGGATGAGCTGGACAGCTGTCTCTCGGCCAACAATTCACACGCTGAACAATGGCCTGCATGGCTATTTGCCCATGTACAACTAATCTGTTTTAAAATAAGAATATCTCAAACACTGGTGCTTAACATTAATATAAAGTCAGTCTGGTGGTAGTTTTTTATGGATGCTTTTTAATGACATGATCCTACTATGATCTTTGCCATGGCGGTAAAAGAGACCATCACTGTAGAACCAGTTGCCAGAGGAGGGCCTCAACACTAAAATACTTACGTATAAATGTATTAAGGCCAGGATAATTGCACAAGAAGTAATCTTAATTGATATCAACTGGAGATAAAATGTTTGTTCTATTTTACAGCATTTACAGAATTTCAGTGTTCTTAGTATGTGTCAAATAATCTTAATATTCTTAAGCTATAGGTATATTTTACAGTTAAATATGCAAATAACTTAAAGTACGCAAACTTGGTAAATGTAATTGTCTTTGCAAAAGAAGAGGATTATTTTCAGACTCACAAAACAGTAAAACAAACCTCACAAAAATTAATTCAATGGAGCATGATACAACTTCACAGCATACGGGAAAAAATTTACAGTGTGTAATTTTCATGCCAGAACTCTTGAGTTATCAGATAATGTATTTCCTTTCAAAGATTATTCTGCAAGCCATATTTAGGCCTTTCTTACAATAGAATCTTCACTATGTATTTCAATACAGAGTGCTCTTGTGTGTTGTTCATCCAGATACAAAACAGTTTTCCTATTTAGACTGGGGAAGATAGAATAAGGAAAAGATTTTGCTTCATTCATGTGTTGGGCAAAAATATTCCAAGTCATTGGAGTCTGAAGAGAAAGAAAGTAGCAACAGTAAATATTTGCCTAGAATAAATGTAACAGCCATAAATACTTGCTAGAACTTAAGATTTATGATAATTGAACAACTTGTTATTTGTATTAGCTTAAAATATTCTTAAACCAATATTATAATATGAATTATTATGCACTGAGTAGATTTATAAGAGCATGCCTATATCTCTACTTCTTAAAGTCAGAGGTTGATCTTACAGACAGGGACCTGATTTTCATTTATACTATGAGATCTACACTTCTTTTCTGAGTGGAAAAGGGATTTAAAGGAGAAGTAAATAAATACATGAATAAAGCCCCCTGTGCTACTAAACATAGCAAAGATTTCAGATGAGGATTTTAGTCCCGGGAGTACTAATTGTGAGGAGGGGCTGACCTAGGCTCAGAAAAAGTAGCTGCAAGCAAGGAGGGGTCTGAGTTCAACAAGCATTTAAGAAAAAGGGAGGAAAAGGAAAAAGAAAAATAAGACGAGCCCAAGCCTGCTTATAAAGGGGAAGGTGGCATACTACAGTGATGATCAGGAAGCAGAGGGGGTTGGTGAGATATCAGTAGGTCAGCTGCAAGAGGTCTAGTCATGGGTGCCAGTAGAGCAGAAATAATGGGGACTCCCAAAGCCAGCTTGCACTTGCCATTACAGAAGAATTAGTAACCCGTTGGATCTCAATTTTATCAGGTCAGTCTTTTGCTTTATGTAGCCACGGCATTTTTGGGCTGATCTTGAATGACAGAACAGCTTTCGATGTTGTGGTTAACCACAATCTTAATGTAAATGAGACTCCAACCCTGACTGCTATTTATTATCCACTGCAGAGCTTCTGTTTACAATACATGCATCTCAGACTTTGCCAGTACAAAGTGAAAGATGAAGAGGAGAACCTCTGCTTATCAGAAAGTTAAATTAAATTTCCTCAATTAAATGAATGAAACTTTGAAGAATTGAGTGAGAATAGCTTATTTTCTGCATAGGTGATAGAATTGCTAACCTGTGCAATGCAAAGAAAGAACTGCACAATGGGATGGTAGATCAGAATGCCATCTTTGCACCCTTTTAACTTCTAACCAAATTAGAATTATGCCATTCTGTGCTGTTTCTACAATATCTTAAATCCAAACATTGGTGAAATTTGAAAGGGTTGTGGCTAAAAATTCAGAGCTGATCTTACCAGCAGACCTATTGAGCCAAGGCCATAAAACCTGATCAGACTCTGATAGTCACTAGATTTCTACACAGGAGCAAAAAGCTACTCACACATAGCTATTTGCATGATTTGCTCTAAACATGTGGGCCAGTGTCACAGATGAGAAGTAGCCTGATTACTCTCTTGTATCCATTAGTGAGAAACAAGTACATTTGGCAATGTCCATATGGCAATTTTTTTGCCAAGCAACAGAACGAAAGAATTGTATAGCTGATGTATACAATACATGCTCTTCACAATCCTCACATCTTCCCCCTTTCCCCCATCCACTGCAGTCTCAGACCCCACACACTTTTCCCTACAACCTGGATTGTTTGTGCTTAATGCCAGAATGCAAAATGAAGTTTTACAAATTCTTATTATTTTACTGACTTTATTTCTGCGTTTACTGTATGTCAGACAGGTTATGGCTTCATACAGTTGCAAAAAGTTGGAAGCCTAAGATTGGGAGAATATTTTGCAATTACGATCTATGGGAATATGATGGATAAAAATTTTTACTGGTCTATTTTTAAATTAATAATGACAGTAAATTTTAAGTTGAGGTTGCTAAAAATGTAAAATATAGTATGTTTAAAAATTTATTTTACACAAAGAAATTGTTGTATCAGCTTAAAACGTACAGCAAGTAGCTACTGATCTAATGCACATAGTTCGATCTAAACTTTATCTTACAGAGTCTAATATTACATTTGTGAATGATATCTGTGCTGCAGGGAGTTTCTGTCCTTGGTGAAGGAGAAATTGGTCATGAAGAGGAAGAAAAACCAGACAATAATTTCTGCTCCAAATATTATATCACAGCAATATAGAATCAATTGTAGGATGACTTGCTCACTTACCTTGTTTGATGAACATTTGGTGTCTGAGTTACAAATCAGACATTGGGAATGAGCTATAGTGATGCCAGAGATAGGATGTTAACATTGGCGGGGTGGAGGAAGGGAGGCAGAACAAGATCAAGGGTAATCTGTTCTGGAATCTGTAGCTAGTAGAGCTATTGTGCAATTAATCCAAAGTAAAATGAAAAAATATGTATTTTTCTGAATTAGAGTCTGTCGTGGCTATTACATTCTCCATTTTTCTGAAAAAAGTTAAACCTGTAGAGCATAAAAGCAGTCTGGAGTAGGAGAAAACAAAAGGATGGCTGTGCTGATTCTTACAAAATAATTTCAGGTATAGTCTTTTTTACCAAGAAAGTCTGATGCCATGTGAGTAGTGAAAATGGATTCTGCAGATTTTTCTTTTATTTGGGCATTTTGTCCTATAACATCTGCCCAAACCCATGTCTGAAGCACCTAGTCGAGTACGTGTACATGTGTTATCGCAGGAGCTTTGTAACTTTGCTGTGCCGTAGAGGTACCTGCTTTCCGCCTAGCTTTCTATTTTACCTTGTTTATGCTTCTAGGAACGTGTCCCAAACTACAGCGTTATTTTTGGAGGGAATCCCCCTTGTTTATTGCTCTTTTGCTAGGAATGCTGGATTTCTGGGAGCACGTTGGCCCACCTTCAATGGGATAGGCAGATGGTTATCAAATGCTGTCTTGTAGCCTGGCAGTTATAGCATTTACTCTAAGAGGGGCACTTGGGATAGTGTTGTGACACTGAGCCATGCCTCTGGCATGTAAACAGCAAAGTTCGGGTGGTCTGTTGTAGTCGGCATTTCCTATTCCCTAGCTCTAGGTCGCTCCTAACATGTTTTCAGAGGTCTGTGTTCTTGGGATGCACTTGCCTCGGGAGTTGGGCATTGCCTTTCACAAGCACCCCACTCGTCCAGGTAACTGTATGGAAAGAGGAGAAATACAGTATCAGTGCCCTGAACCACTCATGCAGTGCATAGTTCCTAATTATTTGGCATGACAGCAACTATATTGAAGGTGTCAGAGTGGACCCTAGATATCAATTTCAACATTTGTTCATGTTATGAAGTGGCCAGATGGTTATTTTCTGTATCAGTGGTTAAACAAAGATTTACTAAACTGGGGATTTTTTTTTTTTAAAGAAATCACTCCTTACACAGATACTGGAGCAGGCTAACCATTGCAGAACATCTCCATTTGTCAGTAAGCTTTTGCAAACACCAAAATATCCCTGCCTAGTGTTTGTGGAGATATTGTGAAAGCAGACAGTCAGTGTTGCATGATCCAGAAAAAGAACCAGCTATTAAACTGATTTCCAGTTTTACCTTAACAATAGTTATTTTATCCCATTTTCCCCAAATTCTCATAAATTTTGAAAAAGGGAGGGATGGAGTCCTTAAAGCTCAATGGGAGGAATTTTTGTATTTTTTCATACCTACCTCTTTGCAATAGCAGGGCCTAGCTCATGTAGTTAAAGGAACACTGTAAATTCTGAGAGGCACTTTTCAAATACAGAGACATCCCTTTGTCCTCATCATCCTCATCCCTGTTGTGCTGGAACATAGTGATGTGAAAAATGGTGAGATGTAGTTGCATAACTCTGAAAGTTCGCGTGTATTCCTTCAAAAGGAACAAGAAAGAATAATTCCTCTGAACAAAATGTTCAGACTTTACAATGCCATATTTTGTGACAGAAGCAAATTTAATTTTCTCTCTCTGCCTTTTGTTGTTTTTTTTTTTTTTTTCTTTCTCCACTGTAGACTATAACTAATCAGAAGGTATTTCAGGTTAGAGTATTTTTAGACTGGAGCAGTATTTTTGGGGCAGGTGTCTGTTCTCACTGGCACAACAGTAGTGAGCGTTCAAAGAATTAGCTGTCTTGTGAATGCTCAGAGTCCAAAGAAAGGGAGAAGGAAAAAGCTAAACTCAAGATTAGAATGATTGACAAGATCTCTTTACCCTTTTTAAGAACATGGAGATTTTTGCTTCACTTAGATTACTCAGTGCAGAACTGAAATGCAGTTCTTCTGAAGTCTAGGTTTCTAACATTTTCTTACAAGCTTGCTTTCTTTTGTCTTTTTTTAGGGCAAATTTTTAAAAGTCCATGTCTTGGACAGTAGGCCTCATTTGAAAGCTTCCTTCTGTTTTTTGGAGAGTTCCCTCCATGTCTCTTGACACTCAGAGAAAAATGAGGACTTGAAAGTGATCTCTGGTCTGTCAGTTTGGAAGGCACACAGCAGCATTAAAATGTTACAGGATAGCTTTATAGTCAACAGGAGGACACAACTAAAAAGGCCCATTGGAGCCTACATACAAGAGCTTTGGAGTAATTTGAGGAATTTATGTTAGACTGTCATGCCAAAGTCTCCTAGTCTTACCTTGTCTTCTGGGCAGATGTGCCTTCTCTCCAGCTGAACAGCTGATCATCTGCCAATCAAAAGTTTGTGGGGGATTTTTGGTCAAACCATGATAGGATTTTGAGAAGTTCACTCAATTTGATGACTACCTATTAGTGAGAGATTCTGATCTAGCATCTATGGGCCTTGGGGAATGCAAGTTTGTTTCACTTGCTAAAGAAAGTAAAAAAAAAAAAAAAAAAAAGAAAATTGTATTGTACAATTTCCTTTTACTGTCATCCACATGGAAAACAGGGGACTACCCTCATCCATATTTATACCAAAAATGTTCAACATGCCACCATGCTACTAATCTCCTTGCATTTTTTTTCCAAACCTCATTCTCACCCAAGATGAAAGTATATTCCATTTACTAGACTTGTGTTGTGAGCTTTTATTTTTTCCTATTTTTGATAGAACTATGGGATTTAGTAAGTCAGGAAGACTTTTTGTACATTTGAGGATCAGCATAAAGAAAATGCTATTTCCACTTGGTGCTATTTCAGTGGATTAGGCAGTGCATCCAAACATACATACTAGCTTGAGTGATAAAACCTCAAGGTCTCATAGCCCTTCTGGAACTGTGATAGCTTCCTTGATGCTACCATGTTCTTGCACATGTTTTTCATCATGGCACTCTTGACGTAAACATCCCATACTCTGTGTGATAGGAATTCCGCAATCATCTTGTCATGATTCATTATCTAGACAGCACTAATGGAAAGGAAATGAAGAGTCCACTTCAAAAAAAAAAAAAGAAAAAAGCTAGAGTACAGTACCATACCGTGGTTCTTAAGTGTACTGTATTTGTGTAAACTCCCAAGTTCAGCTTTCAGTGGCTTCTTGAGTTTAGCAAAAGACATGAAAGTAATAGCTCTGATGGCCCACTTATAGCTACAGCGCTGCAGAAAATTACTCAGGGAAGTCTGTTGGTTACTGTGTCTCAGAAGATTCCCAATGCTCCTTTGGAACACAACACATCCTCTAGTGGGACTATTCAGATGGATTGTTCAAAAAACCACAGCAGTTTATAACTGTAGCCCATGTACATAATATTTCAACTCATATTTTATATGATTCACATCTGTTGTTTTGTCAGTTTTAACTGATTTAATCTAGGTGCTCTGTTTTATTTAAAGGATGTAATTTTTTATATTTAGCTCTATAACTAATGTCTGTGAGTGTTTTCAAAAGTGTTTCTTGACCATATTGATGCTTTCCAATGTACAGTGTTTAAAAAATTTGGCCTGAAAGTCGAATTCTCCTGTCTAAGCCAGATCTTCTGCATGTGTTAAGGTAATAATCGTACAATAAAAGTAGATTATAACATGTATATGAGAAGCATCAGGGACGAAGTTATTTACTTTAGTGAGAGCAGCTGTAATTTTAAACAAACATTGATTTGTCTCTGTATATGATGTATATATAGACATATATACATTTCTTATCCTGTTCTTTCCCATGCATTCTTCATTTTATTGCAGTCAAAAACTACAACTTACATATAGAAAAATATCGTCAGTGCTAGGTTCTTCTAGCAATTAGTTTCCAAAATACTTGCAGTTGCACCAGTGACAGAGGGTAATTAATTTGCTCATGCAGTTTCTTTCCTTCTTTTCATAGTGCTAAGGCTCCTCCATCTGCCACCACATGTCTTTCTGCCTGACTGAGATGTTTCTGTGGTCTTTGAAGACTAACTTACATGTTAGAGGTGAGCTGTTACCTGCTACTAAAACAAAACAGCAAAGTCTGAACTTGGTCAGTTCTTTGCTTATCTCATCATAGAACTGGTACATCCTTTCAAGTAAAAAATGTTAAGATTATGTTTGATTGGTTGCGTTTTCCTTTTTAGGAAGCTATGCCCTACTTGACTGCAAGCTTCAGTTTAATGACTAGTTTGGATGAGTGAGGATCTGTAGTCAAATGATTTGCAGAGGCATTGTGATTTGTACTTAGCATGAAAACAAAAAATTACTGCATGTTCTGGGTATTTTGCATGATTACTTGAAATTTTGTACTTACAAGATATATTTATCTTACTAATTGATTGTTCCAGGAGCCACATGTACCTTCATTCAACTTGCCTTGCTATTGCTAAAATATAATACTAAACAAAACCCTCACTGGTTTATAAGTGGACCGTATAAAAATATTTATTTATTTATTTACGACATTATTACGATCTTTTTAAATTTAATTATTTACGACACCATGCAACTTGTAGTGTACAATACTTTTGTTGAAATATTATTTTGAATATTATTGACAATTCAACTGAATATGAATGAATATTCAGTTGAATGTTATTACTCAAATATTAACTGTATCTTGGCATCCCATCTTTGTGTGAGAACTATAACAACAAGATTAAAAAGTCAAAAGCTGTATTTCATAGAAAAGTCTGATGGTTTAAGTAAACACATAGTTGTGATTTATTGTAGTTCAAGGTGTACTGTGGCCTGTTGTGCCTATTTTCTGCCTTTGACCTTCTCGCTTCCTCTCTGTCCATTTATTTGTTGCCTACAAGCCTAATTCTAAAATTCTGAGGCAGAAGGGACTGCTGCATTGTTTTAAAAGCTGCCTGCCATTCCAGTGCCTTCCTACATGTAGGGAATTTCTCCCCATGATATATCCCTGTCTGAGTTTAGAAGTAGACAGATGCAGTGTCAAACTAATTATTTGAAAATAATGCAACTTCAAACCACGCTTAGATATGCTTGGTGGAGCTTGCCGTGGCACACCTAAGTATTTACTAGTCAGCCACATCAGGAGCTGGCTGGTGTGGCTTGCAGTCCCAATGTACCTGAAACATCCAAATTTCTTTGCCATGGGAACAATACCTATAGATAAAGAATATTGAATCATTTGAAAGGGCAGCCTTTAAAAAATCCTGTTGTCTTTAGCTCAGCTTTGCCAGCCATCAGAAAATATTTTAAGTTATTCTGAGGTACACTTTTCACCATGATACTTTGCATGTCGGCAGCTGGAAGAGAATCAGAGTGTATGTGAAGGAAATGACAGCTCCAAATAAATATAAGTACCTGCCACATTCTCCTTCAGCCCTTGCTTGCTGGTTCTGGAAATTCCTGCTGGTATTCAGACTATATGCTGTAGTTTTTCCACTGTGGCTTGTGTTTTAATCCCTAATGCTTTGCTCCAGCTAGCAAAAATGGAGATGCTGTACTTTGCTTGCTAAGTTGTGTTTTGTTTCCCGTGTCACATCTGTAATTAAATATATTTGCATTCCATTTTATAGATGAAGATATTGGGATCCACCAGTACTATGACAAGAACGAACCAGGTAAAATACAAATAACCACAACTAAAACTAAACAAAACTTCCAGATGTTCAATCTTTGACACCGCCTGCTTGCTCTGAAAAACGCAACTTTGAATTTCATGTTGACGTGTGCCTCTATTTCTGAGTGAGGAAGCACAGGAAGAGATCATCTCTCCCGAGTTACGTCGGAGTATTTTAAAACTTTTTATCCCACGGAGGCAAAAAAAAAAAAGGAAAAATATCGACACGAACGCAACCTTTACGTTATTAGAAACCTTAGTGGGGTTTCAGGCTCTCAGTTCTTGCGTGTTACCTTATGTGGGATGCGCTGCTCGCCCTCCCCGCCCGCCGCAGGACGCCGGGGATGGGTGTTCGCTGGCGCCCCAGCAGAGGGCGCCCTCGCCGCGCGGGAGCGCCGGCCCCCGCGGCCCTGCCCGCGGCCTGCGCGGAGCCGAAGGGCCGCCCTCTGGGTCCCGTTCATCCCGGGAGTTTCACCGAAAGGTCTGTCCGGGCGAGAGGTGCTGCCTCTCTGCGGCCGCGCTGGGAGGAGGTCGGGCCGGGCCCCCTCGGCTTGGGCCGACTCGGCCACTCCGCCGGCCGGCCCGCAGCTCGCTTCGCTCCCTGCCGGAGCCACCTGTTGTTGGGCCGCAGCAGCCTTTCTTTCACTGCACATTTGAGATATCTGTTTTACGGGGTGAAAACACCAGGGCTGTCTTGATTTTTCGTAAATTTCTGTGTTTTAACAAACTGCATGAACCTGCTCGCCAATATTCGCATTTGCTGACAGCAGTTGTCAGGATTAGCATTCATCTTTTCATCCTTTCTTTCCTTTAGCATCACAGGTAAAGCGCAGTTACCGAGAAGAGAAGCAAAAGCTAGCAGAATGTAAGGGCGTTTCCTGAGTGTCTTGTTACACTAAGACCCAATTATTAATTTGGGTTGGTGATGCCCCTGGAAAAGCATTAAAATAACCTCAGGCTGTTTCCAGCGTAACTTTCTGCATGTGCCGTCTAAGACAGACGGTCACAGAACTATACAGCACAAAACAATTGAAAAGTTGTAATTATTCCTTCCTGGTATACTTGCAATCTGTTTTTCTCTGCATCACTAAGCATGGTGGTGTGTATTGCTTCTCAAATCCATTGTCAAGAGGAGTTGCAAAAATAATCACAAACCAGATTTTTGCTTATGAAATTTACTCAGCAATGAGTATGCTGAGTAAATCAGTATGAAATTTTACTGAGCAATACACATTTTCCCAATCAGCTCTTGAATTGAAATACTGACTGCCTCAAAACTGAGAATTATAACTAAAATACTTCCAGCCACAATCAAATTCCAGGTTAATCATCAGCTGCCTTCACAGAGTGCTTTTAGCTTTGGAAGATTCACAGTGTTCCTGCATTATCTGGTTAAAAGCAATTTCAGTTTATGCAATCACACAGCAGCAATGTGACAGTTAAAGATTTTTGTATTAGTACAACTTCTCTTTAGCTCAAGTTTTACAACTCCTGCATAGTTATTATTGCTCAGAGCATTCATTAATGTTCAAACATTATTACATGACAACTCTGAATAATCTAATTGATTTTTAAGCGACTTCACAAAGTAGTATGTATGCTGTAAGAATTGCCTTAACATTTTATCTTATCATAGTGAAAATTCACGTGCGTTTGAAGGCAAAATGTGTTCTGGAAGGATAAGTTATTTGCAACACCACAAGGTGTGTTTGGAGCAGGTTGAAGCCCCATTGGGGATGGGTATAAAGGTGCACGCAGCCACGTGGTAGATCTACACCCGCTGTGGAGGGTGTGTGTCAGTCAGAATCAATACAGCTCTGTAAAGGTGGGGAGGTGAGAAAGTGTTACGAGTAGGGAGGAGCGTAATGGATTTACATCCCTCGTGCTCTGTGTAGCATTGTCTTACAGGCACTGCCTGTATGAAGAGAGAAGCAGACCCAGATAAACCCCGTTATGCAGAGGCCCAAACTCTTGTCTTTCATATGCATGACATGTGAAAGGAACACAAACTACTGCCCCTTGTTGCTGTAAATAGAGGGATAGCCTAGGCACAAAGCACTGTATGGCTCATTTCTTAAAGAGGGGCACTGGGTAAGTTTATTCACAGCTGCTGATTTGTATATATAGTTTGGTATCTGTACAGGCAATTTCCCATCTTGCATATATGGATAAATATTCCAGTATTTATGAAGGCACCCATTGAAAATGCGATCTTACATGCCTAATTAATATTATCATAACAGTTCCACCAACACTGGCTTCAGTCCAATGAAATACAAAGAGAAGTTGTATGTTGTTATGCTCTTTTGTTGCTATATGAAATCCTTCATTTTTTCACTCTATAGCACTTCTATTGTAAGCTCCTTTTTTCAGGGAGGTTTAAACACAACTGTTAAGTCATTTAGCCTGGAAGTTGGCATACAAACTGACAGCTCAGAGCTCAAAACTTTTCATCAGGTTGCCTTTAAATGGGCTAGGTTTTAAAATGACAATGTGTTCTAGTTTCTCATGGTTTTTATTGTATACTTATGAACAGAAAACTCCTCACTTTTAAATGATGAGATTTCACAAGTTGTTAGAGCCTGATGCTCAGCCATGAAATAAGCCAATTACTAAGAGGAAGCTTTGCCTTCTGGTTTCAGGATTAATGTATCGGGCCAGAATTTTCACAATACTTTGCTAAACATTAATAAATTTGTTAAAGGACTGTAGCATCATGCAGTTTCTCGTGTGCTTGACTTTACGGATTCTCCAGACCAAATTTTCAAGAACAAATCCTATAAGTAACTATAGTCCATAATACAAGTTATGGTGTTCATGGTTACCTGTTGTTAATACCTCTATATATGCATATATTCATGCATATATGTTTTGCAGACACGTTAGTGCCTGATTTTTCAAATTAGACAATGAAATGCTAGTTCAAAAGAGTAGTATCTGTTTAGGATTTGATAACTTGAATCTGAGTTAACAGATTGAATGTGAGATGCTTTCTCATTGCAAGTGCTTAGCAGCTGGGTAAGATACTACATCCTGAGAGCTTTGTACACAATTGCCATGGTGAAGTCATTGTGAGTGTGGATATTTCATGCTAACTGTTCCTACGACAAGGCCTTTCAAAAGGATATCATTTGACAATACAAACCAATAGAAATCATAGCCATTTCCTTCCAATTATAGATAAGTTTTATGTTTGAGGTAACTCTTAGAAATCTTAGTTTTGTGTTCCCACAGAAAAGGAAGCTAACTTGAAGAACTTTTTTTTTATTATTACATTTAAGTGTGTGTTTGTACACACACACATACATATATATACACACACATATATATACAGTTGCCTATATATACACATTTCTCTATCTTCTTTTTTTTTTTTTTTTAACTTTTATTTGCCAGCTCGAGATTATCCGTGGATACTGAAAAACAAGCGACCAGACAAACTGCGAGATACTCTGAAGGAGGTAGAGGTATGTTCCAGAAAGTTTCAAGCACAGCAACATAATCTGGATTTCAAACCTCTTTCAACAACTTTAATTTTCATAAAGATCCAACTCTCCCAGTGACGATAAATGTCTTTTTGTCCGGCGGGCTGTTCTAAAACAGCTGCATCTTTGTGTGGCATGCTTCATCTATAAACTTGAAAATCAGAAGTATGTTAACCAATAGTGACAGTGTGTACTGCTAACTCTGCTCTCTGTTTTCTGTTGGCCTTTAGGACTTAATGCAAAATGGTCAATGTGTGCTGAGCAAATGGAAGAACAAACATATCTGTCAGGTAAAATGTTTTGACAAGCTCTTGCAATGTTCAGTCAGTGCCAAACAGCCATTCAGTGATTGATGCAAGTGTGTTAAAAAACTAACGCAGAAAATCATTGGGTTTTTTTAATGTGTGGACTCTTATTAACTAGACTGTGTTTATTTACATTTCTAACCTGAAATAGTTGCTACAAAACAAAAATACAGTTGTTATCAACAAGAAAAATCACATTAAAAGGCCCTACTTCTGTGAGATGATTATTATTTGGGAAAACTGAAAGTATCCTGTACCTCAAAATAGCAGGCTAAGGGAGCAGTTAAAATATATAGACAAGTCTGGAATCTGTGTTATATTACATTTTTATATCTAATTATTTACGTCTATCACAAATCTTTTTGTGCTTGCATAATATGGGAGGGAAACTATAAACCAGCTAGATCGTTAACCAAGTTATGGAGCAAAAGGTGCTGTGACGTGGCATGCTGTAGCTATGTTCTCTATGTAAGCTCCACATATTGTATACAAGAAACAGCTTTTCACATCCTCTTTAACACAGAACAGTAGAGTAGGTGGGAGAGCTGAATATGCTCTAGCTCCTTAATCATGGGCTTATTCTGAAAAACATATATAATGTATTTTATAAGTTTCTGCAGTCTTCGTTGTTCGTGAGGAATGTGCATCATATTTGAAACTGCTGTGGTGTCGAGAATACTTGTAAATGTTACTAGTACTGTTTAAAAAAAGAAATTTTGTGTTCTAACTTTTATGCTTTTTGAGATTCGTAATTTTTTTCTTCTAGTTTGAGTAGTTCCAAATGTGTGTCAGCAGGATGAATATTAAATATTCAAACATTATTCAGCTGAAATGCAGAAATGGCTTTAAGAATAGCAAAATTTTTCAATACCTGACATGCCAAATAGCATAGTCTTTTTGTATCAATGACGAAGATGTGATTGACTAAGCTTCATTTGCCTATCAGATCTTATCGCTAGTAAATGTATATCATTTGGATACAGATTACATAGTATATATCTGTGAATGTTAATCTTCTAGAACTGATTTGAATATTAATTGCATGCTAATTTAGAGGACTTTTTTGTTCTTCTGTTATTATTGCTCTGATTAGGAGAGGAATTTGGTTAAGAAATACTGAGTCAATTAGCCATGAGTGTATTCATCTACTTCCCAGTTTGCTGTCTCTTCATTTGCTTTCCTCATCCAATCTCCCTCTATCATTTTCCTTCCCGTCCCATCTATCTGCATCCACCTGCATGCCTTACCAATACATAAGTGTCATCCTGCCTTTATAACACCTTTGGTTGACTATCACTTCTGTATAAAATTTCTTTTTTTTTTATTTAACGTCCTCTGGAGTAGTTTCAGGCTTACAGAAACAAAAAGGAGACAAATACTATTTTACTTATTTCTTGTACGAGATTGGAAAGAATGGAGATGGATGTTTTTATCTTAGTATATTAGGTCTGGCTCTATATTGGATCAAATCATGTAAAGGGGAAGCTTGGTAACTCGAGTGGTTTTTTAGGGGTTTTTAGATGGCTTGTATAGCCAGAGTATAAGTGATAGTATAGCTTATAACATAGCCAGAGTTAAAGTTATAGATAAAAATCATGGTCATTTCTCTGTCCTTAAATTCTGCTTTTGGTTTCTCAATCACAAAACAATTTATTTTTTTTATACAATACTGGCTGATAATTGAAATCTCCAACAGGGTTTAGAATCTTCTGCTGAAACAATTGTGTTATTCTGCTTTCTGTCTTCCTGAAAATATAAGTTCTCCAACAAATGAAAATAAAACAGAGAAAAATTAATAACTTGGGAGAGTCTAGAACAGAAAAGCTGTCTTCTGTCAATTTTTGTGTCAAATGGTTTGTTTTTCTGCTGCTCATCTGTCTTTGAGTATTTTGCAGGAATATCTGGACTCTTCCTTTTTTATACGAATGTTCTGAATCTTCTGGAGAAGATGTTGTACATTTATTGGTTTATTTCTAAGTAGGACACTAATTAACTGTTTCAGCAGAAAGTCCTTATCACACAACGGTGCGATCTATGTTGTAGCACTGCTGTATTCACATGCTGCTTTGGATGGATACCAGAGTATCTGCTAGTAGAAGAGGAGTAGTCTGTGTTTGCATTAACTTTCAAGTGTAATAAAAAGCAACATGTCAGACAAACAGCATGGAGAGCATGTAGTGAATTACTCTGACTGTCATAATTTCCAGTGATTTCGCTAAATCTGAATATATAGCTTAATTACAGCATTTTTTTTTGCTAGCTGTTTGTTTCTTAGTAGCAACACAATGTCAAATAAATTAATTTATAGAAATTAAAACATTTAACTCAAAAGCCATCACATTTTTCAATAAATGTTCTATGTATTTGAATCTGTCATATCTTTAGCTGAACCAGGAAGAATTCCCTATGTGTCATGATAACGATGTGCTCTCCAAAAACTCAATGGCTGTTGCACCTTTAGCAGGACAGAACAAACAGAAAAAAATCTGAAAGGTGACACAATGATAACAAGACTATCGTTTAAGAGTAGTATGATTTCCCTCAGATCTTGTAAAAAACAAGCATAGGACTGCTGCTAGTGTGCCTTCTGGAACCTAAACAACATCTAAACTATTCCTAATCCCTCACTGCTTCCTCCAGCACTTCCAGCTTCAAACTATCCCACAGGCAAAAATTGGGGGCTATAAATTCAAACATATGTCTGCTAAAAATGAGTGTGCTGTCAGGTTAACCGTTTGTGTGCAAATGACCAATTAGACTTCATGCATATGCCTTAATGAAAAATGTAGTTAGTTTGCATGCAGATTACTTTGTCCATTGTATGAATGTGCTTCTCGGAATTGGCTCTTCTGTATGAGTTTGCCTAGAACTGCTGTAGTGCTGGCCCAGCTTTCTACCTTTCTTAATGTTTCATTTCAAGCATCAGAATTTCTCCTATTACTTTTTTTTATACAATCAGTGCATTAGAAGTTTTGTGTTTACTTCCTTGTCCATTGCCAAAAAAAGTCCGTTGGCCTTTATTTTTGCAGGCCTAAGGATTCATTTTAGTACTGCTTAGAGCTTCTGAAATAGATGAGGTGCCAGTTCATGTAAGCATAACCTAGACTGTACAGGGATTTTTGTCAAGGAGCTTGCACTCCTACTTAAAAGAGCTCAGTTGAGCCCTAAAGGACCAAGGCCTTGTCTTTAGCTTTGTTCCTACTCGTGTGATCGGATGTGAATGCACACCATTTCTGTACGGTACTTCTGAACCCCAGCTCTGATGACCTGTGATGAGTTGCTGAAATAATCCTGTAAACTTCAGTTAGTTGACGTCAAAGGAAAATTAATAGACCATAAAAAGACAAGAAATCTTTACAATAAAATGCCACTGTATTGTTTATAATTAAATAAACAATTTACTCCTTGGCTTTCTCTGCCAAGGAGTAATAAACTGAGGAATTAATTTTATCAATATTCTTGAGTTTACTCAACTCAGCTCTGGCTGTTTCCCTTCCTCTTGGTCTCCTTCTCTAATTCTTTGGAATGCTTTTAAGTTTTGCCACAAAATCATTAACTCAATCCTATGAAATGATGCCATTGTTTCAGGTATGGTTTTATAATATAAGGTAGTAAAATTAATGAGATCTAGCTGAAATATTTCATTTCCAACCTTTTTTGGTTTAATGTTCGCATTACCATGTAGAATTAAACACATGCCAACACTGTTATATTGTATAAAAGCCAAGCACTAGCTGTGAATCATGTCTGCTACCTGCTAATGAAAAAGATTTATGTATTCTTTGCTAAATTACTTTGATTTTATTTAAATTGATTTGTGTTGCTATTTGCATATGTATATGAATGGTTTTTATGTTACTGCAATTGACAGAACTGGATTCTGAATTGAGATACACAGCAATATTTGCTGCCATGGCTTGTTATATCAGCTACAGTGCCCATAAGCAAACTGATTTAGCAAGATATGTGGTGACATACGGTAGCGCATCTCATACCAAAATGAAGACATTCTGGCTAGAATACATTAGAAGCTAGTACCCATCACCAGTTATTAAGAGGAACACTGCCTTCATATTAAATTCCTTTGGTTGCTTTTGATCGCAACCATTAAGGTGTTGTGTGGTTTTAGATATTTGGAGCTAGAAGTACAAATGCATCGATTATTGTGAAACAGCAACATGTAACAACAGTAACTTCACCTGAAATAAGGCATGCAACAGAGTAATTATGGTAGGGTGGCTAAGAAAGCAGTCTGGAATGAAGAGGTGGGGAAAAACCCTGGGAACCTGCTTGAACAAGAAATGCTTTGCAATTCTCTTCTCCTTTTGCATATTCCTTTGTTAGTTGGGCTCTGGAAGGGAAAACAGTTTGCAGCAATATTTTTTACAGGCATATTTTCCTTCTCATCCAATTTTAATCAGATAGAAGCAAATCCTGGCTTTGCTTTGCAGGTATCTTTTTAGGTAGAAGGGTCGATAAGCAGCTAAGCTGCATGAATGAGGAGTCCAGGGCTAGGGCTTCCGAGGATAAAGGAATCTGCTTAAGTACATGCTTAAGTTCTACCAAAGTCGGTTAAGTCATGAACCTGTACTTAAGTCCTTCGCTTAATAAAAAGTAACTCAAATACATGTTGGAGCGCTTTGCTATTGGGGAAGGGAAGGACTAAGTCTTCCCCTGAGTGTCCTCTGCTCCTCCTTATGTCTTTCTTGCTCATTGGAGAGCCATTTTTGGCACACAAAGTACATGATTCTTTCTGTCGAACTCTTCACATTCAACTCCTCAGTAACAAGGCAATTAAGTGGCCCTTCCTTCCCAGAACGTAGAATGACCAGATGCACAAACATTTTACTCTGACTACATTCAAGTACTATAAAGGCTATGCCTGTTCTTCCAATAGGTGTGGAGTCATGCTTTCATATTTTGTTTAGGAACACCTTGGGACTGTTAAAGCTGTAAAGATGACTATTCTGATTTCTATTTTTCACATCATGGCTCTTCAGTCTAAAAAATTTGTGAAGTGTTTCATTACTCTGAGTTTCTTTCCCTAACTAGATATCTGTTAGATGGAATGACTTAGTGCCTTGTGTAAATAATGCCTCTTACCTTTTCTTTTATTCCTTAGCAATGATGGGCAATTCCCTTGAATGGTATGTTTTAGAGTTGGATCGTTGTATATCTGTGTTCAGGCCAAGTTTGTAGCCTTCCACATTTGCTCTACATTCATTTGTGCTTATGATTGGACTGCTCCCATCCCCCAAAATATGAGCTTAACAATGTAAGCTTATGTATAACAGCACCTAAATCTTATTGTCATCTAACAATCTTTGCATCGACAACACAGTGAGTAAGGAATTAAAATAGTGAAGTTTCAATTTGAGCACATAAATGTTTTTTCTTTTGCAGAATATTTTTGATGAAAGATAGTATAGAACCATAAAATCATTTAGGTTGGAAAAGGCCCTTAAGATCATTGAGCCCAACTGTTAACCTAACACTACCAAGTCCACCACTAAACCACATCCCTAAGCACCACATCTACTCTACACGTCTTTTAAATACCTCCAGGAATGGTGACTCAGCCACTTCCCTGCTTTATTTAAATACCTGCTTATATTTCATGGTAAGCTTTAAGAACTATTTTTTAAAAAGCCCCCATTCTAATCCAAAGGATTTTTAAAGGGAGCTAGAAGAAATACTGACCTTACATGGCCATATAGTCTGTAAGATCTCTGATTTATTTTTTTAATTTAGACTCTAAAGTTCCTAGAGGTAAGGACTTAAACCTGTGGACCACAGGTATGTTATCAACCATGGTAAGTTGTTATAGCAAAAATTGATTAAATTAAAATTTCAGTTTTGTGCATATATCTCAAACTTCTGTGGAGAATAATGGGAAAGAATATTTTACTGTAAAAATAGAGGGAGCGCAATGGGAGAAACAATAAAAGCCATGGAAATTATATTATTTTTATCTACTTTTTGTCATTCTATCACAACATACTGATTGCATAGAAGGAGATCTATGAAATATTGAAAATACATAGCATTGGTTTAATGACTAGTTTCATAGCTGTAAAGCAAAGCATACCCATCAGCACAATATTTTATATTTATATAAATGTCATCATACACTGGAGCAGTTTTCATAGATTTCTGTTCTAGCTCTGTAACAGATGTGGTTTGTGTCATTACCAGGAAAAGAACATATAGGCATAAAGTTAATTTACACCCTGAAACTTCTTTAACTGTTTAAGAGTTAAAGAATCCTAACCTTATTGGTTGCTCTCAAGCCAAGAGTTGGCAAGCATGGCTCTAAGCAATGTAGTGGATGGACACACTAGATGTCAGCAGAATGACAAGCATGTGGCCTTATTCCATAATGCAGTCATTCAAGATCATTGACCATCTACACATCAAAACACATTTTTTCCTTTGTTTTGCCTCTCCTCTTTACCTGGGTGGGTGGTATATATCCTTACTCTGTTAGGTAAACCTAGAGACTACAGACTTCTGGTTCACTTAGGTTTTTCTTCCAGGTTAACTCCAGCTTTCTCTTCTGATTTCCTATACCATTACAGTCACGTTTTCTAAGGGTTGTGAAAGACACAAGTTGGAGGGTTTATTTCTGTGACTGCACCAGAGCTCTCATGTTGGCACATAACACTGAAGGATTTGGGGTGCTTTACTCTTCTCTGGCAGGCTGATATTCATTCAGTAATTTAGACCTGATCTTTCTAGAGTATTTATGTAATAATACTTGATCATTGATGCATCATAGTTCGTCAGCTTCTGGGTTTCAGCCCTCACTTTGTCAACTAGGTTCTTTGGACAATTATAGCCAACCGTAGTCAAACCTTGCTCGACTTAACATTATCAAGTTGGAAATAAATTGTGATTTTTATCTAATCTAACTTCAATGTAAGGATATTGAAGTTTTGAAAGATTGTAATAAAAACTGTGTGAGTGTAACTGTGTCCAACATTTTTACTAGGGCAAAACCTTAAAGGACATCAGTCCTTTGAGGGCTGTCATTTCCCTATGACAGGGAATATTGAAACATTGACTATATATATTTATCAAATGAATGCATGATTAGACTTTGGCAGGATGGGAAATGATCGTTTGTTCTTAAAAATTCATCTCACATCACAGGTATTTTTTGTTTGTGTTTGACATCACTAGAATTTATTTTCAAACTACTGTGAATTGACAGGAAGATAGATTGGAAAAATGTTGGTTAAAGATATTAGTCAGGGCAAGAATGTAATTTATTGAAATATGCTTGTCCTGTTCTTTGCTACAGAGAGCACAGAGCTATAGTAATATAGCAAAATATGTGTAACCGTGAGTTGTCGTCGTTAAACTATTGGGAGCAGAGCATTGCACAGGAGGTAACCTCAATTAGATCACTACATTCCTATCCCTAGTACTTTTTGTTTATTATACATCCACTAGGTCTCACTGCAAGAAAGTTCACCTGACCTTTATGATGTGTGTTGTTCTAAAAAGTGTATTGCAACCATATTTGTCTCAGAGCTCTAGCATAAAACAAACAGATTTTTCTGCCAAATTCTACTGCAAGAGCGAGTATTTATCTAGTAGTAAGTTTTTTAAAAGCACAGAGATTTCTTTCAAAATCTGCAGTTAGGTAGAAGTAAAGAGCTGGAGTCCCAGATTTCTGGCCTTTGGTGAGCCCTCTGTAATCTTCTGCAACAGTCTTTCCACTGAGGATTCCTTCAGCAGAAAAGATTATTCAGCAAGTTTAGGGCTGGTTTAGCCTCTGCTGAACAAATAATTATTTTTTTTTTTTTACTGATTAGAGGATGATGAACCTAGCTGCCAGAATGAGTCCTTCAGAACTGCTGCTGTGTAGCAGGAATGAGAGCCAGCCTGAAACTTCCTCAACTTATACATTGAGGTCGTCTAGTCCTGGAGCTTGCAGGATCAGAGATGGCACTGGAAGATGAATTAAAATGCATTGTGTTTTCAGTACTGCGTGAGAAGATCTGCATGAGTACTGCATGAGTAGTGATTTTTCCTCCTGTTTCAAGGGGGAAAAATCGTCAAAGTTTCTGTAGAATCCAAGTTTGGCAATGAGTTAAACAATTAATATGGTCAATAATTTTGTTTATAAACCCCTAACTTTTTCTTAATAACACAGGAAAAGATAATACCTCCTTAATAAAGCTTTTGGTGTACTCCTACTACTGGAGTAACTTGTCAAAGTGAGGACAGCTCGTAATGGAGCAGGGAATTTTGTGGGGTTTATTTTCTGAATTTCTTTGCTGTGACAGTTGCATTCAGAAAATGACGACGTTTAATTATGCAAAAAGAAATGGTTTTCATAACTCCTCCCACTGAGCATTCTCTCTCTTATGTAAGATATGTCATCAGAAGGAGCTGATAAGTACCATGACTTAGTCTTCAAGATTATATGTATCAGTTAATTGAGATTAATTAGGCAGAAATATTCAGTTAACTCTGAAATAACCTCTGACTATTCTGTCCAATGGTTTAAATTCCTTCTTTCTAAGGGAGACATCTATACCCTTATGATAAGGAGTATGTGGATTTACTAGGAGCCCACAGCTATCACTGTGGTAGGATACCATTGTTTAATTTAAACAATAAATGAACAATCAGGAGTAGCAAGGATAGCAAAAAGGTGCTGGTTTTAGTCAGTGGTAATAATATAAAATTACATGATGCTCAACTTTGTATGTTTTTTCATGCAGGCTGTGCAGTTATTTTGTATAGAAAAAAAAACAGGTCCATGCATGATAGTGATCAGCATCATCTCTTTGCTCATACAGGACAGAATTTTGATGTCCATTTTCAACAAACTAATTCAGTACATTTTATGCAACATTTGGGGACTTAGCATGCATCTTCTTCAAGTGTTCAGCAAGTGTAATTCTTGTACCTGTGTGATTCAGTGTCGTATTACATCTCTCTCATTGAAACAGCTTTCAAAGGCATTATAAGACAACTTCACATCAACGATAAGCCTTTTTTGTAATTGTGAAAATTGGATTACTACATAATGGACAGCTGCTAATATGTACCTTGGAACATTTCACTTTATTAATGATTCTTGATGTCTTGTTTTCTCACTATTTGGATTTAGCTCCTCTTTCACTCAGGTATATTGGTGTCCCTAAGCCTTTCTGGGCCACAGCTGGAGAAAGTGGTGATTGACAAGACCCTGGTGGGGAAGCTCATCTCCGACACCATCAGTGATGGTAATTACACCCACGTGCAAATCAATTGCCTGCATTAACAATAGGGTAGAGAAACAGTGTGTCAACAGGTAGACTAATTATTGCCACTGGGGACTTGCAAACACAACAAGTAATTGCATGTAATGCCATAGTTACAACCCTCAGGACTAAGAACACTTAAGAATAATATTTAACATCAAAGTTTTCAGGCTTGTCAAATACTGAATGGGTTTCTAAAATTCAGTTTCTTACATGTTTTAATCGCTGTGAACATACCATTTGAACTTGTCGTGTTTATTTCATAAGTAGGAAAATGGGACAGAACCAAACATTAGCCAACTGATTAACTACATGGGATAGTTATTAAAATATTTACTTATTAGAAAAGGCTGCATAACATTAGTTATGTGGAGGTGTTCCGATTTAGTTTGTACATTTCCAGAATTTCACTACTGTTATTAACTAGTCACTGCCAAAAGTGAAGTTTTAGTTGAAAGCAGAAGAAAACTTCTGAAAACATACCTGTTTTCAGCAGCTTTATAGTACAACTATACCTTTCTCAGTGTTTCTCTACAGAGCTTCACTGAGAACTCAACCAGGTATCTTGGCATCTGCATGATCAAGAATATGGAATTTCAGTGCGAGCCAAATTACATGTGCATTGTCTTCCAAGTTCTAAAAAGTAGACTCAAATTACGTTCTTTTAATAAGAATATATGCTAGATTTATCTTTGATCTTTAATGGTTTATTTTCTTCCATACCCAAGCATCTATTGAATATTGGCCTGGTTATTTAGGCAACCTGCAATACTGTGTCTCTGTGATCTTTCTTACCAATATACTGTAGATTAATCTTGTAAAATAACATTAATGTACCTATGTTAGTAGAATCTATAATATCAAAAAATTTAACCTGAACCTCATTTTTTTATCAGCTAGTTACAGAGAGAACACAGAACACATTTAATGGCTTGACTCCTTTTTTCACTCTTCACCTGAGTTACCAGACTACCAATTCCATCTCAGATTTTTCTGCCCTCTGTTTCCAGAGGGAGGATTTCATACTTTCAGGTGACAAAAAGTAGGAAAGCATGGACGCTTTGGTTATACCCAAATTGAAGTTTTTTGTAGAACTTACTTAGAATGCTCTGTCTTTTAAATAAAAAATAATGTAGATATAATAATTAAATTATGCATATCTTGCCTTACATTGCCTTAGTATGTCATAGAAATACAATTTTTTTTAAAAAAAATACAGTTAACTAGAAAAGCTAACAACTAAAGCAATAAAAAAAGCAACAAATATGTTTTCTACAGTTACACAACTCAAGATGCTATAAATAAAGATATATAATGGTTTGTCCTTATTTTCACTTATTCAAGAATTTCTTAAACCTCCATGTTTGGTAATACCCATATCTGAAGGTGAAATAGGAGTGCTGCAGTAAAAGCCAAACCCGCAATACCTGTCATTGCAATACATTTTTTGTTTTCATAAACAACAAAAGAACGTGCTTTCATTACCTGTGCAAATAGTATTCAAATTACAAATTTTTATACTGAATTATCCTTATGTGAGAACCACAACATAATGTAGCCCTAGAATAAATTAATTTTCATCCAACATAATTGCACATCTTTCCAAATCTAGGTTGAAATTGGGATTGTGATTATCAAATTGGCCAAAAGAAATTTGATATTTAGTACAAGAAATAACAGTTCTTACTTTAACAATTGTGTATATGTAGAAATGGATAAGGATTACAATATGCCAAAGTTACTCATGAAATGTTATAATTCCAACTCACAGTAGCATGTCCTCTTTAACATTTGGAATTAAGGTCAGATTGTGTGCACAAAGTACGCAATTAAGATTGCATTTATAATCCTCCTGCCTCTAACAAAGTCCTCCTGTTTTTTATTATTTATAGGCAAAATTTAAAAATTAATTTAATTACAAATTATAGAAAAAAATGCTTTCCTAAAAGAAAACAGTATTTCTCATTTTCTAAATTATTTTGTGACACTGAGGTCTTGTGCAACCAGCATATAGAATATTAATGACACTGCCTGCCTTTTTAGGGTAATCTGACTCTGCAGCATATGGATGCTCTCTGGCTGATGGACTAACTCTGCCCATTGTTGCATTCATGTCGATCTAGTCTCCTCTTCTGCACAGGACAACCACAAATACTGAAAATCAAGGGACTTGATTGTGTCTTATTCACACCTGCCCAGGGATCTTTGAATCCTGCTTTCTTTCCTTCAACCAAAACAAATTTCAGAAGCATCTGAAGTGTGCTGTAGGTCATCTTTAATGCAAACTACATCTGTGAGGATATAAAAATATTTTAACTGTGTACATATCGAGGAGGCCATACTCAGTGGCTTTGAATTTTCATGTATGTTTAGGATCTTGGTTATAGCTTCTGACTCACCATGTCGGATACTTTATCACCATTTCTTTTTTTTTTTCAACAGCTAGTGTTAATGTTACATTTCAAAGGCAATTATTTGGCTTTAAACTTTACCCTTTAGCATTTGCATACCAGATACCTCAGAGCTATGCCACTACATGACTTGGAAAATGCAACTGGTTGTAAATCAGACTAAATCAAAGCAAAGCTGAGTAGCCGGTATTCAGTGTTTGTATGTAAGACTAAACCATCAATCCTCTTAAGGATATGTAAAATACATTTAAGAATCTAGGATATTAGTCACAAATGCATTTTTTTGTTGTTGTTTTTCAGGGCTTGTTCTGCAGGATTTTGCTTGTTTGTTTTTAAATCTGATTCGACTTTACTTGACATTTTCCTTTTAGCAGAGGTTTCTGAGTTTACTTTCTCAAAACAGCTTGCTAGCTTTACTTTAAACCTGATTCTCTTTAACAATTCTTCGGTGATCTGGTACTAGTTACCCTGATGACTCATTTTCATTCTCAGACATCAGACAAATGTGGGCAGTGCTTGAACAACTGAATAGCACTTGGGAAAAATCCTAGATACTATTGTCTAATTAATTTTCATTGTCAAATTACTTAATCACTTTTATATTCAATTATTTCTGTCTAGCACCCCATTACAATAACAGTGGGGATTCCCCACACTTTTCCAGACTCCAAGGGAGTCTGTTCCATCTTTGTTACCTGTGTTGTTTGGGTACCCCCATGTGAAGCTTTCAGCAAATTCATAACCCCTCTGAAACATAATCTTGCATGTAACCGTCTCTTTGGTGTCTGCAGCAGGACCTGGAACCTTACAATGTCAAAATACCAGATAGACCTCAAGTACTAATTTGCATTTATCATCCTTAACAGAAGCTATGCAGTGTTAGGTGCATTTCCGAAATACTGGTGATGTTACCATAAGAAAAAAAATACTGAAGGCTGAACTGAGATGAAAATTAATGTGGAAGGGCATAAAATATATAGTTGAATGTAGTGGTAACTTGATACAAGATAATTTATTCAGGTTTATGTAATTGGAGTACTCCCTAGGCTTTATTTTTCATTTCCAAGAAGGTCCTGGCAGGATGACACATTGATGTCTTTTAGGAGATTACAGAGGTTTCAGTGTAATATTTAAGACACTGTCTTGAAAAAATTGCTTTTTGCAATGTCTCAGTGGAGGGTTTGGTAATTTGTTTTGTTACTAGAAACAGGTATTACAGTGGTGACAATTTTTATTTGTTTTTCAGCTCTTCTTACAGACAATTTCATCATCTTGTCATTTGAGGACCATAACCAACTCTGCTTTATTCAGTTTACAAAGAAGATGGATTCTCCCAATGTAAACAAAAGACTGGAAAAACTCTCTTGTTTGGACTTTAAGGTATAGCTGTCCATGGTGTCTGTAAATACTGCAGCGACTTTACATTATGAATCATTGGTACTCACTGATATTGTATAGCAGTATAAAATGCAAACCTTTATATAACTGACCAGAACAGCTCAAATTCTAAAAATGGCAGTTACTGAAAAGTCAAAAAAAATTACATGGCATTCTGAGTTAATGAGTTAAAATACTGTGCTAAGAGGGATTCTGTTTTCTACTGTATTTAGGTTAAGGGTTCATACACACAGTTGAGTTACCCCTGCTTAACAGATTACCTTGTGTCAGTTGAACAGCGGTGACTGACCCTTTGCACAGTCTCAGCATCTAACAAGCATGAAGCAAAAACTGTAATGGTAAACTTCAGTGTCAAAGATTTAAGCTAATGTGTTTTACCTCTTGTTTGCTGTGGGCTAAAAACGCACGCGTGGTCAATTACTATGGCTCAGCTGATATACACAAACTCACGAAGGTATGATAATTCAGTCATCTGTCTAAGCTCCAAGACTCTTGTAATTCTTTGCAGAAATCTTAATTTTCCCTCTAGTTGCAATAATCATATTGTTGGGAGAGTTGGTTTTACAATTAAGCCACTGAACTAGGACTCAAGATATAGGAGCTGAGTTTCTCACCACTGACAAACTATGTATGTGACCTTAGGCAAGTGACTTGGTGCCTCTGTATCTCAATTCACTACTTACACAGTGAAGGTTAAAATACTCCTTTTTTTCCAGCCCTTTGTGTATAGGTATGTCTGTACCGCAGTCACAACAGTAGCTGAAAGGTAGTCTAGAGATAGCTGAGCTGACTTTAAACTAGCTGGTTTGGATGACAGTAGAAACCAGCTCATTTCAAGCTGATTTACACTGTCTTGGACAGACTGGGCTGTGCAGACATAATTTATTTTGACCATAAGCTGTTTGGCATCAGGGCAGTGGCCAACCTTAGGTGGAAGTGCTTGGCGCTACGACAACATGAAAAAATAATCAGCCAAAGGCAATTAACTGTGAACAGACAGAATAGGAAAGGGGCTGCATCCAATTCACTGCAAGAATGAGGAAGAGACAAGCCTTTGCCCAAGAAAGGTAGAATAACATAGTGAGCAAAAGAGAGAGTTTGTGTTTATTTCAGACTGGGTAAATGTTAAGGAAAACAATCTTGTGGTAGAAAATATTTTCCCCTTGACAACCCCTCAGTAATTTGCTTCCTCACATAAGGGAGTTGGCATCTGCAAGGCAAGCTTTTTAAGGATACGTTTAATTTAAGTTTTGCCATAATACATTTTAACTTGCTTTGTAGAAATACTTTCTGCTAGGATGAATATCTAATACATTTTCCAGGCTGTTTCAGTTCAGGGCCTCTTTTCAGCAATGACTTGTGTTTGCGAGATTGATCCAACCACTATAACGTGGATTTGAGACAGTTCACTGTTCACCAGGAACTGAGCTGATATGTAGTTTACTTTAAAATGATGTGTGCTTGTGCCTGGCCTATGGTGTTTGTTAAGGCTGTGCTTTAGAAGCAAGTGTGGTGTGTGGTGTATAGGGTTTGGGTTTTTTTAGTAGCACTAAACTTTAACGAAGAAGCTGTGGTGAGCTGAAGACCGCATTCATCATTTAATTGTGAGAACCATAGCTCCTTACTTAATTTATGTTTAGAAAATGTATTTTCATTCTGAGTATGGCTGGACACATTTTGGATCCAATGGTTATGGCACTTTTTTCTTGAGAAAGAAGGAAAGCCTAATCCATAGAAAACTCTCTCTGCCCCAGGAAACCAGAAATATCCGCTGCGCTCCTTAATAGGGTTGTTATGTTCAGTTCTTTGCTGACACAGCTGAGCTTCTAGAAACGCCTCCATATTCAATGTTAACTTTGCTTTCTCTTGAAATCAGTGGGAATCACTATGGATTATTTCTTTGCCAGCCAAAAAAAGGCATTTGCATTTTTTAATTGAATGTTCTTTTGTGTGAGGCTTGCTTGTTAAGCAGCTAAATATAGTTTTTATTATCTTCAAAATTGCACCAGTGTGAGCTAGCAGAAAATATTATTCACTACTGCAATAATATTATGTCATCTCTTTGCATTGAGTTAGAATTATTCATGGCTGATTTTGGTCAAACTTACAAAAGCTAAAAGATCACAGACAGAGTCAGCGCTAGTTTTGCTATCAGTAAGAAAAGAGACAAAAGGTGGTACTCAGTTGCAAATGTGCAAACTTGTAACAATATACACTTCAGAAAAAAACCCTGTTCCTTCTTGTTTATTTTTTTTTTTCCCAAGAGAAATTGAATTAAAAGGTAGCTTGCACTGGTATAGAACTACCACGGGATTAAAATATGGAGCTAAGATTCAGGAAATCTGAGTGTAGCCTTCACTTCTGGCTCTGACTTTTGGTGTAGCCTTGAGAAATGTACGTAGTATTTGGGATTAAATTCCTTTTTCTAAAATGAGGGGAATGCTTGCTTACAATCATATGTGATGATATAATTAAATTTCTGTCATATTAACATTGTAATTTCTTTGGTACCTGGACAGAAGCAACTTCACGTTGTTCACTGTCCAGCCTCATGGTGGGCAAAATTGGCAGGGAACACCAGGCAATACTGTCAGAGCGCTATTGATAATAAGAACAAGTCAACCATGCTTTCCTCCTCACAGCTTGATATTTATCCAAAAGTTGGTTTTTTTACACAATACATACCTAAATGGAAGAACTGCTTTCTCTATCCTCTTCCTTTCTAAACGATACCACCTTGGATTTTATTTACACTTTGAAAAAATAAAGGAAGACTTATTATATAAATCACTACAGTCTTGAAGACCAGCAAAATATAAAAACAACTGTTATAATTTCTCTTTTCTCAGTCGCATTAGTCCATATTTGAGAGTGCCATGGTCTAATGCAAGACATAAAGGTTTACAAAAGATTTGTGGCTGTTACTCTATGTGAAATTGTTATGAACCGTTAACACTGCAATACAGGACTAATTAATATCTGTGAAAGTATTTGTGGTTTTCTGTCCTAATAAATGTGTGTCACCAAATTAAACTATTTATATATGTTTCTAATTCATGTAGCAGCTACCTGTTAACTTTTATGTGTGTTTTATCTTTACACTTCTAAGTATTTTGACAAATAAAACACAGGATATTCTGAAAATATTGACCTTTTGCAAGTTTTTCCCATCTGTGTTTTTTTTAATCCATTTCAATTTACTGAAGGAGGAGACAGTACAAGGAGTTAAATGTTTACCATGAGAGAACAACATTGGTAATTACTTTGATTTCAGTTCCTTTTGATGTGTATTCAGGGGATGAAGAGGTCAATAATATTATGACCATGCAAATAGAAAAGGGTTCTTTTTGACCATATAAAAAACCAGCAAAGGATTATTAAAGCATTAACCTTGATTTTAATGGCCTTGGTTGAGTGGTGAGATCACAATTTGGATGAGCCTGATTATTTACTAAATACAATACATAAATGCAACGGGTTCTTAACACCCATTGCACTCTGGCATTATCGCATTACTGCCATCCTTTGTTGCCTTGCAGACAGGAATATGAAAGCAATCTGTCATGTAGTGAGACTGGCTCCAGAAGCATTTCTCTGATAAGAAGACCCCCTGCCCTTTGCTAGTGTCTGGTCCAGTAGGCTTAGCCATGCGCTTAATCCCCAGAAAGTGGTTCGATTATTGCTGACCAGCAATGGCAAGATAGGTTTTTTTTTCCCCTAGCTATCAACCTTCCATTAATTCCTTAAGCAGAAATGCGGTGCAATCTATATTTCCTTGGCATGTGTCACCCAGATGGTGCACTGCTCATGTTTTCAAATAACCATGCTCCAAAATAACAGAGTTTGAATAATAAATTCCACAAATCCTTCCTGAGAAAGAGGCACAATTCTCAAGAGCTGCATAAACTTTACGCATGATGCTGTAGCTCATCCATGTTATGCAGAAAAGTATATATTCTCTTGCAGAGCGGATGTTTTGTATCTGGATTCCTTAATTTAGAGAGGAAAAAGAAAGATGTATGTTTGTTCAAACACTGTAGAATATATTTAATATTTGATTATGTCTTAAACACTAGCCTTAGCTCCCTGGTCAGCTTTGCAGAACTTGTCATTTAATATGGCTAAGCTTAAATCCTGTGTGTAGGTCGATGCTGTCAAGCAACCATGACTGTACATTTTGGTATTGATTGGAGTCATTGCAGCAAATTCCTTCTTAACTCACATTCCTTTCCTTCCCAATTGCCTCCCCATAGATAAAAGCGTGAGCATGTCTTTTTCTGTCTGAGGAGATATTTTTTACATTTCCAGACAGCCTATATGAAGATATATGTGCGCAGTCCTCTGTGTATATATATATTCTCTTTCACATATCCAAAGTAAATGTTCCCAATTGCTCCTACTAGTCTATTTTATCACCTCAAATATTTCCTGCATTTTTTCTTCCATCAGATTTCTTACATTGATATACGCGGACCAGAAGGTAGAAGGATGAAGCGTCACCTGGCAATAAACTGTATGCAAGATATGGTCATTTGCTGGTGGTCAGCAACTAGTGATGGAGCATGGCCTTGGTCTCCTATTTCCTGTGAGAGGGACAGAGCCAACCTATTGCTATTAAGCTGTGCACATGGCAAATTGGAGGTAAAGTGCTGAACTCTCTTGTTACGTGATTTTTCATATTTGCTATTCAGTGCATATTCAGGTAGATATAAAGAAAAGATATGATAAAAGCATAAGAAAGGAAGATCAGCCATTCTAATCTTAAAAGCAAAGGTTCATTATTTAATGAAAAAGGCACCTTATTTAATATGTTTACTATTTCACATCAAAACTGGCAATCTGAAAAATGTAGCGAGGAAGTGAGGTCTTTATAATGGAATAGCTTTGGAGCTGCTAACACTGAAAATAAAGTATCAGATTAGAAAACTCCAATATGAGTTAGAAACTGTAGCTGTTGCATGCTTGCCTAATGCAATTGTTTTACGTTGTCTGCAATGTTGACTGATTGACATTTTACATCTATTTGAAATGCTTTGTTACAAAATTTTAGCTACACCCTGCTATTGCTTAAATTGTTGCTATGAGTATTGATCAAATCAGGGGCCAATTTTTTTTCTTAAATAAAAAGTCAAAATTCTCCATCTACAGGTGGGAATGTAAGCTACAAGTTAGAACAAGGCTACAAGCTGACCCTCCTCCTGGCATTTGCTTGGCTTACCTTTTTAGGCAGTTGTTTCCATTTCATCTACTTTGTATTTTATTTAAGAATATTTGAATCCAGTTTCTTATGTTAAGTAAAAACTTAAAAATGAAGCTATCTGGGCATATGCTGAAAAGAGCTGGAGCCTGAATTTAAAACACTGTTCTGGACTAGCATCTTGTAGAGATGCTTCTGTATCTGGAGTTTTATTTTCAGTTAAGCTTAAGCCACTACAAATATGGACTAAAAAGGCTGTGGCTGTGGGAGAAGAGCACAAACTTGAGAATCAGCTGTGGAATAGCTGTTCTGGAGTAGCTATTACAGGCTATTTCCCTGTAGGGAAAAACTCTAAGTAACACTTTAGAATAAGCTGCTCTCACAAACAACATCCTGTTCTCTTTAATTAGGGAAGATATAAGTGTTTTAATGTCTTGGAATTATTACTGTGGTAACTAATATTAATTTCAATGAGGTTTTTTTCCATTGGGATTTTCTATGTATTGAAAGCAAAAGAGAAGAGGCAGTTGAGACAGCTTTTCTTTCTTATTTCAGTCATTAGTCACTGTAGAATTTAAGTTTAAATTATCTCCAGTTCTGCCTTCTTTACTTCTTTTCAATTGACCTCTCTCCACTAGCGGTCATCTTTGACTCATCTCTCTTCTCTGCCTGATATACACCTGCAGTTCTCAATTCCTCCTGCAGCTATGCCAAATCACATATAAAAATTACTCTGGTAGCTAAAATGTGTGCCTGTTCTTTGTAAGCTTTTTCAGCCTAGTCCCTGTGCCAGTTTGCTATTATGAAACCTCATCCCACTAACATTTCAGATCTTATTTCTTACCATGACTTCTGTATGTCCGGGTTCTGACAGTGACATTCCCATGTCTTCCAGAAAGGTCCCTCATGCCAACATAGCAGCTTGCAATCTCTGTTTTCTGAGATGTTTTTTAGCGACGCATTTCTTGTAAGAAATTCACAGAAACCACCCTGTCAGTTTAAAGCTTTCCCTGTTTCATTTTATATATTATAGGGAGATTTCCAAATTACAGTATTGCTCTGCATCTTTCAGTACACCTTGTTTTATCCTTTTCTGATTTAGACTCTAAATTGCTCAGGGCTGAGGCTGTCTAGTATAGTCCCAAGCACATCACTGGTGCTTAACACAATAATGATAATAAGCATTCACTGAGCCTTTAGGGCTAAACTCATAATCCTTCTAATTTAGCCCATATTGTAATATAAATGTAAGAAAATTATTTTTAAAAGCAGAACTGCCAAATTTAACTGTTCAGTTGCTTTCCCTTTTCTGATTCTTTTCCTCTACTTGTCTGTTTTAATTCTAAGATCTTCGGATGAAATTTTTTTTCCTGTATTTGTCAATAAACTACCAAGCACTATTCCAGGGCTTTGGAAAACTTAGTCATATATAGATAACAAACTGTCTTGCTGGTTGTCAGAGAGCCTGTTCATGTACTTATCTCTTGGATGCTCAGTAGACTGCTGTGTAAAGCTCAAGGTACTCTGCCTATAAGCTTCCCCTATGTATCCACGACATGTAACCTATGGTACTGTTTGGTTTTGGTTTTTTCTTGATTTCTCTAGCACTCTTAATGGGCAGCAGTTAAATGCCCATGCATGGATGGGGGATGTCATAACCCAGCAGCTCTAGAAGTAGCATCAACCCCCAGTCTGCAATTAACTGAGGTACATTTTTCCCCCACAATATCTTGGAGGGGAACTTTAACTTAACTCCTTTAACTTCTGAGGGTCATTTGATAGCTTAAACATGAGCAAAAACATTGTGTTTCTAAACAGCTTCTAAACAGTTACTCTCTAGGTCAGCTACCACAAAAGTACAGTGTTTCTGTAAGCATGCTTATTTGCCTCTCTTTGTCTCTACCAGTTTGCCTTTACCAGTTGTAGTGTTCCTCAGATATAAAGGACCTGGAATAAAAACGTGACATGCCGTTGTTATGCATGAAACTAAATCTGTATTTGTCATATTTGATCAATAATATGAATTTTCTCCCAGTAAATTATTATTGTCAACAGAAGAAGAACGAGAAGCATGAACTGATTCGATTTGGAGCATTTATCAAAAAGAAGTGTCGTAAAATAATGCCACCAACATTTTACTTCAAAATAGTAGTATCACTTGGATAAACCAGCATCATTATCTAGAATAAAGAGAAAAGCGGGAATTGCCCGTTATCTAGCCTGTTTATGAAAAAGTAAACCAAGCCTGAGGAAATGGATGTGTGCTACCCACAGCCATTCTACAGCACTGTGGTGCTGACCTACGAAAACCACAAAAAGATCTGACAGCTACTGACACTCTTATTGTTGTGGCAGAGCAAAGGTAAATGGGGCACTTAGGCGATACTACTTCCTCGCTGGAAGAAATTTCTGAGTGATATTTGCTGCCTGCCAGAAGAGTGCTTATTAGGATGAGGACAGGAATAGCTCTGGGACAAGGCAACTCCACCCCTCATCATGACAATATCCCGTAACTACACGTTCTGCATTGGGATGATTCACATTGCACATACAGTGTTTGGGGTATTGTGTACTTAAGCAGCTTTCCAACTTAATGAGGGAAATATGTTTTACATACACTATAAATTTAATTTGAAGTGTGCTGTGTGGCTTTATGTTTTAACATTTGCTACTGTTACAACTAAAGGTAGACATTATTCCTCTAAACAGAAAGAACTTTCGCCTTGCAAATCTTCACTTGTTTTATTCCCTTCATTTTTTTTCCTGGGATCAGTGTTTACTGTGTTGAATGCTGTAAGATTTGGTGAGGAATTGTCCCCTGAAGAAATAAAAGTGTTTTTCTCTTTAACGTATGTCTCTGCTTTGGTGCGCGATGTACATTTATATATGCATGCATGCATGTTGCTGCAGGAGTATTTGTCTGTTGAACCTTTGTCTGCTTTCCTGCGTGCATTGGTTTCTTCCAGTAAACTCATCCATTCTCCAATTTATTTATTTAATTATTTGAGTTTTGCTTGTTTCTTCTGTTAAAGTACCAATGACCAAGGATGTTATTTAAATTGTCTCCCTGGGGAGATAATGCTGGTATTTTGATTTCAAAACCAGAAGAGGAATCTTCCAGAAATCGTTTCAAACAATTTGCTATGAATAAATAGGATCTGATGTGAAATCATCCTTGGATTAAATGCTTTGGGAGAAAGTTGTGTTAAAATCAACATGAAGTTTATTCTGAAAACATAAATTAACAGGAGGTGATGACGCCAAGGCTCAGTTACTGTAGTACTTTGCATTTGTCTTTGCCATGTTTATTTTCATTCGATTTAGTGCTAGTGCAAATCACTGAAGTTATACTTCAATCTTGTGGAAAAAATAATTTGCCTGAGAGAGAATATTATTTTTCTTTCTCCCAAGAGATAATATTTAATAGTTACAGCTTCCACATTGTGCCTCAAACCTATGAAATAAACACAACAGATCTTTATGAGTGAGCTATCCTACCGTTACTGTGGCACTCAGAAAAACATCTCCCGTGTGTGACTGAATAGCTGAAATACCTCTCACACACATATAGCAAAGAATGTAAAATCCTGCATGTCACATGGGTTAAAAGTTCAGTGAGTAATGTGGGATAAAGATTATGATGATGATAAATTTTGAAAGAAAGTAAGAACAAATGTTGGCTGAAAATCTAAATAATAAGATTGCATGTGGGACTGTAAATATAATGCAGCCAAATAAGTAACGTAGAGTAGGAGCTTTGCATTTTTATTTTAGAAATGTTTAAAAATAGGGTTGTTGTTTTTCTTCCATCTTCACAGCACTGTATTTAAAACTATTTTACTCTAGTGTACACTACACTTCCCACTCTATGTTTCTAATTAAAGTGTTATTGTTATTTGGAGCCTCACTGTGTGAAATTAAATAAGCATTTTTTTAACATCCATAAAATAAATCAAACATTTTTCTCATCTGAAAGACACACAATTCAGTCACAGCAAGCTTGTTTCTCTGTTTCTTTTGTTTTCTTCTTTTATCTGCCTGGTAAGCCAATTTTCTGCTTAAGAACTACTGGTTAAAACTTTTACTTGTTTTGATATGTGGACTTTATCCTTTCCCAGCACTCTATGCAAAATACTTCAATTTTAAGTGTTCAAAGATTTGCACTGAGAAGAGTGATACTGCCCGCACAAGCCAGTGCTATTGTTTGTTTCAAACATAAAATGAAAGAAAGTATTTTAACTAGCATAATTCAGGCCTCTTGTTTACAAAGATTAACAGATTCTTTTACTTGGATTGTTACGATTTCTGACTCCAGGATTTGAGAGCCTGACATGTATAGTATCCCTGATACTGCTGATTAGCTGATAGCAGAGCACAGACCAGTACTGCAAACGGAAAACAATATAAATGTGCAGTAGTGGTGCATGACTGCCACACTAATAAGGGAAATATGCATAAATTATCTGGACAATATTTAAATCCATTTGCTATGTTTTTACAGCATACATGTCACAAAACTAAAAGGGGCTTTTAAAATTTTAATTTTATTTATTTATTTTACAGAACGTAATTGGTTTTACTTCATGCAAAGCACTTCTAGAAATCTTCCCTTGAAATCCAAGGCTAAGTGCTTCATCCAAGATTTATGGAAAGTCCTTAACATTGAATGGATTATGCGCCCCACCGTGTGATATTACGGCTCTTGTCTTTTTAGATCCACTGCCCTGTCCCCTCCACCACAAATCCTACAGTTGTCCTGTTCTCAGGGAACTCCTCCGGCTTTTGCCTTCCCATTCCCCAAGCAGATGCTTTGTTAACTTAAATGTATGTTGTTATTTTAATATTCCCCTTTAGGGTTCCAGAGAACTACTGTTCACCGGGAAGGAATCCCAGCGGATTCCTTAAATGGACAACTAAAGCACTATGTGCACTACATTTACTAGCATGTGGCTACTTACCAGATAGAAAAACAATTGGCAGGTAATGGAGTACCATCTTCTTGGGGAAAAAAAAAAAAAGGATGTTTTGATTGTTAGACTTCTTATCTTTCAAAAGCATTATCTTAGCCTTATTAACATGTTTCTGTAGTCATATGTGTCTCTGCTTTAGTTCTCCAGTTATAATAAAAGTAATTTCTGACAGAGAAACTCAAATCTTCCCTCTCAGATGAAAGAGAATATCCTTTCTTTTTCCCCCTTCACAGTGCCAAATACCAGTTACATTCAGCAAAACTGGAAACCAGAACAAAGAGGTCTCTCGGCTTGGTACTCTTCCTCCAAGAGGCACATGAGGCCGCTGGTGCATGAGAAGCAGCTTATCTGTTCCAATCTAAGGAGAAATGTTTCTCTTGTTTTCAGCCAGCATAAGAACCGTAGCGTCTTGAAAAGTTTCCTTTAAGCCTGATTTGTTTACACATTAGGTCAAAACCTATGTTTTGAAATGCAGCAAGTAGTCTTTCTCTCCTCACAGGAACTTTTTCCTAGTTTAGAATTGTGTTATATACAGCAACCAGCCCTACCTGAAACTTCGTTTCAAGGATTTGCTCAAAATTGTGTGAACCTAGGAAGCTTCTCATCTCAAGGCTCATTAAAGTAGCCATCCAAAAGATAAGATTTTACTTCCTCTTAAATTCAAAGTAGTGAGCAATGTTTTGTCCCGCTTTTGCTCTAACGAGGCAGAACAAAATTATTAATTGGATTCAGTTTGCTTGCTGACTCTCAAATGATCAGATGACAATGTTTATTTTTCTGTGACTATTTCCCTTGCTGTTTTCCAGCAGTCACTCCTATGCAGTTGTAAAATCCACATTTCATGTGTTTTCTTCTCTGTTTTCTTAACCTTCAAGGCCAGTCTGTCTTCAGAATTTAATAGTGCTTTCAGTCTTTCATCTCTCATAGGCTTGATTATTGTGTGCATCTTCATGACTTTCTTGTAGCTTGTGAGGAGGTGTCCAGAGAAGAACATTGGGTTTGGATCAAAATATGTAGATGAATAATGCAGTGCATTGAAACCTGCCACAGGAAGACAGAAATTTGAGTCCCAGAGGGCCTCAAGGCTCATTTCACTGAAGTT
Organism: Leptosomus discolor; assembly: GCF_034619465.1. Classification (NCBI taxonomy): domain Eukaryota; kingdom Metazoa; phylum Chordata; class Aves; order Leptosomiformes; family Leptosomidae; genus Leptosomus; species Leptosomus discolor. The sequence continues at coordinate 35,240,007 of NC_141392.1, forward strand.
ATGGAAGCTTTGAAGACTTGCTTGGGCAAGATTTCTATTTCACGTATTTGAAAGGCAGCTACCTAGGCCTCTATACATACTTTTAGGGGAAACTGCAGAACAAACAGTAACCTTGTCTTTATTTGGAGTTAGAGAGCTCTGTGGTCACAGTAATCCTTTGTCCACAATAACCTCTTTTACAGGTTTCCTTGCTATGCAAGTTAACACACTAATAAGCCACACATTTCAGCAGTTCTAACGTCTGCATAGTAGCCACTGCACATTTTGTGGGCATAAATGGCTAGTTGCAGAGTCTAAGTCATCGGTGAGGGAATGGTGAAGGTGAGAAAATGTTTTTCAGACTATGTAATTAATTTAATCTTTTATTTCCTCTTTGGTATATATTGTCATTGAGCACTACTACTCTGTTGAAATTGGTTACCTGGTTTTCACAAGTTGGATGCATTGGCTTCTGTGCTAGATGCTTTTGCATTAAGTGGTTCTTTGCATGTCCCTAACTACTCATCTTAAAGTAGTTAAGAATTTTCTATTAACCAGCAGCTGGTTTGCAGCCACAGAATTGCAATAATCCTTTTTTCCTTCATCTGAATGAGAAACCCTTTTGCTGACAAAATAAGTAAACTGTCAGAACCAAACATCTTAATCAGTCTGATCAACATCCCGAATAACTTGGTTATAAATTCATCAGTTGCTTCTGAAGTAATGGGTGGTATGCCAAAAAAAAAAAAAAAATTTAATTTCTTATTCTCCTTTGCAGGATGAAAGGCTAAATTATGTGTTCAGTTGGTCTTGTGATCTGTGGAAATCAGATTTAAACTCCTTTAAATGTATGCATTTCTGTTTTCACCCTGAAATTTCCAGATTTCCTCTCTCGCCCTCTCTCTGCCTTTTAATCACATTTGTTACCCCTTTCTGTGTAAATGGTACTTGCATGCCACCTGGCCTCAAAAGACGGGGCTTCCAAAATTAATGGCAGGTCATCAGCTTTAGTTTATAGTGTGAAGAATGCTATGGGTATACCTGAGGGTGGGGTTTGGCTCCGTTTGACATTTTCCTTTCACTCTTTATTTCTGCATGAACAAACACCAGCAAGTTTCTGACTGTCTTCCACTACTCTCATTCTTCTAGAGACATTGGTTTTCTCTCTCTTTCAGAGAAATAGCTTTTCATAAGCTAATTTGTAACTTATTTACAACTGGTGTTTCTCCCACAATTTCCCTGCTTGGGTCCTGCACAACACCTCTCAAACAAACCCATATATTGTAGGACATGAATCTTCATTGGTTTCCTCCATCACTTTATGGTACTTCCCATGTTTCCACACTACAAATTCTTGCTCTTTGACAGCTGCTGTTTTTGTATCATGTTCTGCCTTTGTGTTCTTCTTCCAGTTCATTCAACTTTCAAGTGTCCCCAAATGGTCCCCCTTTTCTGCTGTCAAAAATTCATTTATTCTGCATCTGAAGTTATATGGTACCCAAGAACATCTACCACCTACACATTTGGCAATGTACAGTGGACATTGTTTAAACATGCTGTTGTTCCTAACACTAGAGTGTAGTATTTTCTATTACCATGGCCCAGAGCAAATGATCAAAAATCCTCTATGTGTGATGCTCAGAGTAACCTATCATAAATTTTTCCAGAAGTTTTGGGATTTCTCCGCCACCCCACTTGTGAATAATTGGTTATTCTTTTATATCAGTCAGCTGTTCATTTCTCCTCTTACCGACACTGTTAGGACCATCCCCTCTCTTTTATCTTCTCCTAGCTGCTTATATACTCTGGACAAACAAATATGGCTCAAACTATATTGCAGGGTTTTTTAATCAAAGGAATTAATCTTTCAGAAGTTAGAACAGTAGATTTTGCAACTCCATTTCTAAAATGTGTATTTGTTCTAGCTTACTGACCCATGAGAAAGTGTATTTGCAGCAGTCTGATTTTTTAAATCACCAAAGTAAGAATAAATTGTTACAAATGACTACCAAAACATTTTGGATTTTTTCTCAGGTTCTGAGTTACGTCCATACAGAATGGGATCCACTTGATGCTAGCTTCAGCACTAATCAGCCTTATCAGATTTACACAGTAGAACACTCCGTGTCTGCTGACAAAGAGCCCATGGCCGACAGCTGCGTCTACAAGTGTGTTAGGAACAAAATTCAGTGTATGACAGTCACCAGAATACCACTGCGATCCAAGGCCATCAGCTGTTGCAGAGATGTTACTGAAGACAAACTAGTCCTGGGTTGTGAAGATTTATCAATAATTCTGTATGAAGCCTACAACCAAGTGACTCTGTTAGCCCAAGCAGAACTGCTGCCTGCTTTAATAACCTACCACCCTTCCGGAGCCATATTCATGGTTGGCAGCTCTCAAGGGGAGCTGCAAGTTTTTGACACGGCACTGTCCCCAATTAAAATTCAGCTCTTGGCACAAGACTATTCACCTGAGGCAACTCTGCAATTCAGTAAACACTTCGATGTACCTAGCAGCCTCATCCAGATCCAGTGGGCTGCTCCTCAAGTTGCATCTGCCAGCACTGATGGCACAGATATTCATGATCTTTTGTTGGTTAGGTTCGACAAAGGACCCTTAGGAGTACTTCACTTTAAACTTGGTAAGTTACTAGCATATCTATTGAACTTTGAGCTCTCAGGGCAACATCGGTACCTCACAAGGTTTTTGTAGTTTGAAACACCCTTGTTTTAGATATATGGGACCATAGCCTTAAAAGCACATAGTTCCAATGATATCTGAAGATGTGAACCAAGGAGTTCATTACGTTTCACAATTACTTAGTATCTTTTCATATGGGTTCTGAGAGACTAGGACTCTGTTCTGTTGTTGGATCAGGGTCCCATTAGGTTCTCTGCTACTTTAATGAAGCATAACAATTTCTCATATGGAAAATCCTTTTAATGTGTAGTATATAATTTTAGGAATTGTGTTCATTCTGCAGTAATACCCCTTACAAACTAAAATAAGCTATATTTAATAATAGAATAGTAATGCTGTTTTCTTTCCTAAATTATTTGTGTGCATGATACAACTGTCCTTTCCATTACGATGTATATTTGTCGCAGTACTCTCTTCTTCCTGACTTCAGTATGTGAAGTGACACCATTTCTTTCCTTGAAGACTTTTCACACAAGAAGGAAGGTTTTCATAACCTTCAGAGAAGTTTGGTCTCTCAATTAATTTGTCAGGAGTTGTGACTAGAAGAAGAAGTAATAATACTAATTTTAGAATTTATATAGCACTCCTCATCTTAGGTGTAAGGAGATTTTAGGAGAGTAAAACCATAACTATCTTCATTTTACAAACAGAATAACAAGAAGCAGTAAAGGAAAGCTAAAAGTCTTTCCAAGAGTTACACAACAAGTCTGTGGCTGAACTAAGAATAAAACCCCTGCAGTTGCTCATCAATGAGAACGGTATTCATTCCATTCAAGACAGGCAAGTTACAGTGGTGCAAACCCACTGTGAGAGCTAAAAAAAACAATCATGCTTAAATCTTCTGACTACCAAGCCACTGCTTCAGCAGGGCAGACAGCCATGTCGAATATACTCATCCTGGAAAATTTCAGCATTTTGCTCGTTGTCTGTCCAAGGAAACAGGATTGCCTTTGGTAGATCTTTACGGGAGTTTTTTATTATTCTTTTGTATAAAGCTACTGAGATTAGGAAGAAAGCTTTTTTTAAAAAAAAAAAAAAAAAAAAAGGAAAAAAGGTGACAGTAAGATTTGAAAATCTACTTTATTTCTCTAGTTACTGAGTCATGCATGTGCTTTTGTGGGGGAAAATCCTGTCTAAAAGTACTGCAGACCTAAACAAAAACTCAACTAAGGATACCACTGCAAAAAGGTAAATTAATATGATGGCAACAAAAATGTTGGATTGACTTGTGTAGTTTTAAAAGAGCTGATCCAGATTATTACTGTTATCCAAAAAAACTATTAAAAAACCATGTACAAGTTATCATTTATTTTGAGATAATTCAGCTGCATTATGTTCAATGACAGGTTTAATAGTTGCAGAGTACCCCAGAACACTAATTATAACAGCTATTTGATGTTTTTGTGCATGTTGGCCATTAAAAAACCCCCTCTAAATTACCTCTTACCTGTCAAGCAAAAGGCACTGTACCCACATCTACCTTGCTTTTCTTCAGTCCTCCCTTGTGGGGTTTTCTCACAACAGCTTTCCAGAAAGCACAGCTTTCCCCTTGCTATCTTTAGCACATTTATGTTCTTACGAAGGCAAGGAGGCTCTCAGTGCAGGGATTTAGAGGCCTTTCCTGCTAATTGCCAGCTTGTAAACTTAATTGGACTGTCTCCCTGGGCACCGTTCCTAAATCAATTAGGCAGTGAGTTGGCTGTCACCTTTTTCCCAAGCAGGTTGCCTGGAAGCGCACCACCCAGGAGAAGTCAAGTATCCAAATGGGAAGATGATGACCTCTACAGCTGAAAGTTATCACATTTTAAAATTCATTCTGTATAATTACTGTAAAATCTCTTCTAGGAAGAAGGCAAAGCTCTCTTTATCCCTTCCTCCCTCCCTCCCTCTTTGTAGTCCACTGTGCAAAAATATGCTGTTCTCTATTGCATCCTTGTTTTCAGCTGTACCACTCTTCTCAGTTTGCCACACTACCAAGGTAACACTGTGTTGATCAGTCAGCCCCTCTTCCCAACCTCAGCAGTTTTTAGGTCTTTGCTGTTTTAGAAATAAGGCAAATATAAATTATACAGAAAATTTAGGGGTCCATGATGGCAAAACCCAGACAGGCAGTCAGGGCTGAAATAAAATCCATAATTAACTCATGGCTTGGAATTGTTTCCCATAAAAGTCTGTCATTGACATAGTTTCTTAACAATAGGCAAATATATTTTTAACTTCCAGCTGACATATTACGATTTTGGACAAGTTCTGTGAATTCTCCATTGTGCTGTCTAGCCAGATTTATTTCAGGAAAAGATTCATATTAAATTTACCCTCAAACATTAATGGCAAATATTTTTGGTGTCTAATGCCAAACTCATTTTCAAAAGCATTGTGGCTTCTTGTCGTTGATGTCAACCCAGATCTTGGAGAATGCCAAACTTGGTACTGGTGCCAGTGGTTCATCACTGCTGGCCTCGAAAGACATTTTAAATATAGTATTACATTTAATTATCATGAAAGTAAGTATTTTTGTCTTCGCTTAGTGAATAGTGTGAAGATTGCCCAACTTATGTAATACTTTAAAAACACTAAACATTTAGGAAGAATAAAGTCTGCCATAACAATTAGATATTATCACATATACACAAGTTAAACATGGCTATTACACAGTACAATGTCCATAGGCTTTAATACATGCAAAAGTAAAGTGAAATACAATAGAGAACCATGTGTTTTCTTTAATGATACTAAAAACCTAAAGTATTTCTCTGCTATGAAAAATAAAAATTTAACCTTTTTTTTTTTCCAAAGCATCAGATCTGTATATGCAAGTTCTCAACAGGTTACTTGTCTTTGAGCTATAGCCAGATGTTTTCTTCTACTATTTTTTTTCCCTTGATTCTTATTTTACATCACAAACAATATTCACAACTACATTTATAAAAATTTTGTGAGGTATGTGTTCTATATATCAGGTCTGCTTTTCTCTGTTATCAGACTTTTTTTCCCCCAGCTGTCGTATGGCTTTAATATCAATATGGAAATTCAGCTTGTTCCCTTTCTCATTGGAATTTTTTCCTTAAAATTAGCTTTGACAAACACCATCAGAATATAAATCGAGAAAATAAAAAAATAATATTATGCTTTTATTTAAAGAGAGGGAAACAGTCAATTTCTTCTGGTCTGTTTCTAATATCTGGAGCAATAGTGATAAAGAACACTCTAGTACAGCAACCCAAAGCAAGCAAGAATTGCTAAAATGCCGTGTGTGGCCTGTGTCACATGATCATACAGGTGGTCAGAGACAATAAATAACAATACTCTCTGCAGCTTTTTAGTCACCTTTTCTGTGCAGAAGCTGAGACCTACAAGTCAAGAAAGTCTGAGAGTCTTCTAATTTCTACTTTTCAGAGATAAAGTGCTGTGGATAAATCATGTTCTCATGGAGTGAGCGATGTGTTGCTCATTTTTTCCCCTTATGGCAGGCATGTTCTTGGTTTCATGCGCAACTAATTCAAAGCTCCCTAAATGCTGATACCTTTCATGATATCCCCTCAGAGAAGAAATGCTTCACTTGAAGCATTTTGCAAACCTGGAAGTAAGTTCTAGAACAGTTGCAATATGGAGACTGATCGAGTAACTGCTGCTTTGAAGTTCAAGCTGCTGTAAACTTGTATACATAGGTATGTTTTGGTGAGACAAATGCTGGTTTCTAGTGTTGTCCAACAGTGTTTCACTACAGGAAAGAGGTGCTAGGAACATTCATTTATTACCTCCACTACAATAATGATAAAACTGGGAATAAGCTTTTTCTACCATGTTTAAAACAAACTTCATTACACGATGTTGTCACTAGTAGGTATTGGCCACATTCACTCAGGCTCCATTTGTGAAGTTCACTGATGATTTTTCTCTGCTGTCCAAAGCACCCTCAGTCTAAATATACCAAGATAATAAGGAGCTATCTCATCTAAAAATTTAATAGTGAAACCCATTAATGTAATCTTCCTAATTTTAACCAAGATCAATTATTTTTAACTGTGGTGAAAAGTAGTCAGCTACTGGTTTACATACTCATAACACCATCTTTGTTTTTAATATTTCCTATGAAAGGTGCGATCACAAGAGGACAGCTGGGCCTTGTGGAAATCATCCAGCAGTACATTCGTTACGATGAGACACACGAGGCAATTAATGTCCTGAACACCATGAACTGGAATACAATGGGTCATCAGTGTTACATATGCTTGAGTGCCATTGTTAATCACCTTCTTAAACAAAAACTTACACCAGACAGAGAAGGTAAGGGACTGAGTGTATTGTTAATCCATTTTTGTGGTGTCTTTGTAATTCGTATGTGAATTTTGGCAATATATTTGTTGACTTCATAAAGAAGACAGTCGTGAGAAAACAAGCAGTCAGCCAGCTTGTGGTTCTCCACAATCAAATATCGTATGTAGATATTTAAATAAAATCCGGATCAATGTGTTGATTGCATTTTAGTTCATTCGTATCAATAGTGATACTAAAATAATGCATATTTTGAGATATATATATATATATGGTATAAGCATGTCAATATATATAGCACTATCCTATATGTGCTGTAACTTACTACATTACGTAAATTTAGCTTATGTTACAGACTAATGTTAGTTAACACAGGATTCAGATGTTTGTAATATATTCACACCGAGACGGCACCAACTTAAGGAGGGACATTTTCCTGCAACGGGGATAAGAGATTTTAGTATGGTTTTTAAGGTGCTTTTGAAGGGTCATTCTTTCATTACAAGATCCAAAAGCTTTGAATACACTATCCTCTGCTGCCTCCTTTAGGATTATAGCATTTGTCCTCACTGTAATCTTCTGGCCCCCTGCAGTAGTAGCTGGGTTCCCTCACAAGAAATGATGAATTTTAGGTTCAGCCTCGTGTCTGCTGAAGCCTGGTGTGATGCCTTCCTCTTGATTTGCTGTCTATCTTGAAACTCAAGATTTGATGTGCCTTGATTTAGTGACGGTGTTATCCTCCAGTCTAGCAGGCAGACAGCTGGGGACCAAGCATCTTTTGTGGCAAGAAAGAATACTTAGGATTCTGGTGTGTTTGATGATAGAAAAACTCCAAGGTGTCCTACTTTGCTGCCAAGCCATCAGCTATCCCATTTTGGGGGATCTGATTAAAAAAAAATCTCTGTGTTGGAAACATAGCATATCAATTCTAAATAAAACATACTTTTAAAAGGACCCATGAAAAGGGCTGGTTTTCAAACTCTTGTAAAAATATTCACATTATAAATAAATGTCTGTGTGTTTCCCCCCATGTAGCTCCGTAACAGTGTTTACAGCAGACAGAATTTCATTCTGTCCAGGAGTTACTCTATATGAATCTAACAAATTTGGCATGGTAATTTATTTTCTTTTTTATTAGCAAAACCCAGTGAGGCCTTATATTTATAGCGATGGGGCAGTTATCTTTGAGATCTTTATTCTGCCTTCAACATCAAGCTGGGCTATCTAATGAATCTATAACTGTGCTAGTAGTTACTTGTATTCCATGTACGTTGAAATATTTCAGAAGTACAAAACATGCTGTCAGTAAAACAGCAATGGCAAGGGAGTATGGCTTGTTTTTGCAAAGGTACTGCTGTATTCAATTTTAATCTAAATTGACTGCTGCTTTGAAAGAAAATACCTTTAAAGTTCAACTTATTTTACTGTCTAGATTTAAGATAACGCAAGACCTAATTTACTAACAGTTTGCCTGTGTTCCTAACACAGTACTATTAGCACATTTAGTGCTATCAAGCCTAATAAAATAAAATGTAACTATGCCTGGAAATAAAGAACCATTATCACTAAATACAGAAATGGCTAGTTCAAACAAACATTAATAACAGCAAATCAATGAGATTTTGTCTGCCTAATGAGACCGTAGGTTATACCTTGCTTTTAAAGCCCCCACAAAATTCTGATTAGCAGTAGCAGTTTGCACATTCACTCTGAAGGGTGAACCTATATAGCAAATTCTCCCTGTTCTGCCTATAAGGACTTGTACTGCATGTTAACTGTCAAGCAGAAGTCACATAACATAAATATTATTGATCATGAAGTTTCCTTTCAGCTAAGCATATGGGACACAAACATATACTGTGTATTTTCTTGTATTATTTCTATTTTTTTTTTATTAAAAACATGTAGAAAAATGCTTAAGAGCTCCAGCTGTGGAGTATAGCAGTCAACAAGTATTTAAAGTGGAGAGAACTTCTGTAACAAAAGGGGTTTATTTTATTGATTACAAGGGCAGTTATCCTGTTTCCCATCACTACACACTGCAGGGGAATCAAACCCTTAGGGGTTTCTAGATCCTTTTATTTAAAGATTTTAAAGAACTGTGGACTGAAGGAGCTTCCTTAGACCTCAAGGCCATCACAAGAAGTGTTCTGTCACCTGCTCACCTAACACAATAATCCCTGAAAAACTGAATTTCCATGTTGTTTGCCTAAGAGGACAAAGACGATTTGAGCTAATTGAGTTAATAAAGATGATCTCTACTGGACAAACTTGTTCAAACTGTATTACTCTTATGAGTCACTTTTAATTGTATGCTGCTAGTGAGAACTTGATGTGTTATAGACTTCTTCATCCTTTTCACAGCTTTTGTTGCTCAACGTCATTGTCAACTCTGCCTCAAAGTGAAAGTTTTTATGCGCATTCGTGTTTATACAATCTGTAGTATTTGAATTTCATCTGTCCTACAACAGCATCAAATTTCATCAGTGCTTGAGGAATTTGACTGACTGCAAACATGAGCAACTTGTTGTAATTGAAACAATTTCACTTGTTTCATTGCTGCTGTGTTTGAACTTCACAGCACAGCTTGAGGCAAGCCTTGGAACCTTTTATGCTCCAACAAGACCCCTCTTGGATACAACCGTGCTGGAGTACAGGGACCCAATCAGCAGATATGCAAGAAGGTTCTTCCACCACCTGCTCAGGTGAATGACAGTTTCAACTTCTATCAACTTAAAATTAATTGCATATTTCAATAACTGCCTACTTTAATGTGGTAACATTTTCCAAGAGGACCACCCCTGAAAAAAATGCATTCATTGTTACTGTTTGTTTAACTTGCACTTCATTCCTTTCAAGTAGAGTATTTCAGATAAAATGCTATTCAGAGCTCTTCTATCATCAATACACTTAAAATGAATCACCCTTTCCCTTTTAGCTTGATAGAAAAAAGATAGCATGCTTCTTAGAGGTTTATATTCACCAGCTGCTTGCAGATTAACTATTGAAACAGCTTACAAACTTGGAGAAAACACCAAGTTTAAACAGATTCTAAAATGCAAATGAATGGTGCATGGTCCAAGACATTTTGGCTTTGCACCATTGAAATTGAGCATTTTGTTATTCTCACCCTCAAAGTTCTTGTATAGAAATTCATATTCCAGCAATTTTCAGTGAATTTTCAGTGCCATTGAAATAAGAGAAAATGAAATATTGCATTTGTCTGTAAATTATATGACGTTAGAAGAGTCATAATACCAAATTCAGCTAGAATTTATAGTACATTGATTTATAGCTATATTTTTCTTCATAATAAATTAATAGCCTAAATTTCAATCAGTTATAAATATCAATATACAGCAGTTTAACCTGTCCATGTGTTCAACCACAAATATAGCTGAAACATTCCCTCTGAGAATTATCCAGTGAGTGAAAATAAGGAGACATTACCTTCTGAATGATATGGTATTTGTAACACCTTGTTGAGGAGGAGTGTAGATGAACATAGTGAGAAGACTTGCAATGCACGCTTTTTTGATGATTCATTCAGATTACATACGTTGTCTGCATATGCAAAGCTAGGAACTGCAAGTTACTTTGATAGTACAGTTTGTGCTCCTTTCAGATCTTAAAGAGAAATATTTTATACTGTCTTCTGCATTTTGAATCTGAATAAGATCACTTTCTGCTAAACGGGTCCATTCTAATGGGGAAATTATACTAAGTAGAAGAATGCTCCAAATATCTGCATAATATGCACTAGCTATTCACTGGAGCTCTCTTAATAGATGAGGCCACAATAGCGGGCACAAACTCTGGTTTTGTCTTTCTCCTAGAAACCAGCAGGGAAGATCTGTTGCTGCAGTGGCCAACTGTAGTGGCTGTGGGCCAGTTGCCTGCAGAGGATAGCTGCAGAAAGAACGCCTCAGAGATTGCTGAGAGGTGTGACTATAGTGCTCTTACATCTGCAAGAGAAAGGTGTATTCCCTCTGACTCAGGATTTGCTTCCAAATGCTAGCAGGCATGCAGAGGCATGGGGCCCTGGCTAAGCTTTCAGCCCTTGGGGCTGCTGAACACAGCTGAAACACTGACTCAATCCCCCTAGCAAGCAAGAAGCTTCGGTGTCAGAATACTGCCTGGACAGTATGTAGCACAGACAGGAGGTGTGTAGGAGAGTCTCCCCGAGTCTTTCACCCCTACTATAAAGCAGCCCTTGAAGAATCTACGGTTGTGACAGTTTTTGGAACAAATGTGTGCTATTTTGCTGTTTCCCTATTGTCAAAGGGATTTGTATTCCACAGAATCAAAGTGATAGGATCATGTGATTGCTGCAGAACAGATGGTAATGCTTAAAGCTTATCTGAGAAGACATAATCTAAGTACAAAATGAAATGTTCAAAAATGGGAGATTTATCTGATAGAAAGCAAGGAAATGATGTTCAAAGCTGATCTTTATTGTATTAAAGTGGCTGTGCCTTAATTGGTGTTTATTTCCTCTTAGATGTTTTCTTAAGTGACTAGAATTATTTGAATGTAGGCTAAGCAGAGAGTACCACATTATTTGTCGGAGGAATGGTAAACCATGGTTCTGGGTGAGAATGCCATCTAGGCACAACGCAATGTCTAGGAGAATCATGGGGAGGCACAACGCTCACTAATTCTTTCAGGCACGCAGAAGTTGCAGCCACTGCTATTACATCTGTCTGTGAGGAGCCAGCAAGGCAAACCACTTCCACCAGCCTCCATTTACAATTATAGGCTCAAAACAGGAAGAAAAGTGAGAAGAGAATTATGCTGTTCCCTTTTCAGGTCACCGTATTATGCCTATGAGGGCACTGAAAACGGAGTAGTCCTCCCAATACCTGTTAGAGATGGCAACTGTATCAGGGCGTCAGGAAGACTACATTTTAAGTCAGTTATATGTTCTCTGTCTCAACCCTTGTTATTTATTTATTTATTCACTTTTTTACCCTTATTCATTTAGCACTAAATACTTGCAGGCTAGTTACAAATAGTTAATGAATCTCTTCAGAGTGAATTTTTTATACCGCAGATGTGTCTGCATGACCAAACGAGAAGACTTGAATGCAGAAGCACTGTAAACTGTCAATGCCAACTTGATGCAGCACTAGGGACGTTTGTTACTCTTTTATAAGCACAAGGAGACAAAAGCAAAGTGATCACTTTGTACCCTATTGCAGCAAGAAGTGGAGGAAACATGGCGCTTCCTACGTTACATGCACTATAAGTATGGCTGGTATTAAAAAAGTATTTCTTGGAATAGAGTAGGGTCTTCTGCAATTCCTTTGGGCTTCAGAGAAAGCAAGCAGCAGATGCGCAGAAGCTAAATCTAGAGGATAAGGAGCTAAAACACGGGGAGAAACTCAGAACTGGGGTAGGAGGAGTGAGGAAAGTGGGCTTAGAAACATGAGTAAAAGAAAAGGAATTGGGGACAAAGGCCTAAAGTCAGGGATGGGGACATGCAGAGTCCTGCAAAAAAGGCAGAGTGGGAATATGGAGTGAAATGGGGGAAGACAGCTTAGGATGTGTCTGGTGGGCTATAGAGGAGACCAGACACATAAGGAATGGATAGGGAAGGGCAGAGTCTTTCATACAAGATTAAAACATTAAAAGACTTAAGTTTCTAGATCTAAATCTGAAAAATGTTCATATAAACAAGTCTTCACCCCCCTCTCCAGCTTTCCTTTGAATGCCCCACCAATCTGCCTTAAGCCTTTTCTAGAAGGACCCACTCTTGGGAGAGAAATATTAATTCATTCTACGTGCTGAGACAATCTTTGACCTGCCTGCTGAGTCTGCCAAAAAGGTGCCAGTTATTGTTGTACTTTTAAAGATGTGAGTGTCTGTATTTACTGGAATTGAGAAATACAGTTACCTTTTCAGAAAGGCTATCCTCACCTAGTAATAATCATGTGCCAATGATTTTAATCTTCACTGTAGGCTGAAAGGTTGTACATCCAGTTGCAAATAGCTGGAGACATCCATTTTCACATTATCAGGGAGATTATAGGCTAACTATTTTTCTACCATCAAAGAGATCAGTTTCTAGAAAATGCTGAACGCGGTGATGGTAGCTTCCCTCTTTAAGATGTCGGACACCTTAGAAAGAAGATGCTCTGTCATTACTGGCTGTATTACAAGTATGGGTTAGAAAATGGTGCTGCAACCTGAGATGGGCCAAGGAACACCGACAGCACGATTGAAACAGATCGCAATTAGAAGGAAGGAAAATGCCTTGCAACATGTTTGATGCAGCCATGTTATTGTATCCGTTGTTACAAAAGCGAAGTTCTTAAATTTGCAAACCACGCAGCATCTTCAGCTTCCACTAAAATAGAAGCTTAGAGCTTTGCAGGTATAGGCCCTGAATATATAATATGGAATACCTCCAAAAGCGGGCGTTCAGTATACAAAATTAAAATTACAGGCCTCTTAATTATATGCCAGGGATCCATTACAACAGTATTTATGGAATGAATAATTATTTTCACTTTAAATTCTTATCTATAATTAAAAAATACAGGAACTGAATTACAAGTATAGAAATATATCTTAGGTGTTCCTTGCCACTTGAGTAGCACTCTGGTATTTTATTATGATGTCACTGCTTATAATAATCTAATGCATTATATCATTATGTAAAATGTTGAGCAGAGGTGGATTTATTAGGAAGCCTTGGGGAGCTGTAACCTTCTTGCCCTCACCCTTTTGTTGAGCGCTGCCTGCTAAGTGTATTTGTGTAATACGGGAGTGGCTGCACAACCTCCTGCCTCTGTACAACAGCCTCATCTAGCCATGTACGGAACATGGAATGGGATGGAATCGTTCTTCACTCGTTAACTGTGGCATCGCTGAGTCATGGCTTTGCTTCACTCTGACCAAGCATTCGTAAATTGTACTTGTCATGTTTTCTAATGCATGAAATTATCTTGTTTGTTTGACACACACACACGGGCACAAACATACGCCCACTCTGTTTTGTTCACATTTTTCTGTCTCTGTCAGAGAGACAGCGAGAAAGTAATGTACCGTGAGCTGGAGGTAAAGGCTGGGCTGGAAAGAAGTCTGAAATGAAGCTCAGGAGTTGTAGAATTAGAATGCAACAGCAGTTCCATGTTTCTGCTGTGCCATTTCCTCCTTCATCGTTCTGTTCTTGTGTTTGTGAATACGCAGTTTAAGGATCTTATTTCTTTTTTTACATGGAAAAATACTAAGATTCAAAACCATTTGGACCTTTCCATCTGATAACTCCATTAAGAGAATGTCATTGGATTTTTTTTTCCATAGTACAAATAAGTTTCCCTACAAAGCAAAGCTCTGTTGTAAGTAACAGGATAGTGCACCTGCTTCTTTCAAAAGCAAAGTGCAGCTCTGGTCACTGGTAGCATTTTGGATGGATTCGTGAAAGATTCTCCTTTGTCTGAATCCAAAAATTAAAACCTCCGCCATGTTTTTACTGTTACAGGTTTTACTCCTACAAATCTTCTCGGAAGTGTTGTGTGCTCTTCCCAGTGTTCAGTATAAGATGTTACTGGTTAAATGCAAAGAAGAATGCAGCTATATGTTGGGCAGAACATTCATAAAGTGTTGTGACCTTACACGCAAAACTCGATCAAGCTTATTTGTAAATAAACACTGATAAAGGAGATGAGAAAGTGGGTGGTCAGTAGCATCAGGGGAGATCTGCTTCCAGTCAGTACTGATTTTTATGAATCACTTCACTATTCAAGAGCTGTACTACCTGACATGATGCCTTGACACAGTCAGTTATCGCTTAAGTCTAAGGCAGCCTTTGAAAAGCTAAAATAAAGCTCTTTCGCCCTGCAGGTACATCACTTATGCAGTACTAACTACCCCTTGGTAAGCAGGTTCTCGTATCACTACAGTGCAATCTGCAAAGTAGATATTCACTGTGAGTATTCCATCCTAAATAGGAACCTAAATCAAAGGTGAAAAAATGCCTCAACACCATAGGAATAGTTCCCAATCCCGTCTGTTGCCAACTGTATGGAACTGAGGGACAAAGTGAGCAAAAAGCTTTTATGATCCTTTTTAAGAGCACCCTAAAAGTAGAATCTGTAATTATATTGGTACATAGTGTGTCACAAAATATGTATAAACATTAATGATGACATGGTTCAGGACTAAGAATGCCTTTTATATTCACAAGGTAACCTATTAGGCATTAAATTATGCCTTCAGATAAAATGGCTGCTGATGTCAGTCAGGTTCTCTATGGTGGCCACATGAACAGAATTCATCTCTATGGGAGTAAGTTCAGTAGCAGCATTCTGACTAAAGTAGCACCTTCTGGAGAGGACTTTGAAGAGTCATTTTTTGTCGTCTTGTGAAAACGATCAAAACCAAAGGTTTTCCTGTTACCACAGCACTGATAAATGAGAATTTCAATTGCTGTGATGGAACTGCACATGAAAAGATTCCCCTGGTTATGGTTCTTGACCTGTTTTAGAAACAAGAAATAAAGGCACTTATTTAATGGAACTAGATTATTTTTGCAGTTAAAGAGGTTAAATATCTCAGGAAAAGTTTAGAATGTCTTAGCTTCAATCCTGTGTTGCTAATGATTTTTTTTTTGTTAAACCAGCTCCACAACAGTTTTCAATTTCAGTCAGATGCTTTGATGCCACAGGAATGGCTCCAGGATTTAATTCTCTAGTGGTGATTACAGTGTAAGAAATATTGAGCAAAATATTGGGGGGGAACAAATGACATGACATAATTGCTCGAGAATAAAATCCCATTAAGATAAACCACAAGAAATCTGTGTCAGAGATTTGGGCAACATTTTCTGCTGAACCTAATGGGAGACATTGCTTGGAGCACAGGAAAAATGGCCCCTCCCACACACTTAGAGCAGTCCCAGAGCTACTCTAATGTGGAGCCATTTCCCACAGCCACCAACAGATGGCTATTTGGTGGCCCAGAGTACCATAAGACCTCCAGTTCTCTGCTACGTCCCCACCCATGGGACTGCACTAGAAAAAAGGAACACAGAATAGCTACACTGGACTAATGTTCTTTATGCCAAGGCTATTCCCACATGCTGGTTAATCTGACTTTGATATTGCTACTTTGAGAAGCTGAGCCCACATAGAGACCATTGTTTTGTTGTGCGTGTAACTGATAATCTGCCCTCATAAGGTGGCTTTTTCCTGCTGTACCAGCTGTGCAATTCCCTTGAAGTCTGAGGGGCTTTGGGCATACATCAATTGCAGAAAAAATGCCAATATACCGTATTCATCAACAAAAACTCAAGAATAAGTTCTTAACAACACATCTCCACCCTTGAGCAGCTGCAGTAAGTCAGCCTCAGCTTTCCTTTGCAGGTCATCAGTTACTCCCCCCGCATCAACTCTGCCTAGTCACTAATGGTATCTCCTTCTGGAGTGACACTTAAAAATCTCTTCTTGAGGTCCTGACCAAGAACCTGAATTTAAGGTGGGTTTTTTTTTTCCTTGCAGCCTTTCCAGATTGTTTCATGTCTCATCTCTTTACCGAGATACTTTTTCTCCATTTTCTTCAGAGTCTTCCTGAGCCCCACCATTACACTTAACTTTTCTGTATATGGACCAACTGACAATATTCTGTCTTGAGCTCATCTCACCAGATCAGACAGAACATGGCTTGGCAAACTGTAATCCATTTGTTGTGTGCAAAAAATTGTTTGTTTTCCTTCCTGAAGAGCTTTGGTTTTCTGACTTTTCTCCCACTCCCATCCACTACCCTCAAGAAAGAGCTAATTGAACAGGGAGACAGCCCTAGGCTTTCTATCCTTAGATGCAGAGCTCCCTTTTATGGTTCTTCAGAACCAAAGAGCCTGCTAAAGAAAGCATACCATAAGTAAAATGTAGAACAAAAGTCTGCAATAGTCAGTTGTCCAATAACTGGATGTAGTGTCTTGAGGTGTGCACCTCACCTCTCCTGACTTAATAATGCGGAATTTAGATGTCCTATGTGCTTGTCTGGGCTTCCTCTGTAGTTACTATAAACTACATGGGCACCCAAAGGATGAGTAATCACATTGAAGGGAGATGTCCAAGATAAGTGTGAAGAATCAAATGTCAGTGCCTGTCCCTATCAATTAACTATAAAGGGAGCCTACCTGATTAGCTTAAATTAGCCATGTAAAGGTGAGCTATTTGAAGGTAAATGGAATGATTTGCACTGTAAATGTCTAGCTCCTGTATATCATTATTACTGGCCAGTTAACAGAAAGATCTTAGATACTCAGATATAGTTTCTGTAATAGAAGGAGAGAGGCACAAAGACTAGCAAAAATATATGAAGAAAGGCTTACAGAAAGACACAAAAAGCGGACAGGCATGCAGCTCTCTTTAAAAGTCCCATTTAGACCAGTTGGCCAGAATCAGAGAGGGTGGGGATGTTGCTTAGTTTACACTAGTAAGGGTTGAGTATCAGTAAAAGAGGTTATGCTATAGATAGATAAACAATTATGTATGACTAGCACTAGATAAAATTCATCCAGAATTTCTAAAGGTAGTCAGCCATAAAATAGCTGAAATACACATTGTGGTGTATAACTTCTTATTTAGAATGACCTTAGCAGCTGAGGATAGGAACATGGAAAATATGTCAGTTTTCAAAACCTAGTCTAGAGAGGCCTTGAAGAACTATAGTCCTTAAGTCCGATGTCTGTACTAGTGAAATTAGTAGAAACTATATTAAAAAAAAATTGTGAACATACAGGCAAACACATTGTATTGGGGGGGAGCCAGCAGGATTTCTGTAAAGGCAAGTCATGTCTCAAAACTCTGAATTCTTTGATATCAGCAATCATGTCAGTAGTGGATATCCAGCTGCTACTGATGAAAGTTTGGCCATTGGACACCCTTTTGGAAGGTCTCCCACCAAAATGTTTTAAAGAAACTAAGTTGCCATAAGATAAAAGGGAAGCTCCTCTTTCATAGATAAGTAATTCCTTAAAAGGTAAGAAACAGAGTAAGAGTAAATGGTCAGTTGTCAATGGAGGTCACCAATGGAAATTATAAGTATAGCAGATCTATACTCAGAAGTAGCCTGGCAAAGAAACAATAGTGAGGTGCCAGCATTTGCTAATGATACTAAATTATTAAGACTGCTAAAGTTAGGGCCTGCTGTGAGGAACAGCAAAAGGGCTTCACAGGACTCAGTAACATAGTGTCAAAAGATAAAGTTAGATGTAAATAAATTCAAAGTGAAGCACACAGTGGGGGGTGACTCCTAGCTCCATGTATAAAATGATGGAGTCTGAGCTCGCCATTATTCTGGAAGAAGAATTTGGTCTTGTAACTCTACAGCTGTAAAATAGTCAGCTCGGTGCTCAGCAGGAGTACAAAAAGCAAATTGGATGACAGGAATTCTTAGCAAAGGAACAGACACCAAAACAGTGAACTTCAGTTCACCTGAATTTTGTGTGTGGTTTTGGAGTCCCATAATCTGTAAAAGGATGTAGTAGCTTTCGGAATGGCAGCCAGGTTGATTAAAGGCATGAAACATCTTTAGTGAAAAGAAAGACTGAATAGAGTAAAACTCCTCAACCTAAAGTGAAGGGCAGCTGAGATAGAGATCTATTAAATTGTGAGTGTGAGGGAGAAAGAGCACAGTAAATGGCTGCTCACTGATACAAAAACAAGGGGTCATCAAGCAAAGCTTAACACGTGGCAGTTTCAAAATACAGTGATTCTTCACGTAACATATAATTAAAACATGAAGCTCCTTACCACAGGATGTTGTGGATCATAAAATTGTGTATGAGTTGAAAGGCAAGGTTCAGGGAAGAGAAATTCACTGAGGAGTACCAACACAGAAACCACCTCTGGCTCAGCAAATCCCTCAAACACAAGTTCTTGGAGACTAGGATAGGGAAGTATCACTGTGAGCTTGCCCTGTTCATAGGTTCTTTCCTAGGCACCTAACTGTTGGCAGGGTATTAGGTTAGATGTACCTTTGGTCTGAGCAAATGGTCGTTCTCACATTTTATATTCTTGTGCGTGATGCTGCACAGAAAACACATAAAATACTCATTAGTTTTCTGTTTGCTGCTCCAAAAATGTGCCAAAATTCTTACGATCAAACTTCTAGAGAATTTCTTGTCTGGCTGTCCTGTGGCTATCTTTGCTGTAGTGGAGTTCTTATGTGTGAGAATTTTATGAGCATTACTACTGCATTATTTTATTATAAAGCAGTAATATTGGCTATTGACAAACCTAGATAGAAAAAGAGTAAATATGCCTTAATGGACCTGTAACTACTCAACAAGGGATTCAAAATTTGGCTCTGCACCATGACTTTGTAATGAGATATTTGTCTCCAGGCAGCCAGCTTTAGAAAATACTGAGCTACTATGTTTTCTCTGAGGTCTTAGCACTAAAAAAACGCACATCTTATCCAATGTCAGGCATGAGGGAGAACTGGCTCTGTACCTCATGGAAAGTGAAGGAGGAAAAGGGCCTGTTCATCCTAACTTTAATACAGAATTTCCATCTGCTGCAGTTTGAAATTGCAGATATCACACATATGCAATAGGGATTTATTATAGAGGCAGCAACTCATCCTTAACCATAGCGATGATACTGGGCCTCTGTTATAGAGCTGTCTTTAGTGTGTAGACATGCTGATATGTTTGCTCAATAAAATCCAGCTTTCAAGACATACTGTTAAGTTTACATGATCACCGGAGTGAGAGGGATAAAGCTGGAGAAGAAGAAAAGCAGAAGCGAATTAACGCAATAAAGGCTAGGATTTAACAGACAGGGTTGAGTAAAATAAATGTGAAACAACAGGTGTCACTGACTCTTATCAGCATTTTTAATTAACACCTGTTTTTAGCCCAGAGTACTTTGGAAGAGTATGTTGGAGTGTGTCTGTATTTAAAGATAAAGATAGACTGTTGAGAAGTTACTAAGTAGTAAGAGGTTGGGGGAACGGAGGGGTTTGGGGGTGGGGGGAGGCTGTGTTTGCTGGGTGGGTGTTAGATGCAGCTTAGAGAAACCTGAAAGCAAGCCACTATGATAAAATTGCCAGGTAGGGAAATATTGCTATGGCAACAAAATATATTCTTCTGCAGGAAAATTAGTATGAAAAAGGAAATACAGAGTGTGGGAAATTCAAAGGAAGTACACATTACAAGAAGAGAGGAGATTGAATCTATTTTAAAAAGAAATAAACCATCATAGTTTCAATTTATATAATAATAATAATTTATAAGAGTAGTAAGTTCCTGTTACCTAGAATTTTATAGCACCTACTACTGAAAATCTCAGAGCACTTGACAGACATGAAAGAATTGCGCTACACAGTAGGAAAATGTTGCTATTACTCCCAACAGTCATCCTCTTCAGTGGCCCATTCAACAACAACCCAGGCTAACATGATCCACCAACATCACGTGGGAAGTGGGTGACATAAATGTTCTTAGAATCAGGATCTTTAAATTAGTATTTATTTGGTGTAGATACAACAGTTCTATAGTGTTAAACTAGTGCTGTTTTATAGTTAATTTGAGCAAAGGCCAACAAATAAATGACATAGCTTTTTTTACAGCTAAACCTACTACTTTTTCTAGAATATTTCACATATCTAGACTATTTCTTACTAAATATGTATTTTAAAAGTTTAAATGATGCCTTCTTACTAAACTACTTCAGTCAAAAATTAATTTGATTCACTTGAAAGTCTGACTCAAAAATGCCTGAACGGCTTTTCTTTGAGCATAGAAAGTCTGTCCTCAGAAGAATGCTTGTTTAACATCGAGTCATCTGAACTATTTCACACAAGAATACATTTAGATTTCCTAGAGCAGAATGTCATCCAAGAAGATAGGAATCACATGGTAAATTGGTTTTAGGTTGGGGTTTTGTTTTGTTTTGTTTTGTTTTTCTGCTTGGGAATGTCTTCAAGATTCACAACCAGTTACAGCCCTCAAGGGCTTTCTCTGGCCAGGGAGCCATACTGTCTGGCTCCCCTTATTAGCTTTCTCTTTCCTCCTATTTTTTTAATTTGGTTGCCCAGTTTGTTTTCTTGCTTCATACCAGAGGGTACCCTTTGATGTGAAGGGCATTCGGTTCTACACCTAACGATCTATAAAGTTATAGATGGACTTCCTTTGGTTCGGAGATATGTAATTTGGCAGTACACTTCAAGTAACAGAAATTTTGGGTGGCTTGAGATATTTATGCCCTTTTCAAATTTTCTCATGGTTATTCACTAACTTTTACTTGAGACCTATTTGTGTATGACTTTGAAAGCTTCCATAAGGGATTTGTTTTTAAACAAGTCACTCAGGCCCCAAATCCAGCACTTCACTTAACATGCTCATATCTAGGGCCCATAGAAAATTATAGGTCATAAACCCATGCATTAATGCTTTGCTAAATTTGGGCCTGAAGGGATGTATAGATTATACCTGGACAACCTTTACATCTAAAATACAATTTAGAAGATTATCCCCTTGACTCACATACGTATAGTCCCGGTGGCTGTTTCTCTATTAGCCTTTGGTGTCCTCTGCAGCACTTTCTCTTTGTCAGTATGAGAGTGTCTTAGAAGGCAACGAGGTTGCGGACCCTCCTCAGAAGTTTGTGTGTCCCGTTCAAAAGAGCTCATAATCTAAAAAACTAGTAGCATAATAGGAAGAGGTTGGCAAAATAGTACCACTAGCATCTCAGAAGTTGTAACTTACTAATGCATCCATTGATTATTCTGTCAGTTCCCTTCTAAGTTACAGAAACATTGATAAATCTCAACCAACTCTACAGAGGGTAGAAGTCTCAGAAATAAGCAAATGCCTGCCAGTTTTGTGAAAATTGGCAACTGGTTAGGGTTAAATAAAGTGCAGGATGTTATCTCCATCCCAAAAAGCTACAAGGAAAGCCCAGCAGATAGATGTTCTGCCAATGAAGACATGCACTGCTTAACACCAAACACAGTCTACGTTGCCTCTTGCTCAAACCATTGTTGGGAAGGAGCTGAGTATGTCCTGCTGGGAGAAGGACGGTATATTGTCTGGAGCATATTTTAGCAGGGCAGATAGAGAACAGGTAGTTACTGAACCGAGACCTGTGTAGGAGGAAGCATAGGAAACTAATCAACAATAGTCTTTGCTGCTCACAGAATATTTTCTTTTTAAAACTGCAGTTATGGTTTAAATTTCTAAGGGCGATACATGAAACTTTTGGTATGCCTTTGCACATATGTTGGTGTTGAAGCAGTCTAGCTACAGTAAACTAGTACTCAGCAATTAGTTGATCTTAGCCAAAGGAGATCAGTAGTATCGAGGACAGTCTATTTTCCAGACAGTTCATTATCCAAACAAATAATAAGACGTTACAAAGTAAATTCACAAATTTTGAGACTGAGTCCCCCAAATCATGAGATTCTGAAACATAAACCTACAGTTTGGGGAGAGAGGGAAAGACAAGTTCTTTGGAGAGTTCCTGGTATTCAGGCTGCATTCAGTGGTCTGATTTTCTCTGCAATCATTGTATTTAAAATAGGATGTCCTACTGAACTCAATAGGGTAAAATTGTGTCAGTTTTTGTTGACTTTTGTTTAAAATGTTTTGTGGTTTTTAATGAAAGGTAAGATCTTGATGTATTTATTCCTTTACAGGAACTCATAAGTGCCAGTATTACAGCATTCGCTATAAAATGCAGAATACTAATACTATAATTTATATATGAAAGGTTACATAGTAACCTAAGTCTTCAGAATTTACTGAATTTTTACTTTAAAATATTTCCTTGAAGGTCAGTAGAATTTCAGAGTTGTCATTTTAAGGATGCGCTGAAGTTACACCATCTATACCTGACTTCATTACGCATCAATATTTTTCATGTGAAATATATAAGACCTTAAGCCCTGGACCAAGGTTTTCTAAATGGGCTCTGAAGCTGTGTTCTAAAATACAGCTACATGCCTAAATCAGTGGTGTTACGTTCAACAGTTTGTTGAAAACCAATCTGTCCCCATTTAAATCAACCACTTAGTAACCTAGCCACACACTCCTTGCATTTTTTAACCTGATAATCTCTAATTATTCTGGCTCAGAATTCCATTGAAACGGGATGCAGAGGCATTTTACAAATGTTGTTCTTTATTTTAATATTGTCCCATTTAAAAGGAAAATATTTCAGATAATAACAACTTTTTTTGAAGGAAAAAAACCTCATGAAAACCATTTCTGTTCCAAAAATTGCTGATATGAGAACTTAGGGGAAACAGCTCCTTTTATGAATAATTATTATTATTGTGTTTAAGAAATGGGCAAGATGCCTAGAAATTGAATGAAAGAATGAGCTATTAAATTGAAATATTAAATGAAATAACTGAATTAAAAGTGATCATGTAAACCCTGCAGTAAATGTTGGGAGCTGTAGCTGATTGAACATATTTTCATCATCTGTTTTGTATGCTTAAATACAATTGCTTGATGTAAGTAAACACTTGATTGATATTCTGAATACTTTAAAATCTGCATATGCATCACAGAATACTGAACAATTAAAACTTAATTTCAGTGTAG
Organism: Leptosomus discolor; assembly: GCF_034619465.1. Taxonomy (NCBI): domain Eukaryota; kingdom Metazoa; phylum Chordata; class Aves; order Leptosomiformes; family Leptosomidae; genus Leptosomus; species Leptosomus discolor. The sequence goes on from NC_141392.1 coordinate 35,263,528, forward strand.
TTTGATTACATGTAAATTATTTCAATATTCATTTTTTCCTGTTCTGTTTGCTCCGTGCATATTTAATATTCACTTTTTGAATGCATATCACCCTTGATTGGACTGTGAGATGAGGAGGACTCTGAAATTTCTTCCATTAAAAAAGATTGGCTTATAAATATTATTTGTGCCACAGCTTTTCCCCTGCAGATTATTTTCTAAATGTTGTGTACCCTTATTGAAGACAAGGAAAAAAACCTGCTGCAGCCCTCCTTTATCAGCCCAGCACAAGGAATATGCTTACATGGTCGATGGGCATGTCTAAGAAGGCTTGTTGGTTGTAACTAGTCCCTAAAGAAATGTTTCCATCTTTTCTGCACTGTATTTCTCTCTTGCTTGCATGAGCTCTCTCTCCCTTCCCTTCCTCCTCCCTCCACATGATTCTTTTTTTCTGGTTCCTGGATTTCTTAGGAGGTGTTTTAATATTATGGGTAAATATTACCAGTATTTTCAAGTTGACCATTTTCAGTCTGAAAAATGTATCTCTATCTTTAAGTGACCACATTCAATTTAGGTGTTGTGGAATACAGATGAAAAAATTCTCCTTTGACATATCTGTAGAAGCTCTTGTAAAAACTAAAGAGACTTCTTTTCCATTCTCTGCAAGCTGCAATTTGTGCACATTGTTTTGATCTATGGTATTTGTAATCACCTTATTTCTGAACATCCAACAGGAGGAAAACCTGGCCATTTGATTCGCTTTTTATTTATGCCAGTGAAAAGAATAACCTCTCTGGAGTTAGTAGATAATATTTAATTTTTTATTACTTATATATTTTATTTAAAAATAAATGCTTTCCTGGCATCTTTTCAGTTAAGCCACATTCTCAAAATACAAGCAGGCAGCGGGTCTGCCACTCCATCATGGAAAGCAGGTCTGGATTCTTCTCTGCCTCAACTGTTTTTGACCTGCATAACCCTTGTCATATCACCCACATTTCCCCTTGTTTCCTTGTGCATACAACAGATATACTAATAGTCATCTTTTTAAATTTTTGCAGGATACATAGAAAGGTTGCCTAAGTGCATATAATAACAGTATTATTTTATTATGTGAGAATTTGAACTTAATATTGTATGTGCTAAACAGCTTGCAGGGAAATGTTTTCCTATCTGTCCTAGATAGTTAGTTTTCAATCTGTCCTAGTTGAGTGTTTTAATCTTGAAGGTCATATTTCTGTTGGCTGTCACTTTGACCAAACGAGTGGCTGAACTTCATGGTTTACAGGCAGATTTCGTTATCTCTCTTTTTCAAGAGACATATAAGTCTCGATTGCTGGAGTTATTGTGAAGCAAGCAATAAGTAACAAAGTGGAGGGAGGGGCGGGAGGACGCTCGCTTCAAGACCGGTACCCTGTAGATGCCATTTTTAGAAAGCAAATATTGTATCTTGTAATTGTAGCACAAGAACAAAAGGAAGGGTGTTTTGCTTGAGGGTTTTTTTGTTTGTTTGAGGAGCTGATAAACTGTAAGTGAAGTGTGCTAGCAATGGCAAAGCTCCCCATGACAAAATCCTTGTAAAACAGACATTATTAACTTGAAGTTGGTCTCATGCTGGACAGAATTCTCTCTCTAATTGTTCCTGTAGAATAAAAAGAACACAACATCTATGCTAAAGAGTCTCAAAATAACAAGTATCTTCTAGTAAAGCTAATTTTAAAAAACCCCTGGACATTCTTGACTGATTTAATACTGTTTGCCTAAGTAATGCAAACTTGTCACTCTTGTTTGAAACCTCCACCTTATTTTAAAGCAATTCCATTTATAATAATTTATGAAGTATCTGTGATTGTTATTTCCAGCTCTCTTGGTTTGTGGAGAGTGTTTCTTGGATAGTCTTCCCCTCCCCTCCTTTTTTTTTTCCTCAGTACAGATCTGAATATAATGAGCTAACTTCACAGTTTTATGACTAGGGGCCATAATGAGACTGAAGTTTGTATGTTGATTAAAGGAAAGAAATTTAAATCTTTCTGAAACAGCAAAGAAATGACAGCTTTAAGGCCATGATTCTGTTCTGCAGGTCAATCAACGAAAAAGTTACTTAATATTTTTTGGTTGCAGGCATTTTTGGCTTGGCTAAAGCAAATGTCATTCAAATACTCTGTATAGTTATAACTTTGGAAAAACAAAATAATGATGCAGACATTCTTTTTAGCTAGTCATATATCCGGTTTCTGTTTGGTTTCCAATTTCCCATCTAAGTACTAGGAATGTATATTTAATCCATAATATGTGCCAGAAAAATATATACATTATAGCTATTCAAGATACACATATTTTAACATGTACTTATTTGTCTTAATTAAACATAGCTTCAGAAGCAGCATTACAATGCAATGTATTTTAATGGAAAATCCTTCATAGAAAGCATGTGGAAAAGCTTCAGATACATAGATGTGCGTGATAAAACAGTGGTGCACTGTCTGTTCCCCAGTGATCAAGAGGTTAACCTTAATTCATCTCGTCCCCTCCCTTAAACAGGTTCTGTGAGGAGGGCTGCAAATTAGTGCTTAGAAGACAGAGCAGGGAGATTAGCTTTAGGGAGGAAAGGACTCCCCATTCCAGCTCTTAGGAACCTCACCAGGAAAGTGCATTTCCTTTTCTACTTAAGCTCACATATTATGCCTTCTTGTCACAAATGTTATTCCTTGAGGAAAAGTCCTTTCTGGCTCTATCTCGCAATCTGCTGAATCATTCCAAGTGTGTGGTAGAAGAGAGCGACTGTAGCAAGAGCCAGGCAGAAAACTGCTTAGGCTTTGGCCAGAAACAGGAATCCCAATATGGTACTTCACATGGGGATGTACACCAAGGTGAAGGAGGATTCCCATGTTTCCTCTTGTTCACATTGGCCTGAGGAAGAGCTACAGCACTGCCCGTTGTTTCCTAAGATACCCTCAGGCTACAGAACTGCATAAACCCTGGCATCCATATGATGCTGTCTGATGATATTCATTGGGCAAACACAAACTGCACCTTTCCAACACTGAGAAATCACAATGCTGCTTTTTCCCCACCAGGGCAGAGAAGTCGTCTCCTTCCCAAACTTCAAGCATCTACCACTGATCTATTGCTGAATTTGTTAACAGATGAAAAGGGGAAAACTTAACCAGTAATGCGAAAAATACAGAAATCATTCTATATGGAATCAACCTTTTACTTCACAACTGAAATAAAATTGGAGTATTTTGTTGGTTTGCATATCTAAAAATAATCACCGAATCTATTTGTGCAGGTATTTTTGAACCATTTAGAATGTGCAGTAGAAGAAAATATGTACAAAGAGAATCACTTCCTCAGAGTACAGTGATTGTCACATAATGGTTACTTACAACTAGTAGAAGAGAGGCGTTCGCCCAATGCAGAATTTCCCTTTGTGATTAGTGTTTGCCAGCGCAATATGGTATATATTCTCAGAAAGCTGCTGATGGATGGCTTGTTCCCTCCCACTTCTGTGGAATTCCCAAGCTCTGCAAACAGGAGGATATATATAGCCTTCCATGGTATCTCCATCCCATGTATTTGCAGTAATTGCCAGGAGATGGTATATGGTCTCTGGGTAAGAAGAAGGTGGCAGTCTGTGTCATTGCAAAAGGAAGGAGCTGTTGTTCAGCAAGCCCTCAACCAACAAATTAATGGTCTTAGTGTGCCGTGGTACAGCCCTCTGGGGTTAACCTCACCTTTAGGTGAAGTTCCACATCCACACTGCTCCCTTCCTACTTTACTGCATCTCTAGGTGATACTCAGGTGGTGCCTTCTAGAGCACATTTAGAGGTAGTTTTTGCTTGTGAATTTTGTTCTTTTTCCCCTTGTTTTACCTCATTGACACAATCTTCCTCACCATAGGATCTTCAGAAAACTTAGCAGCCTGTGTTCATGCTGAGCTGAGAGAGTTAGGAGGAAAAGCAGTGTCACCACCTACCTTTTTCAGTCCCTGGAGATTCATGACTGTTTAGCATGACTTGACTGGATTATCATCTTCAGAGAAAGCTGTATTGAAGGGTCTGTGAGGACAAAACTCAATGCGAACTTCTACAAGGACTTCTGAAGTCTTAGGAGATTTGGGGTTAGTCTCTTCCGTAGGGGATTTTGAGGCTCCTACCAATATTATTGGGGCCAACATTTATCTATGTTGCAGCTAATATCTTTCAAAGGATTGATTTGTTATGATCTACAATACCTTCAGTTCCCTTCAGATTCCACTAAGTCTGATGGGACTCAACACTTGCTGAAGGTTTTAAGCGATGAAGGAGGTTAAGGGTAGTCACTGTCCTACCTCATAGTTCTGCAATCTGAGTATGAGCATATTAAGTTTCCCCAGTAAAGCTTTGGCATCACTTTTGATGAGAATTGAAGGACTTCATCTGCCCGTTAACAAAATTTGATGCAGCTCTTAAATTATCCTCAGCGAGTGACATGTTTCCTTTTTCTTGCAGGTATCAGAGATTTGAAAAAGCATTTCTGCTAGCTGTTGACATAGGTGCTCGGGACCTGTTTATGGTGAGTAATTTCTGGAGACAGAGGCTGTTGTCAGGATGTTAGTTGTCAGCTTTTGTGCACAGCAAAATGGATCTGTGTCATTTGCAGTCTTAGACACATGCTGAAGACAGAACTGTTCTACCTGGTTTGCCCTTTGCCATCATGCAACTCGTCAATAGGAACTGACTATCTTTAGAGTCGTTGACATTTTCCCTAGCATGGCCTAAAGGCTTTTCTTTATTTTCCAGGAATTAAGGTATACGTTTTTGAACTTTCCCCTTCTTCATCTCTCCTGATGTGGGTGAATGTCATCTTTTGCTCTAATAAGCTTATACATTTCTAATCCATTCCTTTAAGAAGTACAACTGCTGAGTCCTGGACACAAGAGCTGGCCATATCCTGGGGATCCTGAATGCTCTTAGTTTGTCTCTTAGGGCTTTGTGAAAAGTGTCAAATTATGAACGCTTCTACAGGTACTTTTAAAACAACAAAGCTCAGCAGCATCAACACAAGGGGTTTTACGTTTCATGCACTCTCTGCCCCCTCCCATTTAATTAGCTACAGAAGTAAAATTAACCAGCTCTTTAAAGGTCCTCTGTGTGAGCTCTGCAGGAGGCTCTTGTTTTATAAGATCTTGCAGCACAATGTCAGAGTGAGGTCAGATGGACAAAGCCAGTCGTGCTTTCCTAGTCTCTCAGCATGTTGCTGCTCCACAGCTGATTTCATTGTTTTCAAAGAAACAATAGGAAAGGGGCTTGTTGAAAAAAAGGCCCTTTGATGGATTCGTTTGCTTGACTCTTTTGCATAATGAAGACATTCTGTTGTTTAAATTAAGCTTTGACACTAGATGTTAATATCATTTATCCCATTAAGTCACTTGCCCTGCTAGTTCAATCTTGATATTTAAATTGTATGTTAAATTACACAATTAAATCCTGCTTTTATGAGTTATGAAAATTCCCTTCTAATTATATAAAAAGTTGTGTGAACCTTTTGATGTTTTTTTCACGGTTCTAATCATCTGGCTTGTTCCATCTAATTAGAAAGATGTGAATGCTGCGATAAACTTTTCTAAGTATGCATCAAAAGAATGTGATGGAAATGTCAGACTTTTAGGAAATCCATTGCGTGTTTTATGTTTACTCTCCTCAGTTTTTCCTCTTTTTAGCTCATGTTTTTCCTTTTCTCTTTTTATTGAATTTGACTTCTTCAATACAAATTTTATACCTAATCAAGCTAAGCACTGCTGCAGCCACGTGTAAGATTCAGATTGTAGCATGTCTGCAGGAGGTTACAGCTTTTTGTTGGGGGCTCTCCCACTGCAGAGATAATAAATTCTTCCTGAGTAATTTCATCCATTCTGGCAGAACAAATGACCCAGCATTTGGCCTGCCATCCCGAGGGCCCTGTCTCATATGGCTGAGAACATTACCTACATGATCTTTTTTTCTTTTCTTTCCTGCGCTGACAGCAGGACTGAGGGAGCATCTCTGTCCCAGGGTGGAGAACACCAGTGTTGGGTCAAGCAAGAGGTGGGTGCTATGGCTGCTAACGAGAGGGAGGGACTGTCACTACCTGGCTCCACAAGTGGTCACACGTCTGCCTCTCAACAAAAAAAGTTCTCCAGCTTCCTTCAAGAGGAGTTTCAATGTTCACAGAGAAATTAGGTCCATCCTCTCCTACTCTTGCTTTCCCTTTACTCTCATAACATCTACTCTCCATTTCCCATCTCACCAATGCTCTTAAACATAAATACATATTTCCACATAGTTCCTCCTGGCTTACATTACTGCGAGATCAAAACCAGTTCTATATTGTCCTTGTTCTGCTTGCATTACCTTTGAGATTCCTCATAGTTTCCCATGAATTATGCAACAAGCAGCACACACACCTGCCTCTTTGAATCCTCTGTTAACTCGCTGCCTCCTCTGGGGAAATGTCCTTTTGCTAATTCATCTCCTAAGTAATGTACTAATCAACAAACTTTACAGTTAGCTAACAATGGCACTGCTGCAACACTACTAAGTACAGGACTCAAGAAGTTTAAAGGTGCATAGGTCATAAAAAGTATTTATTTGTGCCATGGTAATTTCTAGGGAATTGGGCTTCATTGCACTAAATACAGTGTGAAAATTAGATAACCTCTTCTCTGAAAGCTTGCAGTCCTTCTATGTGTTGGTATAACAAAACTATTGCTCAGCAAAGTTTGTACTTCCCTCACTTCTGCTTAACACTAAATACTTTGTATATATTGTTTATATAGGTCAAAATGCAATTAATAACATACAACTTGACTTTATTTAAAGCATTTATGGTTATGTGCAGTGTGAATAACTAATATATAGGCCAATTATTTGTGCTGTTGTTTTACAGCCCAAGGAAAGCCATTTGTAAAACCTCATATGGCTCTAGGAGTCACACCACCTTATTCCAAATTAACTTAATGGATTTTCAAGAAAAAACAGTAGACTAAAGAAACGCATCTGACGACATAAGCGAAATGAGAAAGGAAAAATCTATTTATCAAAGGGGAACAGAGAAGGAACAAAACAGGAAAGGATAGAGAGAAGCAGGTATAACAGAGGCTGAGGAGGATCCAAAGTTGAATACTCATCTTCTGAGACTTCTAAGAAAATGTCCTATGTCTTGAAGAATTAATCCTGAGCATCTCTTTCACCAACCAGGGCTCTGCAGCTTCCTGTTATTTGTTTTGAGATTGCAGAGAAGTTTGAGAGAGTGCTATCTGAGGGCTGGTTTCTTTCATAGAAATGAAAAAGAAAAAAAAAGGCTTAAAAGTTAGTCCTGTAGCTATAGCGTCACTAGTATGATGCCATAACAAGACACATGCACACTGCTGTGTCTCTCCATAAGCTTTACCCTCACGTCACATCTGAGCCCATCAATTATTATCATCTCCTACAGAGTTCAATAAAAAAATAAAACTGAAAAGGACCTAATATCGTGAACAACAGCTGCATTTATTGGACAGTGACTGATCCAATCTGTGACAGAAAAGATCAAGCAATAGAAGGGTTGTTAGCTTGAAATCCTTTTGTAGTATGCTCCAGCTCTCAGCTGCTGAAAATTCAAAAGGCCATCCCACGTACCAAAGGTAGCAAAAAATGCAAGGAAAAGACACTTTAATAAAACTGTCAGATCTTGGGTGATACACTGATGAGGAAAGTGCCTGTTTCGAAGAAACATTGGAATTTTGCCCAGAAATATCCTATAGACAACTGCACATCAGTGTTTCAAATGACTTCTCACTGAGGGCCAGCTCTGTGAGTCACAAAGATGAGGGTAAAAAGGAAGTAGTCAAAAAAGTAATCAAACTGTTAAATGATAAAATACAGCCCTTTCAGCAAACTCCTGATATTGTCACCATTGTTTTTGAGAGGGACGTGATCTTTAGACTGATAAATTCTTAGATAAGTGTGTGAAAAAGCCTGCAATGAATCTTCAGCTAATTTGTTCTTTTTTTTTTTTTCTGTCATTCTTTAAGGCACCCTCTAATCCAGTGCTTCTTCTTTCTCTTTTATTTTTTTCTAGTTTTATTCTACTCAGAGAGTTATACATTCTTAGAAAAATCCAATTTTTCTGGCTTATTTGAATGAGGAACACCTAAATTTGATCTGAAATTGTCTAATTAGAGGTTTTTATATCTGTAATCTTTTCTTTCTAAAGCTTGTTTAGAGATAGAGACAAGAGCTACTTTTTATTTTTTTAGTTCTTTGTGACAGCAGCTTGAGGAAGCATGAAGAAAGCTGCTTACCAGCCTGCTGCTTTGTCTTTATTTCTTTTGTGACAGCAGCTTGAGGAAGCATGAAGAAAGCTGCTTACCAGCCTGCTGCTTTGTCTTTATTTCTTACAAAGCCCCTGTTAGTTAGCAATGGATATGCAGCATCTTTACATTTCTTTACTCAAAACAGAAAACATGGGCAAAAACAAGATCTGAAAGTAACAGATGTTTTGATACACATAGCACACACAACCTCTTCACTGAAAGAACTTGGTCACTTTCTGCAGTTGTTTCCATCCCCTCCCCAAGTTTGTTATTTAAAATTGTGTTGAAGTATACAACACTTCTGTTTTAGTTTAAACTACAAAAAGACAGTTGTTAAGCATAGTCAGAGTGTATTTTAAATTAGTGAGCGCAATCTGCCTTTACATTCAAATCTTTTTAAGTTCAGACTTGTTCAAGAGCCCTTAGGTTTTCTGTTGTTATCTAAATAAGCTGACAATATCTGCTGTTTAATCTTCATAGAAATCATACCTTGCTACTCAGGTCCTTTTCTCCTGACAACCATGTTAGACCTACAAAGAAAGGAAGTACAGAGTTCGCAACAAGTTCGTAACTTTGCTCCAAGACACTTGTACGTTTTTTTAGTCACACCTGTGGTTGTAATTAGAAAATGTTGCCGTCTCCTGCAGACTGTTGGGATCCTACAAGTCAGTACCAGGTTGTCCTGTGTCATCAGTCTCAGTTTCCCTAACATTCTCAGTTTGCATCTTTTTTTATTTTATTTTTTTATTATTATTATATGAGGGGATAATAAAAGCAGCATCTTTTTCTCCTAGCATTATTACTCTCACTTTTTTTCATCTAGCTTCGGTTTCTAGAGTAAGATCAATTTTTCCTGTAAGACTTTCTGTCATTGATGAAGGTGGCAGTAACTCACGCTGAGAAGGACAGTTTCACCTGAAATCTTCTGCGTTAGTGAGAATATAGTTGCTTGTATGGTATGCAGGGGTCAATATTTCCAGCAAATAGTCCTATTCCCTTTAAATTCCTGCATGCAGATAGTTTGCGGAAGAATGGCCAGGAATGACTTAAATCTTTGGATACCAAATTGTATCTTTGGCAAAGAAGCAGGGGGAAAAAAACTTTGCCAACTGTTCTTGGGTTTCCCTCACTTCATATGTCTCAGTTCATGCACAGAGCAGCCTGTGGCCATGATGCCAAAGGAGAAGGGGGTTAATTATCTCTTTATTAATGGTCAAGGATGAAACTTTACTTCAAGGGCCAAAGCCAAAGGCAGTGAGACTGTCATTCGTCAGCAGGAATATATTCTCCCACAAACTGTCCTATATCTAGTACAGGTGGTTTTCACCTCAAAGGTTAACACACAATAAAAAGCCTTCAATTCAGCTTGTGATGATATGTCCCTGCTGCAGCTCACTGATTTTTTAACCCTAGATTAAGGACTAAATCCAGAGTATTGACAACTCTTCATGCTAGACAACAACATGTCTGGAAAGCCCCTCATGGTCCAAGAGTGACTCAGGAATCATGTCACCCATGATTAACCATTGTTAACTCTTATTGCCTCCAGTATCACACAAGGAGGACCACCAGCACCTTACCCAAAGAACAGTGAGTGTAACATGACAACCTCCAAACCAAAATTAGTCCCAAAACTCGTGTGCTAGGTGGAAGCCTTAACTCACTTGAAATAGGGGCTGTCAGCCAGAAGTTTTCCAGTACTTCAGAACTGGGTTACACATAGCCATCTCCTATCAACCCTCTTTTAATTAATGTTGCACCAACAGAAGTTACTTTAAAAGCAGACAGATTGGTTTCTTTCATACACTGAGTCAATAGCTTCACTTTTATCGGTGCATGATTGGTCAGTGTTTTAGTCATTGCTGTATTCAACAATGCAAGTAAGATAATAAATTTGCATTGGGAGGGAATTAAAATGTAATGGCAGGTTCATCAGTTCCATCTGTGTTTGTGATCTAAATAATAAAAGAACCTCTTTCTTTCAAAATCCCTTTTGTTACTCCTATGAGATTCATTTTAGATTAATCTTTTTTTTTCCTCTCTTTTATTTCCAAAGGACATCCATTACCTTGCACTAGATAAGGGTGAATTGGCACTAGCTGAAGTGGCAAAGAAAAAGGCTAATGACATTGATGCAGAATCAATAACTACTAGAATTGGTAAGAATTATACTAGAATTGGTAAGAATTAATGGTGTTTAAAAAGCCCTTTTTGTTTTAATCAATACTTGTCCTGTACAACACCATGTTATATTTGTAGGTGGGGGGTGTTGTTTTGATTGCATTGGTTTCTTTGAAAGTGAGACTATTTTTATTCATAACTGAAGAGGGCGTCTTATAAAATAACTTAGCTTTGCCTTTCAGTACCCACGTGAGGATTGCAATAGCTACAAAGCAAAAAAGATTTATGCTATGGCTATATATAAAAGTTCGGGCTGTACAAACTGAACTGAGTGCAAGAGGTAGGGGACTAAATCTGAAAATCTTTGTTCATACCAGCGTTAAAGGCCAGATATGGCAGTCTCATTCACCTCCAACTATTTCCTTGTGCACACTGTGCCAGTAACTGACATCACATCATGAATGCTTTGGCAGCATTCAGGTGAAACATTTACTGATGTGAACACAGGCTCAGATCCTGGCTTTAAAATAACAGCTTTGCATGCAGTGGGATTCTTGCCATTCCAAAAGGAATATCAATGCAAAAATTGCAGGGTTAGACTAGCAGCTCAAACACAGACGACTTTTCAGGCAGGGGAACTCGTAACTCATTCACTTTCTCTTTGTGTTTCCTCTGAATTGTCATGAAGAGATGTATGCAAATATGTAGACCATTCTGATATTGGGACTATAGCACAAACCAGGCAGAAGGGGTCTAAGTCTAGGTAGCTGACCTCCAGCAGAGACAAAGTAGACAAAGGGAAAAAAGAAGAACACAATGTTTGTATCAAATATGCACAATGCTGTTTTGCTTATTCTACTGCATCTTTGAATATTAGCGGAAATCACTGAGCTTTTGTCCTTGTCCCATGCCAAGAAGTAGAATATGATTAAAACTTAGAAGGAGTCCCAAAGCCTTTGAGATCTTGGGTAACATAGGATTCCTTTAGAACTGTACATCTTGGTCTTACTCAGAGCATACAAGGAAATGCCATTCAAATCTATAGAAATGCAAAGAGGCAGTATGTGCGTTTATGTGGCTATTTCTATATATTGTATAAATCCGTGATTTTCAAGGCTATGCAATACTGTATCACCTCCTTCCCTCTCCAGCAGAGTAGATATCAAGCAGTGTCTCTCCCTCTCCTGAACTCTTTTCTTCAGGGTCTTTCATTTTCAAGCTTAAGTCACTTTGGGCATTTTTTTTGCACCACAACTGGGCCGTTGGGTAAGCACTTTCTCCGCTAGAATTGCCAAAACCAACATTTGTTTAGGTCATCTGTTACTGGGCACTCTTAAAAGTGTGCAGTTACATCTCCCTTGCTTTCTCTTCTCTTTTCTCTCTTTTCTCTCTTTTCTCTTTTCTCTTTTCTCTTCTCTTCTCTTCTCTTCTCTTCTCTTCTCTTCTCTTCTCTTCTCTTCTCTTCTCTTCTCTTCTCTTCTCTTCTCTTCTCTTCTCTTCTCTTCTCTTCTCTTCTCTTCTCTTCTCTTCTCTTCTCTTCTCTTCTCTTCTCTTCTCTTCTCTTCTCTTCTCTTCTCTTCTCTTCTCTTCTCTTCTCTTCTCTCCTCTCCTCTCCTCTCCTCTCCTCTCCTCTCCTCTCCTCTCCTCTCCTCTCCTCTCCTCTCCTCTCCTCTCCTCTCCTCTCCTCTCCTCTCCTCTCCTCTCCTCTCCTCTCCTCTCCTCTCCTCTCCTCTCCTCTCCTCTCCTCTCCTCTCCTCTCCTCTCCTCTCCTCTCCTCTCCTCTCCTCTCCTCTCCTCTCCTCTCCTCTCCTCTCCTCTCCTCTCCTCTCCTCTCCTCTTCTCTCTTCTCCTCTCCTCTTCTCTCTCCTCTTCTCTCCTCTTCTCTCCTCTTCTCTCCTCTTCTCTCCTCTTCTCTCCTCTTCTCTCCTCTTCTCTCCTCTTCTCTCCTCTTCTCTCCTCTCTTCTCCTCTCCTCTTCTCTCTTCTCTTCTCTCCTCTTCTCTCCTCTCCTCTCCTCTCCTCTCCTCTCCTCTCCTCTCCTCTCCTCTCCTCTCCTCTCCTCTCCTCTCCTCTCCTCTCCTCTCCTCTCCTCTCCTCTCCTCTCCTCTCCTCTCCTCTCCTCTCCTCTCCTCTCCTCTCCTCTCCTCTCCTCTCCTCTCCTCTCCTCTCCTCTCCTCTCCTCTCCTCTCCTCTCCTCTCCTCTCCTCTCCTCTCCTCTCCTCTCCTCTCCTCTCCTCTCCTCTTCTCCTCTCCTCTCCTCTCCTCTCCTCTTCTCTCTTCTCTTCTCTCCTCTTCTCTCCTCTTCTCTCCTCTTCTCTTCTCTCCTCTTCCCTCTTCCCTTCCCTCTTCCCTTCCCTCTTCCCTTCCCTCTTCCCTTCCCTCTTCCCTTCCCTCTTCCCTTCTCTCTTCTCTTCCCTCTTCTCTTCTTTCTTAGGTAATTGTCCTTTGCACCTAGTATAAATAAGATACCTAAGACTTGTATCTGGTCACTATCTATTCTCTTACTCTTGATCCAGAAGATTAAGCCTTAATCTGTGTCTTCATTTAATTCCTTGCAAACTAATGCTGTCACTAGATTTCTGAAGTTAGGGTATTTTTAAGTTTACTGAGAACCTTATATAGTATTGTAGACATATATGCAAAGAGAGGGATAGGGAAGAAACCTGAGGTGATCACAAATGTCTTACTTGCATATCAGATGTAATACATGTGTTACTACAATTCGGTTATAAATGTGCAGGCACACAGTCTTCCCCTCCTTCACAACAGTCCTACAGTTACCTCTATAATGCCCCATAAGCATGAATTATTAAAGTCACTTTGTATGATGAAGTCTTTAAAGTGTTCTCGTTTGCTGAATAATTAACTATAAGAATGATTTAAAATACTTCAGTGCCCCTGGGACAAACTGTCACTGAGATTCAGTCTGTAAACAGTAATGAATTTGCAACCAATTAATTTTGCATGAAAATAAACAGGAGTTTCCCATGAGTTTGTTTCACTGCAGATTGGATCTCACCTTAAACACGTGAAACCTCAGCCACAGATTTTGTTTTATTATGTTTTATTCCAATGTCCTTTCTTGATGATGTTTTTATTTCATAAACTGTTGTTAGCAAAATAGGTGTCATGAGACATGAACTTTGTAGACCCAGTGAAAACAAAAGGTAACAAGTAATTTATATATAAATCACTGTATTTGTCTAACATTTTGAGAGGGGGCGAGAAACTCATTGCAGAGCCAGAAGCTTTAGGATGCAATTTCAAGCAAGTCTCTGTCCCCTAACCATCTCCTAAACCCAGTCCTCTGCTCTCTGGGGCTTTCAGCCACTCAGTTCACCAATGGTCACACTTCCCAGATCAACCCCCACACTTCTTGAGCACCCACTTCAGGCTCCTACAAGAAGGCAGCAACCTAAGCAAACAGAGGCAGCAAGGTGCAATCAGTGCTATTGATCCCAAGTTATACTGAACACCTCCCTAGATAATATCTGGCCTCTCTAAGACATATTTCATATATATATTACAGTGTAGTATTTGGTCCTAAATAGTACAAATGTGAAACCGTTCTTGTATATCAACATCTGAGTTAGCCCATCCCCAAAACTCAGCTCAGCGCTACTTGGAAGTACCATGAGTCAGTGCTCCTGGCTGATTCCCAAGCCCTTGAGAGTACTCTGTCTTGCCCTAGATATATTTAATTTGTCAAGATATTTCTGTGTACAGAGCTCACTTCAAATGTAATATATTTCAAACAGGCTTTTGGAAAAGTTTCAAGCACCTACAAATAATGTAGAATGACAATATAATTTCAACTGAAATTCATAGATGTCAGCCAGAGTTCTATAATCATTGTTAGATTCCTCACATATATCAAGATTTGTGTCAAGATAAAACTAAAAATACATTAATTATTTTTAAATTTTCTGAATTTTAGCCCTTCTTGGTTCCTCACATGATTGCTGTTTGCTATACACCATTTTGAAGAAACCACCCTCAAAGCTAAGAGTGTCTGGGTGCATGTGGTAAAAACACCTGTAGACCTTCAGAACATAGTAGTTTGGTGAGAATATTGCTGAGGAAGATGAAGTGTCAAGTGAGCTTGCTGCTATTCCCTACTATGGTTTTGGCAGAAGTAGATGTTTTGTTCAACTGATTAAAATCTTCTAAAGAAAATTATTCTCATAAGATTTTATGTTTGACAGGCTGTGAAAATGCATCTTGAGGCATGAGAAGATTGAAGTAATGGTACCATACATCTCAGAGACTGCATTAGCTGTCTCCTCTTTCCCCACTCTCATTTGATCAGCAGACCAGTGGCCATAGATATTGTGGTTTCCTCTGCCAAAGATTTTCTGTTGTATTATTTCTGTAATAGATCTACGAGTTCCTTAATGAGGTCAGGGAGTTCTCATTTAGCCTTGCCTAAAATGTATACTGTATTCCTCATTTCACTTGATTAAAACAGAGAGGACTTTCTTCAATATTGACAGTATTTGTGGGTTACTAATAAATTCTATTTATGGGTGTGACCTCGTATATATGTTTCTGGAACAATATTGTCTGTGGTGGAAGAGTGCATCTGTTCAGTGCTGTAAACTGTAGGTTGCTGATGTAAAATTTGAGTTGCAAAGAACTAACATGGCACAGCCTGTTAAGAAGTGCCATAACTAATAATGATCACAGGGGTGAAGAACTCAACCTTTCAGACATCATTGCTCAATGAATATCCAATGAAGAGCATATGTAGTCAGCGTCAGAAAGTTTCCCAAGGCCAACTTCCAACAAATTGCATTAGGGCCCAGCAAGATGATTTTAACCTTCAAATCAATAGCTTTCACCCAAAAGGAATTCATGTTGTGACAAGACAGATAACTGCTGCATAGTTGAAAGGCAAATTGGGAAACCTAGTATTTCTACTTAGAATTAAACTCAGAATATTAGTTACACTAATGTTTAGACAATATTTCTAACAGAGGTATCTTAATAAAAACACTGATGTTGAGATAATTGCATTGTTCTGAAATGCTAGGTGGGACTGACTAACATTTTGATGGTTCAGTAACGTCTTATGAAAGCGCTTGAGGTTTTCCCACTTGAAATAGAATTTTGAAACATTTCTAGAAATATTCCATAATGTTTGCAAGTGTGATAGGAAATCTTATCAGTTCTCACAGACTGATGTCTAATTTCCCATACTGTTCATAAGATGACATTCAAAATGTAGAGGCCCTAAATGTTTTACCTTACTGGCAAGGAATATAACCAGTTTGAACCTTAAGTGGAGAATGTATTCATTTCTTCTTAGTCTAGTGATAGTAGTTTATATTCAATGGCTTACATGTTCTTTGTGATAATTAATAATGGCACATGCTGTAGTGTTTTGTCTTCCATACAGTGTGTCTGAGATATAGCCTGGTCCTGCATAGAGTCTGCTACCTCCAAATCACTTGCAATTTACTCAGATCTTCTGTTCCTGACAGTCCTGGCAATCCCGCTTGCGTTTCAAGACCATGTTTAGAATTGTCCCCCTGTGTTTGTAACCACCCTTCTCTGGCCCTGCATTAGCCTAGTTGGTAACATTTGTTCCTCTTCTGATCCATAATGACTCCTTTCATATATCAAGCAATAGACTTCCATTACCAGAATTCCTGCCTTCTACAAAAAAAATGACAAAGAGCCTGGTCTGGAAGGCTGCTCTACTTCATGTAGACTGCTTGAGTCCCCTGGTTTCAAGAGGAGCTAGCGGCACCCAGCACTCACGGCATGGAAACCTGTTGCAATGGTAGTTCTGAATGTACAGCCTGGCATACCTGCCTCACTGGGAGTGTAACAATATGTTCCTGTATAACTAAGTGGATCTGCTGAATCTTCTTCTTTATTCTGATGTTTAGCTTTTTGTTAATTTTCCAACTAGTAGTGAGGATTTTACTCTTATCAAGAGGTTACAGGCACTAATTTCTCCCCTCCTTGTGTTCTTTTTGAGAAGTTGAGTCATTTGTTTTGCTTAAGGTCTATAGTAACGTCAAACTATTTTTGGCTCCACCTCATCTCACCTCTCCACTTGCTTGTGTCATGATGTCAGTTTTGATCTATACCTTCCCACTGCTAGACAGCTTTGCCTAAAGACATAATCCTTAGCCCCTAATAATTGTAAGTACATCAAAGGCTAGCTGGTTTGCTTAGCTGCAGAGGTCTACACAAAGATCTGTGTATCTTCACTTGAAAGAGATTTATAGTTTTGTGTCAAGCTTTAGAATAATCATGGCATTCCATTTTTCCCTTCTTTATTATGACGTATTCTTGCCCACTACAGAACCTGATTTAAAAAGCACCACTGTATGCCTGAAATGAAGACACTATTCTCCTTAATATTTTAATTTTAATGATCCTCATATTTTGTAATATCTGTCAGCAGTAAAATTGTTCCCTATTTAATATGAAAAAGTCTTACCAGGAAGTCATAGATTAATAATTTCTTGCCTTCATTTTAAATGATGAAAAAAAAGAAAACTCAGTAACTGGAAGACCCAGCTTTAGGGATTTAATTTTTTTATATCTGTGGCTACATACTATGGCTGGTTTATAAACAAAAAAAAATACAGTATTTCCAAATTCTGGAAGTTCAAAGGAGTTGTCTGTGTCTGATCTGTATTTATTCTACTAACAGGTTGATGCAAGGTATGTATGGTCTCTCTTCTTAGATCTTTTCAGTAATTTCCATCTTATCCCTGTAACCTCCAGCAAAGTTGGTGAACCTAGCAGAGAATGGATAACACTAATTACCAAGTAAACAACGTATTTTCCATGGCAGCATATCGAGAAGTAAGTTACAAAAGTGAAAATAATTCACAGAGATATTCCTTGGGTGAGGATGTTACATGATAAAGAACAGTTCAGCATAAAATATCTCGAAGGGATGCCCATGGCATGGCATTGAAGTAAAGAGAAGCAAGTCAGTACTCAAGTATCCATTGACATTATCGCTAGGAATTTAAGTAGGAATTTGACTTCTCAGCCCTGACTCCATAGAATGAAATCAACTTGAATAAAAAGCACACACAGTTAAAATAACTGTTGAAACAAACTATCAAAGAAATGGGTGCATGGAAAGTGTCTTTGCATGGAGACTAAATGAATACCTCTCTGGGAAATAGGACTTAGCCAAATACGGTTTATGCATTAGTCAAACACAAGTTTTTCTGGCTTGGTGTAGGATACCTTGATGAAATTTAATGACCTCTAATTCACTGTAGGTCAAACTAGATGATTTACACTGTATCATTATAGTATAATATTCATATGTTCTGGATTCCAGTCTTGCCTACAGCTCTGTGAAAAAGCCCCTGGTAAATCTCCCATTAGCTTCAAAAGGCCCACATGTAGGCTAAAAGGCTGCAGTTAAAAGCCACATAATGTATATTCACACATCTCATGGTATGCACGTGTGTGTGTACATAAGTGGGTGTTATATTTACACATACACAGCCAAAATCTGGCCAGTCATAAAAATAACTCCAAATCTGAACACAAGCGCTAGATTAATTATTACGTATTTATATTTTGCTTCATGACATCAGCAGCCACAGAACCCGCTGCTGCTTTTTTTTCTGAAACAAGAAATGATCGCAGTAGGAGGTGCTTTCGTAATTGCCGTAGCTGCCTGAGAGCCGCATATCTGTACGTTCATGGTGTGTCAGAGGCATGTTTGTCTGACACAGCCTAGAGCCATCCTTGATCCTCTAGTTTTCTGATAGGGCAATTTGCCGGCTGCATTTCTACGCACCAAAAAGAGTTGGCAAACACATATTTGCGTGGCAGTTGGTATGTGTTTTGTCCTGTTTGTTCTGCGTATCGTAATCTGATGTGACAGGCTGCAATTCATTACATCAGTGGCATGACAGCAGAGGAATTGGAAAAGAGGTATAATGGTGCGCTGATGCGAGGTGTCAATTTAACGTTTGATTGTAATATTTCAACATAAAGTCTTTTTATAATGGCCTCCTGAAGAACGATCACCCAATATTCCCCATGTGGGTGAGTTTCAGAAGTAGTGACCAGATATGGTATAGTCAACATCAGGAGAAGGCTGTAGATTCCTGTGCTCAGAAGGACCAACTCTTGTAAATATGAGAATTTTGCACATCTGATCTCTGATCGAACAAAAAAACAAAAATGTGAAGGACTGTTTATTTATTGCCTCCTCTTTCACTACACTCCCCAGCCACACCACAGGCCCTTAAGTGAGGATACCATGGGATTGCCCATGGCAAAATCAGAGGTTGAGGCCATTTTCCTTCAAAGACTCCTGCACAAGAGACTACTTGACGGTTCACCCCTGAAAAACTCCCACAACAGAACTGAAGGTGTTTGATGACCTGATGTTAGTTCTTGTTGAATGTTTTCAGCCTAGCAAAACCAAGTTCCCTGTTAAAATCCTGTCTCAGGGCTGGTGACATTCTGATCAGGATGTTGCTGGTGAAAGTCATAGGGAAAAGCTTAGCGAGGCCTGAGAGTAAGCTTTGCATCCATCGCTGTTGTCAGTCTTGCACTTTCTAAAGTGCCAAACTTGGCCAGAAGAAGAATAGAAATGGGCTGTTTAAGAAAAAGCGTTGGTGAAAAACTATTCAACAGTGCATAATACAAGGCAGTAAGTACATCCAGAATAATGACTTTTTTCTTCCCTCAACGTACACTCTGTATTTCATTTCAGCTATTTGAAATATCTTTTCCCTAAATATCCTTCCTGTTGGTTAGTCTGCACCAAGACTTCTTTTTACTTTAAATCGCAGTGTCATGAGACTGCTCTAACTCCTGAACTCATGCGTGAATAATATGGGCCTTTCAATAATATTTTTCACAGCATTCAAGCTACCAAAAGTCCTGAATCACGCTAGATTTCGAACTGTAAAATTCGATCTTAAAAACAGGTTGTGAAGCAGCATTGCTTATCTCTGCAACATTGATATGGTAATATGTTGTAATGTGATGAAAAGATACCATTTAATAATAGCTTAAAAGCATGGATGGTGATCATTATAATTAGTTACTTACTGCAGGTCCCACCTTTTCATCTTTATGATAACCAAAGATGCACCAGCCACTTGATTTCTGCCTCCTACCCTCCCAGCCCAGGGCCTGGCTGTAACACTCTCCTTCCCCAGGAACTCAGGCTCCCCAGCACAGTGTGCCTGCTTCTCTGCCCTCTGGGAGGGCACAGCTTCCCTCCCCTTGCCTGTATTTAAAGTGATCCCTTTCAAATGTATCTGCAAGGCCATGTTTGATGGCAGCATGGAGCCTTGCTGTGCCTGACTCCACCAGCTGGATGGTGCTCAGAGCTCAGCCTGACTTCTCGTGTGGAACCAGTGGCAGGAGTTACAAGGACTTTCTTGCAGTCCTTCACCAGTGATGGCTCTGAGCACAGCCTTGAGTCCTTGCATACCACAAGATCAGTAAAAAGTCAGGGTATAGTTCTCACATAAATTAGATCCCATGGCTTAGCCACTTAACCAGTAGTTTAAAAATTTTCACTGTAAGGGAACATGGAAGACAATATTATTTCCTGTAGGATTGTGTCAAGAACCTATGCTTGGCTTCTGTTTTTTTTCAAAAATATGACATTTTTTCATAGCAACTGCTAGCTTGTATTTTTTACTTGATGTAACCTACCTTCTGCTACATCTTACTGTGGTTATTCATATACTTCTGCTAAATTTAATTATTTCCTTTGCTAATGTTCTTACTGCTGAAAATCCCCCCTGGAGATATCCAAATACACCTGAAGTGCACCGGCTGAAGAGCAGATTCTGGGGCCATCCCAGAGACCTTGCACAATAACCCCAGGACTTGATCTTACATCACCTGGAAGCATTGATGCTCATGAACCATCAGGAGCCTTTCATGAGCTCACCCTCTGACTGTGCCACGTAACCTTTGGAAGGAAGGATTTGGGACCCGGTCTAAACTTCTCCTGAATGATCATTTGAAGTTCATTGTGAAATTGCACCACACCTCTGCCTAAATAATACAAACTTTTATTAATCAGATGAAAGATTATGGCTACAATTAGTTATTTATTTTACTACATCGGATGCATTGTGGCCGAAGAAAAACAGCTACAAAGTTCTTACCTTAGGCCCTTACTTTTAGCCACCAAATGGTGAGATGTTTAGCTCACAGCCGCGGGCATGGAGCCTGTGTGGCTATAGTCTGCTTCAGTGTAAGCCCAGATTGTCCTGCTGACTGTGCTGCTATTGACTTTTAGGTACGTCAGGGAATAATTTGGAACAGAGCACTCCACTGATCACCATAACAAACAGAATTTTAACGGGAAAACATTCTGGAAAAATTCCTGATTTCCTCAAAAATTCACGAAGGAAGGATGAGCTTTAGTCAGTGCCTTATTTTCATACGTTATTATCAGCTACACTGTCCCAACCTGTTCCCTTGTGTGTTTGAGAGCTTTACTGCCGGCTTGTTGGGATCAGAAACAACACAGCAGGTCAGGGACTGGATGAAATTAGACCTTTCCATCTATCACCAACTTAATGGATGCCTTTGGCCAGCTCATTTTAGCCTTCAGTTGTTTTGTTTTCCCTTGGGGACTGTGTGAGCTCTCTGTGACAGGCTGCCCATCCTTCTGGCAGCACCCGAGTCCCATGCCATAGCCCCTCACTCCTGTCCTGCTAATTCAGCACTGCGCCCTCACTTTCTCCCCGCTGATGTGGCTTTCCCCAAATTATTTTCTATAATTTGAAGGAATTTTTACAACATAGGATAAAAACACACCCCTGGGAAATCAGCCGTGATAGTCTACTTCATATCTGCCATTAGGTGTCAGTGTGACAACAACCATGATGCACAAAGGCTATGCCGGGGCGTGCAGGGATGCCACCACATCCTAAACTTCGCATTTTCGTCTCAGGGAAAATACAATATGCGACCGAGGGAAGAAGGTTGAAGAAAGCAAGAAACATTTTATTTCAGGGTTTTCCATCACCTAATTGAAGTTATTTACTAACAGATAATGCTGCACATCCGTCAGTGTGTCTCAGGTTCTCAGAGCTGCAGTTGTCAAAAGTTAATATTTACAAAACCGAGACAAGAGCTTCTGCACTCACTGATCTGACACCCTATTGTGGGGCAAAAGAAACAGTCAATACTGTAGTAATTTGCAGTCCGCAGGAGGTAACTGCTTTGCCCATATGCAAATGTTAAATTGCTCTTGTAAGTCGATCCCTGCCAATGTTGATGCTTATAGATGAGTCCTGCACAAGTTGGTTGAAATGCTGTATTAGGAAAACAACTAAAAGTTCCACTCATTCTGAAGAAAAGAATATAAAAACTTAAAAACTAGTTTGAAAGCAACTTTTTGTGTTTGTAATATTACCTTATTTTGGTGTGTCAGTGGTATGCATAATGAAGAAACAGTAAAAACATGGGAAGTATTAAGGAGTTTGCAATTGTTTTTAAACAAAGTTTCAGGCACTTCCCAAAATGAGATGGCAAAGTTAGCAAACAGGTTTTGGTTACATGGGAGTTTTGAAAGTTAGTACAGTTTTAAAATAAAAATCACATTGGGGAAAAAAAGTATTTTCAGAAGAAAATTTATTTTTAAAATATTCTCCAGTTGCCTCTAGTCTTGAGAATACCTCAAGTATTTGTAGGATAACATTTTTTTGCCTTATGTTTGAATTGGAAATGTTTCCACAATTAAGTTTAATCAGATTTAAATCAGGTCAACATAATGGCTCAATGAGCTTGGCCTTCACCAGGATCAGGGACTCATGTGCAAGAAGATGATTTGGATTCACCTTTGCCTTCTTTTCTCCTTTGAGATGGAAGAGATTGTGATCATCGCTTAAATTTGGTGGGGATTTTTTTGTATCGATAGATTAAATCTTGAGTAGCACCATGCTACTGTGATAAGCATCTGAGCATGCTGGCTTTTCTTTTAGCTACTTCTAGTTTTCTAGTAACTGCATGACACAGGAGTCCTGAGCATGCATGGCACAGCCCAGAGTAATCCTAGCCAAGGCAAGGATCCTCAGGTACCATCTCTGCTAGAACTACCCAGGTTGGATAGCTGCAGTTCTTTTTACGAGGGCAAGACTTCGAAAATTTGGCAGCCCTGACGCACTTCAGTTTGGAGGTGGGGAAAGGAAAATCTCATGTGCCAATTTGAACTTGCCTTTACAATAGATAATTATAGGCATTGGGAGTAGAGAAGATGCCTGATTAAAAGGCTCCAGCCACCTGCTAATGCAAGATTGTGGAGTAATCCTTGACCATTTTCATATTAAGAGTTGCTACAATTATGTTCTTCCACTCCTTATGCTACTCAGCTTGCCTAGAAAGCTCTCTCTTCTACTTTAGTTGACTTGCATCCTAACTCTCACTTTGTACTGTTTTAAATAGCAGTGACTAAACCTTTCCTTATGTTGGTACTGGTGGGGTCTTGAAAGTTCCTGCTATCCTACACTGCTGGTTTGACTTCAGAAATATAAATTGAAGAGCTCCTTATTTTCACATATGGTTTCAGACCAGGTTCTTCTTGTTTGTAGTACAAAGGGAGCAGATGAAAATACCAGCTGGGCTAGTGGAAACCCCCAGCACGGGCCGTGGTAGCTGGCTGTACCCACTGCTCCTTCAGGGGCCTAGAGTAGGTATTAGTAGAGAGGCTCCAGGGCCAGGCACAACTTGCTCACATGGCACTCTCACCCGCAGTTAATTTAGGTGAGTCCGAAGGTAATTTTGCTGATTTTGAAGCAAAATCATTAGTAAAATAAACCTGAAAGCGGCAGAGAGCTGTAAGGCTGCTTTAAACTGAGCACTGTTTTTGTAGAGAGGGTGTGGCTTCAAGCAGCTTTTACAGATCAGAAAGGATCATGGTGACAGTTTCCCTCTGACTGATCCCTTCTCCCTGCAATGGGCTAAGTTCCCACCTGCAGCCTAAACCAGTCCAAAAATGTCCCACAAAACATGAAGTGCAAGCAAGAGTTTCCACCCAAAGTCAGAGAAGAGGCAGAGGGAGCAGAGTCAGGCTGCAAGGAAGGACTACAAGGACACAGTAATAACCAGGTAGATAGTAAATATTTCTGAGTGATGCACATCTGTGCAAGAAGGGCTGGTGGTGGCATGTAAGGAAAGAAAAAGATCGCTGCAGCAATGCAGGAATGTGGAAAGATGCTTTGTAAGGGCAAACTTTCCCTATTGAACATTTAATTGCTTTCCATGGATACAAAATGCACTTGAAGTGATGAAAGGAGTGGCTCACAAGCAATGCTGTATTCAACAGATATCAGAGCATGCAGTCTAGGTTAAATATGTTCTCTTAAAAAAAAAAAAAAAAAAGTTTTTCTCTGAAAAGGTGAGCATCTGAGACAGAATCTTATCTCCAAACTCCTGTTGTCTACTTCAATGAGAAGAAGAGCAAGAAAGGGAATGAAATGGGGCAGCGAGGAGACTTCAGCAGGAGTGATTGGTGATTTTTTTTTTTTTCCCCTGGCATCAGGCATCAGCTCTTTGCGTTGCTTCCCGTGGACTTTCCTCCTGGTTACTTTCAGAAGGACAAGCAACTCCAGGAGCTGCCCACAGCTCCCTCCAGGGAGCTTCCCAAGGGGCATCTGCAGCAACTGCTCCTGCTGATGGAGTTTATTTAAATAGGCAGGGAGAAAGTATTTGTGTTTGCAGAAGGCAGCATATAGTGTAAACTACCTCTGTGAGGTTTTTAAAAAAAAAACCAACAACAAACCACTCGTATTCATGCCATTCTGTGATTGAGGGATACCAGTCAGATGAAGATCTTCCCAGGGAGTGGAAGGAACAGCCTGGGAATGAAAAATCTGCTGTTTCCACAAGGTTGCATTTCCCCATCGAAAGCGTATGTGAAGCATAGTGTGTCCCCTTTCCACAGCTTTACGTTTTCCCTCTAAATTAGTCTCTTTTAATGGTAAGGGGCAGGAAGGAAAGTGTCAACCCATCAGTGGGGGTTTTCAGATGCCGATACAGTCACATCAGCTTTTCAGGCCTTTGGGCACCCAAGCCACAGAATGTGCTGGTGGTTATCGGCAAGTCTGTGCAGCAAAACACTGGAGAGGGTGAGTGACGGGCCATAAATGCCTATCAGGGAGGACCTGCCCTTATATCTGCTTCAGTGGCTTTATTAGCCACACCTTTCTTGTAAATTGTAAAGTGTCAGTCAGAGTGCTCCAGAGATGGTTAAAACAAGATGTGCTCTAATACCCCAACTTCTTTTATGTCCTAGTGCCTTGAGGTGCATTTAGAAAATGCATCCAAGTTTTATCTCTTATTGTAGGATTTAGCCAAGAGACATTGAACAGAGAACTGTATAAGAGTCATTAAGAGAGCTTAGCAACAGGGTGTCAGTATGCATATCGTGTGTGTATATATAGCTATGTGTGCATGTGTGTGTGAACACACAACTTGCATATATACACATCACACTAAAGCTTTAGACTTTGTAGGTTTAAAATAACATGTTGGTACCTACTGCATAGCATGTTTTCCATACATTCCACCAGTATTGCCAATTTTCTATGCAGATATATGCATACACACGGACCCTATAAAAACTTGGTTCTCATTTTATCAAAACTTACCCAAGAAATTCCCAACTTAGTATCCCAATTCTTAAAGCACAAAAGGTATTATAGAAAGTCAGTATTTTTAAAGGGACTGAAAAAAACGTATAAGCATTTTCGATTTTGGTACGTGGAAAGCTAGCTCCTGTTAAACTCTGCAGGTATTAAGGTCGTTGATATCAGAGTAAGTTTAGTCTATACAACCTTCCGGCACGAGTAACATTTTTTTTTCCGTGAAACCCACTGACTATGAGCACATTAGAGGCCAGAAAGCAATACTGTTTTGTAGTTTGAGCTTTATTTAGAGATAGTATTCCCATTTTTCCATTATTTGGATTAGGCAACTAACTGTTCCCAAGTTTTTCTTCATTTAAAGAAAAAGAAAAAAAAAAACCTCCTTTTAGCAAATGTGTGCTTCACACTTTCCAACTTCAATAGCATGGAATTTTTCACTTGATCAGAAAGCTGATTTAATTTGCTGCTAGGTTAAATGTTAAAGGTTTCAGTCTTATGACCATGAATTCTCAAATTAAATTCAGTGCATTGCTTAAATTTCTAGCTGCAGTGCATTTAGCCTAATTGCGTTGGTAAGTTGGGTGCTTAGTAACTACTACTTTTCTGAATTTTCCTCTTTAAAGGCAAGCAATGAAATAAGCCTGAGGGGCACAGGTGGGCTAGTCTGCTCTTTGGGATTCACCTGTGGGGTCTTTGGATATCTCTTCCAGTCTGACCACATCCTCAGACCATGTCTGATGAGGCTGTTCTGCTGACAAGGGAGAGCATTTAAACACCTGTAGGTTTTAGCTATTTAAGCCCAAATCAGTTTTGAAGCAATAAGAAAGGCTGAGGCTGAGCAAAATGGTTCAGATTTCAGTCAGTTGTCAACTAAATGTGTGCACTGGGCCTTTAAGTATTTGGCCAGACACATCTTGATTGCTTAGCTTTTGTTTTCGCCCTTGGAAAGTCAGCTGGATAATACCGTGTAGACAAAGTCTACAGGGTAGATGCTATAAGTGGGCTCGGCCTGGGGGGGGGGGGGAGGTTTGAGAGCGACACTTAACAAAAAAACAGTTATATTTATGTATTTCCCGATTTTTGTGAGCCAAGCCGTTTGCAGTTGTTCTTGCAATGCTGACAAAAATCATAGGGACATAAAATGACACTGGTGCAGTCCTTAACGTGGGCTCTTCTGCCTGGGGACAAGTCGCAGTGCAAACACAGGGGTGATGGAAGCAGTAGAGGAAACTTACACCAATTGCACCCAGCAGGGGCAAGCCCCAAGTGTCTAGTTTTTTCCTCTTTGTTTACAGCATTTTTAAGGCTTTGAGTTCTCACGCAGCATATATGTCATTAAATGGCTGATGCCTCTTTGCACACGTTGTTGTGATGGCCTGTGGCAACCTGAATTAATTGTTTCAGTAGTTGATGGTGGTTACTAGCCATAATTATAATAATTTGCATTTATAAAAACATCTTTCATCTAAGGATCTCAAAATGCTTTTGCGCACATTTAATTAAGCTTCACAACATCCTGTGAGGTAAGTGTCAAGAGTGTTGTTATACCAATTTTTACACAGGTTTCTCCAAGAAAACAAGGTCAGTCTCCAACATGACTGGTATTTGGTTCACATCACACTTGCACAGGACGGAGCAACTAGCACAGCTGCAGGAATTAGGGGTGCTGATCTAGGTCACTTTGCATCTCCCACATAGCTCGTGCTGCCATACTGGGTGGACACATGCACTAAGCCACCACAAACCCAGTCAGAGCAACCTCAGCCCAGGTTTCCAGTCTGAGATGGCCCTTTCTTTCCCAGGAGCACTCCAGCAGCAGAGAAGTCTTGGGAAGAAAAATAGATAAGCACCCTACATGTTGCACAAGGTGACATTACCCATCCTGCAAAGATCTGTTCTTTCTATAATTTTCTACTGTAACATTTAAGCCTCTCTCTGCAATCTTTGCGCAGCAAGACATTTCTACTGCAGCCAAAGCCATGAAACCAGCTGCAAGCAACGTGAAGTTACCCTTTACCAGCCACTCACTTGTTCTAGAAGAGGCTGTACACGCTTCATCTCCAGCCCCTACTAGCCTTAGACCCAGCCTTATGGGCAATCAACGCTTCTGAGATCTGCTAAATCCTAGATTACCACTTGACTGTGGTATTTAAAATTGAGGATCAACTCAAGCAAGATAGACCTGCAACTTGCGGGGACAACAGGAGGAGACAGTTCTCAAAAGCTCATTTCTTTTTCAAACGTATGACTATGTGGTTTAAATTGAACCTGGCTTTCTGTAGGCTTTGTTGATCACCATATTAGCCCTGAGGAAGATAGGTCTAAGTGTTTGCAAATTGAGTAAGAAGTCCTGGGCCATACCTTCATGAGTTTTTTACCATTTCCATCAATTTATGAAGGCTTGTTTACATGTGGCAATGACCAGATGAGCTATTTTGAAAGAACTGTGCCCGTGGATGCACTTATTCCAAAATAGAAGCCACTTTGCTTTTCTAAATTAAGTGGACTTCCAGGTAGAGAATGATTATTCTGAATAACATGAGAAAGAAAGTAATTTCATTCCTAAGTAGACCATTCAGCAGGAATATTCTGAAATGAGCTGTCTGGCTAATTTCTCATGTTGATGATTTTAAGGCACTGACATAGTTGCACAGTCATGAACAACCAATTTTGTTTTCAGTGTATCTTTTTCCCGGAGAGGGTGTGCCAATGCAAGGCAAGAGTCAGGTTGTCTTTGTCAAAGGTCTTGCATACTTCTCTGTCTTTACCTGGCATTATTTCTGCTTAACATAGCAGCATGAAATCATTTCTGAAAACATTCCTGCTTTTTCTAATGCCAAAAAGCACTGATGGAGCACGAATGGAAGAGACTTCATTGTGTCCTACTCCACTTGTAGGAGATGCCAGTAGCAGCAGAGTCTTTGTCCTAGCTTCTTTGGAGGAGCACCCCAGTTAAGTGTAGGGAAAGTTGGTCCTGCTCCCCAACCTAAGCATATCTGGAGTGTCCTTCAGGGATGGTACTGCTCTTCAGAGACAGTATTGCTCACCCACGATTCTTTTCAGTTCCCCTGAGTCAATGTACAGGATTTATTCTGGTCCACATTTCTCTTGTGGGGGGAGGAATGCCTGGCAGCCAGAGGAGAAGGTCTGCTACAAGAACATATGTCATTTAATTTTACCTGATGTTGTCTACTTCACTTTCAGCAGAAATAGAGGATAGTCATTGGACTAAGCCTGCATTTTCACAGAAGCTTTCTTCTGCTTTTCCTCTCCTTCAAACTTGTTCATGTTTACTGCTGCACAGAAAAGAAAAATGCAGTAGTGACCAGGGGCTTGGGAGAATACAGTACATACCATCACAGCATCAGGCCCATGGAGGGGGTTTTCTTGTGGCTGCCAGAAAACCTTCAATAACTTCAAATCAGTACTTTTGGGATCTCTTTCTTTTTCTGGAAGGGGGAGGTAAAAATTCTGCTCTTGTTATGTGATATTGCAGAAATTGAGACTTGATGGGTACTATATTATCCTTTTTGGACCTCAATCACTCCCAGATTCAAGATGAACTGTGCCTGCCCAGGCCCCAGAGTCAGTGCCCCAGGAAGTTTCTTCATATCTAAGGGATATGCAGGATGTGTACTCGCATGCCCTTGCTGCCTCTCAACCCCAGCTTTACATGCAGTTTTGCTTTAGGAACCTGCACCTCCAGTATTGCAATATCTTTTTCAGTCTCTGTCATCAAGAGTTTAAATACAGTTCAGATCAGTGTTAGTGGCCCAGCTCCAAATGAGGAGAATTGCTGCAATTCGTTATCTTGACAAATTAACTGGTCTGAGGCAATTCCTTTTTGAGAGAGATACGATTAGCTAACTCTTGAACTCTAGCCTTGCTCTAGTGCTATGGCATAGCTATGCACCTGCTTAAAAAGTGTTGATACTATGACTAGTGCTTTCCTACCTGTAAATGTAATTCCTGTGCTACGAGCCTTAGTGTTACACGGTGTTGCTGTCCTTGTGTTGCTCTTGTACTCCACTGTAGCATGGGATAACGATGCAGACCTCGTTCATAAAGGTCTCTGACCTCAGCTGATTAAAAAAAAGGCTGTCTGCAGACCAAGGTGGTCTTGTTGTATAG
The DNA here is from genome assembly GCF_034619465.1 of Leptosomus discolor. Lineage (NCBI taxonomy): Eukaryota > Metazoa > Chordata > Aves > Leptosomiformes > Leptosomidae > Leptosomus > Leptosomus discolor. The sequence goes on from NC_141392.1 coordinate 35,292,696, forward strand.
GCTCCAGGGGAGGGTCAGTGCTGGAAACGCAGGGTTCTTGTCACAAAACCACCAGAAGGGCCTGGCACGGAGAGTGTTATATCAGAGAGACACATCACCAGTTGTCCCATCTTCTGTTTTGAGTGCAGCTTCCTGGTCTAGTGGAAAAAGGTGGCTTTCCTACCCCCAGTCCCCTGCGTAGAAAACGGTAGCCCGGGCAGACCCGCAACAGATTTTCTCTGGAAAAGTACGCATCCTTCTACTGTTGTTTTGTCCCTGGGATTTAGGCAGGAGATTCTAGTTGCAGTCCCTCGGTCCTTATGTACCTGGTGACAACTGGGTTGCCATCAGATACGATACCCCCCTCCTGACGTGGACAAGGAGCTGATGCTCCAGGGAAGGCAGAATGTCCTCCAGCCTTGCCCTGGTTTCCGTCGCCTCCTGGCCTGGAGGAGCAGCTCACTTCTGCTTCTCTCTACCAGGCAATGAAAATACATCCACAGCTACACATTGTTCTTCCAGCCCAGTGTGGGCAGATGTACTTCTCATCCATTTCCCTGTGGAAAGCAACTCCTTCTGCCCCTCAGCCATAGCTCATCTTCCCTTGCACAAGAGCTCCCAGGTGCTAAATGATATCCCTTAACCATTCGTCTGATCTATTCCCTTTTGGAAGCTCTATTTTGGATAAAGCTGTCCTGCAGAAGGCTTATGTTTGCCTAGAGCTTCTTTGTATGGACTTGGTGGCTGGGAGTTTCCTTGAGCTCCTCTTTGAACTCCAAGCCTTCAGCATCCAAAACATTTAACCCCCAATTTCTTTTCTGCTTTATCAGTTTGGCCAGCTTCCAGCTGGCAGCATTTATTTGCAGGCTTCCATTCTGCATCTTGTGTTTGCAGATGTATTTCTCTTTCAATTAACCCCTGAAATGGTTTTCTTCTCCCCTGAGCCTACCTGCCTCTGGTCTGGCCAGCACATCTTCCTGCTCTGGATGCCTGGAGGGCAGAAGCCAGGAGCAGAGACGCTCAGGTCCTTGGGCTGGAAGTGCCAAGCAAAGGGTGTGCCCTGTACACAAGCGTCATGAAGAGCAGCTGAAGGAACATGCCAGTTCAGCAGCGCCTGCTTTGCCCGTTGTGGGTTAGGGCTTGCAATGCTGGAGGCACTTTTGCCCTGTGGAGTCTTTAGAGCATCACTTAAGAATAATCAGGTCTTCCCTGAACGCTTTCACTGAGATGCTCTGGAGCAGGCACCCACATTTCCATTGCTGCAGCCTTCACCCCAAACAATGGGAATGTCTCTGCTCACCAGCAGCTTTTGCCCAGCTTTCCTTTGGAACAGGTATTTCTAGATAGTCGCTTAAAATTAAAAAAAAAAAAAGACCTGGTCTAAAGTACCACTTACCAAACAAAGAAAATGCCTAGTCACAAGAAACGTCCTCCCTCCTGTGCCTGCTGTAATTACTGAGCAATAGCAGTTGCTCATCTTGGCACTCCAGCTTGTTAACATGCATCGGCAGCTGAGATGAGAGCCACTTGCCCGCTGCCAAGATTACGAGGCAAACTTCACATGGTCCAGGAAACCCCATAAAATCTAGAGGTGCAAGATCTCTATTGCTGAGACACTAGTCAAGCCTTTGAAGTAAAAGGGCCTGGAATTAAAGCAAATCCTTGGTACCCATCACAGCTTGGTACTACCACATCTGGATGAGCCTGTAAGACACACCTTTAAAAAAAAAAAAAAAAAAAAGAGTAGTATTGGCACTGCTAGGGCAGTTCCTAAGGAGCCTGATTACTTAGGCTCCAGGGAGATATAAAATTAACTATTCAGCCTATGTAGTGGTTAGCTTAATTTTGTGTATGATTCTAGCAGAGCAAATGAGTAGCAGAGATTGAAATCTCAGCCAGAGCTAGTAAAGACTTGGCATTCCCATTCACAGAAAGTTTTAAAGCCAGATTTCACTGCAAGCTGCAGAAGATTGCTAAGTGAAATATAACTGTCTGTGCTACAAAAAAATTAAAAAAAAAAAAAAAAAAAAGGAGTTGTTTGTAAATGTTAACTACTTTAGTTTTACCACATAACTTTTAATTCTTAAATTTCCTGGCGCACCTACTGGAATAGTTTTGCTGCTGCTAATATGCCTAATATCCAACTAGTGAAATAATGACATGTTAAGCTACCATTAAGGGTTGCTTCTACTTAATAGTGATTGAAGTGCCTTATCTTCTCAGGTATCAAATTGTTAAATTACAACACAAATGGGAGAGATTCTGATTTAATGTACCTTTTCCAGCTCTCTCAGCAGTAACAGCTATTCTCAATGAGTTTTAAAAGTACTATAAAAACAATATTTTGACAATTTGTATTTGTCAAATGAAAACATCTCAGCACTGGGAGTTAACAGAACAAACAAAAATAATCTAAAAATAAGAAGCCATGGAAAACTAAACCAAAAGAAGCAGAGAGAGTTGTGTTTTTCCACGCACACAAACAAAGCTGTGTGGTTTCGCTGCAGGAATTTGTTGAAATGAAACAATTTTATTAGAATCTGTTTATTTAGAAAGACGTTTTCAGGAAATCAATTGTAGCCAGAGAAAAAGAGCTGACTGCACTCAGGTCAGCAATGGAAGTTCCTACTAATTTTGATACCAAAAAAATTTTATCCAGTGGCTTTAGAAATACTTTCGTGTAGTTTGAGAAAACCTGGGGTAGAGTTAAGGTGGAGTAACTTGATAATGTGTGAGATCATGCTCAATTTCATGCCTCCTCCAGCAGTTATTTGTCTTAAAACCCCCAAACCAAACAGAAACTCACAAAAGCATGAGAGTTTGATTTCAACAGGTCAAAATTAAAAATTAAAATAAAAAAATAATTTAATACATAATAAAGGGAACCATTAGATTATTCACATGGAAATAGCTATTCAGGGGGAAAAAAAAGAATTTGTTCAAATGCTAAATAAAAAAAAAAAAGTGTGATCATTTGGGTTATTACAAAACTATATTCTTCTCCAGCATTTGCTTTGCTTAACCGTTTGCATTTCTTCAGGCCCTTGATTTGTTTATTTCAGAAAAACTCTACTGTTTACTTATTTTTTAAAAAATAAGAGCAGTATGTCTGAAGTCTGTGTGGTTCCCTGGGATATATTTGCAACTCCTGAAGCAAAAAACTGGTATTTTATCTTTAGAAGGAGTTACATTTTTTGAACTTATTGAATTTTTCAAAGATCAGCATGAAGAGTTCTGATTAAATGCTTGCTTCAGCATTTTAAAGGCTTCTTGTGTCCCTGTTGCCTAAGGAGGTCGTACATTACGATTGCTCTGTAAACATCAGATTGTACAGAATTGGCTCTGCATACCATGCCAGACACACAAAGAAGAAGTCAAATGGCTTATCTCTCGCTTATCAACTAGTTTATTTTTCATGCCCAAAAAAGGCTATATTTTTACAAGAGCAGCTGCTGTTTTGTGACTAATTTAATGGCTTCCGTTAAGCAGAGCTGTCAGTTTTGCAAACAATATTAAAAGAAGATTTTCATTTTACCATGGGATTGCACATTTCAAAATGCGTATTTATCCCTGAAAGTCTGGTGGAGGATACTGGAGAACACAAACAGCTTGTGATTTGTAGACACATATCCAAAACAGAATAGATACGGTTAAATAAGGACACATGTATGAGCAGGAAAGGCATGGGATCTCGTCACCTGCATGCCGTGTTCAGAGAGCATCCTGCTCATTACAGCGTAGGAAAAGTTGTAATGGACTTGTAAAGAAACGTATTTGGCAGTTTCAGTCAGGCACAAGATGTAGCAATAGCACCTATCAGCAAATTTTGGAAATGCAGAATGTGCCTTGTATGGTTATGTGTGTACAATATTGTCCTAATATTGATCGTGACAATGGGATTTTGTAGATAAAGATTTTTAGCACAATATAATTCAGATTATTGCATCCAATAAATGACTTTAATGATGAAACAACAATGTTAGCCGCAATATCAACTCTGAAGTTTTTAAAATTCAAATTGAGATTCAAATCCCCAGATCCTAACATGATAAGCAAATACTACGTTAGGCTTATAAACAACAAGAGTTTATTGTGCAATAAGCCAAGGGAAGATACCAGATTACCTGAACACAGGATCTTAGGTGCAGCTTGTGATACCTCCAATTCTAGCACAAAGTCAAGTCTTTATAAAGAACCAAACCCTAGCCAGAGCCCTCATCTAGATGTGAGGACCACCACCCTCTCCCAGCTCTACAGTGTTGTTGCCAAAATCCTTCCCTTTTTAATTAAATGGGGGATGTGTTGCCTCTGGTTTGGGAAGGGCTGTGTTGTTTAAACAGTGTTCCTTGCGTGTTTGTTTTTCCTGCTGTAGCACTTCTCACAGGGTACATAGTCCAGTGTCCCACAACAAAAATGTTTATTTCGTTACTCCAGAGCTCATATCTGATGGTTTTGTGGCTTTGAACCACTCCTGGCATCTGATTCTTTCTAATGTTCTCCTGCAACACTGCAGCTGTATACCCAGACCAGAATAGGTTCAATCCTCGTAACTGGAGGTCGGTTTCAGATATTTAATTTAGATATGAAAGTGCAAAGAAATCTATTTGTGCTCCTGTGGGTAAGAACCCCCCTCACCCCAATTTTGGCTACGAGTGTGCTTATATATGACAGGTAGCTCTGTCTTCCATGAGGTTCCTATGGAACCAGTAGCATTGTTTAACAAAGTGTAGCTGTGCTGCATCCTCAGCACAAAATATCAAAGTCAGTGGCCATGGTTATAATTGCTCATTGCATCCATATATTAGAAATATGGCACACAAGGACTGGATGCATCCAAATTGTAGCCCACTCCATGTTACAAAACTGCTAGGTCCCTCTCAGAGCACGTGCGTGAGTTACACTGAAGTGATTGACATGAGAGGGCTGTGATTTATGCAGATCTGGCTCTCAGCAGGTACGAGAAAATGCAAATTAATAGTAAGATGGAAAGAGATCAAGACAAAAGCTGACCCAATCCTATTTTATTTCCTTTCTCAATACACACTCCTCTCTCAGCATCTCTCAGGGTTTTACATTCTGAAATGCCACTTGCAGCTAAGTCAGCCTCAGGACTGACGTCTAAGGAGAAGCCTTGGACATTGTATACTGGTGGAAGTTTGTAACTTTAAGGAGGTAAGTTTTGTAGGCCTTAGACATTACTGAGTAGATGGAAAAAGAAAAAAGGAGAGAAAAAAAGAATATTAGTTACACCTTGACTCACACTGTACGTCTTAGCTTTGACATTTAGAAAACTAAAGGTTTAACATTTCCCTCCTTAAAAGCTAAGGCCAAATGAAGAGGGAGGCTCTTCAGGACCAAAGACTCAATTTGCAGGTGAAAGCATGGCAGTGAGAGCTGTGTTCCAGAGCAGAGGCTGTCAAAGTTTGTCCCACAAGAGCTGCGGTGGATTTTGCCTACGCACACATCAACAGGAGTTTTGTTTAAGAGAGTTCATCACACATATCAAAAGCAGTTTCTCCTGTGCCTTTTTAAGTTCTCCATACTGCTCCCCTCCTTCTCTTGGCTGCTCACTCTGCAACAGGCTCCAAGAAGAGATCTCCAGAGAGACCTGCTTCACTTGCCCTTGAGTTGAGTTTCCTAGATGTGGAGCATTGCTTGTACGCCTTTTTTCCCCCCTCCTTTTTTCTCTTCAGATTTTTTGTTCAAGGTAGAGGAGAAATTGCACCAGGGCCAGTTTAGCTCCTTTATTTATTGTAACATGGTGTGCATGCTTGGAGGTGTGTTGTCCCTGACCAAGCTGGTTGTTTTCAGCCATTCCCCACATTGCTCCATGTGTGGGAAAAGGCAGCACAGGTGGAGCGTATCAGTTACCTGAGAAAGCCAAATTGGTTGCCACACTTCACCCTCTCTCACACCACAGATGCTAATAATATTTAGGTAGCATGAAGAGTAGAAATAGTCTGCACCAATCTTACAGCATTAGCTTTTTAGGACTCAGAGATTCAAACGCACTTACAAGTAGATTTGCCCTCCTAAGCCGGTGAGCATTCTGGATCTCCAGCCAAAATGTAAACTAGCAGTATGGCAACGCTCGCAAGAGCATTATATTCTTCTCACTGCCCATGGTGTTGCCATGGGTATCGTGGAGATTAGCTTATACAGGATCTGGGAAGGCAGAGAACAAGGGGAGAAAAACAGGATTAAAAAAGAAAAAACGCAAAAGGGTCTTACAATTTTGAGAAAAATCTTTTAAAGTCTTTATCTGTAACAGGATTTTTTTCCTTAATCCAAACTCTGCTAGCCTGGGGTTTGATTACATTTTTTATGTATTTTAAGTCTCACACCTAGAATATGCAGTTCCTCCTTTATATTTTTAAGTGGTTTGGATATTTTCAAGCAATTTCTTTCCCCAAAGGGCTCAAACTGGAACCTGGGAATTGGAGGCCACTCCTTCAGCCCACTTTAAGACTTCAGGTCTTGATTGCGAACAAAAATATTTTGAAACAAAGCTAAGGAAAGTCTCTATTTTTAAAGGAAGGAGTTACACATACCCTTATGGGGGAACAGTCCAATTGATAAGACTTTGATCTGTATGGCAACAGTGAAATACTCGCATGCAACAGCCTTTGGCAGCCAGCTAGACCTTCTATAGTTGGCAATTTAGAGAAGGCATTGCCTTCTTGCTAACTAAAGCAAACAGACACTCACTCCCTCCCTTCCAAAAATGTGTCATTGTTGCTGGTTGTTAGCTACTTGGCCTCGTTTTCAAGGGGATAAGTCAAGGGTGAAAGCTGTGTAAGCGTATGGTTTTCCCTTTGATTTGATCCATTACAAGAGAGGACACCCTTGTCCTTATTGACATTTAAGGCAAACAGTTGGCAAATTTGACTGACACTTCTAAATTAAGTAAGCCTGATATCATATCTTGATTCATCTTAACAGAACTTCTGGGGCAGTCAGACGAAGAAGACCCGTCTCGCAAAGCTTTTGTTGACCGATCTTCAGAGCACAGAGGAGACTGTGACCTGCCTGCTCCTGGTCCAGCCATCAGACCACCAGCACAGAGCTGCTCCTGCAGGTGAGCAGCATAAGGAAGGGCGCACAGGCAGCTATCAAAGCTGTCTTGTAAGGCCAAGGAAAATCCTATATTTCCATAATAGAAAATGGAAGGAAGAGGGGAACAATTAACTAAAATACTTTTGAAATGTACATTTGATATTCTAAATTTTCCTGACAACCTCAGTTGTCATCTGCATCTTGACTGTAAACAGAATAAAACATTAGGACACTAAGTGGGAACTAAGAAAAACTTGGAAGCCAGAAGGACAATGGCATGGACACAAATCAATCTCCAGAAACATAAGACAGTTTGCGAGCATTTAACGCACACTAGTAAAACCATTTTCAAATTAAACCATTTGGGCAAATACAGCCTTCCTTGATGAATGTGCAGAAGAGAAAAATACAGTAATGGAAATGCAGCGAATTACAATTACGGGTGGTAAACAGAACTTTCCAAAACCTGACATGATCTTTACAGATTTCTGTAAGCTCATCACTAGCCTGTGATCAAAATCCCTGGGATGATCTTTCAAGAGTGTCCTTCTTCTGAAGTTGATTAAAACCTGGAACTTACCTGTTAGAAGAGAAACAACGGGTCTGACAACTGGGGTTTTTCGTGGCTAGTGAGCCAGCACACTGCCTTGCAACGGGTGGGAAATTAGAATGAAACAGCTCTTCTGCAAAGATTAAAAAAGCATTTATTTCTCTTATTTTTCTTCATGCATTCTTGATAGAAAAGAAACAATTGTTTGTTCCCAGTGAGTATATAGATGCACTTACTTTTATTTTCTATGCCTACCGTATATAGGAACATTTTTAGTCAATCTAGTGTGAGTACAACATTGAACTTCCACATTGACAAATCATCCTAGCCATTTGTATATAACTCCACTGAATGCTCTTCGTGTGGGCGAGAAGCACATTTCTTTCTCCTTCTGGAAATCTCTATATTACCTGGTTTTCTGTCTTTCCTCACATGAAGAGATTGAGCTTTTGCAGTACTAGATATAATATCCATTATACCAGCTGCACACCACTAGTGAAATGTTTATTTTTTACATAGCCTGCAACTTTTAGGATACAGAACGCTGTCTAAAGCTTTTGGAGTTACCTAATGGATTTGGAGAAAGGGCCTGCTTTTAAAAATACAGCGCACAATTATATTGCCTTAACTTTCAAGATGGAGATGGCGCGATACTGATACAGGCAAATAATAAAGACAGTAAGATCATGCTGGAGACTGTATTGACTACAGAGGACTTTCCAAGTGCTCCAATAAAAGGAGCTCTTTAACAGAGCACTAAGAGCAGAGACTAATCCCAACATGCCTCTGATCCCAAGGTATAAACACGCTATATTCCCTTCAGCTCACCTTTTCCCTTTCGGAGATTGCTATGACTCACACATCTCTGGCGGTCCCGTGTCTGCCTTCGTCAGGCGTCTTGGGAGACAGATTGCAGAGTTCAACTTTACTCCTACTCCTGGGCTCCCCGGCTTGACCACGTTCTCCTGCGCCTGCCCAGGTGGGTCCCCAAAAGTTGCTGAGCCTCACAAGTGGCTCCTTGCAATCGCCAGAGCTGCATAAACTACTGGGATTTCCCAAGGCTTTTGTTTGCCTCTTGGCAGGTTGGTGAGTATAAAGCAAGCTCGCCACCCACACGACCAGCTCCTCCACCTGCTGACACCCGGTGCTTGCAGCTGACCTCCCCCAGGAGAGGCCAGAATTTTTGGTTACTTCTTGCAGAGCCGTGAAAGAAAACTTCTCACGGCTCCCCTGGCTGGCCACAGCCACTTGAAGCCTGCCAACATGAATTTGAGTTTTAAAGGCACACCCTGGGACAACATCAACTGGCTGGGAAGGTCACCTGCTGAGTCACAGGTGACTCCAACAACCTCTTCTCTGTGCTTAAAAAAAAACCACAGACGGTTACAGGCACATAGCTGTGGCTTGTGTTTTGCCTCCAGTTTCGCAGAGTTTGTTTTGTATAATGCATCTGCTGCCATGTCTGCATCAGACTTCTTCATGTGTAGAAATCTGTGTAAAGAAAGGAAGGTTTTGAGTGTTAGGAGCCTACATAAATAGGGACGTTCTCGGTTCTGCAGTCATTGCAATATTTCATCTTTCTGGCCAAGATACTCCAGCATTACTAGAGATTTGGCTGCCTAATCTGAGATATTAGCAGAGGACATAGTTTGTAATGGGTAGGCGCTTATGCAGCACTTGAGGAAATGTCTATAGATCGATCCAACATGTGAACCCAAAATTAAATCCTGTTTGCCTTCTGCTGCCTCAGTGAATTCACTTGAAAAACGGTGATGCCATACTAAAACACAGTGAAGTTTATGAAATCACAGCTGTATAGTGTTGCAGCTGAGCGTCTTAGTAGTGCACAGCAACATTATTGTTCTAAACAGTTTCCCACATCACAAATTCATATCTGACTTTTCCACTGTCCACTTCTTCCGAGCCTCCAACCACTACCTGCAGTTTCAAAATCAATAATCAGGACACATTCTCTCTCCTGTAAAGGCCCTTCGTTGTTCGTTAGCTTGGTCATTTTTTTGTTTCATTATTGACTTTCTCCATTTCTCATGCTGTTTAACACCAGTCTTTGGTACTTATGTATTCTGGTCACCCGTGAGATAAATGTACATCCTGAATCATTTCCTATTTACTTCTGAAGTCTTTCCCCTCAAGAAAAACAAAAGAAAAAAATTTCATTTTTGTAATAGATTTACCACTATTCTTCTCTGTTCACTAACCCCACGCACAATACAGCCTCCGTACTTGGCCAAGTCACTTCAGACGCACTTTGTATTACTGTAGGCAATTTGTTGATTTACCTCCTCAGCATAATTTAAATCCTTGAGATATTGTCTCTGAGGACTTGATTTGTAGTCTGGGGAGCAAGGCTAGTCTTTGGCTTTTATTTGCTTCATCCCCTGTGTGTTAGCATACCATGACTTCCTACGGAAAATGTCCTTGCTGGTGATGTGACAAGACTCAGCTCAGATCTGGACTCCTGACCATTGCTCCAAGTTTAACGTGAGGGCAGGTACTGCTGCTCTTTCTGACCTTCTGGGTGCTTGCCAGTGCTGATGGTTCATTTCTGTTGTTATCTGGCACAAGTCCCCGCTGGGTCGCAGACCGGAGCCGAAGCAACATTGAAGTTGGATCTAACTGAACAGTTGAAGCTGCTTTGAGAAGAGTGTTGGGCCATATTACCTCCAGAGCTCCCTTCCAACCTAAAAATCAATCTGTTCTTTGCAAGTTTAGCATCAGTATTCATTATCATTAATCTTGCAATAAAAACCCAACAACCTCATCTGTACCGGTTAATTGTAAGTCAATTGTAAGCCAGTAGCACTGCTCGTGCGCTTGGTCTGTATGAATTCAAGTACTCCCAGGCTCTGCTATCTTCTGGGTAGCAGTGGTTCCCCTAATCTCTCTAAGACATCATGACAGGACTTTGCAGATGTTCAGCAAGAGTACTGAAAGGCTGTTCTTTCTTCTTTCCCAGAGTCTTTTGTTGTATGCCTTGGCTTTTCATCTTTGTACCAGCTAGTCACACGAAACCTATGAAATCAATTGACCTACATTACTGCATTTTACCACCCCTGTCAGACCCGGATACTGTCCCAAATCTGTATCTCACCCAAGTTTCTGGAAGCTCATCTACAGCACATACCCAGTCTTCTTTCTTTCATGTATTTCAGCTTTGACAGAACCTTTGTTTTGGGACAGACAAGGCATATCTCATGAATTACACCTAGGCAGGAGCCCTGGGCAAGGGCCCTCGGAAGACTAGCAGAAGATGTTTCTGTTTAACTTGCTTAATAAACCTTGTTACTGACAACCTTCAGGGAGCCTGACATCTGCATATGTGTAACAGAAGCCCAGTTTTCAGGCTGCATGATTAACAAATCACTTCAATTAACTCTTCACATCATCTCCTTTGCCAAACAGGGAGACGTAGGCTGGGATGGAGACAGGGACAGAAAAGGATGGAACCAAAATAATCATTCATAAGATAGTCTCAGGGGTTTATTACTTTAAGAACTTGTTCTAGGAAAAAATCTGGCTTCTCTTTTTGCCCTGACAGTTGGAAAGCAGAGAACTTAGTTTGAGTCTAAAGTATGTTTTATGGCTTAACTCCATGACATTTTAGGAAAGTAGCAACAGTGTGGCTGTCAGTAGACAATTTTCCAAACCATTCACACACACACAGATTAAGTTATGGGCAATAAAGATTTCAGGACAACCCTCCAGATAGAGGCATTTTATTTGCTGTGTGATTTCTTTCACTCTTAACATGAACAGGACAGTTAAATATCACCAACAATGCGCAGTCCAGTGAATCATTTTACAAGACAAAGCACTCATCTCTGGCTTACGTTTGTCATTGACCATTGCCATTCTCACCTTCCAAGTGTCAGAGACGTTATAGCCTAGCAGTTCTTGTCCTATCATTCGTATGTTTTGATCAACATAACCCTTTTTGTGCCTGTAAATGAGGAAAATATTTTCAGAAGATATGAACACTGTTGTTCAGAAGACCAAGGTAGCATATTGATCCTCACAGCAATTACAGGAGCTGATTGACTCCCTGTGGGACAGCTTATTTCTGAATGGGTCAACTATTGAGCACCTGTGACTGTGCCAGAGTTTGTCACATAAGAGTCAGTACAAAGCTATGGCTGCACTCACTCCCCTGCATTGGCATTGGTAACTGCGGCATGGGTTTCCTCCCCGTCAGTGTGTCGTTCTGTTTCCTTACTGTAATGCATTGTGGGTTTAAATGTCTTGCACTTGTTGGTAGTGTCAGGATGTGTGTGAAGCTGGGTTGGAGGTTTTTTAGCTTATTATTCATCTACCTTGTCCCCATCCTCCAAACCAGGACTACTCCTATTTTAATTAGGTTAATTTTAATACAAGTGATTAGGATAGAAGGCTAAAGTATATATCATCACAGTGATTTTTATAATAAAACTTTCCTGTTGCTTATGTACTTAAAAATACACATGTTTCTACTTCTCTACAAGGTTTTTATTTAAGCTCAGAAGCATGTTTTTATATGTTGAATCTGTAAGATCACTGATCAAACCTCGGGAAGCATTATGAGAAAGCTGCATGACATTTCATATCTGTATATGTTCGTTATTAAATCAGGATAAAGAAAGAGAGAATTAGAGTTATCGCCTTCTGTGTATCATGTAAAAAAACTCATTAAACAGATTTCTTACTCTTACTCCACTGTTCCATGCAATTAAACAAAATAAGCATTCATCACTGTTATGGCACTCCAGTTTGTTCTTCCACCATCAATCATCTTTTCCAAAAGTCTTCTTTAACCAGGAAGCAAACCTTTTGTTAACATAGGAGGAATATAGGCTGAGAAATGTGGTCTGCCATGGGTCCAGGCGTAATCCTACAAGCTGCTCTATCTGTCCTAGCAATTTTCAGTTCCAAAGTAACTCTATTAAGAGGAGTGCTACAGGGATGTGGTGATGTGGTGTAGGAAATTCATTGCAGAAGTGGGATCCAGCAGCTCAGCAGTGCTCATCCTGCCCAGTTGCTGCAGCCTCCCTTCTCATTCTTTGCCATTGCTCAGCCCCAGTGAAGGTAATAGGAGCTTCACATGCATGGAGAATGTGACAACGGGCAAATGTGTGGCTCTCTGTGAAGTTGCACTCAGTTTCTACATCTGTAAAAGTGAGATAATATGTTATGAACTTCAGAGGGGTGGCGGGCAAATGAATTAGTCAGTGTGCGTACAGCACCTTGAAAATACAAAATTAACTCTTATTAGCCCATAAGTACTAGAGACGCATCGAGGTGCACTCTATGGCCTCTTGATTCCAGACAAAGGTCCTCTTGATTAAATTAGATTGCTAACGTATTAACGCATTTGAAGAAAGAAAAGTTTGAAAAAGCAATTTGGCTTCGTCACATGAGCAGCATGTATACTTAATGGAAATTTTTCCAGCATTCACAAAACAAAGAAAAATCAATAAAATGTCTGCCAACTGTTCCACTGAAAACATTTTATAATCTATAGCACTGAGAATCCTGAGCCAAGATAAACCAGCATTGCTGACAGAAAATACTGACAATTATTTTACGTTGATTCAACTTGGCCCAGCCCAGACTGACCTTGTTTATTCATCTCAGTCTTTTAATTCATATTAACTTGGCATAGAAATGGGACATGTGGCATGTGGGATGAAGACCCATTTCTGTATCTTAGACTCAGATAAATGTAGTGCGTTGAGTACTTCTAGTGCCTTGAGCTCTTAGGTAGATTTATATGCATTAGACAGAACTGGTTAAGTTCCTTTTATCCCCGCTGGGCTTTTCATGTCTGTTGACTGTAACACTAGAAGCTAGGTAGAGGTAACATCTTCTTCTAAGCCTTCGGATATACATGAAATCCTCCCAGTACTGGTCAATTTTAAAGACACATCCAAAGAGGATGGAGGGTTTTAAGCTCTTTTAAAACATAAAAATAGAAGGGTTATGGCAATTTGGCAGCCAAAAAAGCAATTTGCCGGTCTCGGCAGAATCCGAGGCTGTATGTAAGAAAGCTGATCAAGACACTGCAGAGGAGATAATGGGGTCGAAGAGCAGAAGAATCCCTCCATTTTTGCAACCAGTATAATCTGGTCTCCAATGAAGATTCTTAGTTTCTTATGCTGAACCAATAAAGCTTAGTGTGATGGGAGAGTTGCATTACTGCAGCTTAAAAATGTCTCAGGAAAGCTGATGAAGAGAGTTGCTTTTAGGATGCCCAGCTGCTTGCATAGCTATCGTCCAACTGATACTGTGAAGACAAAGGCGCAGGGAAAATCTGAGCTTTTTCTTTGATTATTTATGTTCTCATCAGTAATAAAGGGGGGGGGGGGGTATGCGTGGAATGTATTATTTGTATTATCAAAGCTGAGCGAGGTTTCACACTGTGGCAGTTAACAAATCAGGTGCCGCACAAGAGCATTCACGTTTTCATTCTCACAGCTACACTGCTATCATATCTGAAAGCCACCCTCAAGTGAAACACTACTCAAGTCAAACATGACTATGCCCACGGAGGAGGAAAAGCACCAATTGAGGAGAATCCTCCCAGCTGGCTTGGCATGAGAGGTTTAGTTTATTTTCTCTGTTCGACTCTCTTGCCGACAGCAACACTCCCTTGGACTTTGTGGGGCACTTGGCAGTTTGCAGATGACAGGACAAGCAGCAAGTTGACAAGCCAAGATGGCACAAGATGACCTCTAAATTTCCAGTTCCACTGCCTTGGGAATGGATTACCTTTCCACCTGCCTACATAAGCAGACATTAATGATGAGTGAGGAAACCGAGACTGGCAAAACCAAAAAGGAAAAAAAAAAAAATCCATCTGCATTTTCCGTAACACATCCCTGCAGCTCCTTCGCAGCTTGGATTTTAGTGATGGAAGTGGTGTGGGGAAAAGGTTTAACTGCAGAAATTGCAGAAAATCAGCGCTGCCTTTTGGGTTTGACATCCTCCTCTCCCGGCATCTGCCCAACCAATTCTGTGTGGGCCTGCTGCAGTGCCAGGCGCCTGCTACGTGTGTTACACATCCCCAGCCTGTCCTGCTTAACAAAACTTTTAATTGGTCCAAAACCCACCAGCTTTACACCACATCTTTGAATGACAGGAGAGTGCTGGAGCGACTGCATAGCCAAATGAATGATCCTAGTGACGCTCAGTCAACAAACATACTGGCATCTGATTAAAAAAAGTTACAGTTTGTAGCCAGGGAATTACACAGGCTGCTGTGTACTTGAAAAGATAGAAAACAAATTAAACAGCTTTGCTCTACTATGTAGTGTCTCCCCAACTCTTCAGTCCTTTCTCCCTCCCCTCCTATCACTTCTGTTTTGTTTCCAAAGACCCACGAGCCGCAGACAGGCAGAGGACACCAAGCATAAGCCAGGAGCGGATGGCCACACCACCTCCGAAACAGAGAAACCCTTTTCCAGCAGCCAGGAAGGTAAGCGAACAAGTATCTTTCAAATATGCACAAGGAGATGAAGCTAGAAATAATGGTGGTTGATATCTTGAAAAAGAACTTGGATCTAGGAAGAAAAATAAGGCAGTGGCATTGCAGCATGAGCTTGGTTTGTGCATATGTAGCAGGGGGAGGCATGAGGACTCAGCTGCCAGCTCTCGCAACATAGAATAAATCAACTGATTGTATGAACCTCCTTACCTTGCAGCGTTTTTCACGATTTGACAAAGACGGGAAAAATGTTTGTTAGTTTTGGTCATTGTTGCTCTGTTACTTGATGTATGATGACCAGCAGCAGAGCCTCACCAGTTATGTGGCTTGTGAAGCAGCATTTTACACTACCTCTGCAGGGCATTCTGGAGTAAATGGATGTGGCCATCTTGCTTTGGCAGTGTTTGGTATCTCCATCATAGCAGTGTCAAAGTATAACAGAGGAGTAGTCCAGCATGAGAAAGTGATAGTTAAAGAGTCATCCTGTAAAGTCAGCCAGGCAGGGATAGGTAAGAGTATTTGCACAAGGGGTGAGGTAAGAGTTTTTATCTTCTGCCTTGTCCAGGCCTCCCCTTGCTATACTGACAGGTGTGTAGTAACTGAGCCAGTCTCCAGACACACTGACGCAGAAAGTCAAGGCATAACTGCAGTTCCTATAGCCACAACTGAAACAGATAGTTTCAAATGAGCCATCTGCGGGTGCGCTTCCATGTTACAGTGAAGCTGAACTACCAGCTTGCCACCATCGAAACAGGAAGGTCCTGCTTTCCCCTCACCGCCTTCTTCTGCCCAGATTCATGGGATCACACAGGGGGCTGCCAGCATATTAACCCAACCAAAAAAAAAAAAAAAATCACTTGTTTCCTTTCCTGTGGGCTTTTGTCCATCCGCTGACCCGAACTGCCATGCCTGGGGATCAGAGGACACCACAGACAGCACCAAGTAAGGGGCAGAAGCACAGTGCCTGCAGCTGGACTTCTTTTTGATGTTGGCAGCTGGTAATTGGGCTCAAGCTGTAACATGAAGCCTGATCCTTGAGCACCTCCAGCAGCAACCTGACAGCACATGGGCTGCAAAACCCTCCTGAGACACCAGGCAAGCACTCAGGCAGGCAGCCGAGACCAAGCCCCACTACCCTACAACTATCCTGCTACAGGTAGAGGTGTCCTGCAGCCACAGTTCTGTCACAACATGCGCAGCACACTTCTACAACAGCTCCTCACCAAGCTGGGACGTTGTGGGTTCCCAAATCTATTGCTGGCCTCACGTCTCCACACTGCCCTATCCACAAAAATCATGGTTGCTTTAACTTGATGTAGTGTTTGAGAGAATATGCGTATCCTGCATGTATAGACTTGTATAAGCAATATATGAAATATTTTAATTCATCCATTGAATAACAGGACATAAAATAGCTGTGTCCTATCAAAAAGTGAAAGAGTTACCTAATACTGTACGCTTATTTGTTTGGGTTTTTCAGTGAGTTAAATGGAATGTAAATAACATGGTGATCTTTTCATTTTTTTTGAAGGAAATTTGAGATCAGTTCCTTCAGAGCAGGTAACACATTTCTGATTTATTTTTTTATTTCTGCTTATTATTATTTACTCTATTTTGCAGCTTCCTGCAACTCCCTGAGCCTGTCCCTGCAAGCTGTCTGCCTGCAGGGCTCTTGCTGAAATTGGTAGAAATGCTCCTATACAGCACTGCTGGAGCAGGGCTTCGTCTGCAGCTTTGAATTGAGCACAGTGCATAAAAGTCAAAAATTATTATTATTATCCGATGTCTGTTGGATGGGACCTAAGAAAGAAATTATTGTCTTCCATCCACGCTCATCTTACACAAACTAGCCAGCGCTCGTATTGGCCCTTTCAAGAGCAAGACCACAGTAAAGAGGAGTGAAATACTACCCTATGGTTTCATGATAGCTTTAAGCTGATTTAACTGCAAGGTGCTGCCAAAAAAAGGTGGACTATCCCTTCCCCCACCGCCAGCCTGCAGTCCTATGTCCTCCTCCCTCTCCTGTGCTGGCTCGGGTGCTCACATACTTCCAGCTCACCAGGACAGGAGAGGAGGAGAGGACCTCCACATGGGCAGGGAGACCCTACCCCATCCCCCATACTCTTCAGCTACCCCTGCCTCCCATGGGGACATTCCCCCCTGGCCTGGGTTGGTGCCCCAGGTGGTTGGGTGTCAGTGGAGGTGCATGTAGAGCACATACATAGGGTGAGCCTGTCTCCAGTGCTGATGAGTCAGCAGCATGCAGCACCAACATAGTTCAGTTCTACATTACAGGGAAAAAAATAAAATAAATAAAATAAATAAAATAAAATAAAAGCTGTCTCACGGCAGCATGGGTAAAGGCGCAAGAGTGCCTGTATTTTAGCCTCCTCCCGATTACAGTTCTTGTTGAAACTTTTATTTTTGAGGCCAAAGTATTCAATGTTTGGCCTTGGTACAAACAGATCATTTAATTAAAAAAAAAAAAAAAAAAAGAAAGAAAGGAAACGCGTCAACCTCCTAGCAGAGCAGGATGGCACTTATTTATTTCTTTCATTACAAAACCAGCTCGTGCCAAGTAAAATTGTGCTCTGAGAGCTGTTCTACCAGTCCCGAAGCACTGGAGAACAACACACACCAGCCCCACCTCTGCAGCCTCCCATGGGCCCCTGCGCATTTTTGCTGAGTGGAGGATGGGGAAAGGCTGGGGAGCAGGTGCCAGAGTTTGCCACACCAGGGTCGTGCTGGTGGGAAATCTTTGTACTCAAAGGATGTCCCCAGCCACCTTTTGATGGCTTCAATAGCCTACAGAGTAAAGTATAGCAGAGGTGATGGTCTGGAGATATTGGTGGGATTCCTGCGTTTGCAGCTGGGTTATCGAGCAGTTAACTGCTCGTTCGCTGAGCTGTGTGTAAGATGCTCCTTGCCCTCAAGTAAACCATTGAATTAGTAAACTGAGAAGATAATTTGAAAGCTCTGGACTATCTCAATAATATCCACGAGCACAAACGTACAATCTGTATAACAAGCGTGATACAAAGAAGAAAGCTTTGCTGTCACATCATTAAGGACTTCCACAAGGGAGCAGTTAAAGCGTCCTTTGGTTCCAAAAAGTTACTGCAGCTGAGCCGTCACCATTGCTAAAAGCTGTTCGGTCAAAGTGTGACCTCTGTGACCCCAGTGGACCATGCCCTGATTTCACCACACATTGCAGAGCTGCTTGTGCACAGGAAAATGGGGCACCTCCATCCTTGCTGAGCTGCTCTGCTTCTCACAGGACTGAGAGAAAGGAGGCAGAAGCTCTGATGAGCGCTCGAGCTGCAGAGGGAAATGACTTGCTGGGTAAGGGGGAGCCTCTTGCACAAACGAGGCTTTTTGGAGTAGAAAAGCCATCCACACAACACTAACTTCGCACTTCTGGGAATACATTTCCAACACCATTCTGTCCTGACTCTTAATGGCATGTGGAAATTCAGAAGTCTTGTGGCAGTTGGGTAAACTCAGGAACTCAGAGCTGCTCATTCTAGCTGGACCGAACTCTGGCTTTGGTTCAACCCATCCCAAATCCAACCCAAACCCACCATCAGCAGCCGCTCTACACCTGGATGCCATCACCAGCCTGCTGCATCAGTGCCAGCATTTGAGGGACAGCCCATCTCCAAGGTCCCACTTTCACCCTCCTGCTCCCCTGGGCTGGCATCCCTCCACCACCACTTCCCGCACGTTGCTTCAGAGGGAGCCCTCACAATACTGGGCTCAGTGCCACACGAGGGGAGCACACCCAAAACCCAGCCCTTATTGCACAGTCAATTCTGCAGGAAGATCTCTGCAGCTGTGAGCTGGAGGATTTGTTTTGCACCCCTTTGCCAGTTGGCTGGCAAAAGGCTGGAGCCAGAAGCGATCTATTCCTAGAGCAAATGGCTGTGGCAGCCTCAGGGGAGCTGTGTCCAACATGGACCCTATCTTTTTTAGGTACATCATAACTCGCTTGCTGCCGCTTTCAGCTATGAAGAATCTTCTCCTCCCTGAAACTATAGAGAACGTGCAACAAAATGTTACCAGTCACCTGCCAGAGCAGCTGGCTGCCTCACAGCCAAACCATGCTCAAGCAGTTGAACAAGATTTGTTTTCTAGAGGAAAGCATTAGCCCTACAGCATGCAAGAGGCAGCTCAGAGGCAAGACTGTGCTACCATGGGGGTTGCCTATGTTCCCCCCGCAGCAGTGCCAGTGGCTTTGCACTAGCACAGGGCACACGTGACCCTGCCGCAGCCCCTTGGTCCATGGGTGATGATGGGCAAGGGCTGCTGCAGCGGTCTCAGCTCCCAGGTAGGCCAAATGCAGACTACCTGCCTCTACCAAGCTGGTTTTGGTACCAGCGCTGGCCAGAGGATCCCATCACTAAGGACAAAGGTGGGGGCAGCATAGGTAGTTGCTGGAGGAGCGAGGATAAACTGCAGCTTTTCTTGCCCTGTGCATGTCTTGGTTGGTTATGGCTCTTCAGAGGCAAAGCAAATGAGAAATGAGCGTCCCATCTACAATATTTGGTGGGGCTGGGATTTGGTGTTCATGTGCAGTCCTGTGTTGTAGGAGAGGCTGGAAGTGGGATGGCGGTAGCCTCAAGGGCCATGCTGCTCAAGACCCAGCCTACCCTTGCTGCTTTGAGCAGGGTGATCTCCAGAGGTCCTGCCTGGCCTGCGTTATTTGGGATTTGACAATCTTGAGCAAACTATGTAGGTTGGTTCAAAGAGTCTCCGTTTAGCAGCACCCAGCCTTAGATAAGCAAAACTAAGCCTCCAAACACCCTGGTCACAAACCTCAGTACAAACAAGACCCTTTGGAAAATGTGAATCTCGACTCCTCTGTCGTTTCTGGACTGGAGACTGGTCTTATTTACAGCACTTGAGATGCTGAAGCCAATGGTGCCTTATGGTTGTTTTAGTATATTATCACTCAGGTAAATACCTGTCAGCCAGAAAGGTTTTGTATGGTGCTCTATCCAAGGGAAATGGCATTCCCAGTGAAAGGGAGCAGTACCTATGGGTCCTAACAACAGGCATGTCCTTCCACATAACCATTCCTGCAGCCTGGGATTGGGCAGTCTCTGCCTGAAGAAAACAGGTGTTTAAAATAATTCCCTGTGGCTCCATTTATTCCTCTCTCCCACTCTCATCCTTTCCCACCTTCATCATGCCCTTGAGAATAATCCCCAAGAGAAAAAGCATAGCCTCCTGGGAGCGATACGGCAGCATGGGGAAGAGGTTTCTCTGTATTTCCTGCTCCAGGAGACTACAGGAATCCTCGGTTCTGCCTCAGACCTGGGGAGACCAAGCAAACCACTGCCTCCATCCTGCTATCCCTGCAGGTCTGAGATGGCTTAGTGGCTTTTCAATTACAGGGTGTGCCTTCCTGTACCGCTCCTCCCTTCACCTGCCGGAGCGGGACCACATCATTACCATGCAAAGCCCCACGATCCGAACTCTCCAGGGCACAAGTGGATGCTCTTCTGTCAGGATATTCATGTTTTCCTTCTCTGTATTACTAGCTGCTCATTACCATAGGCAACAGAACTGCAGTGCTGGCTTCCCCTGTTCCTGGACAGCCCTCTTCCTGCACTATGAAAATCAACTGTTGTCAAATTATTACGGCTTCTTTTATTGCCGAGGTGCTATATCAGAAAAGATACAGATGTCAGAAGAGAGTTCCAGTCATTATCGCTCTTCAGCCTATGATTAACATTAAACACCTCTACAAGCTTGAAGCCACATCACAGCCATCCCACGCGACACCAAGTCTGCTGTAGTGTGACCAGAGAGGTTTGCAAATAGTTTTGGGGTTTTTTTAAGTATTTAAAAAAAAAAACCAAAACAGCAACTAGGTAGGTCTGCAGAGCTGGGTTGGTGTGGGATAAGAGTTCTTGTTAACCTCTCCCCAGACAGAGGCATAAATCACAAAGGTAAAAACCTGGGTTGGATACCTACCTGATGCACTCAGGACCCTGAGCCTTGAACAACAGGGCTCAAAACAGATTTGAACTCTAAATGATCAAACATGGGGCTTTTTTCCTCCAGCCTGCCTTCACCTTTCCTCCTATTCCTGTAATCCTCAGAGCAAGCACCAGCAGAAACCCCTCGGGATCAATCACTGACACAGCTCTAGGGAAGAAAGAGCCATCCCTTACCTTTAGTCACTGATGCTCCTCAAGGCTTTACTGCTGTGGCACCCCTGCAAGAAAAACCTTTCATATTTTTTGGAGCCTCCAACAAGTGCCATTCAAAGAACAAGGAGAGCCCACAGGAAGCTTGCGGACACCCAGAAACCAAGGCACATACACACGGCCCCCCATGAGAGCTGCTGAGACAACTCATAACCTCCTTGAAGACATCTGCCTAAGCAGCAGTCTTGGCGGTGAAGCTGTGCTTCAAGTTTCAACACTGAACTGGTTCGGATGGGACATTGTATTGGTGTTGCTTTCTCATCATCTTCAAACAACCTTCGAGAATTAACAGGGGGTCAAATTGTGGCAGAGCCATCTCCCTACAAGGGGTGTGCCAAGCGATGGGCTTGGAAACAAAACTCGGTGTACATACAGCTCTCATTTGGAGACGTCACACTTTTACTTCTCCCTCTGCGCTGAGGTGGGGAGGTTGTACACAGGAATGCTGTTTCGGAGGATGATCTCTATCTCTGTGGTGAAATGCATATGCCATGAGATGGAGCTGCTGCTCTGTAAAGGTTCCTTACGAAGCTGCAAGAGTTGTTAGGGGATTTATTTTTTTCCTCTTTCCTGAAGTCAAGGAGCAGGGAGTCACTCACATGAGCCCCATCCTCCCTCACCAGCACTCCCACAGCCTGATGGACACATTCTGGGGCCAAGCCCACCCCCCCTTCCCACGCTAGGCAGTATGTCTTGCCCTCCGAGAAAGGACAAACACACATTTCCCTTTGTTTTCAGCTCCACACCTAGTTTTTTCTTTGCATCGTGAAGGGCTGGCTACTCATCTGTAATTCAAAAGAAAGCAATGACTCACTAGACTACAACACTTTCCAAGGCAAAGTATTTCATGCATTTCACAGGCACGCTAGCCTGTGTTATGAAATAACCTCTATTTGTGGCGGCACATCTTCTCCCCGTCGTCATGTCCTTTGCAAAACCAGAGAGCTGGGGTTTCCAACCCGCACAGGCACTGAGAGAGCACAGAAAGAGGAGTGTGAATTTGTGCTTTAATCACATATTTGCGTTGTATGAGGAATGCAAAATGCCATCCCCGTGTAACTTTGAAAACCTGGCTTGCTACCCACTGGCGTTAACCCAGCCTTGTGGTGTTTGCAGTATGTTTCAATTAAAAGGTAACAAAAATCTAAAGTTTCACTTTTGCCAATAAATTTCCAGGCACTGGGGAAGGGGGCTCAAAGGCAGGTGGAGCCTCAGCTCCCAGCCCCTCCCTGGTTTCCCCAAGAGCAGCAGGGGGGGGTGTGTCTTGCTAAGGGGCTTAAAAAAAGGGGAGAGGTGCCTTACCTTGACCCAGAAGGCAGTCTCCACTGCTTTAGGGCTGCATCCTCCATTCCCAGGCCAAACGGGGATGGTACCTGCAATGGTCTCTTCTCCCTGGGTTGGGATGGTGTTTCCAATACTGGTGTTTCCATCCCTCATTGCCTGTCCCTGCAGCCTGAGTGATTCTGCCTGTCTTTTCCCCCCACAGGGGACTGGAGACAGTGGGTCTCTCAAAGTGGTGCACTTTGGGCTGGTGTGACTGAGCTGCCAAAGCGAAGAAGAGGAAACGTCACTGAGGTGGTGAAGTTCATGGAAAGTCCTTCAACGAACTACCAGCCAGCTGTGGATCCAACCACTAGCAGAAGCCTGAAACACCAGGCTTAGAAAATACGCTCCCTTAGACCCCTGAATTATTTCTTGCATTACCATGAACGTGTCCATGCACAAACTGCCCCATGTTTGCTTATGAAGGGCAATTTGGTGACATTTTCATTGTGTCATTCAAAGACATCAAAGAAGCGAGTAATTGCAGATCTCCCTTTACCATACAAACACAATGTTGAAAAATTGGGGGGGCGTTCTTGGATGAATCCATAAACTTCTCAGGAGAAAAATCTGTAATTCTCTATGCATTATATATTTTAACAATCTTCTCTTGGAAGCAGATTTGAATTTCCACTTAAGGCTCTGAAAACCGTCCTATTGAGATACCAGCCGATAAAATCTTCACTCAGGATACCTCTGTGAAAGAGCAGCCTTTCACAGTCAGCAGCATTTTTCGAAGAATGCTCTCAATTTTCATATCTAGATATATCATCTTAGTTGAATAACCATTATTTTGCCTTGAAAAAAAGACACGGAACCTCTTAAACATCATTCCATTGGATTCCAGATTTTAATCTGCCTCCTCTAACCACGAAAAGAAAATGCACTGAGAAGGTAACGTAACCTGTTTCAGCCCTCTAGTTTTTTTTCTAATGGTGAAGAGAGGGGCAAGCATTGCCACAAGTCTTTCTTCCCACCATTTGATCGGGTGCAGCATGTACAGATGCAGATTTTTGTACTCTTACTATAGACATGTGTGTGAGTTAAGCTTGAGCTTTGGGGGGGGGGGGGGGGGGGGCGCATTGGGTGTTTGCAACCCAAAGCCAGCAAGCTTCTTGAAATTGGTTTTGTATGGTGAACAAATTTGTACAGTGAATGGACTGAAAATAAAAGCATAATGTAAAAAACAAAAACGAACAAACAAAAAAACCCACAAGCCAATAGAAGTATTTTATTAACAAAAATCCTGCATTTACCCAAATTTGTGCTTACTGTTGGTCAGCCATTTTCCCTTACAAGCCAAAATCCTGCTGAATTTCTGCTGCACGACAGGCGATTTTGATCTCACCAGAAAAACTCCTAACCCATTTCGGCACTTTATCCCAATCAGCACCTTTCCATGAGTATATTTGAAGGAGACGTTTTGCTTTGCAGGTTGAAGGGAGCAAATGGGCCACAATGTGTAGCTTTTTGTACACTCAACGGGGAAAAATTAATAAAGAGAGCTTTGAAACAGAGCAGGCTGCTGCATCGCCTCCCCATGCAGAGCCGTGCCTGTAATGGCTGTGCTTCACGCAGCCCTTGGAGGGGAGCACACCTTTAATGTCCTATAGATTTAGATTTAATTTCTGAAACACACATGGCACAACGATGGGCCGCGGCAATGGCGTGCTTGTTCTGTGTCAGACGCTGAGGTGCGTTGCTTCGTCGTACAGCTATTTTGCTGAATTGCAGCCATATTTCTGTCAGTAGAAGTGATGGTCTATATGAGGGATTAATCTGACACCAGACAGTGATTCTTAATCCTTCGGTATATCATAATCTATTTACTTTGCATGCTAAGAGGATTTCATCTTAAAAATATACAGGAAGTGATACTACAAATGTACATAAGATCCAAAATGATGTTTCCTAAAATTGCAGTTTTTCATTAAAATAATAATAATTTAAAAATTCCTCTCATGGCTTTCTTGGGAAAGTCCTGTCTGTTGTGGAAAAAAAAAAGAAGTGTTGAATAGGGATTGAACTAGAAATAGGAATATATTTTCCTTTAGGCTTCAGCCCTCTGTCCATTTTCACCCTCCTCCTTCCCCACAGCTTTTTGTGCTCGACCACACGACAGGAAAGAAGAGCTCTCCAGTATAGCAGGTTCCTCAGCTGGGAACCAGCAGATTTTTACTGACAAATTCAAAATAGATTTGGAATGAATGTGCGCTTTTATGTGCATTAATTGCCACTCAAAGTGCGTGAATTAGCAGTGACTGTCTAACGTTGAGGTCAGCACAGGGAAAACCACAAATGGTCATGTGCGATGGCTCCTTATTCAGCTCTAATCATGTTTTCTTTGCGCCCTGCCAGAAAGGCTGTCTACAAAAAAACTGTACTAAGTTGTGTTAGTGGGTACGTCTCCTGAAACTTATGATTTATAATCATAATTTTTTAATAATTCAATTCATGCTCGGCCATAACACTTTGCATCCCCAAAGCATGTCCTGCACCTGAACCGGCAGTTGCTCCCCCCGCCGCCTCCCCGACAGCAGCAACCCTGCCTGGCCTCTGCGTGGCCGTGTACTGCTCAGGGCATTCACACCACCGCCTGTCACAGCTCCCTGCCATGTCCGGGGGTGGGGGGGGGGTGGGGGTTAAAAGCACAGCTTTCCCAGTGGGGATTCTACTGAGCCAATACTCTGATAACAGCAAACAGGTGATGAATTGTTCCAGGTCCGTGAAGCACCAAGTATAAAAACTAAGGACAGCCCAAGCTGGGTAGTATTCTCCCCCTCTTCTCCCCCAGCACCCCAAAGTCCTGTCCCTTGACTTACAGGCAGGAAAGCACCTCGTGCCTTTGGAGCAGGCACTCACGTGTGGAGGCAGCTGCCGGCACTTGGGCAAGAGGCAAGAGCTTCACCGGGTTTGTTCTGGGTAACCCGGCCTCTTGGCACCATGGCACCAGCCCCTGGGCCGATGGCATCACCATGTTCCAGCAGCAAATGCTATCTTTTTTTTTTAAAAAAGAGAAGAGATTCTAATAGTAGCCGTGCACACAGCAGCCTTCTTGCTTGAGACATGAGGCACCGAGTCACCCAGATGGCTGTTTCACAACCGGGCTGCCCAAAAAAAAGCCCCAGCGCCGGGCACCAGGCAGCGAGCGGCGCCCTGCTTTACCTGCCAAGACTTGCGCTCAGGGCGGCAGCGCCTGTTCAGGCCTCGGGGAAGACCACAGTGGGAGAAGTTTGCTCCAGCGCCCAAGCCCCAGCAGTGAGGGTGTGCTGCCAGCAAAAGGGGGCGTGCTGGAGACCCCTCCCCCCCCAAAAAAAAACAAGCATGACCCTCCCTGGCCCACTCGCACCCACCAACAGGCACGAGCCGCGGCTTGCCCACGCTGCTGGCACCAACCCATGGGTGGCGGAGGGACGACAAGGCCTGACCATGCTCAGCTCGTTGGCGGGCATCACACTGGTTAGTTACTGCTCTGGTTTTCCAGGGGGATTCTACCAAGTATAAGAAAAAAAATAAACAATTTTAGTTGCTTTCCAGCAAATTGCCTGTTCCCACTTGAGGCGTGCTGGTCAAACTTTAAAGAAACTACAGACCTGGGAGAAATGCACAAAAAAAAAAAAAAAAAAAAAATTAAAGCAGGCACTGAGGGCAAAGCCATTATTTGATGTGATCTGGACCAGGTCTCCTCTGTGCCCCCACTGCGGCTGGGCTCAGCCACTGGCCCTGCTGCCATGCTCTGGGTCTGCATGAGTGGGACAGAAAATGCCCAAATTGTGGTGTGGTGCTGCTGGGTGCCCAATTTGGGAGGGGCGGGGGGGGGTTCACCTTGGAGTCCCAAACCCCGAATCAGAGCTTGGGTCCAGCCACACTCTGGGGCACTGGATGAAGAGGTTTAGGACCACGTCACTAAAACCAAAATTCAGGCTTCCCCCACCCCGCACTTGGTTGTATCTCTCAGCATTACTGAGCTACTGAGTTATAATGAAACACAATTTTTAAGGATGTGTATAATTGTTGTTTAAAGAAGATGAAGTCCCGCGGGGGGGGTGGGTCGGGGGGGGGGGGTGGGAGGGGGGTGGGGGGGATGTGTTATACAACTGCTGGCTCATGTCCCTCAGGTGTTCACTAAATCTGGGAGAGCAGCTTTGGTTCACTTTGGGCCCAGCACAGATTTTTTTTTTTTTTTTTTTTTTTTTGCAGCTCCAGGAGGACTGTGATAACTTTTTCCCTCTAAAAGAAGGGCACGGGGATGCATAGGCTGGTGGTGCCCAGACCCAACATGCATGATCGTTCCTCAAATGGCCTGCACAGCCACCATTTGGTGTGATGAGTGCCTTATTGGTGCTTTCAGAAAAGAAGAATTATTTTACATGTATAGATATATTATAAAAATACCTAAATATATGTATGCATAAATGCATTGAAGAAGACAACAAGGAAAAGAACCATTTAAAGAAAAAAAAAAAAAACACAGAACTAAAATTGACTTGGCTGCACCTGTCCACTTCCATCTCTCCCTGCTGCACCGTGAAGGTGCTTGAGGCCATCGGCTGCCCCTCGCCTCAGGGCTGTGACCCTGGAAGGATGCACAGGGCTTGTCCCAGTGACACCTGGGGCTGACCCTGCTGGTTTCCCAGCTGCAGCCCATTTCCAGCAGCCGCAGCAGCACATTGCAGCACTGGAGCACCAGTGCCTTGACATTTCTCACCCCACGTGGTCCCCCCTGCCGCAGGGGGGCCTGGGAGCACCAAGGCCGGCAGCACATGGCACAGCCCCAGAGCTCCCAGCTGGAGTGGGCAGTGCTGCAAGACCACGGGGAAGAGGATGGGAATTTAGGGATTCCCCCCCCCCCCCCCACTAGTGTGTCAGTGGCCCAAGCAAGGTAACAGTGGTCTCAGTGGTCCTCATCCCTGGTCCCATGAGAGTTGGAACAGCCCCAGCACCAGCAGGCAGTCTCCAACAGCAAGGAAGGTCTGGGAGAAAAAAAAAAAAACAACAACAAAAACCCACACACCAAAAAAAAACACAAAAAAAGAGGGGTAGATTGTCATGAGAAATAATTCATCCTCCCCTTCCCCAGCTGGATTGAAGCTGGCAGAGGCTGAGGAGGGAAACACTAGGAGCCAGGGCTGGAAGCACGGGTGCTGAGCATCCCTCCCTGCTCCTGCCCGCTCAGGGGGGCAGAGGTCTGTCTGGGTGGCTGTATGTCTGAGTGGTCCTCGCACCCTTCCACCGCCCAGGCCTGCCTGTGGCTCCCGACTTTTTGGGGCTGCCCCCCCGGGGTGGTGGGGTTGCCGTTTGAGCCAGTGTTTGCCCATCCCATGGGACGCAACCGGCACCATGGAGCAGCAATAAATCAGTAATTAACAGCAGCAAATAACATAAAAGCGGGTCCCCAGCCCACACCTGCGGAGGCATCGGTAGGTCCCCCATCCAGAGCACTTGCAAACTCATCACACACATCCCCTCCCATCCTGCTGAGACCCCCAGGGAAGTATTTCCCAGCACCTCGATGCCCCCAGGGGTGGAAGAAGGGGTGGCATGGAGCAAGCCGGAAGGAGGACAGGACACCACCACGTTTATTAGCTTGGATTTTATTGGGGTGGGGGGAAGGGTGGAGGGAGGGGAGTTGCCTTACAGTTGAAGGGGTAAGTGTGGAGTTACGGCATCAAAAATCATACATACACAGTCCCTCTCCCCCTGCGGGGCA
Organism: Leptosomus discolor; assembly: GCF_034619465.1. Classification (NCBI taxonomy): domain Eukaryota; kingdom Metazoa; phylum Chordata; class Aves; order Leptosomiformes; family Leptosomidae; genus Leptosomus; species Leptosomus discolor. The sequence goes on from NC_141392.1 coordinate 35,321,006, forward strand.
CAGCTGCTGGAAAGCACCAGCCTGGGGTGGGTGAAGCAGCCGGGCACCCAGGGCTGCAGCCCAGACCCGAAAGAATGCACCAACCCACAGGAGGGGCTAAAAAAAAATAAAATAACCAAACCAAAAAAACCACACCCTCAAAAAGTCATGCCCCCCAACACAGAGGTGCTTTCCCCTGCAACCCTCCCCCTCAAAAATAAACCAAAACTTTTTAAATTATTTTTGTTCGTTTTCCTTTTTATTTATTTTTTTTTTTATTTTTTCCAAAAGTTATGGTTTTTTTGGTCTGCAGGGTGCTGATCAGCTGGGCAGCCCTTCCCTCCCCCTTTGCCTCCCCTCTGGGCACCCCCCTGGGCTGCTGCCTCCCCCCCAGCCCCAGGACGGGACGGCCGAGCGAGCGTGTGCTGAGCCCTCAAGGATGGACGGAGGACACGAGACAAGGAAAAATTCATTTTTAGGGAAGAAAGTTAAAATAAAAAAAAAAAAAAAAAATTTAAGTTCTGTTCCATGTTAGACTCTAGATAAATGCCAATCCAACAGCATCAACTAAAAATAATCATGGTCACTGGAACGGACCTAGTATTTACATCGTTCCTGCCACTCCCAGCGGCAAGAGACTGTACAGGACCAGCGAGCCAGGGGGTCCCGCACCCACGAGGGGGTGAGGGTCCCTGCATGAAGCTGGGGGGGCACCGGCAGGGCAGGAGCCAGCCTGCGCCTCTGCCCGGCGGGCAGGGGGGGAGCGGCAGGGGGGATGCTAGGCTTTTTATTATTTTTTTTTTAAACTCCTCTTCTGTTTCGTTTAAAAAAATAATAATTATAATAAACCTGCTCAAGGGGCACAGGAAGCAAATAAATATCAGTCAGTAGAGATGGGGGTGGCAGGACCCCGCCGCCCCCCCCCCCCCGGGGCATCACCACTGCTAACATAGAGGGGGGAGGAGGAGAAAGAGCTGGAGCCAGAGTCCTGCCCAGGAGGCAGCTGGGAGACCCCGAGCAGGGGGTCCATGGTGGTTTGGGGGGGACAGTGGTCGGCCCCTCACAAGACCTGGAAGCGCCAGGATGCCTGGTCCTTGTAATCGAGGCAGTCGGGAGAGTTGAAGTTGAGCTTCCAGGAGGCGGCAGCGGCAGCAGCAGGCTCCTTGTAGTCCAGGCAGTCGGAGGAGTTGAAGGGCAGCCCAGTGCTGCCGTAACCCTGGTGGTGGTGGTGATGGTGATGATGGTGGTGGTGGCCCGAGCTCTGGCTCAGCGGGTGGTGGTGGTGGTGGCCAGGCACCGAGGAGGGCCCCATGGGGCTGAGCTGGTGGGGATGGTGGTGGGAGTGCATGGGCGTCAGGTAGGAACTGCAATCCACGCCCCCAAAATAGGATGAGGAGGGTGGCGCGGGGTAACCCTGCCCGTACCCCCCGCCTTGGCCGTAGGAGACGGGGTAGCTGGCAGAGGCGGCAGCAGCGGCGGGGCCGGCCCGTTGCATGCAGGACGCAGCGGCCGGTGGCAGGGGCTCGGGCACCGTCACCCCCGCCGGCGCCACGCCAGGAGAGATGGAAGCCGGGCTCCAGATGGACGATGCCGGGGTGCTGAGAGATGCTGGGGCGCCTGCCGGAGCCGAAGAGGCTGAGCTGGAGGAGGAGGAAGAGGCCGAGCTGGAGGCTGCCGCCGGCGGCGTGAACTGCCCACTGCTCTCCGAACCCGAGCTCTCGCGAGCCGGCGAGGATTTCTTCTTGGCCGGACGGCTTTTGGCCCCACTGCCGCTCTGCTGCTGCTGCCGGCACTTGGCACGGCGGTTCTTGAACCAGACCTGGAGCGAGAAAAGGGGGTGCCAGGGGGATGAGCAGCAGGGTGAGCAGGGGCAGAGCATAAGCGCTCGCTCTGCTGTCTCTCCTCACTCCGGGAGCACCCAGCCAATCTCACCCCAGCACCAGTTCTCCCAGCACCCACACCCAGCCATTAGCACCACACACCCCTGCACCCCATAAAAAAACCTGCCCCACCTGGCACCCAGGTCACCCCACATCCCGCCCCAAGCAGGGATACCCAGGGCCAGCAGCTGGGGTGATCCCAGCTTGTGCACGTCCCCAGCACAGTGACAAAACATGGTTTTGGGGGAACAGATCCTGTGTGGGGTGCAGCCTCGGTATCCCACCCTGCTGGGCACCATCATCTGGGGAGCTGTGCTGCAAAGAGCGTCCCTGGGAAGCACCTGGGTAGCAGGGCTGCTCTGCCCTGGAGCAGGTGGAGAGGGACAGAAAAATATGAATAAAAATAAAATTAATAATAAGGATAAAAAAGAAAAATAAAAGCCCCACTTTGCCTGGATGTCCCCACAGCAGGACAGACCAGTGGCCAGGAGCCCACACACATCCCAGCTGTGAGGAAACAGTGTGGATGGCGAGCCAGCTCCAAGCACCACCAGCCGAGCCAGAGTGCCCTCCATACCCCCCCAACCTGTGACAGCAAGGGATCCTCCTCCCCACGCAGGTCTGGTACCTGGACTCGGGATTCGGGCAGGTTGATCTTCAGGGCAACCTCCTCCCGCATGAAGATATCAGGGTAGCGCGTCTTGGCAAAGAGTGCCTCCAGCACGTCCAGCTGTGAGCGGGTGAAGGTGGTGCGCTCCCGCCGCTGCTTCCGTGGGGTGGCTAGGGAAGAGCATCGCCACGCCAGTCACACCTAGTCCCCACACACCTCCCGCACACCCCTGGAATGGTGGGAACCCCCAGCATCACTGGGGCAGGGGCCTGAAAAGTATCCCCCGCTGTGACCCCAAAGAGCGGTGGTGCTCCCCTTGCCCCCCAGCCAGGCACTGCCCACCCCAGCTGGACCCGGTCCTGCTGCGGGCCCGGTGAGCAGCACAAGGCTGGGGAAGGGTCAGGCCCAGCCCTGGCAGGAGCAATGGGGAGATTTCGTTGTGTCAAAATAAATCGCCTTTTTTTTTTTTTTAAAAAAAAAAAGCTTTTCTTAATCCTCAAAAATCCCCACGGGAACGAAGAAGGCACAGGGACGGGGGAAAATTCAGCTGGAAACAGCCCACCCCAGTCTGTGGGCAAAGGGGGGTACCCACCCCACAGCCCACCGCAAACCGAACAGCCCGCATGGGCTCCTCCAAATCCACCCGGGCTGGAGCTTTTCCCCCCTCCGATGACTCCCGGGCAGGCGCCCGTCGGGCCACGGGTGGGTGATGGCAGGGACGGGGAGGGGGCCGCGGCACAGGGCACTCACCCGGGTACCCCACGGAGGGATGCAGTAGGTCCATGGCGGGGCCCGTCAGCCCCAGACCGTTCATGCCGTAAGGGGGCTGTTTAAGGTAAGACATCATGCTAAAAGCCGGGCAGGTTTCCTCCAAAGTTCCGCAGAAAAAAAAAAAAAAAAAAAAAAAAAAAGTACGGGATGGGGAGGGGGAAAAGGAGGGGGGGGAAGCCCCAACAGAAAGAACCCCTGAAAAAACCCCAAACAAGAGGCAAAAAATTAAAAGCCAACAACAATTAAAAAGCGGAGCACAAAATCAGCGTAAAAAGAGTTTTTTTCGTTCCGTCCCGCCGTCACCGCTGCGAGGTCCTTCAAGCGAACGCAGGCAAAGGGAGGCAGAAAAAAAGAAGGGGAAAAAAAATGAGGGGAAAAAAAAAAATTAAAACAACAACGAGGATCGGGAAACAAAAAGGCGGATTTCTTCCCCGCGCAGAGGCGAGGCGGGAGCGCCTGGGGAGAGAGCGGAGAGAGGCGGGTTAGGGGGTCCGGCCGCCCCGAGTCTTGCCGAGGGGCGCCCCGGAGGCTGGGCGGCCGGGGGGCTGCGCGCACCCCGGCGCAGCGGCACCGGGCGGGCGGCCTTTAATTGTAAATATTATTATTATTATTATTATTACTATTATTTTGTTTTAAACGAAAGCGAGTTGCGTGCAAGTGCCGAGAGGAAACAGTGCCCGGCGATGGGGAGAGATAAAGCAATTATTTAAAAAGATAATTGGATTAGGAATCAAAAGGAGGTACCAGAGGAGGGAAGTATAATTAATTTAAAAGCGAACAGACGGGGACGTTTTAATTAGAAATGGCTAAGAGTTAAAAAGGGAAAAAGTGAAAGGGAGAGCGGGCGGCGGGCGCCGGCAGCCCCGGCCGGGACGGCGGCGGGGCCCGGCCCGGGGGTGGGGGGTTCCGGTAGTGCCGGGGGGGACACACACGGGACCCGGCGGCCGCCGGCTCGGGAAGCAGCGCCCGGGCTCGGTGGCAAAAAGCAGTAGATAGACGTGGGACGGGGGGGGCGGGGGGAAGGGGCGGAGAGACCCCGGGCGGCCCCGCCAAGCCCCAGGGGCGGCCCCCGCTGCAGAGACCGGGACACCCCGTCCACCCCCCCCCACCCCCCCCCGGGGAGCACCGCGGGTATCCCGGCCGGCGGGGGTGGTAGGTTTTGGGTGAGGGTGACTGGCATCCCCCGGCAGGCCGGGGCCGGGCGCGGATCGGGCGGCAGCGCCGTGACCCGGCGTTGCATAACTTTGTCGGGGAGCGCGGCGGAGCGGGACCGTCCCGGCGGCGAGAGCGCGGAAAATGGAAGAAATAAAGGGAAAAAAGAAAAAAGAAAGAAAATCGCGGGTGCGCCGTGCGCACACAGCCCCCCCCTACTCACCCACACACGCACCGCGGGTGCCGGTGCCGCGGGCCCGCTCCGTCCCGCCGCCGCCCGCCCCGTCGGGGAGCGCGGTGCCCACCGCCCCCGCCCGCCTCACCTGCGCAGCCACCTGCGGAGCGACCGCGGCGGGGGCTGCGCGCAGGACGGAGCGGGCGGGGGCTGCGCGGAGGGCGGGAGGGAGGGAGGGGGCGGGGGGTCAGGCAGGTGAGAGGCGGCTGGGGAGGGGGGCCGGGGAGAGCGGGGGGGGGGGGGCCGATGCCCGAAGCCCGAGCCGCGCACCCCCCAACTTGTCGGGGCGCCCCGCGTTACCTTGCCGGCGGCCCGCGCTGTCGGGGCGATGGAACCGCGGCCCTGATGAGGATTGATCACCTACCCCCAGCCCTAGCCTTGTATGTGCGCGCAAAGCATCTGCGTAACCAGCCCGGCGCCAATCCCCGGCCGCTCCCCGCCTGACTGACAGCCGCCCGGGCAATGGCAGCGCAAGGCGCCGGCTCCCTCCGCGCCCCCCCCCCCCCTTCCACCCCGCGCCCGCTCCGCGCCCTCCCGCGCACCCACAGCCGACGCGCCCGGCTCGGCCCCGGAGAGCCGGTCGGCGGAGTAAGGGGGGGTGGAGGGGGTTGGGCGCGCAGAGCACCCCGCGCAACCACCGCGGAGGGGATGGGGTTGGGGCTGGTGGGGTGGGAATCGTTAGAGAAGTTATGCGGAGATAGCCGCTCCGCGCCCGCACAGCTCTGCCCGCCCCCTCTCCGGGTAGCACCCCTGCGCCGCTCCGCACACCCGTCTTCCGAGGGGACCGCGGAAAAGTTTCGGCCGCCGCCTGCGCCGGCGCGGAGGGCGCTCCTAAAGGAGGGGAGGAGGTGTGGGGAGCGGGGTCTCGCCCCCCCCCCCCCCCCCCCCGCGGTGTCTGGAAGCTCGCCCAAACTTTGCGCTTTAAAATAATAATAAAAAAAGCAGCGGCCGCACCTTTTTTCCGCGTGTCCTGAATTCAAGGGCTGCTCCGCGCCGCGGGGGGTGAGCGGGCGGGGGCGGCCCGGGGGCGGTGGGGAGAGGGGCGGCGGGGGAGGGAGGAGCGGGACCCACCGCTCCGCACCGCTCCGCGCAGCCCGACTGGTTGCCCGCATCGGCGGCGAAAGCGGAGCGGCGGGATCAGTGCGCGGGGGGGGGGGAGGCGCGGAGTGGGACGCTGCAACCGCGGAGGCGGCGGAGCGGGCCCGGACCTCTAACGAGGGCTCCGCTGCACGGCTTTTGTTGGTCTCCCCAAATCAACTCCCCCTAATTGCAGTTGGAGCTGAAAGCGAGCTAATGTTCAAAGGCGCTGCCCGCCGGCCCCGACTGAAGCGCGGTTTTCCTTTCTCTCCCCCCCCATTTTATTTTATTTTTCTTTCTTCTTTTCCCCTACTTTTTCCCGGGCGAGGAGAGGGAACCGTCTAATCTGGGCGGGAGGAAGACGATGGGCCGAGGTGGGGGGAGAGAAAAAGGAGGTTTGCTCCCCTCGCCCACAAAAGTCAGCGACACGGGCACTTCTCCCCTCAACAAAGGCGCCGCGGCCCATTCACAAAAAGCAAAGGGAGGAGGAGGAAGGAGGAGGAAGGGTTTGGAGGGGCAGTTCCCCCCCTTCCCTCCAGCCCCCTCCCCCCGCGTTTTGCCCCGGTCCCGCCGGGGTAGTTCCCGGGCCGGGCTGCGCTCCCCCTCCGCCGCCGCCTTCCCATCGCTTCGCCCCGCCGGGGCAGCCCCGGTCCTGGCGGGCAGCAGCCGCCCCCTCCCCCGGGGCTGCCCCCCCACATACACCCCAGGGGGTGTCTGTGTCCCGTCCCCCCCCAAACTCCCACCGCAACCACCGATGTTGCCCAATCACCAATTGCGGGCGCCTCCCCGCAGGCTCGCCCGGGAGGTGCGGGCAGGGCGGGCGCGGGGCTCGCCGCCCCCCCCCCCCCCCCCCCCCCCCCCAGGTGATGGTTCTGGCTCACTCCGACCCCCCCGTCCCCTCCGCCGGACGGAGCCCGCGCCCTCCCCGCTGCACCCAGGTAAGGTCGGCGGCCGGGCGGGGGCTGCGGGCGGGCAGGGGGCTGGGCTGCGCGTCCCCTTGGCCCCGGTGGAGGGGAAGGGCAGGGGCAGCTCGGGCAGCTCGGACTGGCCATGGGGCGGGGGGGGCTTTGGCGGCCAGTTCCCGGGCTGGATGTGGGGGGTAACACGACGCTTTTTTTCTGCAACCCGAAGGCCGAGTTACTTTTTTTTTCACATTAAAAGACAGCGGCCCCCCCGGCGGGGGGGGGTGGGGGATGCCCGCCCGCGCCCCCCCCCGTCCCCCCGGGGACAGCCCCAGGCTTCGGGGCTCAGCAGCTCCTGGTGCCCGGCCGGGCAGGCAGCGCCGCGGGCTCTGCCGCCCTCTCCCCTCCCGAGCCTCCGCTGCCCTCTGCGGCCGCGGAGCCCTCGGACCGTGTCTCCCCCCCCAACTTCCCCAGCCCAAAAAGGGAGAGGGCAGGGGGGCACGGTGGAGCCGGCTGCCTGCCGCCCCTGCCTTCCCGACCACGGGGCGCTCAGCGCATCCTCCACCTTTCGCAAGGGGCCAAACCCACCGGCGGGCACCGGGGCAGCCCGCATCTCCCCGACCCCAGGCCGGCACAGCCTGCGGGCACCGCCGGCCGCTGCACAAGGCCGGGCGCTTCCCTGCTCCACGGGGGATTATTGGGGGGGGGGGGGGCGGCGCGGCGGGGAGCGGGTCGCGGGTCGCAGTTGCACCCGGAGCCGCCGGCGATAGAGTGCGGGGTGGTGTCTCTCCCGGGACGACAGACGCGTCCCCGCCGGGTTTGGGCTCCCACCGGCCCCGCCGCCCGCTCACATCCCGCGGGTGCGCTCCTTGCGCGGTCGCGGCCAGAGGGCAGCTTTGGCCGCTCATCACCCGCGCTGGGAAAAGTTTTACCTCCCCCTCCCTAACTTGCATTTTATTAAAAACAAACGAAAAACTTTTCCCTCTGATGGCTTTCGTTGCGTTGGCGAAGCGGCGGCGGGGCTCCGCTGCCCCCCGCGGGGTCGGGCCCTTCCCGGGCCCCCTCCCTGGCCGGCGGAGGGAGGGAGGGAATGAGTTTCTCAGGTAAAGAGGAAAGCGGCAGTTACGGTAAGAAAGATTCGGCTTTTATTGAAAATCTTATATATGACTTGGTATTGTAATAAATAAACGAGACGAGCTCCACGAAGGGACGATGCGAGAGCGGGACACGCGTGGGGACACACGGACGCGGCGGGGTGGCAGGGCGGCGGGGGGGGGACGACGACGACGACACGACGACACGGGGATGCTGCCCGGGCGCAATAAATAACGCGGAGCGGCGACGCGGCCCGGGGACGCGGGGGGACGCGGGTAGGAAGCGCCGCGCTGTCCCGGGCCGGGCCGGGCTCTGCCCCGCTCGCAGCCGCTCCCCGGGCTTTGCGTTAACCCTGGGGGAGAAACCCCCCGAGTAAACCAGAGCAGCTCAGCTCTGTGCCCGGGGAAGTGTAAAATTGCTGAAATAAAACACTGGTAAATACAGCACATTTTTAATAACAACTGGGGTGGATCTGACCTAACTATAAAATGCAGGTAGCTTATTAAGTATTACATATGGCAGGACTAGATGAAACTATTCCCAATGATTTTTTTTTCCTATATCCCCCTCTCTAATCCTATTACGACAAAAACGTATTTATTTCAAAACTCAGCCCTCCTCCAGCTACAGAAACCAGGAGAGACTTTACTTCTTCTGCTCCTTCCGCACATCTCCGGCATCGCCTGCACGCCCAGGGTCTCGGCGATTTCATTTCAAACTCTTTCGGCAGGAGAGCTGAGCCCACAAGGAAACCATGGTACAACGCGAGTTTGCTTGAATGGAAACCAAAAAACAACGCAGCGGGGCCCGGCGCAGCCTATATCTGGCCTAAGAAAATGGAAAAAAGTTTTAAATTTTTTTTTCAAAACATCTTTTTTTTTTTTTTCTTTTTCTTTTTTTTTTTTTTTTTCCCAGTCTCATGTCGGCATTTTAAAAACGTAAGAAAGAGCCGCACTGTGATTTCGGCACCGCTGCGGGACGGCCGCTCACTGGAGGACGCATTTCTCTTCCTTCTTGGCCATCTTGCCTTTGTTTTGCTCGAGGGTCCTCTCTAAATGCTCGTCCTCTTCCTCGGCCCTACGGAGAGAGGCAGCGGGAGGCGCGGTGAGGGGCTGCGCGGGATGCGCGCCCGCCCCGCTCGCGTCCGCGCCGAGCTCCGCCACGGCCACCGCGCCCACGGACTTGGCCCAAACTTTCCGTGGGGGCCGTGGCGGCTCGGCGGGGACACCCCCCCCCCCGCCCCTTTGCCCGACTCACTGCTTCTCCTGGGCGTCCAGGTCTCTGACCAGCGCGTCCCGTTTGTTAACGAGAATAACGAGTTCGTCCAGCAAAAGCTGCTCCCGCCTCTTCTGCGCCTCGGTCTTCTGCCAGTCTGCGAGAGAAAACCAAAACAAAAACAGCGCTCAGACGCCGCGACCGGGGCGCAGCCACCCGCGCCGGGACCCGGAGCCGCTGCGGCGGGGAGCCCCGCACATCCTAGCCCGGTGCATCCCAGCCCGGCACATCCCAGCCCCTGCCCGGCCGCTCTCGGGGACAAGGGCAGTCCCGCCGGCGTTTTGCCTCCCTGCCCACCTGGCTTTGGGGAGCTCAGCAACAACTTTGGGGTCGTTTGGGTTTGTTTGTTTGTTTTTTTTTTTTAAATTTGTTTCGTGGTGGTTTTTTGTTTGTTTGGTTGGTTGGAGTTTGTTTGTTTGTTTGTTTTTCCCAAGACTGTTTTTCCTGGACGTACATCGACGTTTCCCAAGTTTCCCCTCCTGGGAGGAAAGCCTGTTTCCCTGAAACCCGGCTCTTTGCTAATTCCTCACTTGCTCTTAGCAGCTGGAGGAATCTCACACTGGGCACCATATGCTCCGCAGTAACTTTAAAAGCAGGTATCAGTTAATTAGCATTTCCCCCATTGAAGTAAAAATACACTTGCTACACGCTATCGTGGGGCCCCTTCACCCCCGGCAGCGGAGGACGGGGCCGCCTCGCTTTTCCCAAAGGGATTTTTCCCAAAGGGGTTTCTCCCGGAGCCCCTGCCCAGCCCGGCCCCGCAGCCCCCCGGGGCTGCCTCGCAGCCGCCGGCTCTCCAGCCAGACCGTAAGGGCTTGTCGCTGTCAGTCAAGCCCCGGCCTTCCCCGCCTCCCTCATTAAGAAGGTAAACAATGAAGAGCAGGAGCAGTAGATGATGAGGGAGATAGCAGGACAAATGAGGAGCGGGAGGGAAAGAGGACACTGGCTCCAAAAAAAAAAAAGCCCCACCGGGAGAAGCCATCGCCACCGGCCCGGCGGTGTCTTCCTCCTCTTCTTCCTCCTCTGCCTCCTCCTCCTCCCCGGCCGCGCTTCCCGAAGGCGAAGGGGAGAGAGGGTGCAGTCCTTTTGGCTTCCTCCCCTCGCTCTCCATTGCCCTGGGCGATCATGTTAAAACTCACATGGCTGGTGCTTATTCAGATAACCCGAACAATGCTCGCCACCGGTTACCATGTGAATCTTCACAAACCCCGCAAGAATGCAGTGGTTCAAATCCCCCTGACCCCCCTCCAAAGCCAAATTTATTCAAGACAGCAAACTGCTCAGAAGCTTTATGAAAGCAAGTGGTGCTAGAGGGAATTCAGCCTTGTATTTACAAATTAAAAATTAGATGCATCATCATGCAATAAAGGTTGGAAGAGGGGCAGAAAGGCAGGAATGTGTAACTGCTTTTATCACCCCCTCGCCTTCTGCCTGGGCCCACGGGCAAGTTACGGGTCCACACGCACGCAGGGAAAACCCACGCCGACACGTGTGTGCAGGCACACTTGGCAAACACGTACGGCTGGGTGGGATTCGGTGTAGGGCCACCAGAGCCCTTCCTGCAGCATCGGCCTGGGAGGCACTGCCCAAACTTCCCAGGAGTTTTCCTTTCCCTTCTTTTCTTTTCCTTTCCTTTCCCTTCTTTTCCTTTCCTTTCCTTTCCTTTCCCTTCTTTTCCTTTCCTTTCCTTTCCCTTCCCTTCTTTTCCTTTCCTTTCCTTTCCCTTCTTTTCCTTTCCTTTCCTTTCCTTTCCTTTCCCTTCTTTTCCTTTCCTTTCCCTTCTTTTCCTTTCCTTTCCCTTCTTTTCCTTTCCTTTCCTTTCCCTTCTTTTCCTTTCCTTTCCTTTCCCTTCTTTTCCTTTCCTTTCCTTTCCCTTCTTTTCCTTTCCTTTCCCTTCTTTTCCTTTCCTTTCCCTTCTTTTCCTTTCCTTTCCCTTCTTTTCCTTTTCCCCTTTCTTCCTCTTTCTCAAACACCTTGCTTCCCCTCCACCGTTGCTAAGGAAATAATTTTCCAGGTGTACACAGAACTGTAGAACTGAAGCTACCAGCCAAAATTACTGGAAATCTAAGCCATTGCTCCTGCAACAAAACTGCTTTAATTTGGGTAGCAGCCTTTCAGGTGCTAATTCTCGAGGCTGTCTCTTGCCTTCCACCGCTGCCGCTGCCGGCCTTTTCGCCCCTTTTGGGGAAGGCTCCTTCCCTTCTAGCTGTTTAAAACACATCGCGCTGCACCTCTGCCAGAGCTTCCCCAAACCGGAGAGTTTTACCCACATAAATAAAGCCCCTGTGTGCGCAGTGCAATCTCAGCGTGACAAAACTTGTCTTATGAAGGGCGACAGCGGTGAGCCGGGCAGAAAGGGAAGAGAGAGACACACGGCAGAGAATTTCATGGGTGTCTGCTCCCGCCAGCCGTGGCTCTCAGCTTTCAGGTTAACTTTCCCCCAGCTTCTGCAGACAACTGTGCTGAGACTCGGACTCATGAAAAGGGACCTGAAATCCACCGTCTCTATCTGGGCTCAATTTAATTATTTTGCAATTTTGGCAGTTTTCACTTAGTTGAAAAACTCGTGGGTTTAAAGCCTCTTTTTTTTCTTTTTTTTTTTTTTCTTTTTTTTTTCTCTTCACCCCCTAGTTCTCCAGTTTCAGCAGCAATTTTAGCTTTTGAAACAGCAAACATCAAAATATTTCAGTACAGGTTTCGCTCAGTCCTTCACTACTATTTTTCTCTGTTAAGACCCTTTCTAAGAGCTATGGGTTTTGTTGCCCATCTTGTAGCCCTGTGGGGTAAAGAACGTTGTATTGGGACTTCATGGAACAAAACTGGCTTTTTGATTGTTTGTTTGTTTCTGCATTTGCTTATTATTAGTGTTTGAAATACTCCATGGGCAAACTTGCCAGCAGAAGTATTCCCTCGCATTTTTACTTAGTTTCCTAGAAAAGGAGGTTGGCTTTCCCCCCTTAAAAATAAATACAGTCAAGTAGCAATTGGTTCAAAGAGGAGCTGGTGCAAAGTATTTAAATAACATTTTATATGTGATTATGTTGCAATTTTGTTTTACCCAATGAAATACTGCCGGGCAGCGGTTTCAGGAAGCATCCCTATGCTTAAAAAAGCAACCGTGTTCAAGTTTGATTCCTACCTGTTGTGCCTTTTAAGCCAGGATTACCTATAACACCTGTCACATAGAGTTACCCAGGCTCACTGCAGCTCTGGGAAGCTACAATATGGGCTGTGATTAATTTGAAGATTTCAGAATAATACTGTTATAAAAGCTACACTCTGGACAAAAATAGGATTAAGCTCCGAGGCTGTATATGAGCTAAAAGTGTTGAAAGCTAAAGTCCCTGTGCCATTGCTCACGACGGGCAGTTTAAAATGACAGACTTTGCTAAATTCATGTTAAAATAGAAGTGTTTTCAATTATTCATCTTCATTGACTTCATATTGTCTTTTTTTTTCCCCCCACTGCTTAAACTGATAATTACTTTGAGCAAACAGGCAGCCGGTTCCCATAGAAATGCTTTAATAGAAACGGGCAAAAGTTCTTGTAGTAAAACCTTCAACCTCGCCGCTATAATAAATAAGCCCGGCACTTTGATGAAAATTAACACTAGTTTTGTAAAGAGCACATTGGGGGATTGCAGTCAGGTCTTATCTTTAGTTCCAGTCAACTAGCAATCCTGAAAGAGTTTGCATCATCATCAGAGCAGGCCATTTGATAGGATTCTGCTGCTGAACCTAATCAATCTATGGAATACTGTGGCTGCGCGGTGTAACAAAGCTAAAATAGATTTACAAATGGGGTTTTAGAGGATAAGCTCCTCCACAGGATTACATATTGATTTTAAATATAAAAAGCTTATCATATAAACCATAACTACAAAAATAGTGAACCTATGCATAAATCCTTTTAGAAGAGCACCCACTTCAAACTATAAGCCAAGAATAAATCAAGATGTACAAAATCCGAAAGAAGATCCATTTCTTGGGCAGAAAATGAACACACTACCCCAAGGTGTGCAAAAATGAACTTATCTTTTCTAAGGAGGCATTAAATCTGGAATGAAAAAAAAAAAACCCAGAAAGGAGCGAGAGGAAAGGTAGCTGAAAGTGGTGAGGCATCCCGCCACTCGGCTGCAGAAAAAAATCAGGCTCTGAAATGCAGCACCTTTTTCATACGAGCCGGCCGGCTCCCCGACAGCCAGCCAAAACGCCTTCCCATGTGCGCAAGTTAAAACAAACCTATATTTTCTTTGGTCTGTTAGGCAGGGATTTCAGGCCTTTCTTGGTCGGAGAAGTCTCGGCAGAGGAAAGAGAGGAGGAATACTTTCCAGCTGGAAGAAGGCAGCGCGTTAACTCTCTCTTTCCTATCTCTAGGGCTAAACGGGGAGGGGGGGACACGTATGCCTTTTTTTACCACCCTCGGTCATTCATGTGTTCCGCGTGAAGTGCCGTAACACTCCAAAAGGCTATTCAGCTGCGTATGCCTCCATTTTAGCGGCTGGCTAAGAGGACACCATCTCCACATCACTGAACATTATAACGGTCAGCACCTCCAGACGCCAGCGCTGCCCACACGCTGCCTGTGCAGGCAGGGCAGGCTGGCCGCCAATAAACCGCCTTTATCTGCGATCAGCAGGCTGATACCTTTTGCAAGGCGCTCTTCTTCCCCTCCCCCCCCCCCCCCCCCATCAACTAGCTAAGTAAATTGGTTGATAGATTTTTAAACAGCGCAGTCACGCGTGGAAGACTTACAGCAATTTACCAAAACAGTAATTATCACCTTTCAAAAAGGTTTTTTTTTAAGTTCCAGGTTGGGTTGGTGCCTTCTGCCTTTCTTTTAGACAAACAAACCGGTCCCATCCTGTTATACATATATATTTGTTTTTCTCCTGCTCACGTATTTCAGGTTTGGAACTGGTGCTGGTAAAAGTGCAATCTGTTTTTTCAACTTCTTAGAGCCCAAGCACTCATTAGCAATCGGCTAAAAGGCCTCGGAGCAGACAGTGCCGGGCTGTTGGGCAACCTACGCTTCTTTGGAGGAATCACATTATAAACGGTGTGGTTTTACCGGTGCTTCCCAAAAAGCGCGTCTTTGCACCCCAGCGTGTGTTGGATACAGAAAGGGATACAGCGCTGATGCACACACGGAGAGGCGAGGCGTCACAAACGTGTTTTGAGTTTTCGCAGGCATTTTCTTGGAAGAGTTTCTCCTTTAATGTTTTTTTAGGTAAAAGCAGATAGCTGCTAAAAGTCCTAGCAGACTAATAATCTTATTGAGAGTTAAAATGCTAAATGTGGACTTTGTTGTATAAATAAAAGACCTCAAAAAATAACCAAAATTCTCCAGCGCTTATGTGTTCTCCCTAAATCTCTGTTTACCATACCACCAGTGGCACGAAAAAAAAAAAAAGAAAAAGAGGAAAAAAAAGGGGATTTTCCTGGGTTTTGGAATCCCTCTCTGAACCTACAAGAAGAAATTAAAAAAAAGGACACATTTTTGTTCAAGCCCATGTGTGAATGGCATAGGCTGGCAGACATTCAAAGGCTGCTGCTCGGACGTTCCAAGACAGTAAAACATGTAAGAGACAATTAAACATCGACATTTTGGATTTAAATCCAGTATCTCTTAGCTCCTCTCTCGTTTTAGTGTATTTTATGGTTTAAATATTTCATTAGTAAGATTCCAAATTAATCTGGCTTGTCTCTGCAGAAAGCAGTGCATATATTTATGAATCAAGTTTATCTAAGAATATGGTGAACACAGCCTTATGCAAAAATATATAACCACAGATGATCAGATATGAAAAAACTACCTGCTGCTTTTTTCCTACAAACTTATGCTCCCTGTGAAGTCTCCAAACTAATTAGAATTGATTTATTATGGATCAGGTACCTTATCAGGTGAAGAAAGAAATTACCATGGACAGTCAAAGGGTTGAGAGGTCAATACAGAATAGCAAAATCAATTTGCATTGATTAGACAAAAGGTCCATTTTACAGAGCCCAAAGGATTAACTTTAAAGTAAACATCTTTGAACTATAAGACAGCATTTGTGACTGAGAGGTATAAGCGGTGCAGCATTAGAAAACACTTAAGATATTTAAATAAGAAAATAATGCAAGCAATGGTTTAAGCTATCTGGATGTTTATTTTTTATTATGAATCATTCCCAGGATTACTGTACAATTCACCTGAAAGCCCTATGGAAAGGATGCAATTGTTTCACTTATCCTGTGTGTCAATCTCCCCATGAATTTTCATTCAGGTAAGGTGACTAAACTCTTTCAGAGAAGGGAGAAAATCTGTGCAAAGGACCGCACTAATCCTGGTGTTGCTTGTGATGAAACATTTACTTGGCAAACGTCGTGTTTTACCACCAAAACCGACGAGACCTTTTTTGCCCAGTGAAATACTGTTGTAAAACAGAAGGAAGGAGGCTCCCTTCTGTGGGTCACCCCCTCCATTTTCTGCAGCACTGAAAGCAGAGCGATGCCACAGGAAAGCCAGGAGAACACTACTGCAACAAAAAATAATAAACCCCAGACAAATATTCTTTACCCCCTCATCACTTTGCTTCCAAAGTTTATTCCAAGGAGACCATACTTATTTTTGTCCCGTATCTTTGACACTTTTTTTTTTTTTTTTTTTTCCCACCTGAATAAAACTTAAGAATGGGATCATGGACCCAGGGTATTTGCTGTGTGCTGTCACTTGAAATGATGTAAATATCAGCAGTAATTCTTAACTGTGCTTCAGAAAAGCCTCCATGTTTGGTACTTTCAGGTAGCCACCTTCAGCCGCAAGCATGTTCCTTCCCTCGGTACCCAGCACTGCTCTTACCTTCGATAGCAAGCATTGCTCTTAGCTCCCGGTTCAGCAGTTCGTAGCGCCTTTCTAGGTCATGTTCTTTTTCCCTAGGCAAGTTGCAAAAGTTCATCAATATGTTAATTACTAAATCATTAAACACTTAAAAGAACCTTTAACTTACATTGATTTTAGGACTCATAACCGACTTTTCTCTTTAACTTCAAGCTACTCCAAACAAATGATACACAAACTTAACACCTTGCTCAGGCGGCATATTCAGTAACAGGGCCTTTTCATCTTCTGTAACGTCGGCTTTAACGCTGTCAGTTTAACTCTATTGTGCTACAGGACGTAATTATTTCATGTTCATCCTTGGAGCGGCTGTTGTGGAATGTCCTAAGTATAAAACATTCCCCCAGATCTAATGAACAAATTCCAGCACCAAGATAATATGACACTGGAAGTATTATCCTATATACATTCTGCCCTAATGAACACTGAAAATTAGACATGGGATTAGAAAGCTTAATATTTTGAAGGTAGAATCTTCTGTCAGGTTCAGACACGGTAGGAAATTCGTGAGCACAGGCTCTTCCCAGGGAAGTATGCAGGCATCTACACTAGGTGGCATTACTGAAAGAAATATAATCAAACCGAAAGCATCTGGAAAAGAAGCGCTGAGGGCAGAACGCGTCTAAAAATGAGCAGTGCCTTCTCCCTTCCTTGCCGATGCTAGCAAAAAAAAGTTTGTTTGTCCTCACTTTGCAGTACTGGTGACACCATCACACTGACTGATTCACCAATATCCCTTCAGCAGTCTGGTGCTGCTGAACTAGCAACGGGATTGAGGATTTCTACAAAGCAAGTAGCGACTCAGATTTTGTTCTCTCTTCACATAGTCTTCACCTGCCACATCTGAGGCACAACCCAAAACTATTTGAGCATTTCTAAAATATAATTTTATTCTACTATTGGGCCTTAGGAAATGTAACTGTGCTTAATATTTCTTTATTTTTTTTTTCCACAGCTCTGGCTAATCTTCTGTCATTGCATGCTTCTCATTTTCAAGTCTGAAATATGAGAAAAACAAGTTACTTGATGTGTTCCACAAAGCACTCACGCTACTCACTTTTGAGGGAAATGTTTTGAAGTCTAATGGGAGGACAGAAAAAAGTTTTGCATCTATCTGATGGCTAAATATTTCAGCAAATCATCCTTTTGTAAATAAATGTGTCCATCCATACTTACAGAAGAGAAAGCTGGTTCATTCGTCTTATTAAAGCATTCTTCTTATTAACCAGCATGAACCATTCCTGCATCATAGCTTCTTCTTCTTCTGTGTTTCTTCCTGCCATAGAAAGAATTTCATTACTGAAGTGGCATTCACAAATTGAGCTACATACTTCATTTCAAATTTTGGAGTGTCGGTCTCCAGTATCATTGAGCATTACAAGGCACACTCTCAAATGGTAAAAATATCATATGACTACAAGTCCTGCTCGCTCCATAAAGAAATCTTTGAAAGCAGCCATTCTTCAGCATACGTTTTAGTGTTCTTTATCACGCTGGTACCCTGACCTAAATAAACACCTTTTAAAAAGTACTGTATCTTTTTAATTCTTCTGAAAGAACTATATTGTTCTAACGTTTCCAATGAAAAAAACCTTGCTGCTAAAAGATGTCTGATCATCAGACGCTTCCAAACACCAATACAATCCTTGTGTGCAAGATCCTCTCTGCCCATGCAAACCCAGCGTAGTCAGGATGACGTGGTAGGGATCAAAGTAGCTGCAAAGGAGATGGTAAACCTGAGCCCTTGGCCAAGGCATGGGCACCTGCTCAGCTTCTCTGAGCTTATGGCCGCTCTTCCAGATGATGAGCTGGAAAGAGCTGCTCCTCTCCTCAGCCCACAATCAAAGGGAGCACCTGCACAAATACAAATCATTTTGGGTCCAGGTGCGTAAGGGTCCCCATGTGTGTATGCTTGGACTAGCACACCTTTCCCCAGCCCATGTCCATCACTGCCTCCCAGGCAGGAAGGGGATCAGGACCCTCCAACAGCCTACCTGCAGGCAGTGCTACGCTCTACCGGACTCTGTAAGACTCTACGTTACCACCTCTGTACCATCAGGCCATGTGGGGGAAAGGTAGAAGAGTGTCCAGAAGGCTCCTGACTGTCCTTTCCACGTAGCAGGGCTGCTCAGTCAAATTCCACTCTCTCTGAGCTTAAGGACTAGAAGAAGCCTCATCAAAGTCCTTTGTGGAGACTGCATCTCTGTGGTGACCTGCCGTTCTCATCTCTCAAGTTGAGCTGAGGAGCAGAGGCTATATGGTCCTCGCTGAATTATGAAACTCACACATTTCTTACGGTTAAAATTTATCTGGGAAGAAACCTGGAATAGTGGCAAAGGAGCATAATAAGCTGGGTCTTCTGAGTACTTCTCCCAGCTTTGACACTGCTTCACCAGGAGACTGTGGTCAGATCTCTGAGTTTAAGCGTCTTGTGCGTAATGTAGGGATAATCACCTCTACCAATCTTCCAAGGGGTTCTAAAAGTTAATTCTTTGATGTCTGTAAAGGGCTTTTAAACCTCTGATGCTAGGTGCTGTATGTTCGAGGAAGCTATCTTACTAACTTAAACCAGAAGCTGGAAAGACACCAGAAAAACCAATGTTTTGCTCTTAAAGAAAGCTTTCAGTTTCTGGATGGCAGTGTTTGAAATGCTCACACGTTTGTGCCTGCCACGTGCACATTCACACCCCAACAGCACAGTAGTGTGCAAGCCCAGATCTGCATGGAGAACCACCTCCTCACCTGGCTGTGACCCTGTTGCGTGCAAAGGAAGCTCACGAACCTTCTCCAAACTGTTTGATTCCCCCCACCGTGGCCTGTGGGCTTGATACATCCACACAAGGGAAGGAAAAGGAGATGAACAGGGAAGCAGGTCAGCTTGGGGTGGAGCTGGTGGACCCACACAGTAAGAAAAAGTTATGCCATTTGGCATGCTCCTCTTCCCAATGTAAGACATTCCCCCATATCCACTTATCACCTGGGCAGCTTCTCGTTGATGGAACTGCTCCTAGAAGGGTGCTTTTAGGGTACACGATTCACTAGTGGCAAGATGGGAAGGGCAGAGCGTCCTAAAGTGGGGATTGCCCTGCAGCCTTTTTCCAAGCAGAAGCAGCAGGGTCAACCTCCCAGATGAGGGAGTGATGAAGGAAGAAATTTGTCACGTAGAAATGCTCTCCCTCAAGACCTCCAACTTCTGGTTTTGTGCAGCAAATATTACACTACGGCATTTATAATAATATTCAGCAGTTCAGCACTCCCTCAAAGAGGATTAACACTTGTAAGTACACTTTGCTGTTAAGTTACAGATCAAAGGCATTGCTGTATTGGTCCATCTAACAGGGTCTGCTTTTAGAAGTAGATGATAATCAATATTAGCAACCTTTCGTTGAAGTGCACCAAGTAGCTGAAATTTATTTAGTGAAGAGGACAAGAAAAAGGGGCTAGACTGCTTTTTCTATCCTTGCAAAATGACCAGTCTATTCTGTGACGCATGAGATTGCCACACTGCTGGTGAAAAAAAGTTCTCACAAGCAGACATATGGGGCTATAGTAACATTTTAATCAATTTATGACACTAAATTTGTTGGGTTTGGGGTGGTCTGGGATCTCTGGCTAAAAGATGCCATTATAAACGCAAGCTCTTGCTGCACTTCGTTCTACAAGCCTTGAAAAAGAAACAGCAGACAGAAACGTTTCAAAGGAATTCGACTCAATGGTGGATCAGAACTTGCATTTCATGCCATGCAATTGCAGGGTGAGAACGTAAACTTAAGATATAAATTCTTTCTATTAGTGCATTCCTCCTAAACAAAGTTAGTTGCAACATGTAACGAGAAAAGATCTAGGTAAAGCCTGGAGCTGTCGGTTCAGATCTGAACAGGTGCCTATCCTGGTATTTCCATGCTGACAGCAAAGTACACTTAATATCCATAGAATAGGCTAGTTTAAAAGTGAGTTAACAAAGTCTTGATTGTTTTTACAGAATTTTTAATCCAGTTTTGTATTCGCTTTGGACCCATGTGATGCCCTGACACCGGTCATGTGATATCGGCTGCGATAGGCACAAATCCACGGGCAGCAACAAAAGAAGAAAGAGTAAGAAAGAAAAAGCTGAGAAAAAGCTTGCCATTTGGAAAAAGGCCAATTGTACCCTGGCGAAGGCCTTTTTGATCAGTGAAATGACACATGTGTGCAATATTAATAGCAGTCAATGCTGATATTTTATTTGTTGGCTGACAGCTTTTAAATTCTTGCACATGGAGCTGAAAACTATTCTTCCCAGGCAAGCAAAACAAAGATAAATTCCCATATATATAAGAAATTTAAATAACACTTTTCAGCAAATACAGTGCCATTAGCACATTACTTAATTTCATATACAGCCCCCGTCCTTGGTGGAAGGATGCACATGAGACACTTTCAACAAAGAAAACCTGAGTGTTGCTATTGCAGTGATACTGCAAGCTAAACTCACATTTACAATTTCTAAATAAAAAAAATAGAAAAAGCCTTTCTTCAACACAGTTTAACTCTGTAAACGCCTGCTGCTGCTGGGGTTGTTTTTGTTTCCACTTTCCAAGTGTAAAACAAGTATTTAATTGACTTGCTACAAATGCTTGAAAATTAAAATTGGGAAAATATCTGTGTTATTCTCAGGAAAAAAAATACTGTACAGATTATTTAAATGAAGCAAAAAAACATGTTTGAGAACAAATTGATCCCATGCATGCAAACCCCTTATCTGAGCCAGTACAAGATGATGAAAATCTATAAATAGCCCACAGATCTTAAATTTTTTTCCATAATACATGCATTACACTACTGTTTTCGATAAAAAACCACCACCACCAACAACAACAACAAAACCCTTTTAAAGCTAGTAAGTTGGACCATTACAAATTAATCCTGACTTTAATAACTGGTTAAAGACCCCTTCAGCTTTATAAGTAACAAAAAATATTAAAGCCTGTGATCACAGCGAGCTTTTCTCATTTCTCCTCTAACCATTTGTTATTTAATCCAATACTAGTAATCCAATTTGTCCATCAGACTTTTAAAGGGCAGAATGCAACTTCCCCAGCTTAGACACTTTTCAAAGTACAATATATTTTTCAAATGAATGCTGGATGTTTCATTTTTTCCCCAACTGTTCCTAGCTCTAATGTATGAGGGAAAAAAAGAACAAGATGAACATTGTTCGTACTGATTAAGTAAGAGCTCATTAAAGAGCTGTCAGTGCCGTACTTTGAATATGCATGAAGCATATAATCAGATCTAGTACCGTCACTAGAGGAGAATACGGTAAGTACAAAGGATTGATTTAATTACTTAGAGTGGGCTGTGGTGGTAAAGCAGTCTTGTTAGCGCAAAAAGAAAAGGAGGTTGTATTCTGGCACGGTTAGGGGAAAAAGGCAGTTTTAGCTTCTGCCACAATACCTAATCTCAGGATAAAGCACTTTACATTGTAGCTTAAAATGAAGACTGTCAGTTTTCTAAAAAGACCAGAATGCATCTTATCTTGTTTAACCTCACCTGGTTAACTATCTAGCAGAACATATTCATTCTCTTTAACACATAATTATGCTTATACCTTTTTATCCTATAGCTCAATAATGACTTCTGAAAACAGTCTTCAAATAAAAGCGCGTAGTGCTGCAAACAGCATATGCATGCAAAATGATCGCTAAGAGATTTGAAAAATGCAGAACCAGAAACTACAGTAAGTACACGCGCCTTTATATAAAAGGACAATACAGCTTTTAATGTCGGACTTTATTAGTAGACAGGTTCTGAGGAGGATTTTGGCAAGGTTTCTCTAATTTGTTTTTTTCCCTCTCTTCCTTTCTGCTTTATTTTTTTAAGTTCTTGGGGTTTTTTTTGTGTTTTGTTTTTTGTTTTTTTTTTTTTTTGTAATCAATACATTCTTGTTTTATTCTTCCTTTAGGAATCCAGGGGAATTCTCTCACAGTAACTCTCAGTGCAATTTTCTAATTTCATTGTCTGGCTTGAGTGGTGAGGGATGCGTGCTCTATTCTTCTCTTCACTTGACATCTACCAGAACCCTCCTCAATGATTAGGAACAAGCCCAACACGAAGCCTGGAATAGCACAAGACACTAAATTCTGCCCTCAGATACGACAAACTCCTACTGACTTCCGAGTTGTGATTTCTGTGCTCTAATAAATTCTGCACAGGATTCAATCAAGGCTGCAGCATAAAGTTTGGTGATTTTGTCCCTTACTGGGATAAATTTTAATGGTAGCAAAAATAATGATATCCAGGATTTTAATGCTAGCAAAAAACTCCCCCCAAAACCCTTTCTTTTCTCCTGTGGTTCATCACATATACTCAAATATGTTACTGCCTGTTACTCAAAACCAACTTGGGGCAATTTTCATCTGCAATGCTCAAGAATTACAAGCATGTTTATGTGTTACCAATTTTTGCCAACAATATAAACGACTAGCTTATTTTAACGTTGTACAGCTTCCAGGGAGTCTTTTAAAAATACCTTTTCCTTCACATTCTTCAGGATTTCTGTTTACACTGTAAGCTAATTATATGTTAAATATTTAAATAAGAAGCATCTTGACAAATGTCTCTTCTGAATCAATTTGAAAAAACAATTTTTTTTTCCTTTCCTGCTAAAAATAGTTCCAAATATACTTATAAGTACACTTATACTCAGCCAGCTATCAGTATGTATATATGCCATTAGACCCATTATTTTTAAGCCGTTTGGGCATCTAGTCATTAGATAAACCCAATATGGATTAACATAGTAAACTTGTATATTGCTAAGAAAACAGAGGAGAAAGTGCTATGAAGCACTGTGAATACCATTTAAAAGGAAGAAAAAGCAGCAACATGTAGGGACAAGATTAGTTTACAGTATAAATGGATGAACACAGTAACTCCTCTACACTTTATACTGTTGTAAATCTGTCAAGATAAGCCAATAGATTATTATTTTTTTAAAAAATCCTTAAATGTAAATGTATTTAGCTGTTGTGCAAAAGTGAATTACAACCCACGGAAGATAAATAATGAAGGGTTTCTATCAGCATCCCAAACCAGCCCATTCAATCTGGCAAGAAATAACAGTTTAACAGAAATCACTTTGTATGCCATCTTAAGCAGTAATTGTTTTTAAATTTTATTTGCACTGTGTATAGTGTGTGTGCCATGGTGTCATGGTTAAACACAGAAACCTCCCCACGTCTCCCCATTTACCTCAACAGAACTACATGAAAAACAACCTACTTAAGACAGAGCCCATTCTTCACCCATTTGCTGATGTTTACACACAGTTTTAAAATAGAATAGAAGCAGCTTTCTTCACTCAACACACTTGGGTGAAGAGGCCAGCAGGAGAATGCCAGCACATGTGAACTGGAGTGGGGTAAATAATGACAAAAACTGGCCAACTTCGCTCTGCTCCTCTTTCTGGGCTATTTGTTAGTTGACAGAAGCTAGATGACCACCGAGAGCCATCCAAACACCAGCAAATTCCACAAATTTAACAGAAAGGTCTTTTGAAAACGTACCCCAACGCCTTTATTTGCCTGCTGAAAAAAGAAAGTTGCATTCGCCCAATCATGGGGACGAGTTTTTACGAGTTTCTCTATTAGGAGCGACCGGACAGATTGGCTTGTTTATCTGAAGAACATGAATAGCAAACAAAGAATAGTTCTAGGATGTGTCTCATCTTGTCTTGTAAGATCCTGGGGAAATTCACTGAAATTGAAGGTGGTGTGTTTAAAACCAATAAAAAGAATGATCTTTCCTCAAAGCCTCATCATTTACCAGTAGAACTCATCACCATGAGGCAATGTTGAAACTAAGAGCTCAGCAAGAATTAAAACCAGGTTGAATGTTGAATACGGAAAGGCAAAGCTGTAGCAATAAATATTCAAACAAACAAACAAAAAAACATGGGAGGTAGGAATTGGATCCTCTTGCTTCAAGATATGAGCTAACTTTTAATTTTTAGAGGTTAAATGAAATGTTCCCTGGGGCCAGGTTAGTCTGTAACTGGCCCCTGCAGCGTTTCTTCCCTCTGCCTGGGTTGAACCCGTACCTGTCCCTCTATGGGACCGTGTCCTAGACTAGACCGCAGGGCTGATCCGCTGTGGCAAGTACAGCTTTACTGAAAGGAAACATTGGAAGGGATGAGAAGCAATGCTGGGTGTTTTAGCTGACCAACCGCACATCGCTAAAAAGGGCTGATGGAAGGTCTCAAACCCTTCGAAGTCGATGGCGGACTTCTCACACGTTTTAATAGTCTTTTCATCTCACTGCTGTGAACACCTTATACAGATACGAGCTCTTGTTTTTAATGCAAGTTACTGAACGTAACACATACTTAAGCAGAAAAGCCTATATTCACAACAGATGTTCTTTGTAAAGGAGAGGTTACATGAGACCTGCCACAAAACCTGTCCGACAACTCAAAGCTATGGTGAAGACTTTTAAACAAGTAGTGATTCACAATTTTTCACTGAGTGACACTGAGGCAGCCCAAGAGAGACCTATTTTCTAAAAAAATCACCCTCCTCTGATGTCAAAGGGTCACCTTTGGTGGAAAAAGTCAGATTTTTGGTTAAAATAGTTCTTCAAAGTCCTCAGTGTCAAAACAGAGCCTGCAGTAGGCACCTGACAGCATGAATGGATGGGCTGCTCCACCTTGAGCTTCAAGCCTCCCATTTCAGATAACCATGTCCAGCTTTCTTCCAGAATACTTCCTTTTAGTGAACGAGGACCTCCTTCGTTATTAAAAATCACTGAAAATGAACAAGAATAGCCACCAAGAGACAAACAGGATGGGACTGTTGTTTAGATGACACTGCAGAAGAGCTAGTAGCAGATGAAGCCCTAGCACAATTTTCTGAGTCTGAAATGGATGGGAAAATGCCTACGGAACATTAGAAAGGCAAATTTATGGCCACTAACTTGCTGCCTGAGAGCAGTTGAGAAGGAGACATTGATGTCCACACAATGGAGTCTCATAAAGGTAGGTAACGACTGCCAAGAATCTGCCAGGCAGAGTTACATTGCAGTGCATTGTCTGACTATTTCAGCCCCCAAAAGTACTGTAACCCTAACGAAACAGAGCTGCTGCCAAGGGAATGCCTTTATCACAAGCACACATCAAATTAGCTTAATATTGAGCAGGAAACTTGTAATTTCTTTGGCTTCTGAAACATAGTAAATCAGAGAGGCTATTTAAAATTTTGAGCGCCATGTAAACACAAGGTCAGGGTTCTGACCATATCTCAGCACGTGCAAGGATTTATTCTACCTGGAGTGGGACTGACTCACAGGAAGACAAACATTTGTGGCCTGCAGGCTTGGCAACCTAAAATTATCACAGGACAGAAACTTCCACAAAAGACGAATTGCCTGAAAGATTGCTGATTTTCTCTACATGACGAGTCAATACAGTGGCCACTAGAAAATAACAGAAAATCCAACAGAAACAGAATGCCGGGGCTTGATAAAGATTACGAATATATTTTAAATGTGGAACCACCAATCCAGATAAAGAAAACACACAGTTTGTGGCCCAAAATTGAGACAACAAGAGGTGAGATTCAACTGAAACACCTCCTGTAAGAAAGTGATGCTTTCTGCCTTGATGACAGTGCCTGCAGGGATCCTAGCACTGAGCAGAACCAACATTTGTCCTTTAGCACCTTCTGGTATTCTTTGTACCTAAAGTTTCTCACATAGCACAACTTCAGAAGAAGCACAAGCTTGGGAAAAGTATACATCAGACCTTTGCTTGCAGCACAGGAAACATGCACTGCTAACTGATACGCTCAAACCTTTGAAGTTACGGAAAAAACAGTAGCTCACGCTTGGAAATCCACCAAGAAGGGGATGATGGTCCAGCAGATGAACTATTTCGCTTGCAGATTGACAAGTACAGTTGGATGCTTTATTATGAGTGACAGCAATTTAGTCCTCAGATCAAGGTGCCTGTTTACTTGCAAAATAATGGCTGGGTCAAGAGTCTGAAGTAACCTTAAAGTTGTTGGATTGTGCTCTGCTAGGCAGGATATTATCTCATTTTTACCAAATGTTGCCTTACTTCCTTCACAACATAATTCTCGTGGAGCTGGCAAGGGGCAGTGGACAGTATAGAATGACTTCTTTAATGGACAGGGCTGAATTTAACCCAACAAACTGCCTGCAGTGAGATGATGGTTGGCGATGAATGTGACCTTGTATCAGTGTTAATGAAGACGCCTGCTCTTACTGGGAGTTGGCATGTTTGTACTTCTGGGATCCAAAGCTTTCCAGGGCTAACTGGGCAAGTTTTCAGCTAGGTTGAGGTGTCCTGGGGCCCCACAGTTTCCAGTTTTGAGAGAAAAGATGGGTTTGGTGGTAAATGAGAAAAAAAAAAAAACCCCAAGAAAAAAGAACAGGGCTTTCTGCAGACTGCAGTGGCATCATGGGCCAGGAGCCCCAGGGTGACCAAAGTGCCTTTCTCCTCGCCTTGTCTTTACAGACAGGCACTGATTGCAGAGAAAGCTAACTTTCAGGCATAAGGCCAAAGACTATGCCTACCACATGAAAGAGCATTTATATTGCAATACCACAAAGAAAGATGGAAACCAATTAAAAGAAGCAAGTGTCTGTTGGGTCTTGCAAGACTTTTGGAAGGCTCGCAAGCCTATTCATAGCACCTAGGGCTCTCCCAGAGTAGCCTCCTGCTACGTGGGCAGCACTGCACTCGGGCTCTCTTCTTCAAGTTGGCCTCAAGTACTTTGTCAACAGGTTCTTTTGAGGCAACGATGAGGCTACAAGCCAGGGATGTGCATGAGAGGAGGCCGACTTATCATTCAGTCCTTTCAGTCAATCACAATTCTATGTTACTTTGAGAAAAAAATAAATACGGTCATTGTTGGTGCTGAGCTGCTTTAATGATTTTGGCTTGGGAAGGCTGAACACGCACATTGCTCACATCTGATCTTGGAAAGGCCTCCTCCTGGGAACTTGTGCCTAACAACACCCAGATCTAAGACTGAAGAGATGTGGTGAATTAGAGAGTCAGAACTGTGAACTCTGGAGGTTTGGCATGGTGTGTTCATTCTGTGGGAGCTCCTCAGCTGCAGAAATGCTGGGTATTTGGAAAAGCATGGCCAGACGGTCTTCCTTTACCAAAAGCAGGTCAAGATTGCCTCATAGGAACGAACTGCTGATGGGAGGTAATGGAAATTGGAGAGGAAAGAGTTTGCCAGCAAGAGACTGTGGAGGCAACACGACAGAAGGGAAATTGGAGAAAGGTTGACAAACCTCAAGAACTCAAGAAGTTCTCAGTTGCTCATAAAACGCATGATTCTGGCAACTACAAAACCAATAGCTGTGCAGAAATTTGTGTATGAAAGATCTGGACCCTGAAGACTCGTGTCAGAAAAATAGCTTACTAGTGTGCCAGTTTATTTGCATTAACAAATTTTAATGAATAGTTTTGCACTGCATGGATTCAGTACCAGCAGGCATTTCTATAGAGCTCTGCGTGCTTCAGGTCAGTCAAGTCACAGTTGGATGCAACGTAGAAGCACAGTTACCGTATTGTAAACGAGACCTTGCTCATAAAGTCATTGCACTTCTTTCACCCAGGGTTTTGGCAGTTGCCAAAACTCCCATTACCATAACCCTGGCAGCAAGTTAACAATCCCCAACACTGAAGAGAGAAGCATCTCATCAAGTGCTTTGTAATATTGCTTTGCTTCAAAAAAGGCAGTTAACGACCAATGCATAGTTTTGTGAACTGTTATCATGTTACAATAAAAATCACTAACTCTTGTGCTCGCGTCAAAAACCTTTTCTTCTGTCCAACATAAACTACTATTAGTAATATCCTTCTAGCCTCCGAATTGTTAAGATTTTCCAACAGGGAATGCTCACAAACTGGCACCAGCAAAAACTCAAAGCAGCATCACATACACATCATTCACATATTCAGAACTTTCTGAAATGCTTTCACTCACTTTTTATGCTAATTGTAAAAAGGTTGATGGTAAAGATGTTGTTTTCAGCAATACTTTTAATCTTTCTACCTTGCCAGAACTGCTGCTGTTACACCATCCTTTCTCTTGCTTTGCTTCAGCATGGGCATCGCTGTCTTTCACAATATGGTTGGACAACTCTCTACCATCTCGTAGTTTGGCAAGTTTTCAGTTCACCTGAGACTGATCATGCTGAGCTAAGCAAAACACTGGTGTATATGGAAAGTATGTCTGGCAAACTGCTATAAAAACTATGGTGTTATTAACGCATTCTTTCTGATTTACATAAGAGATGAAAATATGGAGAGACCGTGATGATTTCCCCATCTAGCTACAACTTTCTTCTTACGTATATGCACAGATATTTTTCACATTGGTTGCTAGTGAGCCTGAAGACGGTGACAAAAAAAATTTTTAAACGGAGTTCATGTCTCAGGCAAAACTGAACATTCATAATTTTCCTCCCCAAGCCCTGACACTGGTGAATACAAATCTGCATTTACTTTTGAAAATTCCAAAGAGAATTGTTTTTAAAAGGCAAAACTTGGCTTAGGGAGTTGGATGCCTCCTCCTAGCTTACCCCTCCCCCTCCTCCAGCACAAATTTGTATCGCAGACTGGCCAACCCCAGTAAGAAGCATTCAAGACAGTATAATACAGACTGGTAAATACAGCTCAACAATCAGGTTTGTGAAGGTGCAGAGCATATAAGGGATTTATTTTTGATAGTGAATCTATACACATATACATCATCAAGCCCCCATTGAGAAGCAGACCACTCCAAGTGATTAATACAGCTAAAGGGGGCAGATAAGAGATCAATGACAAAAATCATCTGGTTAAAAAAAAAAAAAAGTAAAAGGTGTTACATTAAAAGGGCTTTTACTTTGCATGTGAAACAATACCAAGAAACCTGTATTTTAGCACTTGTACTCAACAAGCACTCCAAAGTATGCCGGGATGAGAACAGAAACCCATCCTTTCTAATAATCTTGTGACAAAAGCTAAAAGACATCATCCTATTAACTAGTGATCTCAACTGCTAATGCAGAGTACTTCCTGGTGCCTTTTATGTAGAATGCCGCTATTAAAAAACCACTAAACATTCACTGTGAACAACACAGAATCATTCATCTTTTATCAGCATCTCTTGTTAGAGGAGTATGAGAGGGGCTGAAGGTGTCATTGATATTATAGAGTGGAAATTAATCAGAAATTTTTCTCATATTTTCCTCATCACACTCATTTACTTTTGTACAAATTTACCCCTGCTAAAAAGTTCATACCCAGCCCCCTGTTGTACGCTTTTAAGTTGAGAATATTCAACGAGCGCGTCAACTGAAAGGCACCAGGTCCTAACACAAAAAGCATTCGAAATTCTCATTTAGTTGTCTTTATTTTGCTAGCGCCATGTGGTCCTTGAAGATGTAGAAAACACGGGAAGCCGAGTAAAGATCAGAGCAAGCTCATTAGCATTCTGACAAAATTGGAGTGGTGGAGATGTATAGTTTGCCTAGTTTGTCGTTTTGAAAGCTACTGGTGGTAAGCTTTCTATTTCATTGTGCTTTTGTCTTTTTTGGGGGTTTTCAACGCAGCGGGGTGGTTGTTAGCCTAGGTTTTCACAGTGCATTGTGGGAACCTTGCCTGCACATTCAGCCTATATAGTATCATTTGAGTTCAAGTCAAAAAGTGGTGGGTTGTTTTTTTTTCTTCTATTTATTTCATAATCACCTATGCTAATGCATAATTGTTGTCTGGCTGTTAAAACCGATCCTGCCTGACACCTGGTTTATAAAGTTAAAAAAACCCCAAAGAACAAAAAACCCCAAATAAAATAAACTCTGAGCTGTATTTTAAAAAAACCCCTCTTTTAAACATGTTGCTAGTTTTCTTCAAAAGACAAGATAAGAAGAAATTAATTTAAATTCCACTGTTTACAATAAACTAGAAATGAATTTGAAACAGATCCAGTTGATTAGAATTCAAAAGAAACTCTTTCACCATATAAGATTCCCAATTCTATTTCAGAGTCTGTTGAAGGAAAGACGGGTTTATATGCGCCAGAATTATGTAAATAATGAATTACCTCTTAGAAGACCTAAAGAAGTTATTACTGTGGTCATTTGATTTATTTTTTTATTATTTTTTTTTTCCTAAAACATAAGGCTCACTTTGAAGGGCTAAAAGGGCTACATTAATGCTGCTATTCGACATGAATGTTTCCAAGTTGCAATGAAATGGATAAAGGTCTTTTTGGATGAATTTATCTGCTAAATCCTTGTGGCTGCCCTCCTATCTCGGATGATGACCCAAAAGAATGTCAACAGCTCATTTCCCAGAGCTGGAAAGAGTCACTACGCAAACCATAATCCGCATGTTCTCAAAGAACCGTTTTAAACATTACATTTCACAAGCTGTTTAAAGAGCTTTTTTTTTTTTCCCCCTCTCATCTCCACTATCCTACCAATACTTTGGACATCAGCGCTTTGGAAACGAGGGCTTTAACAAAGTTGAAACGTGACTTTTTAACATAGTGTGTGGTGGGTCATGCATATGTGCACAGGCGTACACGCACTGAGCAACACGTGAGCGCCCATGGATTCACAAGCGCTCTACATTCACGTCTCTTAAATTCTAACCACACTAGGGCAGGGACAAACAAATGCTAGGAATCCAAATATAATTTACTCACTGGATTTTTTTAATATAATGTGTGTCATGCTGCCAAAATCGCAGATATCTCTTTAGTAGGAAAGGATAAAGCCTGGCTTGAAAGGAGTTACAATGGTCTAGATTTTGATACAGTGAATTTTACAATGGAGTGGGGACTGAAGATTTATTTACTTAGCAAGGGGGAAAGGATAAACAAATATTAAGAGAAAAAGACACTTTATAGAAAACCTTCAAAATTCTTTCTTTTTGTCATGTGCTTGGATAGCATCATTATTAGTATCATCAAAACAGACTAAGACCTGCAGCCTGTCTCTGCTGATCAAGAAAAGCAAATGGTCAGGCCAAAAAGGGAACACTGGTCTTTAAAGCAAAACAAAACAAAAGTACAAGGAGGTAAGCATCTGAAGACAGAAAGCACCTTGATACCCCCACAGCCATGTGGACTGACGTATCTTAAGTCATATTTAAAATCTAATTTCACTCTGTGCCCATGTGAAATACATGAAATTTCATCACAGGAGATGTTGCAATGGTTAAGCTATACATGAAGAACTATATTCCTTCCCCAACTAGAAATAACCACCCAGCCCTGAGAATTAAATAGCAGGTGTTATTTTAAGCTTAACAAAAGGCAGAATTTTGCCAGCTCCGAGATGCCACTTTTATTTCAAATCTGCTTTTAATCACTCAGTTCCTTTTCACTCAGGTTCCAACTCCCAGCATAAGCAAATAACCTGGAGACTGTTATCCACACGACAGTAAAGGCAACTGAATTATTTTCTATACTTTGCAATGTGCTTATAGCTGCAAAATTATTTATCTCCTTCACTGCATTCTACTACGAAAGTTTCCTCCAGAAGAATCACCAGGACCCGCGATATCAAATTAGAGGGCAGTCAGGAGTGTCTAAGTCCAGCTTTAAAACAAATATTATAACAATTACTTAGCCATATGGAAAATAGGGTATGTCTTTCCTGAAAGCTTTTATACATTTTCTATCTCAAATTTCAACTTCATTAGAAACTATTTCTGACTAGCAAGCTGCAAGATTGCTAAATATCTAACTGTTAACTCACCATGAAGAAAGAGACTCTTTTGAATGGCAGAACTTTTCCAAGATGCAAATGAACAATAATCTAATTTCGACAGTAAATTAACTGAAGGATTCATTTTAATATGTTTCAAAGTCTCTGAAATTAAGTGGCAGTTGCAGCCTATGCAATACACACACATACGTGCACCCGCGCTCACGTACGCATGCTACCACAACACCCCCGCTGCACCCCACTCCCATCTTCAGAACAACTCACATTGTACTTATGTTTAGGTTCCTATGACTTAAAGGCCAGATGTTTCACAAATGACCAACAATTGGAGGTTAGAATAAATTAATGACTGATTTCTGAGCTTTGATGGATTTAAGCATACTTCTTTTCTCAATGTGCCATGTGAATGTTCGCCCGTTAAACTTTTTTTTTTTTTTTTTTTTTTGACAAGTGAGGCCACCCGGCAGAAAACAACTGATGCAAAACCCAGGAGTAATCCCTCTGTTTAGTTCAACACTGTGGTTAGCCTTAACACTGCCTCTATTATCCAATGGATTTAGAGAAACTTTCATTTATTTGTTGGCCTCAGTCTTCCAACTTTGTTGCCTTCTTAAAGGACCCAAGACCCATTCCTATGTAAATACATTTGCATAAGGCCACAATGAAACTTTCTGGGACTCGGATTAAACTTGCAGAACTAGATAGCTGCGCTGCGCATATTTGTGATCTTCACGTAAGTACTTTCACAAATACATACGAGTAAATGAAGCTGATGTCAACTCTCACTACAGGAACGCCTGGAGCTTAAAAGAAACGCTCCGTCATAAACTACGGACCCAAAGCCCTGAACGCTGGAACAACTGGCAGACACAGCGCCCAAATGCGAAATTACAATACATCTAACGAACAAAAAGGCCTTTTCATTTAGGAGCTGTTAAGATTAGCACTTTATTTGCCACAAAATGTCATCTTCTCTCATAGCCTCTTCCTGTTCTGGTAGGACAACAGGATCCCTGTTCCAAAAGTGATGATTCATAGCTACTTGGTTTTTCTTTTTTTTTTTTTTTTTTTTTTCTGGCTGCCTCTGTTTACAAAGAGTACCTAGGGTATAACGTATTATTATATACTGCACACAATACAGCCTTCTTGCAGCCAATTCAAATATAAAACTTTGCATCCAGCAAGTCTATTAACAAACAGCACCAGGATTAATCCCTGCAATTACCACCCCCAAAAATGCTGGTGGATGCTTAGTGCAATTTCGTCCACTCTCACAAACAAAATGCCAATACCTTAAAGGTTTGTGTTCTGTGAGAGAGGCATGATGGACCTAAAGTATATACTAAGGACTGGTTTTGTAATTTCACTGGCACTGATGACTGTGGGCCAGGAATTGCAACTCAATATATTCTTTTGGTATGCATTTAAGGAGATAGCAACTCCTTCTAGGGGCTCAACGAACACAGATATCTAATTCCTTGTTTTGCAGTAGTCTGTTTTAATCTAGTTTAAAAAGCTTTGTATACATAACATTTTTTTTAAAAAAAACCCCACATTATAGCATAATTTAAGTCCACTACTACAACAACAAAAATAATGAAGCCAAATATACCAAACTTAATCACAGACAAAAATACACTGGCCACTAGAAGTTGAATTGGGTAAGTGGAAGCATGTTAATGAAGACACTGGCACAAATAATAACCAGTTCTGATTTACACTTTATTTTCCTTATTGCTGTATGGTAAGCCTCTGCTGCCCCGTGTAAATACCATATACAAGCCCATTTTCTCTCATTGGCCTAAGCACATCAATACAAGAGCAAATGAACTACCAAAGTGCCCTAATTAACAATTTTGCAAGTGAATGCAGACATCAGTGCCACACTGCAGCCATTAAAGTCTATTCCTTGCCATATCTGTTTCTGTTAACATTTCAATAGACCAATTAAATGACCTTTCCCCCCCTCAAACTCAATTAAGCTATCTGAACATCAATTGATAACTTACCATGTATTTATGCAAAATGTGCAAGCAAGAGATTCATTTTTTTCAATCCTAATGATGTTTTGAAGAAAAGAAAACTATCTTAACTATCCTGTCCTGGTATTCCATGGAGAGGGGGCCAGGGATGGGATTGCCTCCCAGGGGAGCCTGGTGGGCACGTTGGCATTGTGGCAGGCGGTTTGGAGAAAGCAGGTGTGAGGCAGATATTCTTCTTCCATGCCATTTGGTCCATACGAGGCAGCTGCCTTGGGAGGTCAAAAGAAAGCGGAGACAGCCAGCTCTTTCAGCTTGTTGGAGTATCACATCGCTGGGTCACAGCCAGCACACTGGTAGGTGGCACAGGGTCACATCAGCCAACTTGTAGATATCCAGAATTGTCGCTTTTTTCCTGATTTTTTTTTTCCCCCTCCCCCCCACCTTGAGTTTTTACATCTTGTTCTAGAGTGGAAAATCAAAGGGGTGCCCCAACGCATGCATACACCTTCCTGAGCACCACTTGGTAAGGTATGACATTTGACTTCAGCCTTCCTGCTCCATGTTAAAAGAGGTGATTTGCTAACATTTGCATTTTCCCAAGGGGCTTGCCACACCCTGAATCTGTTTGTCACAAATTCAGCCGTCTTGAGCCTTGTGCGGAAGGAGTTAAAGGCAACAGTGAATTCTTTGCTCATGTTAAAGGCTAGATAAGGGTCAGTGTCTCCTCTTTAAAAGCCCGGCCTTTGCTTCTCAGCACAGGTAAAGTTTCCCCCAGGGTGTGTAGACAGGGACTGAAAGCACGGTATTTAAAATAAGACCATCTCAATCTAGGACAGAGACATTTTGATGCTGCTGCTGCGACTAATTTAGGTGAGAAATATAAATTTCTTGGCTTCAAGAATAAAAAGAATGACAAATTTTCCAGGAAAAATAAGGAATGAATATTTCTTTAGGTCATTCAGAGGAAAGCTTTGGAAGTACCTATTCCCTCTCAGTAGACTTTTTCAGATACAGAAAAAGCTCTTAATTCTAAACTAAGTAGAAATCAAGCAGAAAACACAGAAGGGGAGGGAGGTATAAATTGTTTAGCCTTCGTGACGTCTCAAAAAAAAAAAGTTAGACCTGAACAAATTAAAAAAAGCACTAAGCCCCAAGAGTAATCTTTCTTAAATTAAGAAAAAAAGTAAAAAGAAGCCAAGCTAACAAACCTACCCCAGATCTTTTTCAGAATTCTTTGAAGATGGGTAGGAGAGAAAATGAAGATCCAACTCTAACAATTCTATTTGAAGTTTTAGTTTGAATCCCTTAAAAAAAAAAAAAATTCTAGTGGCACCCTGGGATAGTTCAACAAAGGCCTGGTTTCTGGGGAAAAAAAGCATTGTCCCTTTCAGAATGTTAATCTGGTATATCACTTGCTACTACACCCCAGCATGTACTTTTGCTCATATCGACAATTAAAAGAATACATTTATTAAATAGTCTTATCACTGGATGTTATAGCTTGTAATTCATGCTAACTAGATAACCAAAGTAAATTTTATTTAAATTCTCATTTCTTTATGAAACTTTGTAGATGGTGCATATCTCATGATTAACGGACAACGTCTAAAGCATCCCGTCCTCTAATCTTCCTAAAATCCCTTTTCATCCGATTGTTTAAGACTGCTTGAAAGGCTAACACCAAGCCTGACTACTGCACATTTGGGGGGAGGGGAGCCTCTGTAGGTTAGCTAATTAAACTGTTTGTCTTCTGAAACATTTAACTGGCTTTAGAGATTATTCTAATTAAGAATGATGTTAGATGTATTTTTTAATGTAGCTATTAAAATTAATCATAATCCAGCAATCTCATGTGCTGAACTATGTAAATAGAGATGTGCTTGAAATCCTGCTGCATTTTCTTTATTTGGGAGCAGATCATTATGGATTCTATGAAACACGCATCAGTACCAATGTAATTTTTAATTAAGAATGCCTTGAGAAACTATAACTTTTACTCCATATTTATGAACGGTAAATAACTAACCTCAGCACAGCCAGGCACTACAGTGTTTCCCAAGTAGTCCGACTACGATAGGGGAATATTAGCTCTCATTCAACCTGTACATCTTTTTCTCTCTACTTTGCAGACCGTTTATTCAACTGAAGTGAAGGAAATCCATTAATTTTGGAAGGTCTGCAACTTGGCAATTGCAACTTCTCGTGCTTTTCTTTACTAGATGTACAGCAGAGCTTTCACAAATATTGCTGGCAAGGAATTTTAAGAACAGAGACCACATAAAAAAGTTGGCATTCAGACAGAAAGAACGGCTGGGGCTAGAAGCCAATATGTAAATTGGTTAGTTAAAAAAAATAAATCTATTACGATTTTCTCCTTAAATAATTAAGAAAACAAAACCAAAACAAGAGAGAGAAACAAATGAATTATGATTGCAGCACACACAACAGGCAGCCTCTATCAGAACTCAGAAGGGTATTATACTCTAAACACTTTTTCTTCCCTTACTGCTGAAAGATTAATACTGGTTATCCCATTAAAGTTGGTAAAATGCCATTCTTGTGTCTTAAAGCTCTAGCATTGGAGGTCAAGAAGTGTATGCTGCTTCTTACAAGGCTAGTGTGGATGTAATCTTCCCAAAGTTACAATAATTAATGTTAAGCTTCTTTAGCAATACGTTTCTGAAAGAACTTGCCTGATAATATACTTAGAGCCTGGCTAGCTGTTTGTGTTTCTGAGCAAGAAATGTATTCTATGCTGCTCACGTACTTCAGCTTAAATCTTTAGTCAAACTAGGGTGATGATGAGCAGTTTGACTTCCAAGTAGAAATAATATTTAAATTTGCAAAGGTGAAACATTTTGGGTGTAGGGAAACCAGGGGGCACAGATACTACTTTCGAATGCTTACTATCACTAACCTGACGGAGGTGTGTACTGTAGAGCTATATGGGTCTATTTTAAGATACCCATTCCCTAAGAGAAAGCTGCCTGTACAGGTGCAGTACATTTATTAGAAGGCAATCTATGGCAATTGCAAAAAAGCCACCATTGAAGGTCTGCGCTCAGCCTGTACATTACCATTCCGTACAAAAGCCCTCTGCCCCATGTGCTTCAGCTTGGAAGCTGTGGTTATGAATGAAAACAGGGAGTTCAAGATTAGATCTCCTCCTGCTCTAAAACTAAGATAATTTTATTTATTTCAAGCAAGCTACCTCCTCTTCTGCCATCTCAGGATTTGGCACTTCATGTCTCCGTTAGCAGTCTGGGTTACAGCAGTATTTCCGAGTCATCCCACAAGTAATGAAAAATGTATTTTTCTGAATGCATGGACTTTGCTGCAACATTTTTGAATGCCACCTCTATATTTCATACTTCTACTTGGTGGAAAACTAACAGACAAACACACCTCACAGGTTAAAAACTAAAGGCCATTTCTGCAAGTAGAGTTGTGAACGAGAGGCCCAAGAAAGCCTGAGCTAAGACGCTGTAACTGAACGGAGCAGAGAATCTCATCTGCACCTTTGTTTTTGTCTACAGCAGGAAAAACAAATCCTGACGACACGCATGTATTTATCTATTTGCTTCCATTTTCAGGCCCGTGAATGCAAGCTTTTTCTCTGGGCATAACGGCTTGTTCTGGTAGAAGTTCTTTTTGTCTTTCTATGCAGATTTTAATGCAACAGCATAGGTAGAAAATTCACTCTTGAATGAGTTCACAAGGGGAAATTATGCAAAGACGTTACTAATCAGTCGATGACCTATCCTTTGAGGCAATACAGCAGACACAGGAATATCCAAAACAAGCCACCCTTATGCATTATAATCACAAGCAATAGGTATGGAGACTTAGTCTGTTAGCCTTACAGCATTTTTCATGATTCAAATAGGTGAGAGAAAGAAAGGAGGAAAAAAAAAAAAAAGCATCCTGAAACACAAAGTAACCTAGACAGTTTACTGGCAACCTGACCCTGAGATGGATCCAAAAACCAGTTTCACAGCCACGAGTGTGGTTAACAACGGTGTCAGTCAGCCAGCCCTGAAGCTGTCCAAAGAACCAGCCAGATACTGCTGCCGCCCAAGAAAAAAATATATTCTAGACCTGGCTTCTGGATAATATAGCTGTAAGGCACAGGCTCACCACAGCTGTTGACTATGCTGAAGATAAGGAGGGAGATAGAGGGAAGCTGCGGTCCTGACACCAGCAGCCCAGGCTCTTGGCTACCTAATGGCCTGACGCCTTTTGTCTCCCCTCTCTTTTGTATATGTGCTCTGATATAAAGAAATGGCGCATTTTAGCCTTCAAATAGTATGCAGCCA
Organism: Leptosomus discolor; assembly: GCF_034619465.1. Classification (NCBI taxonomy): domain Eukaryota; kingdom Metazoa; phylum Chordata; class Aves; order Leptosomiformes; family Leptosomidae; genus Leptosomus; species Leptosomus discolor. The sequence continues at coordinate 35,358,898 of NC_141392.1, forward strand.
GACAAGCAGAAATATACGTTAATTTTGATTATCTGATGCTAGACAACTTGTATGGTTTAATTAAATACGTACGTAAGGACTGTAACATACCATTGTATATGTGCCCTGGACTGCTATTGAAATAAAACATAGCATATATGTCCATACACTAATGTGTATAATACAGAAATGCTATCCCTTTAATATATTTTGCATATATCCATATTATTTTACACCTCTAAAACAAAAACCATGTTTCCCAGGACCCAAGTTTTAGTGCCCTGACACTAACCAATGCTAAAGGACAGTAAAAAATATTATGGCAAGATACGAATTCATCCTGGGATGAGATTTAATATAAGTAGTGAAAATTTCATTCTATTGCAAGAGACCAAATTAACTATTTAAACCCTCTTTTTGTGCCTGTACCTTTTTAGCTCAACCTTTTTCCTTTTCTATTAATAAATTCAAATGTTTCCCTCTTATAAACCTCAGTCCTTTCTATCTTCAAAGCCATGTAAAACGCTAACTAATTAATACATGTGACTTTCCTTTCACATGTGGCAACAAAGCGTATGCTGCTTTTTCCATTGGTAAGAGTTAATTTGCAGTGACACAACATATGTGTTTACAGAGTTTCTAATGTTTGTTGTTTGGTTCACTGTGTAATTACTCCTATTGACAAGGAAGCTTATGCACTGAAAAAGGAGGGGTGACATGGTGGCTGGGAGATGGCAATCCTGCCCCACTTTGAGCACCTGTGGTGTTGAAATTGGGTAGGAGTTGGAAAAAAAAACCCAACACCCCAAACCCAGAAGAAAAACAAGTGTAGAAGACTCTCAAGCCACAGGAATTGCCATTAAGAAGGCAGAGCTTGTCAAGATCCACCCCACGGACTACCTGCACTAAGGGGAACCTGCATGAAGGGGAACCACCAAGGTGTACCAGAGGCTACAGCGACGGTAAATCTCAGCAGACTTTAACTCTCCTTTTTTGGATCTTCTCATTTAGAGGAGGAGACGCTTCTGGGCAGGGTCAGCACAGATAGACTGCAAGATCTCAGCGGCTTGATTCTCATCTTAGAGCAGCATCACAAACCCAAAATAACTTCCATGTTGTCATTAAGAGTTGTACTAGGTAAAGCAGCAGCATGAAAAACACAATCAAGGTGAATGATGGGCCAGTGGAGAATGGAAATGATTTAAAAAAAACCCTTTAGTGTTTAAGATTCACCCTGGAAACAGCAAATATAAGATAACTGTCAATATAGACAGCTTATCTGCCCAGGCAAGATTTTACGATACTGCATTTAGGTAATGGGGCTAATGAAAGAAAACAAACTTGACAAAAACAAACCCATGAGGACAGTTTAAAACAATAGATTAAACCACCTGCATTATTTCCTGTGCAATTAAACTCTACAATTAGCATACAATAGGAAAAATACCAAAATGGTGATAGTATCGCTTATCTGGTTCTCTAGTGAATCAAATTTACAGCCACCCCCGCCGCACACCGTACATTAACTCTTCGTACCGTGGGTATGTACAACTCTGAAATATAAAATTAGTTGCTTTTGAAGGACACTGAGCTCCCTCTGGTGAAGGCATAACAAGTTTATTAAGTAAGCACCACCTCTGGAAGTATAATCCCCTCTGGCTTCTTCCATGGAGTTTATTGGTTCAGTTTTCCTAACCATGAGCATCATTAGGGCAATGCAGTAATTAAGAGTTGTTAGAAAGTGAATTCTCAAACTGCAGATTAGAAAATTAAACTATTTCCTGATTACATATTAATGGAGCACAACAATAGCAGTTGCCATAAGCTTGGAAGGCAACCAAGGGATAAATCTGTGTACTTAATTACCATAAACAATGGCTGCATAGAAATGAAGTTTTATGCACATTCCCTTCTGTAATATGTCTGATATCAGTACACACTTGACAATTCTTGTTCAATTATCTCTATTATTTAATGCGCTGTGAACGGCTCTGTGTAAATAAAATTAACCACCCCAATTACTTTGAATTCATCTAGGGACAACGTAATAAAAAATGTGAAGAATTCTGTATGCCTATTAATATAAAACACTACAGACGCTTTCACAAGATTTTCTAGTCTATATTTATTTTGTCTACATTTATTTTAGTGCACTGCTAATTCAATTACATTTACCATCAGTGGTCAATCAGCAGCAGCAGAGGTTTTTGTGGGGTTTGGGTTTTGGTTGGTTTTTTTTTGTTTGTTTGGGTTTTTTTTTTTATATTTCATTAATCCTTATACAGTACCACAAACATGCTCATCCACTGGTAAGGTACAGGATTTCATATGGAAAATACAAATATGCTTCTAGTTGAGTTTGGGAGCTTGCAGTTAATCAGAAAAACAATTAAAACACTTCATACCTTGTGGTCAGATAACAAAATATCTGACAGCTGCAATTTTTTTTTTTTCAAATAGTCATTTTTGCAATTAGTGAAGAAATAGTGACCAAAAAAGAACTAAATTTAGATTAGAGATTTGTAAACTAGGCTTCTTTGGTTTTTATTTTAATTGTATTATGTGATAACTCTGCATTTTAATTGGCACTTGGATATCAAGATGATAGACACCTTAAAATACAATGACAGAAGAATTCGCAACAGAGAAAGACACTATCAGAAGTAGAGACGAAACTACTTTATCCACTAACAGGTAAGGCACAACATGGGTAAGTACCATCCTGAAGAAAGTAAGACAATCCTAAATCCTACCCCTCTTGTCGTTTAATGTCAAGCCATTATAATCGAGGAAGAAGGGAAATCAATGGTATTAGATTATATGATTTTTATACTCAATCATACCACTTATTCCTCTTACTTGAACCTCTGTGCTGTGTTTTCTCTAAACACTTGCACCCACCGAATTTTTTGTGACAGTGTATTTTACATGGTGTAAAACCCCTCCTGTATAGGTAACTCTTATGTACATCTAGACAGCGATAGCAAACGTGCCATAAGCTTATTCTACAGAATTCAAGGCACTGAAGCACTGATTCCCCTCACAGTTTTGCAATGTACAATGCAAACTACATTTCCCTGGAACAAGGTGAGATTACATTTTCATTTTAAGTGCAACAACCAAAGACTGAGGTTATGCCACCAGTGACATAAATTACTGGATATTAATAAAAGTGTGACTATTCAGATTCAAATGGAAACCAGCAACCCGGGAATTTTAATAACTTTTATTTTTTCACACAACTTTGAAAAGTGGTTTTAGTCAAATCATGAGCAGCTGGCACTGAAAATGCAAAGCTTCAGCCAGTTCCAAAGTCCTTGCCTGGTTGACGAACTTTGAAAATATCAGCTCCTCTTTGGCCAAGAGCCAGAAACTTGGCTTCCCCAACCAAAAAGGCTGTCTTGCAGGGCTGGAAAATGGCAATGCATATGCAGGCGAGGACCTGGGCTCTCTTCCTACGGCCCCATATCCATTAGGTGCCCTTTTCCTAAAAGATGCAAGGGCAGCAGTGAAAGGGATCCCTCCACAACCCAGGTTGCATCCTAGGGATAGGACTAGAGAGCGTCATACTGGGGACTCCTCCCCTCCTGGTCCATGGCAGACAGGGAGTGGGGCATAAAGAACCTCCAGGATCCACTCCTTGCAGCTACCCACAACCACTGTCACCCTAGTAAAGCTAGGGTGGCATTTTCAAACTTTTATTTTAAATGCCAGAAACTTTCACTAAAATGTAAGCAGAGTGTCTCAATGAAGTCAAACAGTGCCATGAGCTGGAATCTAACCAAAACCATATATTGCCTATACTTACAGATGCTTCTCTTTTGGTGAAAGGTATGAATTCTTCCACATTTACCAAAGCCCACACTGTCCAGGGGTTAGTCACTATGTCCTTCTGGTCTTACCACTAGCCCATAGTAAGGAAATTCCCACCTGTTTTAATGCCTTGACACACAAGAGCAGGAGACAAAAGTCTCCTGTGAAATGAACATAGCCAGAACACATATTCAAGCTGCAGCCTGAAACAATCCCTCCTGGCTGAGCCGCAAAAAGAACTCTCAAATGCAGAGGATGAAGAGCTGCCAGGTGGCAAAGAGTCCCCCACTGGAAAAAAAAACACTCACGGTTTTGTGCTGGAGGATGATGAGAAGGAAGAGAGAGCACTTTCTTCCTAGTAAAAGTCTAATAAAGAACAGGGCCAAGCACACTGGAGAAGGAAAAGACGCTCCAGTCCCCAGCAGACACAACGGGACGAGCAGACGGTGCTCTACCTTCTTCTCAAATTTAATTTCAAGGCAATAACTGAGCCATGATGTGAGTCTCTCAGCTGTTTCATTTATCTTGTATGGTGTTGGCACATATGGAAACAAAGCTGGAAACCCCAATACAAAATGTGCTGCTACGTTGATGGGGACAATCATCCCGCAAACATTTGTTAGGACATTTCAGCGAAAGCCCTTCCCCATACAGTTGTACAAACACAGCACCCTGATTCAGCTGTCGAGGAATAAGGTCAGCAGAGACTCTTACTTGCCTGAGGCTCCCCAGTGTTACAACCCCGAGCAGTACAAAATTAAGAGATGTGCTTAAAAGAGAAGGTTAATTACAAAACAAACTTGTTTTGTGTCCTTCATGTTTTGTTTTCAGGATCTTTCTTCCAGCTACGCTTGCCCATGTGACCTCCTGGTTCCTAAAGCCTGCACTACCAGAAAAAACAAATATCAAAAGACTTTTCAGCACACCTCTGAGACTTGGCAGCATTTCATGTTTCTCATCTTTTCGGTATGTACCAACACTTAGGGGAGATTTGCAAAACCCTGAGATCATCATCAACAGCCCTTCAGGGCTTTTCTAGCTATCAGGCCGTGGTTACTTTCTTCCTTCAAACTTGGCTTTACAGATCACTTGGTGGCCTGTAGCAAGCTGGCAGGTCATATGGTGTTGACTCATCTTTTTTTTTTTGTTTCCAGATTTCTCTCTCAGACAGTCAGACATTCAGATGAAGCAGCCCAGACCCTTACAGAAGAAGCTGGGACTAAGACAGAGGCACAAGCTGATTATTTGTCTGTATTAGGAATTATTTCCTGAAGAGAGGTAGAGGAGAAAAACAAGTGCCATCCTGGCAAAGAGAGACACTGATGAGATGACATACAGTAGGCCCTCTGAAGCAACGGCAGTAGCTACCAGAGAGGGAGAGAGAAGGAGCAGGCAGGAGAAGAGCCTGCAGGAAAGCGAGGCAGACAAGGAGCTGGTGGAAGAGAACTGCACACGGGGTGAAGAAACAGAGCTGACACAACAGCGTTTTAAAGGCACAGCAAAAAGAGATGTTCAGATTTTTTTTCCGCTACCATATCACATTAAGGACTGCTAAAAAACCCCCAACCAAACCCTCCTAATACTACTTCTCTGTGTAAGCAATTGCAGTCACTGCTACAGGGATGTTGTCTGATGACAAATGGGATATTGATTGGCAAGGGAGGTGGTACATGAGATAGGCTCTCTGTTAAGATGTGAACCACAGTTAGAGAAGTTTGAGAATCCCTGCTTTCAAGGCTATAAAGTTAACTATAGGTAAGAAAGTCCACTTTTCACATGTTTTCTTCTAAATCATGTTTTTTAAGCTGAGAACATAAATAGGATCTTTATCAAGGACTTGTCAAATCATTTGTTTTAAGTTAGATCCTGAATGCTCAGGAAATGATCAAGATTATAAAAGAAACTTTTTTGTTACGGCTGCATCACTTGTCCCCTTATCACCAGGAAAAGAAGCGACGGGTATTCATTAGTATTCCTGTTACAACCCTTACAGCTACGCTGTATAAGCCACTCTAGCTGTATGCCAGACTCCCCATTTTATGCAGGATACTTAAAAGAAACGTCATCTCATTGTGCGTATGGCACGAAGAATACAGCAACTTTTGTCATACTTCAAAACACAATAAATTAAAAAAACACAAGAAATGTAAGAAATCTCTTTTAAAATGGAATAAATTACATAAATAATAACACGGTTATTAGAGTTTTAAAAATCCCCAAGTGCTATGCTTATGTTTTCATATATATCTACAGGCGGTATTTGGAGTTCATATAAGACTTGTGAAAAATTGTACTGTCTCTTTTGTGCAGAACATACGTTTTACAAATATAACAAAGTACACAAGAAAGTGCAGGATAATATACACACATTTTCTCTAGCTAAATAACTAAAGGTCATGTAATGCACTTGAAAGAGTACTTCAAAAGACCGTAACAGGTAGAAGTCCTACTAAACAAGCATTCATCCAGGATGGAAATAGTTTCTGAGTTACACATTTTTGCAAAACTATTTTAAAAAGTCAAACCACCTGAGCACATGAGAAAGTAAACACATTTAAAAACCCACCCTAATATTTGGATGCATGTGGCAAGCTCACTTCAAAGTACTGAACTTCTAAATGAAGTCTAATCATCTGTATTTCAACACATAACCCAGCATTCAAATCTACTCTAAAATCTGTTATTTCAATTAAAGTCTTCAAGTTTATAACATCAGATATACCTATAACTTAAAAAGACAATTTCTCCACAAAGTAATTTCAATAATTTGGACCAACTAACTTTTTTCCCCAAGGGACAGGAAGAACACTTTTTGGACCTATGATATTATTTATTTTTGAAATATCAAACCACCAATTGCTTCCGACTGGTGCGGTCAAACCACGCCATCTTTGATGACCATCAGCACTTGATACCTATCTAACATTCATTGCGGAAGTCAAAACCATCATGCTTTTAACAAAAAATCGCCCATATACTTTAATCCTCTCAACGGCACCCACAATGCCAAGTATTACAGACTTTTAAAACCTCACTCTCTTGAAAATAAATAAATAAAATAATTGTGGAGGATCAGTAACCAGATAGTATTCTCAAATTTCAGTGATGTAGTCAATGGAGCCTTCCCCCATGTACTGTGCTCTGTTTCATGCAGTACATGGCTTTAGCTGGCCAAATCTTTTTTTTTTTCCCACTGAATCAGTAGAACAGTGAAGATCTTACTTTTTTTTCTTTTTTCTTTTTTTTTTTTTTTTTTTTTTTTTTAAGCAGTGGCATATCAATGAGGCACAGATGTGTATTCCAACTCTGCATGGATGAGCACACTGTTCAATAGTGCTGGCTCACACGGTATCAGGGCAAGTTATCACTTCCCATGAAGGCACTCTTATCACCAGGGCCCAGAGAGGTGGCTGCAAATCGCAGCCTTTTTATTTTCAAGGCAGTTTTGCTGAACATTCAGGCTTCAAAGATTCACACTTCCAAAACTCTATAAGAGTTTGTGAACGCTCAATTTGCCAAAACTGTTTACAGTGTAATTGGGCACCGTACCTGTGTCCATGAGATAGCGAAGGCGCTTCTCCACCAGCGCGGCACGGGTGTCAATTTGCTTTTGCTCATTCTCTAGTGCTGCCAATTCTCCTACAACATACTGACTGGTGTCTTTGAACCCTTTCTGTTAAAGAGAACAAACAAGAAGAAAAAAACATCACTTGTAAGTTGCATTTTTCCTTTCCACAAACACTTAGTAAGGCACTTACCTAAACAACCAAATATCATGCTCGCTACCAAAAAGCTAACACTTACATTTAATAAACTTTACAATTTTGCCAAATGTCCTTATTTGTTTATTAAAATGCCTTGGTTTTTCTTTAGGGAACATTTGATTTTGCAGTTTTTTACTACCTGTCTGGCTTTTTGAAATTCCTGTAATTTATTTCTAAGTACATAAAAGCTGCTGTAACAAAGCATAATGAAAGGAAATGTAATCCAAATAAAGCACTATTTAACATGCCATTTCTACTCTTTTCAGGTCTTATTCAATTTTAAAATGCTAACTTTAGGGGCTAGAAGAACTAGCACAAGAGTCTCTAATGACAATTAAAAAGTGGGCTTTTGAGATGAAAACCAAACCTGAAACAAGCTACCTGGCTTGTTTAGCTCCTCTGGGTCAACTGTAACACCAAGGCTCACCAGTCTGGGCTATCATGCCTCTCTGGGTTCCTCTGACTGCAGACAATTGCCCTGCTACACGGTGATCTGTAAAAATACCGCTAATTACTCTAACTGGGATCCTTATCCTAAGGAGTGGTGACAAATGGCACCGGGCAGATGCTCAGGTGCACGGGGACCAACTCAAGCTGTCCTGCCTCTGCACTGGCTCACACCCAGCCAGGAGGCGGCCCTGGGATGCCACATTGATAAATTGGATTGAACCTTAACAAGAAAGCTGGGGAAACACTAATGAGTCAAGTCTGCCTCTTATACCCTATAACTTCTCAGCATTGCCCTGCAGATGACCACACAAATCTCCAAATATTTCCAAAGCAGTTTGGCTGTCTCACTAGGAGCCCAAGAACAGTCACTTAGTACCTCCCAGTTATTCTTATGTGGCGCAATGACTTTCACACAGTATTTTGGCTGTACCGAGTTACTACAGGCTGTATACAATGCTGAAATGTCATTCTTGAAGCACATTTTTGCATAAGATAGGCAAAAAAAAAAAATATTACTCCGTCTGAGTAACTCCACTTCTTCCTGCTATGCCTACCCCAGAGCCTTGGAGAATGGCTGAAACTGGGGAAAAAAAAAACCCTGGCACAACAATTTCATGTTTCATCTGCACTCTATAAAGGATGCAACTAAAATCACTGTCCTTTGGAAACACAAAAATGCACAGGCTTTTTTGATGAGGCTTATTTCCCTACTAGAGGCTAACTTGTTGCTTTGTAAGGGTCTCAGATATTTTCACCAAATGTTTTCAATTGTTTTTCCACAAAATCATCAATTCGGCTTTGTATTCAGGCAACAGGTCTAATAACCACTTATTTCAAATAAAGACACATTCAAAATGAAGGCTAATGGCATGGCTGAGCTCCCAGGACCAGCAATGAGCACAGAACCTTGAATTTTGGGGTACCTGAATTTAAGCACATTATGCCCCCATTAATTTGGTTCTTCTCTTCCTACACAACAGCCAACAGTATCAGCTCTAGTGGAAAACCCTTTTCTACCTGTTGTATAGCCAGAAAAACAACAACAAAAATACTCCCTGAGAGCAGTCCCTGAAGGGGAAAAAAAAAAAAAAAAATAAAAAAATCAGTCTGGGGAGTTGAGGTGATGTGCAATATATTTCTCTTTCATCGACTATAATTAATCGAAAATAGTATGAAAACTTTCCTAATGTCAGCATGCATAATTGTTAACAATTGTTATTAGAAGATGAAAAGAAATGCTGTGCCAGCCTGAAATATCCCAAGAGTTCATGTGTATCATCTGCATATCTAATACGAACTTACTGTGCCAGACCTTTTCAGCTCTGCAAAAGTACAACTGGGCTATAAATAACTCTGGCTCATAAAAAGTTCGATGTTTTGGTGTAGATATGACAGTGGTACAAAATTGCTACTCAGCTCTAGATTGCTTCAGCAAAAACGACAAATGTGTTTATCTAAACTGTGGAGAGCAACAAACAACCACCATCAAAGGCTGTGTTGTGTTTTCAGACAAAAAAATTCAGGTTAAAACTTGTTTTTCCTGCTTCTGTCCCGCAGCTGTCCATCAAAACCAGCTTTCTCCCCGTGGTCTATCAAATATTTCCCTCACAAATCAATTTTACACATGATCAGCCCATACCCCTACTGAGCTGAACCTCCCCGTTAATTAAGTGAAGAAATTACCATATATATTATATTAATGCAAACATCATTCAGCTAGTAATTCACGGCTGATCTGGATAATGGAAAGGTTGAACACCCATTAACCCAAGCCAACAAAATGGGTTGGCTGAGAAATTCTAGCAGGTCTCATGTGACTCTTCCCTCTAACTGCAGCTCTGCGGTATCTGCTATTGTAATAATTAAAATCCTCCCGGTAGATCAATACTGGAATCTCTTTATGGGAAGTGCCCTGATGGAAATGTCTCAAGGAAACTGGGGCTGTGGAACTCTGAAAAATTCATTTTTTTTATCTGACAATTATCACCACACTGCAGACTAATTCAACAGTGCACCCCTCTCACTCTGCTTTGAATGCACTGGAGATTGACATCTAAAAAAACCTAACATCTCATTTTAACAAATAAAGGCACTATTTCCACATACAGTTTGGAATTATCAGCAATCATGAAACCAGACAAAAAATTAATATACATTAAGCACTTCATCTTCTGATGGCTTCCTCTGAGTCTCAGTTATCGCAGCCTTCTCCTCATTTCCTCTCTTTGTATCTTCCTGTATTGATCTCTGCCTTTTCATCTCTTGAAAAAAGGGGAAAGACATGTAAAATTATTATAAAGCTTGATATTTATGTATTGAAATGTGGACTTACATTATCAGGTTTTCATATATTTATTGTTAAATATTATTAAATCTTAAGATGGGAAAACAGGTTTTATATTTTCTCCTACCTGGTCTGCTCTCCACGTATTGACTGAAAGACTGAAGCTGAGTTTTTCTGACGGTAGAGTCCTTGCTGAACACAACGGGATTTCTAAACCGTTCTGCTGCTTTTTGTAACCGCTCAGCACGATGTTCCTCTGTTCCATTCTGCTAGGGGAAAAACCAGACACACAACAGTTTCTTTTGTTTACAAACGGGAAGACGCGCATTCGAAAGGTACGTTTCGCTGAGGGGACAGGACGCAGCTTTTGCAAAGAGGATTTCACAACTTGGGCTGTGGTTGATATAGGATGAAAGTATCAGCTGCGAAAAAAAAGAGAAGAGTGATTAACGTTTCCTTTTCTTTTTTTTTTTTGTTTTCTTTAATATGTGGTGGCAACAACTGGCTTTTTGCTATGTGGGCACCCTCCTGCAGGACACTCTACTTACTTAAAAGCCAGACCTATTCATTGTGACTGGCATTTGCCAGCAATGCCGATTTTAAATGAAAAATCACTTCTTTGCAACTTTGATTTGCCAAGCGCTGCGCGTGCTGCTGCCAAGTAGCAGCGTCTCTACCCCTGAACATGATCTGTATCATTTTAAAAGCGTGTTGCCTTTAGCCTGTCTCCCTGCCCGGTAAAGAAATCTGTCGTTTTCTGTAGTCCCACAGACTTGTATGACAAGAAGAACTCGTTTCTAATTTTATGCCCATTGAGATAAACCACTAATGCTGGATGAAGGCTAAAAGGTAGGATTATAATACTACCCCACTGAACTGCATTTCATCAGCTATAACTTTCCAAAGCCAGATTTGTAAGTAAGCCCTTTACAGCTAAGGAAACTACAATTATCTTTTCCAGGGCTTCCTATGTTAATACTGGTAACAAATTCAAATGATTCTATCAACACGAAATATCCCAGAAGACTGAGCCACTGCAGTGTGTGGAAACTGCAGATACCGAGGTGCTGTGTACCAAACAAATATTTCATTTTATACCTAATCTTTTATTATTTTTATTAAGTGTTTTGAAAGTAAATAGGGAAAGGCTAAGATGCATGACTAATAGCTAAGCCTGCTGAATGCTGAAACTGGTTATCAAAAGCTACCAAGACTTTGCCCTTCCTCTGCATTGAGACAATTGGTAATGAGGGAGTTCTCCAATGGCCTATTCTCTAGCCTCAAGGAGGCCGGGGATACACAATCCCCAAGGGAAGGTAACAGTTTATCCTTTTCCACAAACACAGAATGCCTCATTTATAAACGTGTAAACTGTATTTTATTAAAAACCAAATCCACCTCAATGCCAAGAGCTCCATGAGAACAGATGGACACCATATATTCCTTATAATACCGCTTACCAACTCTTCCTTGGAAAGACACACACAGAGATAAACTGTTAAGTTGCACCTTTTGTGGGAGTACCTTGAAAAAAAAGAAAAAATCAACTCCTTCACTTTTTATAAAGAGAGATACCATTTTCGCCAGGTTAGGTGATACCAAATTACTCCAAGAGGTGGCCTGTGTGTTATTTGCCGAATTTAGCTTCAAAAAGTATTGCTCATATCCCCTGGATGACTTTTCAGCTGCATTAATTGGGTGGTTATGATTCTGGTTAAATAAAAGGTGGTTTCCTGTTATTAGCACAACAACCATCTGACAGCCTAAACCAGAGTCTTTACCAAAATAAACAAACATGACTAATTTTTTAGGCCTGGCAACATGCTAAAATATCAGTGTGATTAGCCAGTAAATCCCATTTTAAGAAACCTTTTTATGACTGGGGACTTCTGCCACTTTACAAATGTATTCCTCTAAGCCCACTAATTCAGTTAGCCTTTTCAATCCATTGTACTATTCTTGGGCCAGCTTCATTTTGCATTAAATCCACTGCAGAAAGCTAAATTGAACGCAAAAATCAGACTTGATCCAGGCTTCCTTTTGTTCAAAGATAGAGACCGAAAGTCCTCTGCTGCTGCCACACACTTTCATCACCAATTTATAGGAACCGACAGTGTAAGGGAAAAGCAATGAAAGTCATTGTTTTGGGACTTCAAAGCATCTCTGTATCTGGGGAAGGAAATCCTTTCAGTCAGCAGTGCTTTCCCCCCAGACTGCAGGTGGGTGAAAAGTTATACCCAACTGGAAGTGCCCCAGAGCCATACGGATATTAATGACATACAGGGACTATTTTAAAAAAAATATAATGGTAAGAACACAAGGGGTCTAATTAAGAAAATGAAACGGAAAATTGATTAGTGTGCAGTTTATGCTGAAGTGGTGAACATTAAGAATAGGCAAAATGACTGCATACACCGCATGCTCGCATCTATTTTTCTCAGAAGCACTCATTGTCAAGCACCCAAGTATGTATGTCTTTAAAGTGAACCACAGCTTAATTGTAATGGAGAAAAAACAGAGGGTCAGGCTTGGGAGTGAAGCAAATCACTGAGAAGCCAAGCCTGATCCCATTGAAGTCGGAGAGAGTCTCGCTGCTGATTGCACCAGCAGCAGGATGGAGCCCGTGCTGCATTTCTGATTTAAGTGACAACCTGAGCAGTCAGAATTGAGAGATGCAGAGATGCTGCTTACATCTGTTAGCGTTACGCCAATGACAACTATCAAGACATAAAAAAAAAAAAAGGAAAACGTGTTGTTTAATCAACAGGAAAACCCCCGGTGCACTGCAAACTATGCAACTGCGCTGCCATGAAGATTTTCTGTGTTTCTTACTGTGAAGGATTTCATAAGAAATCATTTTCCTCCTCACAAAGTACAAACCTGAAATCGGAACACACAGGTACTGAGACAAAAGCATTAATCAAAACTTACCTTAATGTCTTGCTCTGAGCTATCAGTTACAGCTTTCTGAGCAGCACTGGAGAGTGAATTTGCCACCTGTGGCTGAGCTTCTAGGAGCTTCTTCAGCTTCAAATCCACCAACTTACTGTTTTGTTCTGCTAAATATGCAAATACCACATACAACAGAGTGAGATGCATTTAAATGCAGAGTGCTACAACAATGTAGCAATTTAAAAGGTAGATTTAATTCATTTGCTACTGTTTCAAACTAAAAAAGTAAAAACTAGAAGGAAAATTATTTCCTTCATGATTTGGATTGGTGTAGATTTGTGTAACGTACATAGATAATGCCTAAGTTTTCTCAAAAAAAATATATGTAGCACTCAGCTGAGCAAGTAAATGTGCTTGAAGACAGCAGATGAAAAAAACACAGAAAGTGACAATGTTTACTTTAAGTTACTCCCAGCCTGTGCACACCTATACTTTGGTTTAAAAACACACTTAATGAGCCATTTATTTTAAGATGACATATAACAACTTATCACATATTCTAAGTACTGATAACCCCTCAAGTTTATGACCTACTAATTCATCCTAAGGCTCCTTGGCACAGCTTCTCAATGTCAAAATTTCAGTAACAAGAGACAGCTTTCTAGTAATATTTCACTGTGATTTCCAGAATACGTTGATGCTGCAAGAGCCGCAAAACACTTTGTAACTGCATTGAAGGGACAGATTCAAAGTCTGCCGAAGCCCCAAAATTTTTTTCATCAGATTTGCAACCTGGATCAGAACCCAAAGAAATAAGAGTGGAGACTTTTACCTCCCAATAACGCTCATTCTGTAAGTGACCATTGACTATATGAATTTGTAACACACCTACACACACAGTTACCTATACATACACACATAATAAGGAGAAAGGTGTTAATAACAAACCACAGCACAGATCTATGGAGCTAACCCTGGGGAGGAAAGCAGAACAACGCTGGTGCAGAAGGCCCCAGACATACTCTACATGCAGCACCACACGAGAAATTGTCCCTGAAACAGAGCAAATGCAGCATCACCTGTGTACATTATGCACGTACATCTGGGCCTTGGGTCAAACACAGAGAAATAAGCAGTTGCTATGTTTTTCTACAGGCACAGCCTGAGTTTTTCACTGCAGGCTGGTAACTTCTAGCTGGTGTGGGAAGTGAAGCCACGACTGTTTTGTCATGCAGCTCCTTCCAAGGTTTGGAGCACTCTGATTCATATTAGCCAAAATATTTTTGGCATGCTGGCAATCAAATGATGCCTGCCTCCAGCAGCAACAGGCTGGGTTGGGTTATGATGAAGGATAGTTTTCCTTTCCTTTGGCACACCCAGTCAGGTTGTCCTTAATTGAGGCTCACATGTAAGTACATGCACATTCTCGTAGGTTTATACATAAACATCACGTAATAACTATGATATAAGAGGTTCACATTTTATCAGATACATTCACAGCAGCGTTAGGGTAGCAGTGCTGACAAATACAGACAGATGCAATATTTAAACCAAACAATTGGCAGTAAAAATAAAAAAAAATATGTTTTCTCTTTTTGGGAGAGATGGGAGACACTAAGATTCAGCAGGGGACAAATTAACATGGTCATAATGATCCCAAACGTGATCTGTCCTCAATAGCTTTGCATCTGGATGCTCCCAGGAGATTCAGACTTCATTAGAACTTGGTATGAATTGAAATTCTGGAATTCTGAACACAGAATCCCACCAAAACCTGTGTACACTTATTTCTATCACAGCATTAGACTGCTTTCTGTACTACTGCCCATTCCCTTCCTTATTCGTTTGTCTGTCTCTGGCTACTGTGCAACTGAACTGCAAAATGATGTCTCAGGTTTTTTCTAGAATGTCTTCCCATGGTGGAGAGGAAGGATTGGGTAATGCATTTGTATCCCTGAGAAGGTATCTCTCAAGGAAAAAGCCCACAGAAATAAACGTTGGTAAGTCACTGGGGCTATGTGACAGGAATATACATCTACCGGTTTTCTAGAACGAACGAGTATTTATTGGAAAATTATTTGACAGGATTTTGCTTTAAATCAGCTTAATTCATATGCTAGAAACACTACATGTATTTTCTTATCTGTCTGGAAATCTTCAAATAAAAAAAATAAAGAACATGATTCAAATCTTTCGCCTTTAACAAAGACTAGAAAGTGCTACATACACGTCGTTGGTTTACTTTACAAAGGGCAAACACTAAATGATGTGTTTCTATTTAATATATCATGGGTTAAGCACTTGGGTCAAGCTGGCATGGTCAGAACCAAGTCAGAGGATGCTGTAAGAAGTTCTCTCTAGTACTGCCTTTATCCCGATGCTGTCCTGTGCTTGCCACACTTCTCTGGGCTTGAGCTGTCTTGTAGGAAGCAGAAATGCCCTGGCAGAGAAGCACACCACATCACAAAGAGGCCCGTGGCACTCCCCAGGGTTGCTGGTAACAGGCAGACTTGTACAGCAAACAACCTGCTTCAGCAACTCTCTGCAAGCAGAGCAGTCCCTTACTGATGGGCAATTGCCTTTGCGACCTTGAAGATCTAGCTTCTTTTAAAATAAGCATCTCCCTTGTAAGATCCTGACATATTCATCATCATATTTACCATCCGAACTCCAGTTTTACTTGATCATTTTTGACAGGGGAAATAACACTGTTATGACTTATTACTTGACCAGCATGTGATATGGTCACACAAGCACTTCTATAAGAATATGAATGTTTTTAAAATGTCTTATTAAAAATCTATTAACTTGAACTTCGTAAAGTAAATAGGACTAACTCTGTTCAAATTTATACCTCCATGTCCCCACTGGAGCAACAAGGTATAAATACAGGAACCGGTTCGCAGGAAGGAACCAGTGGGATACCAAGCCTACAGGGAAACAGAGACACAGGTTTGCTCTTCTTCACTGAGCAGATGGGCCAAGTGTCAGTGCAGAGAGCGCCTTGCTTTGCTGGGACAATCCAGGCAGGGTGACTTCAGGTGGCTCTGCTTTACAAATCTGGCCTGAGGTCCCCTTCCCCATCAAACAGCACGAGGCATTTATATCTGCTGTTGTTGGAAATAATGATTTTGCTGCTGATTTTAAAATTCAACTAAACATGAATGCAAAATATTCAAAAGGAATAAGCATTAGGGTTTAAATGACCTGAAAAGGTACAAAGGAATAAAGCTATGACAGAAAGCACATCAGTACTTATATGATGATGGAGCGTTAGTCATGCAAAATACACAAAATAGCCATTATTTAAATTACCCGTTGAATCAAGGTCATTTTCTAGGTTAGTAAGCTCATCTCCACCTCCAGTAACAGAGCATTCAGGAACCTCCTCGTTAGTATCTATCTCAATATTATCATCATCCTCATCCTCATCTGTAGGAACATACAGCATTAAGGTTAGTATTTTCTTATGTACATGTACCACATCACTAAAAAAAAAAAGAATGCTTTAGAGAACAAGCTGAGTTGTGATAAAACTGAAAATAATTAAATAAGTCTGGAAGGAGATTTCACTCTGTCCACTCATGGACTTATCTTTAAACTGATGCAATTCAATATACACACAGGGGGCTCTGCTGGAAACTCCTGCTACAATAAAGATAGAATCCAGGCTCCACAGTGGCTGTTCTCTGCGCTGAATCTCTGGCTAACTCTGAAAAGCACACATGCTTCTCCTTATAATTCGAGTCAAAACAATTTCCCCTAGGCTCCCAGTTCTCTAGAATGCAGAATGGGTGCTGAAGCCAGCATATGGCAGGTTTGGATGGGTCTCGCCAGCAGAAGGACCGGGGAGCTACAGTCTCTTGAGAAAGGCAGCAGCTCTGGGTACAGAGTTCCCAGCTTGGTGAGACTTGCTACTTCTTCCTTTGCACAATATATTACAGACCAGTGACCAATGTACCTTGCTTAGGTGTTAGCGTCTCGTCCTGCTTTTGATACAAGGGGGAAAAGTATCCCCTGGAACATCATGCTTAGCAAGAGCTGATCTCAGGTGTAGCAAGAGCACACGCACAGATTGTTGGCTTGCTGCACCACTTTGAATCAGCATTGTTTGTAAGCTACATATATTTTAAATAAAATAATTGTAATTATACTTTTTTTAATGGGATCTTCCTACCAAGTTTCTCAGTGCAGCTTATGAATATCACTTGTAAATGAGCCCCATAATGTTTTATGAAGTAGGCAATTATTATAATTACAATTATGATGATGTAGGTAAATTATGGCACAGAAAGAGTAAGTAACCTGAGGAAGATCAAATAGCAAGTGCTGAATTGTGAAGAGATTCCAAAAAAAATCCTGACTCACATTTTCAATACGAATATATAATGAAATTAAAGTCCATAAAAGCTAGATTAGTACTTTCAAAGCATGTAGTTGCATTGTATTTACTCACTTTTAAGTCTCATATCAAATGCTATCTACACTTGTTCAGATTTATGCAAACATTTTTTTCCCATGTATGTATGCTTGTGTGTAAAAATGACAAAAAAGAGAAGGCTGAAGTGTGTCTGGGAAAAAAAGTCACATATAGCAACTAAAGGAACTTCAACGTACTTCACGACAGGAAAAAAATACTAATTATAATTAGAGGACATTGGTACATTCAAACACCATCTAAACAAAAATGATCCTAAACATAGTACCAAGATGCCATAATCCCAAATGCCAGAAGTTTGGGGAACTTGAAATGGATCAGGATTGGTGCTGATCACTCATCACCTGTCTTTTAAATACACTAAACCTCATCGCCAGCCCTCAAGTTTGCACTTCAGGTCCACACTGCTGACATGAAGGTCACACAGTTGTTTCTTTTCTTTACCTCTTTCATCTCCACAGTCCCTACCATTCCCATTTTAGGAGCCTGTAGACTTTTTTATATCTGCTACTCTTTTCTAACCAGCTGCTCACTCAATTCCTCTGTGATTCATCGACACCTTTTGCAGACCTCTGCCAATTCAGGGTAAGGCTCTCGCTGTGACAAACAGGAGCAAAGAAGTTTCCATTTGAGTGTCTTACTCAACATCTGCTGCATGTATGATGGAGCAGCAGCCTGTGAAGTAGGACCACTCCATCTCAGCTGACCACCATGACTTCCGTGGGCTCCTGTCCACTAATTCTTAATGGTCTCTGGAAGAATCAGCTTTCTTCCAAACTGCTCCAGCTTGAGCCAGATGGATGGTGAAGAACATCTCTCCCCAGTCAAACCAGGATCTGCGAACAGGCCTGGGACCTGACAGATGGTGCTTCATGTATACAACCGGGTGGGCAGAAACACTCAGGACTCTCCGTGATATTCTTTCTGTTCCCACTTAACTTCACACAGATGGCTCTGTGATCTGGACTCTAGTTGTTTCAGGCAGCACAGAGGTAAGTGAACGAGGTAGAAGGGCACGGCGTGATCATGATGAAGTAAAGGATGGTGTAAAAAGCAGACTGAAGAGAAGACAGAGAATAGTAAAGCAGCAACAGCAACTATTTTGAAGTTTTGAATTTTCTTCTAAGCATCTCTACTTTTTCTAATGAGGAGCTCATTCTTACATGATTTTAAATCCTTCATGAAGGTGTCAGAGAAATTCAGTGGCGCTCAGGCCATGGTACTCTCAAAATGCATCCTGGAGCTCACGGTGGCACACTGAAAGTGTGACCAGGGTAACAGCAGCAAAGGGCCATGGACACTTGGAAGAAGTGGAAGAGAAAGAAAGAGGGACACTGCCACAGCAGAGGGAAACCAAATCCACCTTGAGGCAGGCAATGACTTTCCAAAGCACCCAAAGAAGTCAGCTCACAAGGTCAGCTCACAACTACCAGTTATCCAGCAGGATGCTGGATGTGTCAAAACAATCTAAACAAGATGACAGGGTTTAAGACTGCCAGATACTAAGGGAATGCTTATATTAGATTATTTGATTTTCTTTAATTTAATATAGTGAGATGAGATCAGAGGCACTGTCTTTGACACCACCATTTTAGGTAACAAAAGAGATGGGAATGTCGAAGACACTAGTTCCTAGTGTCAGATAATGACCTGACCTAGTATTTAATTTAAAGCTGGCAGGCTTTGACTGAATATGATTATCAGGACATTTACACTTTATTAAAAAAAAAAAAAATTCAATAAAAGCGTTCATATGAAGTAATGTCAGAAATTTTCAAATATCTTTCAAAATCTACAGATTCCTTGTTTTAAACTATGCTAGGGTTTTTTTCCAGTCCAGTGTTCTTCCAGAGCATTAAAAAGGGAAATGTGTTTAGGAAGCATGTTACAACAAGATTTTGCAATTATAAATGATAAAAGGAACAACATGACGAAGAGATAACAGATATCTTCTATGAAAAGAACAAATTACTAGTGTGAAAAACTTAAAGGACTTGGTCTAGAACCAGGGCACATATTTAGAAGAGTACTAAAGAACTGCTTCCTCGAAAAGTATGTAAATGTGGATCCTAGAAAGACAGCAAAACTTTACTATGTCATGAAGAAACTAACAAAATTAAAGGATTAAGTCAACAGCTAAACAGCACTGACTGTTACCTACACAGCCTGGACTGCAGAAAGCGAAATAATAATCTTTTGGAACCAAATGGAAACACCAGAATATTGGTGGGAAAAAGATCCAGAGGCATTTTATAGCCCATATGTCTTACTATTCAGATTGGGCTCAGGCTTAACTTGTGGTTAAACTGATACTCTCCTGACTTGGTTTAAACTTGTCCACATGTGAAGAAGTTGCAGCAGACCACACTAATTTCTAGACAAAATTAAAAAGGAACAGCTTTCATAGAGAGGTAAAAGCATTGACGGGGGTTGGATCACATTAATGTGAGAAGCATAGGTAAGCTGCCACTGGAGTTGCATCAACAGTACTTGCACCTTAGGGAAGGTGCCTCCAGGATTGTCTCCGGGAAATCCTTCAAGCTTGTGGTTATTCAGATATTTAGTTTATTTACTTTCAGGTACAGAGTTCACTTTAAGGCTACAGGATGTGACAGAAGCACCTTAACAGTAATAGAGGAAGCAAAGGAGAGGAATGGAAGAAATGCAGAGTCGAAATACTGGTTTGGTGTATCAGAAATCAGATACCAGGACAAGAAAGTGCAGCAGTAACTGCCAAATATTGCCTGCTAAAAATATTAAAGTGAGGACTTAACACTGTTTTATCAATCGGAGACTAAACATGATGAGTAAGCCTGAGCTACCACGTACATTCCCCCCAAATCATTGCCTCAGAAGTAAAATCTGTAAAGTACCCTGAAAACTTTAAACATACAAGTGCAATGCAACGCCAGCTGGCTCTCTATGGTAAGTTTTTTAACTGCAGTACACCTTTCCAGATTTTGTTATTAATTCCAAAATTTCTGAAAACTTTTTTTGTCTTGCAATACATTTGGATGCTGCTGCTTCTGTGTTTTTCCCTCCCTGCTCATCTAACATCTCTTTTCTGTGTTGTTCATGTGTTCATTCTCTTCGCCTCCCCCAGTTTTGCATATTTTTGGCACTTTTTCCACCAAAGCCTCTTTACACTATGCTTGTCTTACCCCCTATCCTCTCCATTGTCCCCTCCCTCCACCACCTACTCACCACCTCCAGATCTGAGCCACATCCTCACAAAGACATCATCTCAAATAATAGATGAAAACGGGCCAGAGAGTAGAGAAAACACACTACCCAGATCTCAAAAGACTAGATGGGTGTCCCACTGCATGGGGACAATACCTAGATAAGATGTCAATTCCTTTGTCCCATGGCTGCTGGAAAAAGGGAGGATATTTGGATTCCTATCTCGATACTGTCCCCAGACCCATCTCACGGCATCTGCTTATCAGCCTGAAGCTAGTAGGACATCTAATAAATTTGAAGCTGCCATCCCAAACTCTCTGGCAGTTGGCAGGAAGAAGTATTTTCTGTCTCACATGCCAAATAACCTACGAAAAAGACTGGATTTCGTAGCAAAGGATGCTGCTTATCCAGGAAACTTTCAACTTGCCATAGGCATTCGAGTTTTTCAGACCATGATTAAATAAAGCCTTTTAACAGAGAATGTAGCACCACTGCCAAAACATGAAACTTCCTAATGAGCATACAGAAACATTGAAAGAGATCACATTTTCACCTACAATAGCGAGCAAGAAGATAGTCTTTAAAAACTCCAAAATCCTAAAGCTGAAATGTCACTTTTATCTGGAATAACTGAATTGAAAGAGAAGAAAATGATATGGTACATTCCCTTTTTGGAAATTAAAGCATAGCAGTCAATGCAGAAGAAGAGATTGCTGAAGCATAATGGACAAGCGAGCTTGGAAGACATAAGACATTACTATAAGGTTGTCTTGAGTATTGTATAGGGAATACAGGACTACACACAGAAAAAACCCTACTACATGTGAATGCAGTCAGGGGCAATATTCAGAATCCAGTTGTTAAGAAGGAGACTGTCCACTAAATCCTAATTTTTGGTGGAAATAAAAAAACCTAAAAAGACTAAACCCAGAAATACTTATAATTTATTTGTTTAATAAAGTGTCGGTGCTGTTTCACAGAACTACTCCATTTTAGAAGAATGAATTCCTGGAGTGGAGACCTAATGTGGCACCTGACCTTACCAGCAATGTGGTAGAAGTATGTGGAAGATGTGCCATAACAAAAGCTTTTTGAGAATAAGTAGAAGAAAATGCTATAAAATGCACATTGATGTGAAAAGAACAAAGAGGAATAAAAGGAGAGAGAGAATGAAAACTGGAAGTGTAAGAGAAGTTCAAATAGCTTGGCTGAACTACTGTATGAACAAAGAAAAATCAAGGTAGGACATATAAGCCAAGAAGAGAACTCAAAGCACACACAAAAGTAGAAAGCAGTGACGTTGTTATACTGGATAAACCCCAACAGGTACAGTGGTAATAACTTTATAAACAAGCAGTCATCAGTACTGATACTGTCTTCTCCTTCAATAACATTAAACTCTCTGTGTGCATATGCAATCTATATATAAATACTTTGGGTTTGGTTTTGGTTTTTTTTAATATATATGTGCAGCTACCTCTGAGACAGATTATAAACTGAATGAAGAGTCGGAAAAGCAATGGCAAAATTCAGAGGAAAATATGAACAGGGAAGGCCACATGCCAGAAAGCAGCATATTGGAATATTTAGCAACATTACAAGTGAGTCACTGTGACAAAACAATGTAGCTACTATCCAGCTGAGCACTCGGAATATACCCAGAAAATACACTTTACTTGGAGGGGAGAGATGGCAGGAACAGCTATGTACAGGCACAACAAAACAGTGAGGAGGAAGTAATTAAAATAATGTAGGATGGGGAGTCATAAATTGCAAAGAGGGATGAAGAACACCATAGTCTACTTAACATACAAGTACTGTGCCATTTGGCTCAGCCTTAGTCCCTCCCCATCAAGGATTATTTTCCCTGTTTTATCAGGAAAGAGAGTTATGTTGACAAGCTTGGTTTACTGGGCAAAGAGAGGAAAACGGAAGACCAGACCCAAAGGGAGACATACAACTGCTTTTCTATTTGGTGTTAAATTGAACAGAAATGTAGGGTGCAATAAGACTATACTTAAATATGTATGCATATAAAACACACGTAGTAGAGAAGTAAAAAATGTTGTTGGTGAGTCTACGCACACTGTGAACGTAAAGCTGGGTTTGCCTGACCCGTTGGCTTACAATTACCTGTTAGTATGAGAAACATAGTTTCCCCTTAGAATACGTAGAAGACACTAAAAGAGCAAGAAACTTGTATTAAAATGTGTGCTCAGCACCCACTGGAGTTTGAGTGACACTACATTACTCCAGCTCATAGCACTGGCAGGTATACAAATTTTAATGACATTTCAAAGTCAGTTTAATAACATTATAGCAATATTACAACTCAAAACGTGTAAAGGCAAGTGGTATGACAAAGACTGATATTTAAAATCAAAAGGTTGCTGCCCCCACCTCCCATGGGCTGCCTTTAAAATTTTCTTCCCAATCAGTCTTTTGAACTCATCTAATACAAAATAAAGTTTCTTAAGTATTTCTAATGTTGTTTTCCCCAAAAATTATGTCTGTGCACCTATATAAAAACATATATTGAAGAGATTTGAACCAACAATCATAAAATTCTAAAAAACTGTAGGTAATGACAGCTCTGTAAATAATGGGCCAATATGAGCTACTCCTTCATGTAACATCTTTTTCTTTCAATCACACACATGCTTTTCTTTTAATTGTTGGAAATTAAGTGACACAATGCTGATTTAGGAAACATATCGATGGCCAGGTCTTTTGATATGTGCACCTGATGAGCAACAATGTTTTGAAGTGTGAATAAAAGTGATAGCCAAAAAGGTCTCTGGTTTCCAGGTTGCCAGAGGAATAAGATACAAGGTTCCTCAGCTCACCTCCAGATGCCTTTGACCTTTCTTTCAACTTTTCTGCAGCCATTTCACCGTAGCTAGGAAGTTCTGACATCTTCACTCCAGATCGAGCTTCTGCTATTAGCTGACGAGCTCTCTCTCTCAGCTGCCGACGCCGCTCTTCATCTTGCTGCTAAGATATATTGAACAGTTGCCAACTCAGTAATTGACAGAAATGCAATTTCATTCTCAATCTGATCATCATGATAGTAACTGGTTTACAGCATGGTGCTTGGCCCACACTATAAATAGGATGCTGGATATCAGTTGGGTGTCACACTACAATTTTTAAAAACATCTATGAACCAGACTTTTTTTTAAAGCATTCCCCAAATTATTAACACATTAGAAACCTAATTATTTGGAATTTAAAGCATTTATAAATTATGTTTTATAAAAATACCTTGATGAAAATTCTCAGACACTTTTGTCTCAAAGTAATAACTACAAAAAGTTTCACCGTGGCTACAAAAATGGTTTTACTAAATTCCATTACTTGAGTAATATTCTCTCATAAAACTGAGAAGCCAGATGTTGCTCTCTGTTACTCCAGTCACGAAGCTGACTTCAAAGTGTGAAGTGACATTGAATCTGAGGCATGGAAAGGAATCTAATCCTTCGGCTTCAATGCATACAACTTTTTTTTAAAAAAAAAAAAACAACACCAACAAACTAATGAAAGAACAGACGCCAGAGCAGACTTTGCATTGCTTTAAAACATCCTACTAGTGGGGCTTTGGTCAGCAATTAAAGAGATCCTATTGGAACCATCCCAGATAGTGCTGTCCCACTAAAGCTTGTAACTGTCTTAGAACCATGATAATATTTCAGTGATGTAAATGAGCAAAGTTCTACAGCATGAAATTTCGGAAGACTAACCCACCATACTAAAAAAGTATTAACAAAAAGAGGCGTTTAAACATATCTGTAAGAATCCATTAAACCATAAGGGAAACAATTTCAGTTTTCCCCTTAAAAAAATATTATTTTTTTCAAAGCTAGGACTGGTTTTCCCCTCCCCTCAATATTAGAAACAGTCATAAGTGCAACAAAGTCAGCGTTGGCTTTAAGTCAAATCTGCCGACAAGTTCATATTACTGACATAACGACCAGCATAAAACCCAGGTACAGACAGCTGACCTGAACGAAGTGGAATATAACAAACTGCCTAATTTTGGAGAGCCGTCCTGGCAGCCTTCCCACCAACCCAGAAACGGAGCATCCCATACCTGCAGATGCTTGTGAGAGCTGCTGCTAAGTGCTATTTAGTTCAAGCAATCATTAATAAAACAAGCGCAAAATACTAATTAGGTACATTTTATCCATTTCCATGTAAATTGTTTGTTTGTAGCTATTTACTCAGCATTGTTCTTGGCACAATAGAAAAAATGCAAATGAGTGAATCAGAATGCAGCCCTAATGGGACTTTCTGTTTATAACCATTAGCCCAGAGGTGTGCTGTAATTTAATCCTCAAGCAGCAAGATTTAGCCTCATTAACAGCTTGCATGGGCAGGTTACAACTCATAAAACCCTACAGTAAACAAAGTATATGGACACAGCACAATATCTTGTCTCTGAGTGACAGAACCCTGATTCCCTATCAGATTGCCTTGATTTACTTTTCTCCTAATGTCCTTCCCCTGGAAAGACAATTCTGCCTGGGCCCTGCAAGGCAGAGGGATGGCACATTGGCTTTGTTTGCTTTCTCACCCTTTAACTTCCCAGAAGGCACAAAGCAACAGTTCTATCAAAAACTTATTTGGTAAAGTACACATTAGAAAGGCAACTGGAAAGCTTCCCCCCCCCCGCTCCTATGCATTATAATAGATCAATTTAATTTAATTTCTAGCCAGCCAACTGACACAGCAACCGGTTTTATTTCAACCCGTGTTATTCGGTAACATTAATTACATTGAATTTTACATGAAATAAAACTGCTCAAATCTCTACTCTTTGCAATTCGTGGGATATAGGAATTTGTGGGTTTGATTTAAATTACTTTTAAGAAGGAATATGCAAAATTTATATTAAGATTCCCATGTGGTTTAACGTCAAACAATTTAATCTGCTATAGCCCACGTAGTTTAAAATAAGGCCAGTTACACGTTTGTGACAAATGTGCTCTAAACTGAGCAGACTGATTTCCCCCCTCTCCTTTTCTCCCCTCCTCCTGAAAGAATTTGTTTCCTGAATTATTAGCATAGTCATTAACATCCCGGGGATCTCCAAGCAAACACAGATTATTGTGGCCTGTGTTTGTGCTGATTAAGCCAATCATCACCAGCAGATAAGACAAAAACCAGCCTAGTTCTTGCTTAAATTCAATTCAGGTATTTGAACCCTTGGTTACTGAGCTTGGCAGAGGAAACACTGGTGGAAGGAGCAATGAAACTGAGAGCAGAAAAGTAGGTAGATTAAGTTTTAAGGTACAGAACTATTATTAAACAGCAAATCAATCCCCTAGATTTTGGAAAGGAAAGCGCTCAGGGGATGTATGAAGGCATGAACAGAGATACTAAAAAAAAAAAGAGAGAGACACAAAGAGAAGCTCTGCACCAAGAAAGGACCACGCAATCACACATGCAGTGATTTTTTTTCCTGTACAGTTGAAAACTCAGTAAAATCTTTCACCCTCTGATGTGAACCTGACACGCCAAAGAGACATTAAAGTTTGCTCTGTTATTCTCCCCCAATTACTTTGTAACGGTCTAAAGATCTGCCATGCGGATGCACAGCAAGGAAAACTTCACCATTTAAGGACAAACTCTTCAAGAATAAGTAATGTAATTCCTTGTTTCCCTCCTCTAAAAATGTATTGGTATGCAATTTTTATATTTCACAGTTCACCGACATCTCAGCAAGCTTTCTTCCACTGCTTCAATGGTGCTACTTTTAATTTTATCCTCCTTAGTCCTAGTAATTAAAGTGATCAGCAGTGGCATCCCAACGGCTTTGACACAGCTACAACCCCCTAGCAGACTCTGGCTTTTAAGGGGATGGGGAAGAAAAAAAGGATGGGAGTTTCATTTCACTGGAACAAGAAAATCAAGCTTCTCCAATTCTCAACTTTATCCAATTGTTCTTTCAGCAGCCTTTGGATCTTAAGAAACAAATAAAAATGGCTGCCATTAGGGGGTCCTTTTTGTACTCGTCGCAGACAGCAATGACTGACATTACTTTGGCCAAAAATGATGCCATGGATTTGGGAAGGTGAATTCGAATGTGAAACACTGGCGGGGCAGTTTCCGAGATGATTACCCAGCCAGCGATGTCACTCGGTGGCAGCAGAAGCCAAGAGCTGAGCAACTCAGTAAAATAGTGAGAGCAGTGGAGTCTTGCAGTGAAAAAAACCCAATCAAACAAACCACAACCACCCCCATAAAACCCATCTCTAAGTCACTAAAAATTCTGCAATCTTCTCGCATTTTCAAAAAGAAACCTCTGCCAGTGATTTTCAGTTGTCATTTGGCAGAATTTTGGGAGGATCCAAACTGAGTTAACACCAGAATTCTGATAACGTGTTACTCTCTCCCTCCAAAAAAATCATAATCCTGTGAGCTGCATTTATTTGCTGTTTAAAAAAGACAATTCTTTACTGTGCACACAGACTGGGGGAAAAAAAAGTGGCAAATTAGTGATACTCCATAGCAACAAAATTAAACCAGGATTGTACCTACGAGGGGGAACGATTCCCATAGCTGTAGGTTTCAAAATTGTCCGTGGTCTGCCCCAAGTGCACAATACATCTAAGAGAAAGAACTTTACTGCCACCTCTTTCATCATTAGACAGGAAGAACGGCTCTGTTATTAGCCATTCAGAAAGAAAAAGACTTCTGTGCTTGTCCAGAGGCAAGGATTACCAAAATGTACCTATTCAGTTAGTAGAGAGACAGAATAAAAAAAAATTAAAAAAAAAAATATTACATGAGCTTTAAAGGTTTGGGCAGGCTGGGTTTTACTGTGACCTTGATCGGCTCTTGTTTGAGTAAATAGGATTTGGGATGAAACATTAAAACTGTTTAGAAGATCTTTTCAAACCATTTCAAACTTTTCTTATGTTGGTTCATAATATAACCAGACATGCTTGTAAATGGCCACACCTGCTCATTTCTCTGGGGATGGCCTGATCTCTGCCTTTTCTAACAAAGAAAGGACGGGAGAAAAAAAAAAAAATCAGCCTTTCTTGTTGCAAACCAGAGTGGAAAGTCAAAATCTTTCTCAAGTTTGTCCCATCTGGTCAGATTAAATCTTTGATCACCCTGGGGACCACATTTATGTTTGGGCTCTACTACTGTTTCAGAATGGCTCAAAATACACAGGTAGCAGCAAAATACGAATTGCTAAGCAGAAAACACTCAACGTAAACCAAAGCGCACTGGCTTTGGATTTCGGCAGCTAGTCAGATTATAGGAAGTGGTCAGCAAAGAGAGATATAAACATCTTAGATATTTTCTGCCTTCTGCCTGGTCTCTGTATCAGCTGCCTTAGTACCAGTAAACTACATGTAGCTTGAAAATATTTTTTCATGAATGCGTATCACAGAAAGTATCAAATCACTTGTCATAAAGAAGCAACTACTGGCTTACAATCTACGGCACTAATGGACCAATGAGACAAGACAGAACGAAAACAGAAGTGGCCTGAAGTCTACAACTAGAAGAACCACAAACAACGTCTTAACAAAGCTGTCCCCTTTAAGAAAAAAACACCCCCAAAATTCACAATAAGATGGGGTTGCACAGATGTAAAATGGAAAACAACTCTTTAAACCTAGGGTGTATTTTTAAAGAAATGTTAGCCAGAAATTTTCATTTCTTTTTTTAATATAATCTATGTTGTTCTGGAAAACCTACAATTCACTTGGTACAGTGTTTCTGGTGTGAAGAATGCTGGCTGTAGAAAAACAACCATTGTTAATTTAATTCCTCGTGTCGTTGTGAAATTGAGAAACTCTTAGTTTGCTGAATGAAAAAAAAAATATATATTTGATAAAAAGAATGGCTGACTAAGTAAGTATCACCTTGTGCTACATCCAAGGCCTCTTGCTGGTTGTCTGGCTGCTCTTTTGTAGGCAAAAAGGAGCTGAACGCTCTCTGGCTCCTTAGATCTGGCCCAACAAATGCACTGCCAGTCATGCACATGGATCCAGCTTAAAACCCAGTGTGAGCCTAAAAGAAGCTAGTCAAACTGGCACCTACTCATGCAGAAGGAGATAGATTTGTCATGACAGGCTGATTATTCAATGTAAAGAAACAGTTTAGCTTTTCTAATCTGGTACAAATACATCTTGCTCAGAGAAAAAAGTAAAAGGTCTAACAGTTCAAGTATTTAAAGTAAAGAAACCAACAAAAAAATTGTAACGTCAAAGTGAACCATAGGTATTTGTGCTAGAGCATTCTGAAAAACAGCCCTGCAGTTCTATTCAGATAAATAAGATTTAACCCGTTTAACCCTTTAGGAGCTGCACATCTATGTGACGATCAAGGCGAGCATTTCTATTTCACACTGCACTTGGCTCTACGGCAAGTTTTTAAGGACAGGCTGAAATATCTCATTCCAAATACACTTTCTGTTTTCTTTCTCTTCTCGCTTGCCTGAACCGACATTAAGAGTGAGGCGCTCTGCCAGTGAACAATGTGAGGGCAGCCCTGCCTACCGACGGGGCTCCCAAGACAGATCATCGAGAAAGTCGATCTAAACCAAAAGCAGTGACAAAGCCCTCCGCTAACTTCCTCCCTGGAATTTTCTCTGCTTAGACAAGTTTGTGCTCTCCCTCATCTGGGAAGTATAATTAAGGACAACAATCACCTAAGGCGTAGGGATCCAGAAGCTTGTTATGCCTGTCACCATGATTGTCAATGCCATTGGTAATGTACCCACAAACAAGGTTTCAAGCACGCAGGCTGAGAAATATGCTGAAATAGTGCCACCATCCAGACAGGGCATAATGTCCCATCCCAAATCAATAGGTCTAAAGATGGTATTTTCAGTGCTTTTCAACAGCTGAGTTACAGACAGAAGTTAAAGAAGCTGCTTACTCACTGTAGGAGTCAACATTTGTCGAGCTCCACTTAAGGGATTTTCTCTTGTGTAAACTTGACTTTATAATTTAAAAGAAAAAAAAAAAAAGAAAAAAGAAAAAAAAAGTGCTATTATGAAACAAAGACTTTTGGCAAATGTATGGGATGTGTAAGCCAGAGAGCAGCATCTTTCAGACTGCCATCCTGGGAAGCTTCCTTCTCCAGCAGGCAACCCTGCACCGAGGGAGGAGGACATGCCCTCCTGAGGAATGCTCTCGGTTCACTCCCTGCTGAACAAAACGGGGCGGGCTGCAGGGCGCCTCTGAAAGTTGGTTCCCCCCCCCTCCCCCTTAACTTTCGGGGGAGGGTGGCGGGATCCCAGTCTACTCATGTGTGATGAGAATGTGAAGAACAAGTGCAAACCCTATGCCTCCCTGGATCCTATTTTGCTGGGGTTTTTTTTTGAAAATGTCCTGCAAACTGCTGGCAGCTTTTTTTAATGGAAAATACCAATCGCCTAGGATCTATACCTAGCCTTTTGCCAATAATGAGAAAACTTCACCTTCTGTCCCCAGCAATTCTTAGGAAATCTTTTGCTGTTATTCCTACAAATCCAATTACAGATTGTTGAGTAGCTAGTGGAGTAAGCTTATTGAGGAGTGTCACATCACTAAGTCGTGCGTATGTGTTTCAGTTTGTAATGTGGTCTGAGCCGCTGTAGAGGTGTCAACTTAAAATGCAAGTAAGTAGCAGAACAGGGCTAATCCCAGCCACTACTCCCCTGCAGCCAAATTGTAGCGCAATGAATGACAGTGGAAATGCAAAGATGCCACTGTGCTTATCACACACAGCCAGATGGTGGACCTGGATCAATGCACACATGCCACGATCAATGCATTTGATAAAGAATTAAGAAGAAAACTGTACATGTTATCAAAGAACTTGTACATGGCATAATTATGATTCTGCATGTGCTTACTGATGATATTGGAGACTCAGAGGCAGGTGATAATGAAACTGATAGGAAGAAATAGCTTAAAGGCTACAGCATATGGCCTCAGCACTAAGAAATCTTGTCAAATAGTTCAGAAAGCTTTTTTTAACTGTTATTACAGGCTGCTCGTAGTGCAAGCTGATGGCAACGTTTTAATTTTTTTTTTTTTTTGTAAAATCTGAAATGTCAAAAAGTTACAAAAGCTATACTTTTCAAAATGGTTCAGAAAATAATTAAGACACTATTGTGTTTTAAACATGGCCAAAAAACCTTACACGTAGAGCAAGCATTCACAATCTTCAGGGCTGGTGTTGGTTGGGCATTTTTTTAATATATAATTCCATGTTCCCTGAATAAATGTATTTAGACTTTAAGGTGGCTTGTGGCAGTTTAAGGAATGTATCTGGGTAGCAATTTGCATTTGGCACGCCAATTTCTACAGATACAGTTTCCATGTTATTTCTCATCAAATGTAGAGTATTTCCCTGTTACTGTTAATGCTCTGTCAGCTGCATTACAGACACCTTGGATGTGAAAGAAGGTAATTAAAAATGTGTGGAAAATAAAGTCTCAAGTAATAAAAAAGCATATACATTTATAATGTATAAAAGGTACCCAAAATACAAATTCTCATGCTCCAGTTGATAGATGAGCTGTCTAATCAACGCTTGGACGTAACTTAAGTGCTCTCATTAGTGTGAAGACCTTCAGGCTAAATAAGACTAAATCCCTTAAAAATTGCTTCTGCAATAGAAAAATCCCCCTTACCATTTTCCTCTGCCTAAATCATATCAATTAAAAAGAGAGAGGGGGAGGGAAGGAAAGCGAGCACCATTTTCACATGACTTTGTTTTAACTGACACTCAAAAAACTATCTTCTGAATCCAATTTAAAATGTTTCAGCAAAAAAAATTCATTAGCAATCAAAGAAAAAAAAATGCTGAGTTTAGTTTCTCTTTAAACATGCATCTTTAATCAGCGCTAAGGCATATAATGCCCATTGAATCCTTTAACTTTTTTTTTTTCAACCCCCAATATTTAATCAACATTGCAGTTCTACATTAAATTATAAAATTTATCAAAACGAGCCTCCAGAAGAGCAAAACGTATATTTTATTTGCAGAGGGCTGAGGAGGGACACCGCCCCCCCCCCAACCCCCGAATTTCAATTTGTCTTGACAAACCATTGGGTATTAAATTCTAAAGGCATGCAGAGTGCATAAAGAACTGATGGCTTGATTAGCTCTTGTGGTGCAATTGAAGGAGCTGTCTCTCTCCCCGCTTCTCCATTTTGAGAAACACTTTGATCTCTGTTCAAGTCAATTCATGAACATCAACTGACAAGACTGCATGAAACACCCCAATGGTTAGGCCCAAACTCGTAGCAAACTATTTGGTTTCATTAAGGCTTCAGGAGAAGTGACCAGTGACAGTCCTTTCATTCAGAAGCCAACAGGCAAGTGACTATTTAAACTTTAATGTGCACAACGTACTGCTGAAGACCGCTACACCTATAGTCAGTCACTCAAGTATGAATGCCTTTACCTACTATTTTGTGACATGTGAACTACTAACTGCAGCTGCAGTCTCATTAATGCATTCACCCAGATTTGTTTGTGGGACTAAAGAGATGATTCGCAGTATTTCTGGCAGGAGAAATGACTGTATCATCAAAGGAAGGTAGAACAGCAGGTGCTATACAAAAGATAGCAATTAAAAAAAAAAGATTCTGTTTTTAAATGCAGTAATTTACTAAACATTTGTATGAACGTAACAGAAATATCATCCATTCTGGCTGAAAATATAAAAGATCTTGAATCACATCACCCACAAAACGCAGGGTATCGGTCTGGTTTCGAGCTTTGCTACAGTAAACTCTTCACACATCACTTTTCCCCTTTTTTAGTTGCCCTCTCCAAAGAGTCCCACTTCAAAGAGTTCATTTTTGCACCAGTTCCTGTCAATGCAGGTCAGAAACACTAAAGTGGAAAGTGGCTGCAGTGCCGTGGCACAAAGAGTCTCTGCGGCTGAAATCAAACAAAGCCCAATTAAACTAATCATAACGTCCCAGTGAACACAAGGAAGCTCACCTGGTATTTCTGGACTTCTTGTGTGAATTCCCAACTCTACTCGGTACTTGGTACTATAATTACCCTGACCAAAATACTGTGAAATTACTGCTCTGATCTACTAATGGCTGCAAAAAATCAAGCCGTTGTGGTTTCATGCCAAGGGGCCGTAGCAAGGTGGCGCAATGCTTTCTGACAGAGACGACAACTTCTAAAAACTCAAAAGGGAAAATTAACGGGATGTGGTTTATGTTGCCAAGGACTGTTCATTAATTACCAATTTAATCACTGCTGGAGGCATGACATTACAAAAATCTGGCTGAAAGTTCTAATAGATTATGAAGACCACCTAAGAAGAGTGACCAAGAAATGTACAAAACAATTAATACTGTTTCACTGCTATCAAAGACACTCAGATTATTTTACATCAAGTGAAGCAAAAGAATTAGTAGCTTCACAGTGCCACCACTAGGAACTGTAAATACAATGGCACACAATTAGTAATGCACATGTGACTTTTCGTTCAAGGCATATATCCTTGGGAAAGCCAGAACATGATAAGGAGAACAAAAGAAACATTTTTAAATGAAATGAATAAAGATTTTAACTCTACCCTTGTGCATGCTGAGCAATAACAGAATAGGCAATGCAAAATACAGCTCTAAGTAATGGCGATATCATCCTGGGATTCACAACAGCGTGTACTGAACATCCACACAGAAAACGTCCACAGTTATTAGCAGAGATAGAAAAAGAGCATTCCAGATACTAAGAAACCTGGGTCTCACTTCATACACAAAGGGAGAGCTCTGAAACACTGAGAGCTTTTTTTGCTAATATTTACAAATGGATAGAAGATGCTTAAGAGTTTGAACTAATGTTGTTCAGATGATCTTTAAAATGTAGTTAATAAATTGACAGCCTGTTTCCTGTGAGCGTGCAAGTTAAGTGTTATGGCTGCAGACTACGCAGCACCTTGAATTTACATCCACATAATAAATAATCGCGTATTTATATATTTGGGCCAGATGCTTAAATGGTATAAATAGATACAGCTTATGGAAATTACAGTAATAAAATTCAGCTGAGAATCTCAAGCATTTATATCTAAAACTCAAACTGTGTAACATTTGTTTTGCATTATCAAAGGTTACACTTTATTCATGAAATCCCTCCTGGTACAAAACTGACAGTGCATACTAATTCTTCTTAGAAATGAGTTTACTTGCACTAATTGATTTATTTCCCCAGCTATGTCTGGGAGTCGTCTATAGCAGTATTTTTGTACAGTGAAATAGCACAACTTCATAGTAAGAAAGTGCTTAAATAGATCAAATATGAAGTCAAAAGATATAAAACCTTCTTGGAAAGTTACAGATTATTTTTATTTTTCATGTATTGAGCAATGTTAAATAAAACAACTTGTTTGTTCTTGCCATCAAGGAAATGTGCTCAGGCTATCTCAACCTTAGCATGTTGTTATAAAGAACTAAATATCAGTTCGGTTGTGGTTTTGAAGTGGTCAGTCAGCAGGTCTAACCATCATTTAAAGAAAAGTATATAATTAAAACAGTTATAAAACTTGGAATGCTCATGAAATGTAAATACTATACAGCATAGTCTTATCAGCTTAAACCATATTTAACCACTTTCTAGTGCCATACAGACAAGACATATAAATGAACAAAAGGGAATAAGTTACCAAATCTCACGGATTACCAAAATAATGTTCAATCTTTTTACCAATTAGATGGTAACTGCTTCTGTGTAATCTCAGGAAGATCTAGTGATCATATCTAAATCTGGTCACAATTATCAGCATGACCGACTAGTCTTTTTTCAATCAATATTTTCCAATTAATATTAAAAGACCAAGGTTGCCTTCTGCAAAGTCCTACAGCTCAATAAATTCATGTTAGATATTTAATTAATAAAAATGGGCTCTTCTCTCTTTGTTTTTTTTAAGAATAACAAGATGGGAATAACTTGGGAGCATTTCTTTAAATTAATTATACCACCTCAATCACAGACATTCATTTTCCAACTGAAGAGACTACAAAAAAAAAAATCCACTGATGAGCTAGATGCCTTTCCTAATGCAACAGAAGTAGGGATTCTGGTTTCATGTAGAAGTAAAAATTACTGAATAAAGCCATCCAGTACTCATTTCCAAGAACCTGTTAAAATATTTGGAGGAAGGAATACTTGCTATACTATCCTGAGTTTAAGGCATCTTTCAATCAAATTAAAATATCCTATTCTTATTGTCTACTGTGAATTTGCATTCTGTACCACTTCTGGTCACATTGACTAGAGCTTACTTTTTGGTCACATATTAAAGCAGAACAGCTAGGAGCTTATTAGCTCAGAGGGGCAGCAGATTATTGCAGGACATGATCAATAAATGGGACATTTATTAAAACTTTTTTCTGAGCGTGTAAAATAATGCTTCACTTTTATTGTATCACAGCTGACATATCCGCTATCTGTGCAAATGTATGCAATCAAAATTAAAGCAAGAGTATACAAACTAATTTCCTTTTAGATTTTGTCACTTTCTGAAGTTTTTCTAAAAAGACTTCCATTTCCAATAGTCCACTGTGGATGCAAAAAAAGTTACCATTTTGCACTCAAATATTTATGAAAATGAAAAGTAATGGGCACAACAGATTGAAACCAGAAGTAGAAAGAACTTATTAAGTATGAATTAGATACAGCTGCACCAAGTCCTTTGAGCAAGGGAGTAATAAAAAGCAATATTCTGAGCAGAAAGAAACAGCCTCATGACATAGCCCGTTCCTGCTGCCTTCTGTACACACACAGTGTTTGCATGTTTGGAGGCAACAGCTTTTTGGTGAGGTACTTTGTATCTGCAAATTCCACTACAGAAGCTGAATATAGTCTCCACTGCTCTTGCAAATCTTTTTTTTTTTTATAATTAGGCAGCTATAGCTGTCATTCAACTTGAATAAATATGAAATAATGGTAGCAGAGATAAGTAAAACCAAATCTTTCTCTGTACAGAAAGCAGGCTAGCAACAGTTGCATTTAAGCACAGCAGCAGCATTAGGATTGCTCTCTGAAAACACTTCTTCAGTTTATAATAATCTGGTTTTAAATACTTATTGTCCAAGTGGACTCCCTCACAATTTTTAGTGTAGTCATCCTCAGAATGCTGCTGTGAAGAAAGAATTATTTTCCTATTTTCATAACAGGCAAAAGACAGAGCAATTCCCTCCAGGTATCATGCTATTGAACTCCTGCATCCCAGAACCTATGCTAGGATCCTAAATACACAAAATTTTTGGCCAAATCCACATGAGGGCACAGTCCCGCACTTAAATTCACCAAGGACGAATGCTTAGGAATGATCTGTGGCCTATGTTAGGAAGAAAAACACATCCTTTGCCAGATGAGCACTATTTTTCATTAATTCCATGCTATACGGCATTCCCTACTAAAGTTGTCTACCTTGCAAAAATAAGTTAAAAGAATTTGATGCTATTTAGGAGATGCCAGAAATAAAACTAGTGGGCACAGTCTTAATTTTCATCCTGCTCCGTATCCTTTAGAACAGAGCTTTGTTGTGGCACCACCTTTTACTTTTAGTGTTCCCTAATCTTCAGCCCCGAGCTCAGCTCTACCAAGTGGTGTTCAACACTTTGGTTTACTTTCACTGTTCAATATGTAGGCCCATCAATATGGAGCACCATTCTTTACCCCACAATATTAAAATCCTGCTCTGTAGGCAGAATTATTAATTTCAAGGGTTTTTCTACAGTGCTCATCACTACGGCATTTAAGTGCCTCAAAAGCATTAATCACATTCCCTTCTCACAACACCCTATGGTGGTGTTATTACCCTATTCTTCGGATGAGAAGTGAGACGGAGAGATCCAGCTAAAAGAATCTAACGCTGGCTGCTCACTCTGGGACGCCTGTTACCTGGGTTTTTTTTTCAGTATACTAAGCTTTATACAGCCCTTTATATGTCTCAAGCACAGCTCCAATTGATTTCCCTGGCAGATCTGGATGCTCCATACATCTGCAAATCAAACCTTCACCTCAAATGGCAATCCAGAAAGGAAGGATACACACTTAGTGACCACTCAGAGGAAATTTGGTTCAAAAGATTTAGCAGTACTGATCAGGAACTCCGAGGCAAAGGCAGCATTACAGTTAATTCTTTCAAGCACCTTAACCATGACCTCATCCTTTTGCTCCTTGCAATCCCTGCTTCATTCACCATACACCTTGCAATCCGTGCAACCAAAAGGACAGAGGTCCTCTGGACAAACAGCCTTCTACCTCCATCCTCAGAGCTAAATGAGACACAATTGCTTCAGGGAAAATAGTATGTGATCACATAATTAAAGGCTGCATCATAATGCATATACACAAAGGAGGTTAATTAAAGTTGCCTGTGCATTTCTTAACACCTAATTCTATTCTCTGTAATCATGCTGACTCCATAACCATAGCCATTTGAGTTTACAGAATAAACGACAACTGCAGTAAATTTCCATTCTTTGTGTGGACCAGTCATTAAAGGCAAATAAGGTGAGCATTTTGCCGCTGGCCTTCGCAGATATTTGCTGACAGCAGAGTTATGCTGAGATTCAAGAATTATGGATTCCACTCCATGTTCTGCAAGTGAAGGTTCCCTGCTGGAAAGATCTTTTAGCCCTGTGTGGTTCCTCAGTACTTCCCATTTGTTGTGGTCCACAATATGCTGCCACTTTGCCAGTTAGGTTGCACAGACCAGCACCAGTCTCCTCACCTTTCCAACATCACATTCCAGCCAAACTGCTGCTGCTAACAACCATCACTACAGGCTGATATTTTACAGCACCTGGTGGGAGCAGATATGTCCCTTCTAGCCCTGTGATACTCATCATGAGAAAAAGTGAGTTAAAGAAAAATGAGTAAGCTAATAAAAGGTTCTCCTGGTTAAAAGCTAAGTGATTACAGCTGCTAAACCAGACTGGAAATGACAGAAGCATCTCATAAAAGAGTCACTACATGCACACCTACATCACAAAAGCAAGCAGAAAGGCTGAGCTGTTTATAAATCTACCACAGAGAAAGAGATCCATGGGGGGATCAGCAACTCTGTTCACAGAGCTCTTCAGTTAATTCTTCAAGTCTCCAAAAGGCTGCATCAATTTTAAGGACATATATATGATTCGCCCACACCATGCGTGAGTTTTCAAGGAGTTCCTGATCAATGTGGTCTCTTCTTACACTTTAAGTACCTGCCCAGAGGCTTACATACCTCCATACACGCTGGCATGCATACAGCTTGCAGATGGAAGGATTCTGAGTGAGCACCAAAAGAGAGACCTAACAGTGAAAAAACTTACACCACATTGCAAATAGGGAAGAAATGGGAGAAAAGGGGCTAATAGGATACAAATAGAAGAAGAAAGCAGAGAATGACGGGACTAAAACAGGTGGATTGAACAGGAATGGAAGATGATGGGGCAGAAGGCACAGAGGGAAGATATCTAAGGGAAGAAAGAGTAAAGAGAGCGGGTATTAAGAACGTTAAAAAGGAGAAGGGGAGTTGAAATGGCCAGGGCAGACAGCTGAAATACAGTCTGAGAGAGAGGAAAGAACAAGACAACACCAACTGAAGAAGGGGAAAAGGATACAGCTTGGGATGCAGTGAGAAATACGTGATTCAGAGGAAAATGGGATTGAGTTAAGGTATACAAGCAAATCCAGTGCCTTAATCTTCTGCTCCCACAACATCAATTTCTGAGTTAAAAAGGGGAAAAAAAAAAAAAGTAAAGCAAGTGAGAATACTGATATGTGCCTAACCCCAGAGCACAAACATGAGAAGACAGAAGCACACTGTAGTAAGAAAGAAGACTCAAGAAAAAGAGGTAACCAGCCAAGAGAATGGACATGCCACAGGAAAACAACCAGTACTTCATGAACAGCCAGTTAATGGTCAATAAAGAGACAAAGATTTTGTTTAAAAAAGGAAAAAGAAAAAAAAAGCAAGCCCAGAGTACACGACTACTGAAAAAAAGAACACAATATTGGTTCTACCAGAGGAAGGATAACGCTTAGGATGAAGAAGGTCTAAAGTATTTGCTCTACACTTAGAGGAGAAACAGGAACACTGGGGTGTTTTTTCAAAAAAAGAAAGACTTTCACCAAAACAAATCAGATGAGCACATACCAAGTAACCTGCATTTGTGACCATGGAACAGACATGGAAATTTCCTCTCTTTTGTTAACCTCAAGCAGCAATACAACCCCACGCACTGTATATTGTTCTCACCTGTTTACTAAGTGATTCATAGTTCTTGTATGACAAACGTAAAGTGGTAACAGCAAGGCCTATAGGACAAGATTTTCAAAAGTAACAAATGACTCTGCAGGTTTAGCTTAGCTGGGGTGACGGGGCTTTTCAGAGCACACTCTGAAAGACTGGGCTGCTTAAAGCTCTTTTCGTGAGGGTATCAAAAAAGGTGCAATTGCGAACTTCAAGAGTTACTTTCTTAAGTATTGGCCCTGGACTATCTCTTCCAAGTTTTCTTATTTAAAATTAGATCTTCCTATTTTAAACCATTTTCTTTTGAAACCCTCTCAATCCATCCCCAAAATGAGCCTGGTCCAATTCCCACTACTAAATGCTGATTCTCGTTATCATAACTCTCATTTGGATCACACTACTACACATTACTGCACACTGACATACAACACTGCTTCGAGTCAAAGTTCTTATTAACCTTAATGACCAGAAAACACTGAATAGAAATGTCTGTACTATTTTCTAGCGATCAAATACGCAATGACCTGTAGTAAACTGGCACAACTACATCAAATGGAAACGTCTCATCTCTCTGAAGATCAGATATGTTAAAGAAAACCAGAAATCAATGTACTTTATCTTATACCTATATATGTTGATGCATACATAAATCCTCTTTCAGAACATACACATGTATGGATATGTATGTTATATATATACATGTTACATACAGCTTTATATAACTATTTATATATCAACTTTATATTAAATATTAATGCTATATCAGCCTCCATTAAAGATGCCTCCCTTTCACAATGTATGTTTCCCACTGAAATGCATTAGGACAATGTTGAGCTTGGCAAGTCAAGCACTCAAAAGTTAGAAAATGTTGAAATTACACGAGCTGTACAACCTTGCATTGGTTCTCATCTTGTATAGCCTTTAATTGCATAACCCATACTTTTTTTTCCCTACAAGATACTGGTGGGCCATGACTGACAGTGTCTAGGGAATGAATAACTGTTCAATATCTCACTTCACTCTCATCATTCACTGTCTGCCCTACACCTGGTTTAAACCACACTATTTAAACTTTTCTCTGAACACAGAATTACTGATTTCTTCCAGAGCATTTCTGTGGCACTCTTCACTATCGTATCTAAGCGCTTCCAAATTACATCTCCACAACACCC
Organism: Leptosomus discolor; assembly: GCF_034619465.1. Lineage (NCBI taxonomy): Eukaryota > Metazoa > Chordata > Aves > Leptosomiformes > Leptosomidae > Leptosomus > Leptosomus discolor. Next base: position 35,399,105 of record NC_141392.1, read on the forward strand.
TTCTGAGCTGAGGAGCTTTTGTTATTCTTCTGCTATCTGCTTAAGTCAACTTAAGTCAAGAGTGCTCATTACCTCTTTGCTGAGAGTGCCCAGGATTTCAGAGGGGCCGGGACCATTTGTCATAGCATAGTTCTCCTTGACTTGGCTACAGCTGGGTGCATCCAAAACTTCCAGAAATCCGTCCCCAAGAATCTTGGGTTGGAAATCAGGAATCTGCCACCTTGAGTATATTGGGTTGAAGGTACCTTCCCAACATGATAAAGAGCTTCTGATGGAGGCAGCAATCAACTTTAGCTTTGCAAAGCACCCCTAAAAGACTGCCCTTCCCTTTCCTGCAGGCTTCTAATTAATTTTTCAGCTTCTGTAACAAATGAAATAAGGTCCTATGGGTAACTGGGCTGCCTGAACCATGCAATCCTGACTCTCACCCTGAAAACTCTGCCCCCATCTCCTATCCTTCAGCTCGTTTTCATGGCCTAGACACAGTCTTCATTTTTGTCTAATTTCACATTGCCATCTCCCTCCTTGCCATCTATCCAGGGTATCTTTCCTCTCCATGCCAGCAGAGTAGCTCCTTTTTGTCGTCTTTGGATTTCATCAGCAGGAGTTTGAGTCTAAAAGAGAAAGTTTTGCTTTCCAATACCATGATCTGCAACAGAATGGGCCCTGATCCTTAGAGGAGCAATGGTAAAAGATGCTCTTGCTGTGCTGTGTCCATACAGACAATTTTTACTGACACTTACTAACTTTTCTGAACTTCAAGGCTCTCGGACAAGACTGTGCTATTAACACAACTTGGATTATTTTGAACAGATTTTTCAAGGGGATGGAACCTTCTTCCCATAAGACATTTTTTAACACAGATAAAACAATGCTTTAAACAACATAACACAGAGAACAGTTGAACGGGTTTTTTTTGAAGTAAAAAACCCCCTCCAAAAAAAATACTACCCTGAGGCAGAGAGCTGATGGGGAAAATTTCAGCTCAAACAATGAAATACTAGCAAAGTTATAAAATTTTTGAAAATAGGAGCTTGTCATAAAAAAAATGTTAGGTAACTTTAATTACAGTTGCTCCTGCCTGAGTAGTTGCCTATAGTATCTCTCCTCTAATGCTGTTTGCTTTATGAAAAACTAATTTAAAAAAAAATCCAAAGTGAAATTTATACTACAATATACTTATCTAGGAAAAACTTAAATACAAAGTAAAAAAAAAAAAATTGCTTATTTATCATTACGTTCTCATTATACAAATAAGACTTGTCTGCATAGATGAATATATTTTAAATAAAAAAGGAGTGTCAGCTTGAGGAGAGGAATTGTTAAGCCAAAAAACCAACAAACCTAAAAAAAAAAAAAAAAAAAAAAAAGTACAGCATGGATCCAAGAGAGCTAAGAGAATGAAACGAGACATGTAAATCACTGTCTTCATTTTTTGATTGTATGATCCCATTTATGTAAAAAGCAGAATCTGCCCCTGAGGACTAGGTTCTGAAAGATGTGAATCAGTAAAGATTCAAGCCTTTCTCTGTATCATTATTTTTCAGTTACATTTACATTCTCAGTTGCCAGTACAGTCCCTAATGCGCAATAGTTAGAATCACAAAACCCACATTGCCAAGGTTTGCATAAAAATTAATTAGCTTTCATCTCCAGAGAGTATGCATCTTTCCAGGTCACCACGGAGGCCAGTGGAGGTGCAACCATAGCTGCTTCAACACTGGAGCTCATTCCCTAGCTCTGCTTTCCCATCTCACCAGCATAATCAACTTTGGTGATTAAAAAGGAATTGTTCCATCAACTCTTTTGCAAGACTGTCACAAGCAGCTTCATTCACTGCAACAGCACTTAGGAAGCAGCAAGCAGCTGACATCACAAGCTCAGGGAATGCATTTACATTAACTGAAAAAAGAGAAGTAATAAAAAATAGCATAAATTACTTCACTATCATTTAACAAGTAACTTTTGTTTTTCGTCCCATTAGAAACTGCAGTGCCAATCAAAGAAGGTGCTCCCAGCTCTCTGCTTCCAGTGAAGTCTAAGGCATCTTTCTGTTGGCCATAACAGCAGGAGAAACAGGCTTTAAAAGTGAACTAAGGGTACATGACACATCAGAGAAATTCAGAGCGGAAAAGAAATATTCTGCAAGGATGTGCGTCCCCCCTGCCAAGCACACAGACGTACAATAAATTTTAACTACGTAAACCGCCATACTGGCCGATATTTCTTACATCATTCAGCTGCTTATTGCGGGCTGGGATGATCGTATTGGTCAGCTGCTTACTCCCTGCTTTTAAAGCTGCATCTCTTCTTGCTTGCTCAAGCAGAACTCTTGCTCGTTCTTTAAGTTCTTCCTGTCTTGACAACATACGTTGCTTAAAAATAAAGAAATACAATTAACAGCAAGGCAGCCTCAGGGTACTTAACGTTTATATAGTAGTTAATAGCCAGAAGCCTTCCTATATAATAACGGTCAGGAGTCACATGAGTTACAGCTTCATGAGGTGACAGAGCATTCTATAGAAAAGTAAAAGTGATCAAAATGCAAAATTTAAAAAAAGTCATCTGCCTTTATAATGTAAATAAGAGTTCCCTCCCCTTAAAACTTAATTACTATCAATATTTAATGCCTTTAAACTCCAACTGTGGAAAAAAAATAATTGGCTTCATGGAAGGTATGTTAAATGCACTATGTGTTTACTTATTTACTTTAATATGTATGCAAATATAATGTTTCGTTGGCTACTTATATGGGCATTGCTCATTTATAACTTAAACTGAACACAAAGAGGCTGGGTACAAGGCAAAAAACCTGCAAAAATATCTGCTTCTACTTCTTTTATGAATATCCACAAGGAAGTCCCTTCTTCATACACATGACCGATTATATTGCAGAGTAGAAATAACAGAAGGGAGGCTTATTCATAGGTAACATGAGCAGCTCCCATACACATGTACTCGCAAGCGCTGACTTCTTAGCCAAGGTAACTGTGAAGACTCTGGGAAAACACATCTCCAGGCCTTTAGATGAGAGAGAGCTGGGACAGATGTTGCAGGCTGTGCTCCTGCAACAACCACGTGGAAACTGAGACAGTTGACTCTAACCAACAACTGAGTGTTCAAGGTTAAGATCGAGGCTCGTATCCGAGATTTTATTACCATGTGCAAATGCACAGACGATTACATCAGAGAACCATCTTCAATGTCAACTCTTCCTTTTTCTTGGCCTGTTACACCCTTGCACATCAAAATCTTCATAGAGGAGATGTCCTGTCTTGTCCTGCTCTATTATTCTGTATGGGTCAAGCTGTTCTTTTCTCATCCAGTACACAAATGATAATCAAGAGAAACTTGATGAGACTTCACTGGTTAAAGGAAAGAAATTATCTGGCTATGGACTAATATTTGGCCATTATCCCCCATCTATGGAGTGCTTCTCTTGCAATAAAATGAATCTTTATGGCACTTACTCAGGAAAAAATGTAGACATATTTGAAGCAGTCCACACTACCAAAAAACTGGCTACACTCTTTTCTCATGGGAGCTAATGGCAGAAAGCCAAAGCAAGCCAAAACTCAAAAAAGCTCTTCACAGGACTAAAATTACAAGCCTGCTTTGACATTTTTGTAAACAGGGCTGGTAACATTTTTTACATATTTTTGTGATAATATGCTTTACTGATAATACTCAGCATTTATATAATATTCAATTTTCATCCTTATAATAAATCCGCAAGATAGGTGGGTAGATACTTTTTATCTTTATAGAAAGGAAAATGATATTGTGGTTAAGTAACGTGCTTGAGGCCACTCAATGAACAGCACAACTTAATATTCTGGAGTTTCTACCTCACCATCATGGCTATGTTCACAAGGCCGTGTGGTTTCTCAGACAAGATTTTGAAATACCTTTGGTATATTTTAAGGTATTCAAAACTTTAAATTTTTTAAATATGGATCAATGAATTGATAAGTCTTTTTTCCAGCTCTTGCTTCAGTATGCAATACTCAGAAGAAAGGTGTTGCCACACTCAGTGCTAAATGCCTTGGAGCCATCTTCAAGATAGTTGAGAATACAACTTCCTTTAATTGGAGAGAGATTGGAAAGATTAGTGGTAGGACAATTCCTAGAAATGATTTTTCATGTAATGGGCTTTTTTCAGCACCATCTACTTTTCAGTCAAAATATTTATTGCCTAACAATAAAAATACACCGCTCACCATTTATACTGAAGATGTAGCGTAAATTACAAAAACAGAGAAAGAACTTGAACAGCATCTCCATTCTGACTCACAGGCGTAAGAAAGTTTAAATTTCTTACCTGGGCTGTTTTTGCAGTTTGATCTGTGTGAATTAAAGCTGTTCTGGCATCACTGTCAGAATCAGATTCTGTTTGCCTCGGAGAAGCATGTGGTTTCTTTGCAAGATCCATATCCTTATTATAAGAGTATCCAAGCTTAGAAGTAGGAGATAAACCCGGCTTTTTGATGGGTGAACCAGGATCTGCTCTTGTGCTCTCTGTGGATCCTATACATCGCAGCTTTTCTTGCTCTGAGAAACCAATGGTACTGTCTGAGCTCTGGTGTCTCCTCTTGTTGTTATCTTCACAAGCAACTGTGGGAGACACATCGTCTTTTTGATCACTGACATGTGCCAAGTCACTCAAGCCTAAAGTGTCAGCTATCAGAAATTTCTTTCTTCCCAATGTAGGCTGCACTTGTGTTGTATCTGTACTACTACACTTCCCAACGTCTTCAGATGCAGAAGTCCTTCCAGAGCTCTGCTGGGATTTCTGGGGATCTGTGTCACTTCGAGTCCTGCGAGAAGGGGAAGCTGTGCTTGGGCTTAAGTGGTCATCGGGAGTCTGATGCTCGCTTTCAGATTCGCCAACACCACTGTCATTTACAAATACAGAGTCATCCTGAGAAGCAAAGTCTGCCAAACCACTGTCTGGTGGATGCAGCTTGGGCTCCCGGTTCAGGTCGTTCAGCTCTGCGTAGAATTTTTCCTGGTCGACAGAACTGTTTGTGTCCGTTTCATAGTTACCCACTTTATATGTGCTTTTACTACTGTTCTCCTCTATTTGAACCACGTTTAATTCCTGGCCACAGAAATGCGCCCTTATTTGATAGAGATAGGTCATAACAGTCAGCTTGTCAGGTATCGCTAACAAAACCATGTCAGAAGGTTCCAGCAATCGCGATATTCCTAAACTGGCAAACCCATCGTATGCCTTTAAAAACAGACAAAATAAAGATTACAATGCAGCAGTTTCTTAGATATCATAACATTTCAAGAATGCAAGTGGAAGTTTCAGTCAAAATAAGCAAGCCGAAAACATATCCAGTATTGTAGGAACAGTAGGGATTCAACTCTACTACTTATTATTATTTTGGCTTCATTACAACAGTTACTATCTTTTGTTGCACAATCCAACATCCAACTCCTCAATTTCTCTCAACGGCTTCTAGCTATCTCCCGGGGTATCTTCATAGCAATGCAAATTGAGAGCATATGACCAGTAAAGACACTCAAATGGTATTGTTTTAAAGGTTTTTCAACACACCTCAATATGATACTATACTAAAATCTTTGGTTACTCAAAACTATGCCACTTTCACCAGTAAAAAGCTGTTCGTGAAACTGCAATTTAAAAGCCATTCTGTTTGCACTCAGAAAACCTACCAATATCTTAAATGGTTCTCACTCAAGCAGCAGGAAACAGGCAAATAAAAAAAGTGTGAGAGTTGGACCAGAAAAAAAAGCAACTCAGGATGGCTTTTTAAGATAAAGAACAAAGATATAAGAAACACGACACTAATCCAATCTTGGGCTTTATCATTGGTGATCAACCTTCTCCCTTCTAGTAATCATGTAATTGCAGTGATTTGTGTTGATGAAAAACTACGTCCAGATAGCCAAAAAGAACACCACTACAGATTACCTGATACAAGGCATAAATCACATTAATCCAGAAAACAAATGCATTTTAAAACCACTTGTTGATTCTAAATTTATAAGAAAGAGAGAGTGAATTTCATTCCTGCTTCACTTGCCTTTCCAAAAGCTAAACAGTTTGCAAGCCTCCCGCTTTGTGAGGTCACTTTGTCTTCTTTCTGCTAGCCCTTTAAGTGAGTGGGCTTGGTACATCAGGTTTTTCTAGTTTTGAAGAATTAAAGCCATTTCTCAATTTACAATTAATTATTACTATCCTGGATTAACCCTGGAAGACAATATTGTGTTTCAAGGAAGTCTTTAAAAAGGCCTCCTGTTAGCATAGATGCGCTCAGTTAAAGCATTTGGACTTCCTCTCCCCCAGTAATTCTACAACTGCTTTTCACCCTCTTCTAAAGGGGTCTAAAATGGTCACAGTTCTTCCTACACTATTTTGAACAAAAACGATGCTAAATTTAAGACACAGACGACACCTGTCCTTTTGCAATGAAACAGTAACACACATGGCTGGCTTCAACTCTGCCCTGGTTTTACATTATCTCCTTTAGTTTTAGAAGGGTTGAAGAAAGAAAGAGAAATCGATGATTTTTTTATCTTCTTGGTTTTCAGACTAGTAAATGTTCAAACAGTGAGCTAGAACGTGGGTCTGGCCTGGCCGGCTCCCGGCAGGCCTGGTTATTTTACTTGCTCTGAGAAAAGGAGGCACTCCCATTCCCATTGCAATGTCATTCCCTACTCAAGGGTCAAACAGTTTTCAGTTCAGCCACTTCTCAAACTCTGCTTCTGAGCGCTAGAATTTATCTTCCTGAAATACTGAATGCGAATGCTTCCCCTCACACTCAGGTGTAACTTGCCAATGCATTTTTGGTGAAGTAATTTTTATATCACTATAACAAATGATTCACAGAGCTTATCTAGACATAGAAATTATCTAAATAATTTATTTGTAAGCCTTTCTGGCTCTCCCTGTGCAAAATGATTTGGCTTAAAATAATTTCTGGTCTTTGGTGGGGTATCATTTCTTGGGAAGGTTCATTAGGAGAGATAGCCATGCCATTTATAAAAGCAGAACTGTGCTTAGATAAAAGAGTAGCAGTGGAAAACATGACTGCTGTATTTGCTGACTCAAAGCTCCAGATGTAGCAGAAGAGCAGAAAAATGACAAGTGGGAGGGAATGGAAAGAAATTGGATGGTAGAAGAGAGACAGCTGTCATTTACCTGGTCTTGGGACACAGAGCTGGAGCAGCAAGATCAGGCTGGATATGGGGGAGAGGGAGACCAGAGAGGTGGAACCAAACAGACACAAGGAGCACAAAGAAAGCAGAGCTAAAGGAGAGCAGTGCAGGGATTTAGGTGGGCAGCCTAAGCCATAGCAGGTACCAGGAATGATGAATGCTCATATGCCAGCAGAAAACAAGCTGAATACGAAGGTGTGGCAAGCCAGCTGTGCTGTCCGGTAGACCAAAGATAACAGTGTGATTTGTTGTTTGGGTCAGTGCTGATTCAGTGGCATAAATAACCTGTTAGTCCACACTGAAGGTAGTGGGAGTTACCGTCCGAAGAATGAAAGGACCTAAGGATAGGCTTAGCAGTCCACAGCAGCCCATAGACATGACTTGACCTGAACTCTTTTATACTCCTAATTTCTTATTTATATGCTAATAAAACTAAATCTCAATAATATCTCCCAGGGTCTGTAAAATGAAGGTGGGGACAGTGTTCCAGAGTTGTCAGGAAAGACACTTGCTCAGAACGGGTAACATCACAGCAGAAGAATTTGGAATCATGGATATTCTCGATACAGCTGCAACGACATTTTACTGTCTGCTCCGTTCTGGTGATACTCGGGATTAAACACAATAGTTTCCCGCTGATGCCAGGTACTTATTTCCCATCCTCTCTCCTCATTTTGGACAATATACATTCTTGCTTTTCTCCTTTTCAAGTACACTAGATACCTAGATTAGCACACAAATGTTTTACAGACATTAGTTCTATAAATAGTAATGGTATATTCTGTACGTGTCCATATAGCAGTGTGTGCTGGGTCCTCCCTCACTGTTAGAACAGCTGGGAGCTTTGTGATATTCCAGCATATTTTAAACGTCTGTTATAAAAATATGGCTGCCAGCTTAAAGGTAAGGAATTTCTTCCATTTTGACTCAATGCTATCCCTGTAATTCTGAATTCTGATTAAATGTATATTCTAAAAAGATGCCTTCCTTGCAAAATGGAATATTCTGTCAAGACAACCGAGTTCAAATGTATTGAGGAATTTAGTAGAAATGGTCAAAAACTGGAAAAGGCAAAAAAAAAAAGCACCAAAAAATTGAAAGTGCATCCAGAAGATATATTACTATTTCCACACAATAATCCTCAAATGAAACAAGCTTCTCTAAACAATAATGTAATTAAAACTAGAAATTCATTATTAGAACCATACTGTTGTGCCCTTCCACTTCTCGTTCTTTCATCCCCTCCAAGCTCCAGCCAAGTGTAGTTTAGTAGCTTACATTTTTAAAGTGCAGGACATGTCATAAACAATAGGAAAAATTTCTGTTCTTGATAAGGGACATTACTGCTGGTATGCTGTAATTTTAATACATTTTTAATTATTATTTACTAATAATCAAAAGGACATAGTAAATACAACTAGTTGCTTAATGTTATTAGGAAGGCTCTACGGATAGTTAGATACATATGACATTTAAGTAGAACCACAACTCTTTGGGTCAGCTGGGAAGGTATCCCCGAAATGGTTTTAATTTTCTCAAAGACAATCCTGGTTTCTCTTTTGATCCTCTCAGAAATTTGAACTTGCAATGAGCACAATTCACCAAAAATATATGTACGAATTCTGACTGACACTAATGCAATCTGGAGTAGTTATTTGTGGGTTTGGGGTGGTTGTTTTTTTGGTTTTGTTTTTTTTGTTTGTTTTGGTTTGGTTTTTTTTAGAGATATAATTATATTGTGGAAATTACAATACATACACACACGTATGTATATTCAGGACACAATCTTTTACCTCTCTCCTGATGAAGTTGTTGTTGGTGTTTTTTTCTTTTAATTTACTGACATTTAATTTACTGATTGACAGACATCAGTTGGGATCCATCAGCACAAGCATCACAGGCAGTATTCCAACCACTTCCCAACTATGTAACACACTGACATACTGGCCCAGATCAGATGTCACAGGTAAATACCCTTTTTTATTCAGCATCAGTGGCAGCACCAATTCGGCAAATGGCTAGTGTGAGTTATAAAGAAGTTCTGATGATGTGCCTTTTGTAACAGTGCATTTCCATGTGTAATTATACACAGTAATTGCACTGAAATAGTTGTCTCTTGGGATTTCTTCCTTTTTTAAAAAAAATTAAAATACAAACAAGGTCATGCACCTCTAGAAGACATACTCTTACGGGTTAACCTTTAATCTACGATCCCAGTCACCTCTTACCTCCTTTCCTGGGAGGGGAAAAAAAAAAAAAAAAAAAAAAAAAAAAAGAGCTGCTTCAGAAAAAGAAAATTGTCCTATTCATCCATAGATGTTATTTTAATTGGTTAGGAGGAATCATTGTCAAATGTGTTACATATCTGCATGGAATTTATAGGCAGCCATTGTTGCCAGTGCTGCATTCACTCCAACCAAGGGCACGGGGGGTTATCAGGCAGAACTGTGTGAGACCAGGAAATAAATCTGCAGGAAGCAACTGAGATACTCAATGTAGCTGTCAGGCGAAGGCTTGCAAAGTGATGAAAGAAAAAACTGCACAATAACAACAATCATTATTTCTTCAGTCCTGGGAACTATATCCTGTTAGAGAGACAGGCTAAAAGTTCACCGCTTGCCATCACAGTTTCATCAAGACAAGATGACTGACCATACTGCTAACGTTTTTAATTAATAATCTATTCTTATTTTTTTATAATCCATCTTAATTAGCCCAGACGCTCAACAAAACTTGAAGTACAAAAACATACACTCACAGAAAACACTGTGATGTCACGGATAATCCACTTAGGTCATCATTAAGACCCCATATTATTATGAAGAGATATCATTGGCCAAATCACTCATTAAATAACAGCAGCTCAGAGATATTTCATTATTTACAATACTTAAGTACTATTTTTAAAGACAAGTAACTCCCTGGCTAATACATAAGTGTGCAGGCACATTAAAATATAATTACCCTAAATGCAAATGAATTTTAATAAATCTCTTTCAGAAATTCCACATATCTACAATCTAATATTATTTAGTTCTATTTGCTATATAATATTGAACCTAATTAATTTAGTCAAAGTATATTTATATACCTTCATCTCAATTAAATTTAGTGCTTTTAAAGCAGCATAAAAATCACAGCACTGAGAAGGCAGCTACTTAAAAACAATTTTCAGATGATCTTCAGGAATAATTTTATTATCAGTGACTCATATGAAAATTATAATTTCTAAACATGTCCCTAGGACCCAACCGAAGCTTGTAACCTGCCTAAATAGTGAGCAGAAATAAAAAGTCTTCTGGTGATTCCCAAATCAAGTTTCTACTTCTTCCAGAGAAACTTTTTACATCTTTGCATCACAAAGGTACAAAGAGTAGTTAAAACAGCTGCTCAGCACAATGCTATAAACTTTTGCTAATATTTCAGTTTATTTGCAAAGTATTGTCTCAACACTTTTTAATCCCAGACTTTCCACGTTGCATATACCACTTCACTCCACTGGTGCAGTATAAAAGTAGGTTTAAAACGTCACCTTTAAAAACACAAAAATCACCAAAGCAACATCAACTGCAACCGATACATGGAGACCCATTAAAGCAACAGAAAGAGAAGTCTCGCGTACGACAATCCAACAGCAGTTATGTTTTTAATTTTTTTTAATTATGTGGCTGATTGGAAAAATCTGAGGAATGATCACAGAAGGCTGGCTGGCCCTTTCCTCACCTTTCGTAGTTAATGTAGGACATGCAAATATTAAAATCTAATGCCAGCCTTGCACTTGTTGTGAATGTTAAAGACTACGACAAATAAGAGTCAATAATGCATCCGATTTGAACTGTGGGAGGTTGAATACCTTCTGTGAGCCGCCGTTATGATCTTACAAAACAATCGCACTTTCCCAAAATTAATAAAAACCTGCAGCGAAGCCAAAATTGAAGCTATGTCTTTTTTTTTTTTTCCCCTGGCAGTTCTTACCTTTTTGTTGTTCTCTTTAATATCTTGAGGATTCAGGGACTTGTAGTCACTGAGGGGGAAAATGGCACAGTGGGTATGTACAGTATTTGATAAAAGCAGCAGTTTTAAAACAAACTGAATCTAAAAATTTGACATACAATAATATCATACAGTAACTAGCAATTTCACAGCAATTCAATCAACAAAACTAATAGTGTGGAAAATTAAAGGAATAAATAAATAAATAAATAAATAAATGCCGATTACATGTTTCATTGCCTGAAGCTTTCCATCTAAAAAAGAAGTTAAGGCAGGGACTAGAGGCCAGCCTTGACAACCAAATTTACCAGGAGGTAATCCGTCCTTGTCAGCACACAAAGAGCTACAGGCTTATTCCTCTCATCTCATTTCAACATTGGCACAATTTTCATAATCATCTTGAAGTCAGTTCTTTGTATAAGATTAAGAAGAAGAAAAACAAATCACAGAGAGGGGAGAAACAATTGTTTATGCAACAAGGGAGAGCAAAGAGGTCATAAAGTTTGAGCAGTCATAAATCTGTTTTCTTACAAAGGATGGTTCCCTGCTGGAAAGAAAAGGGTGAAAACAGTTCAACACTTGAACAGCGATTTGATCTTTACATAAACATAAATGTTATATATATTTCTATGACGAGTTAGCTTATGCAGGCAAAGAGTATTCAACTTACATTAGGTCTGGTCTAAAGTGATGTAATATTGCACAAAAGGATAAACCGTTTCTCCATGATGTAGTAAAATTGGTGATTTTCACTCCCCTATAGTTTTTTGTAACTTCTTTGCACCACACAAGCAGTGACTGACTAGCATTTGGCTTTCTCCCCAAAACAGGACTTGGAATTGGGCTTGGCTGAAAAAAAAAAAAAAAAAAAAAAAAGAGAGAGAAGAAGATAAAAGAATTTAATGGAAGATGAGAATTAACATTAATTGACCTAACTAGATGATCTGTATCCTTTGATGTGAGTTTAGGTCCTTCACAGCTGTCAGTTTACAATGACTGTAACTCACAAAATACACAAATCGCAAGTTATTATCTTCAGTTGTCGCCCTTGGCAATTGTCTCCAAAGGATGTAGATATACGGGATTCCAGATCTACATAGGAGAACAGGCCAAGAATTATACCAGTGGAAACACCATGCTTAAAATACTTAAAGCATAGACATACACAGCCCGTGATACACACCCTTGAAAAGACTTCCCAAAATGCAGCTACAGAAAAGCATCCCCACAAGCCCTTTCGCTTCTAATGAAGAGAACACCGCGATGGGATCAAAAGCCAGGTATAGCAGAGGCAGACTTTGCCATGAGTCATGATCTACCATCGCGGCACGGGGATTAAGTCGTCGCGTCTGCGACATATGACTGAGGTGCTTATCTTGTGTAGGCTTCAGTATAAAGTTTTCAGCTGTGCTCTTCCTGTTTAAGCACATGATTGCATAAAGGTAATTACGGCACGGTGATTCTAAGCAGCCACTTCCAACCGTACCCCAAGAGGTTCCTCTTCCAGGCTTTATTTTTTCTACATGGAAAAGGAATTTTAGCTGTAAATTGTTATCTGAGGGTGGTTTCTAACAAGTATCATTAGCTAATAATGGCCGTTTCCCAAAAACATATTTTGACACTTTTGCTTGACATTTTGGTTAGCACAAACCAAGAATTCAAATGGAATAAAGTATTTCAGGCATCTGATGACTGTCTGCTGTTTCCCAGATTCAGCAGAGAACTTGCTGATCACAGCTCGTGTTTTCAAGAAATAAGCACTCACTTCACCAGAAAAATATTGTCCCTTTAAAAACTTCTTAGGTGTAATTAAAGAGAATTTGACTGGCATAAATCCAAAGCCTGAATTATAGGGGAAGAACTGAGCCCACTTATTTTTTCAATATAATATAATTAAAAGCATATATACACAAGAAACATGCTGTTTATGCACCTTATACCTAGAGAGTTCCCAAATTAAGATAAAGGCAGAACAAGTAACTTACTATATCACAGCCACTTAAGTTTAACAAGTAAATCCTTTTGGCCATATTACCTATTTGTGAAAGACCAACGATGCCCCCACTTGACTAAAGTATGTCAGTGCTAAGCAATTAGCTGCTAGCTACCAACTGATTTATGTTTTCACTGCTTCTGGGGAAGAAAACGTAAAGAACCAGGAAAGTAATTTTTCATTTACCATGACAGTCAGTCCTAGAAAGTTGTTTTATAAACACACCTACCTCATCATCAGATAGAAGCACTGCCAAATCATTTAGAAAGTGAAAAATGTATACCTTTATACCTTGCTGATATATTTTTTTTTTTTAAATACTGGATCATATGAATAAAATAACTTGCTAAAAAGCATTTTGTTTTGTTTTGGTTTTTAATCCTGTCAAGGATTCAAATCAGCATGAACAAATTCGTTAATGATGAGACAAATATCTCTACACTGAATTAACTTTTTAACAGCGATATACAAAGTAGGGAAGAAGTAGCAGCAATAAATGATAAACTTTCTTCACCATGCATCAGATTTTAATCAGAGAAACAAATACTGCTTAGGAGCTGCCAGACAGTTACTCCAGATTGAGAGATGTAAGTAAAACCAGGTGGTTCTGTTTTTTCACAACTTCAAGCAAAAAACCAGTAACTAACCACTGCCCCCAAATTTAAGGTACTTAAAATATACTTGCTATCTAAATTATATGTATGGAAAGAACACTGCTGGGAGAAAGTAATTAAAATAGCACTATTAAGATGTGGAAAAATGATATTTTAACAAATTTCTGAAGCACAGGGCTACTTCTTCAAACCACACAGAGCTACTTACCAGATATATTGAATGTTAACTATAAAGTCTTAATACTTGATGCTGAAACTCTCTACATAAATGTTAAAATGTTCCAGTCACCACCTAAATACTTTCTGGTTAACTCTGAAATGGCCTTAGGCAACATTACTATTCAAATGCCTTAATTACACATCTAACAAACTGAAGATGCTACTGATTTTAAAACTAGGTTTTACAAAAGGATGTCCAAAGCTATTAAATCAATAAATTTAGCAGAATTTTGCCTTTTATTTACAAATTATTTTTTTTAAAAAAATCCAGATTACAATTCCTTGAAAATCTAGCCTTAAGTTGGAGCTTTTTTTCCATGTTTGTCCTTCCATTTACTTTAGATTTTCTAAAAGTATTTTATCCAGAACACTCAGGATTTAGGATGTGCATCATGTACTCACAGAGTTTTCTCTTCTCTAGCTGATAAAGAAGAAATTATATACAACTTTCTTTCCAGACTTAGTATTCCAAGATTTTTAATAAAGGTGAAGTTAATATTATAATGTTATGCTCTTATTCACCATCTGAGTCAAAGCTTTTGTTATTTAATCTGTAATAAAAGCATTCTGAGAACTCAAGACACAATGGAGACATACGAATAATGGCAGGATTGTGCATAAGCACTTGACATCCCTTCAAAAAGGTTAACAAATGTTACTTTTGATTTTTTTGTGAAGCATCATTATGAAAAATGTTTCGATACCTGTAGGTTATACATATTAGTTACAAGTTCAGTGCAAACACAATTACCACCGAGTGCCTATTCCTAGCATATATTTGCTCTACAAGATCAGTAGGAACTCATCAAATGAAATGAAAATTTAATTAGGTTTTTCTTACGTAATTCTTTTAAACACTGACTACACAATTCTTGTAAACCATGCGGTCATAATGACTTGGCTTTTTGAGTTCAAAAGCCAAAGTCCTTGAGAACGGATTCAAAATGCCACTAAAAAGCATGAGATATCCAGAAGAGATTGCCAGATCTGCTCGCTGATCAACAGGTTACTGAATCTAATGCAATGGATTTTTCTCCAGCAGTGAATTAACTGCATGGCAAGTGCAGAGGTTCCAGAGCTGGTCCCTCACATGCTAGCTCAGATCTAGATGCAGCATCATGTGGGTGGATTTATCAGCTGAAGTCAGTACTAGCTTCAGGATATCTTTGTTTCGCAGTCAACACAAGCACTGAAGTCTCTCTATTCTTCTTTTACATGTTCTGGAAGCTTAATGAATGCATTTTATAGGCTATGCATTTTTCCTCTTGGGAGATTATCCCATCAGACCATTACCCTATGTTAACAAGAGGACAATAGCTTTAAATATTAGGCTTCATCCCTACATTTCAAAATATTTAAGTAATTGTTTTGCTGCTCTCAGGAATGCAGTACCAGGTGCACTGATGGTTTGCAGAGTGAGGGTTGATCTGCATCTCATAACACACAGAGGCTGATGCTCAGGAGAAGAAAATAAAGACAGGAACTGGTGATGGGAACACAGGGCTATGAACCAAGCCCTTGTATGAGACACGGGGAGCAGCCACAATGAAGACTGTACGGGCTCAGTCAGAGCAACTCTCAAGAGCTTGTTGACAGGTTGCATGGGGGTACAGGAGCTTAAAGAGAGCAAGAGGCAGTGTTGAAGGCTGGAAGAGAAAGGTGATGAGAAGAATAAGGAAAAAAAAAAAGTACGTAACAGCTGTGGGAATCTGGGTGGAAGACTTTTGTAGTTTGAGTTTTATATTAACGAACACAAGTCCCCAAAGAGGAAAGGAGTTGAGAGAACCCTAGGAACGGTAATTATCTGCAGGAGGAGAGGAAGCTGAGATTGAGACAGGGCTGAAAGTCAGAATAGGGAAGACCTACAAACAATCGACAAACACGTTCTATTCTCCAAGATGCAAGTGCAGGCAATGGTCTCTTACTTATTTAACTGAGCAAAATATAAGGGATTTTCCCACACCACTATCAAAACTACAATGCTGTCTAGGCTCACTGAAAATTGTGAAACCATTAAAATGCAAGATAAGGTAAATGAAAGTAACGCACAACTCAGACAAAATGTGCAGCGTGTAGCTGGATGCAGAAAAAGTTTTTAAAAACTCAGCTGAACTGGGCAGTCTGAAAAATGGTATAAGGGTGCAATAGGAATGAGACACCCAAATATAGTTCAGTCAAATGGATAATTTTATATCAAGATGACACCCTAGAATTTTATTTTTTAAACAACACAGGACTCTACTCATAGGAATTGCTTAGCCTGGGAATATTCTAAATTGAATATGGCTCGTTCAATAGAATTTATGCCTTTGGCAAGGTCTGTATGTCTCCATGTGCATTCAATTTTGTTTATTCTGGGCTGTGAAACATTCCAGGCATAAGTCAAAAGCTGATTTTTAACTAGTATCAGGACCAAAATAGAATATGGAAATCGAGCATGAAAGATAGAATAAAACTGATTTCTGTATTATTCCAAAGTCGGAAAAAACATCCTCATGACCCAGCTGTGCTGAGATGTTCTTTATTTAGGCTAGTTAGTTATTTTTCAAGTAGCAGGTCACCATAACATTATGATGGCTTTGGTGACACAACAAAACAGAAGTGGCATTGCTCTTTGCTTCTGGTAAGGGAAGTGCATGTATTAGAAAACATAAATTTCCTGGAAAGAAGTGTTAGGAGTTCTGCTATCCTGTTACTCTGATACACAAATGTATCAGTTTAGGAGTACAGTCTTTAACTTTGTTGCTCTCTAATTGCATGGCATGGTGTATGATTACACGAGATGTCTCTAGCCCCTACTGCCCCTAAAAATTAAGGAGATCTGAAAACCCTGCTGCCTGGTATGAGTTACAGATTCACCGCATTTGTTTCCTATATATGATTAATAACAAGTATTTTGGTAATGTCCAGGTTTCTCCAGCATCAGACATCTTAAAACTTTGCCTTCCTCACTCTTCTGGTTGTGCCTACAGCTAATGTGGATATGCAACAAAATAAAGAGTTTTATCTTAAAAGGCTTAGGCATAAGCTTTCAATTGCCTATCATTTCACAGGTTTAATTTCAGCACAACCAAACCACTCCGTATTCAATCACAATCTTAAGAGTTAGACATCTGCCTGAGCTGACATGATGCTCTCATATTTGAGCCTGGCAAGGTGAGGAGGAAGGTAAAATCCTTGGGACATGCTTCAAGTCAGTTTTTGGTCCATTAGGTGAAATTATTTCATTCTACAAGGTTTTCAGTTGCCTGTTAGGTATTTCGGTGGCCATGAGGCTGGAAAGAGCTTTTCCAAACTATACATGGGAAAAGAATGGAAAGCACCTAGACTATATCCATGCTGCCTAAAACACCAGGACATGGAACAAATGTAACTTTCTAAACAACAAGAATGGCAGACCCTCTTAATCTGGGAAGAAAAAGCAAGCGATCAAAGCCACCTGGATACTCTGCTGTGCTCTGCAGTTTTCCAAATCACATCCATTTGCAAAAGGCATCCGCTTGCTCACAGCACTGTGGAGAGGAGTGACATGCTGGGGAACAGAACAATTTCTTGCAAGGTTTAATCCACCCTGATTTGCCTCTGAAAACAACTAGGGGTGGGGGTAGTGCTTTCAATGTTTTCACTTTATTAGTTGGAGATGGACAAACTATGTGGCCCCATGTCATCAGCTGTATGATGCTGTGTTTAACTGAATACTTTAGATCCAAGGGAGAACCAATGAAGATAACACCTGCCATCAAGAAGCACACACACTATAAGACCCTCTCCTAGACAGTCACAGCTACCTACTGTTTGCCACTCTCCCTTGCTGACTCATGGCTAAACTTACACAGTTTGCGCTGTACATGGCTGAATCATATACACAATGGTTGTCCTTCAACATGCTGTCACTTCTGGTCCCAGCCTGTAAGGTTTAGCAAGTCCCTCACGCTTGGGTTACCTTCACCCACGTAACTTTTACTTGTCCAACCCCACAAACAAACATGATGATGGTATTTTTTTATCCTAATCATCGCTATCCATTTCTTCGCACACTGTGCCTATCTCAGTGCTCAAGACAAAAAGTCGTTGCTCATTATTTATTATCCTTAACTTACGGTATAGGGCACTCAGCTTCATTTAAGCAGAATGATGCAAATGCTGCATCAAACATAGCATTTCAACTTGCCTGTGATCTCTGGCATGATAGCCATTACACAGTATTAGGGCACTCTGTAATGGGTGAATGAATATACTGACACATTAAGAGACTCACAACTGGTATTTTACAAGTAGGGAAACAGTCTGAATTAAACGACTTGCCTGAGCTAGCAAAGTGATTTGACCATCACAAGAACTCAAAGACACTACCAAATGCGAATCCGGTGTATGCATCCACAGCACCCCACCAAAGTATTCCTCCTGACTCCAGGGGCAGGTGGCAGTGGTCAGAATAACCAAAAACCAACTTCCAGACTTAGACTTAAGATAAAGTCTAAGACCTGGCCATCCCAAAGACAGGAACACATCATTCGTAGCCTCAAACGCTGCTCTGGGTAGCTTGCTGAGTGTCACACAGCAGTTCTATCCCATGAGCTCTGTCCAGGCTCTCTGTGGCAATCACCTGGCATTACAAAGAGACTGTGCTCTGTTAAACACCTTCAAACTCCTATGAAAAAAAAAAAAAAGGCAGCTCTGAAGACAGCTGCCTTTTCATTACAAGGTCTTGTTACTTCTGCTCCAAGCACTGAGGAAGTGGCCCGGCAGAAAATCACAGTATGTAGTCATACAATTGAAATGCGTACGTGTATAGACATACAGAGCACAAAGATGGGAGAGGTTACAGTAAGGCTACCTTAAACCTGGCAACTCATAACTGCTAAGTACTTCATTCTGTAATTTTTATAATTATCTGGTAGCCTCCTTTTGGCTTTTACATTGGCTAGTAATGCAGTAACTTTTTCTTAGCATAGTCTTTTAAGGTTTTGGTTTGGTTTTCATTGTTGGGGATTAAAAGGGTGAGAAACCCCAAGTATTTGGGAACCGAATTCTAAACCTTCAGAACCACAAGCCACAGCACATCAACTATGGGACAATTTCCTCACTTGGGCAATGGGACACAGAGCCTGTCTGCTCATGGGAATTAATTAAGAACAAGACAGACTGTTTATTTCAAGACAACTACCTCCTGCTATGGATGTTATAAATAGAGAATAACAGTACCGGCACAGGAGTGAGGGTTGAGGAGGAGGTTGAGAAGCCCTAAATTTATTAGCTAATGGCAAGGAGAAGATTATGTTAATGAGCCAGTAAAGGAGAAACAATTCTGAGACAAATTAATGAATTGGTTACTTATGTGCAAGTAATTTCACCTGATGGTCAGTACAGCCATGAAAAAAAAAAGTCATAGTGAGCTCCTTCTCAGATTCAACTATTATAAAAAGATTGGTTGAGGCTTGTTGAGCTCCTCTTCCCTGAGGTCGCATTATCATTGTCTTGAACAACATGTTTTCAATTAAAAAACAGGAAAAGGTATATAATTCATACCATTAAGCAGAAGTAAATGCTGGGCTCATCCTCTGATGATTACACACGTTTGTAATGTAACAGTATGAGCAGGTCACACGCAGGGATGGGGCCTCATTTTTCTGCTCTGAGAAGACGGGCAATTTCCTTGTGTCCACCTTCCTTTCTCCATTTGCCCCTGTGGCATGTGGACTGAAGTCTCCACTCCTGTGTAATCTGTGCTGGAAGCCCAGATGAACTACCAGGATGCTGCTGGTTCACAAACACTGGCTTTCTGCCACGACGGGAACGTTCAGTGTTTTGGGCAGGTTGCCAGAATTAAGCAACTTAAACCACAGATGAGGAATAGCAATTTTCAAAGCTTTTAACTTTGTTAAATGTGAACTGAACTAGCAAAATGCACCTCCCTGGGCCCAAGGCTATCTCTGCCACATTTCAAAGGCCTGCAGCAAACAATGGAAGTGTTAGAGCTTGTCAGAAAAGGTCACAAGAATCTCTTCTAAAAGAAAGCACAAAGCAAACTAAAAATGAGTCACTGCCAATTCTTCCTAAAAACAGTGAACTCTTGTTGCTTTTGCAGAAATTTCTTTCGACATTAGCCATTAAATAACTGCAAGTCATTCTCTCGCTCTTCTGAACATTTCAACAGATGTTGGTTTTTTCAGGCAACCTTCTGATGTATCATTGCTCCATAGAACTTTGTAGATACCTATTTTGTAAATCTACTGTATCATTTATATTAATGCAGAGCCATAGGCAGACTTATGGAATAGTAGGAGTAGTCTTTGCCTATGAGAAATAGGGTTTTTTTTTTAATACTTGAGAACAGAACACAGACACCAGATTTGTGCAGATACTCCACTAACAGAGGAAAACAAAGCACACTCCTTCACTGAGGGTGGAAATAAAATAAGCATATTCCACAATCCTGCACAAGGTGCTGGTGTCCATGAGTTTACAACAGGCATAAAGATAGCTATTCTCAAGAAGCTCCTAAGAATAGCTATAGTTAAATGAGAATTAACAAGTTAAGTTTTAGCCTTGATAAACTACTGCATTGGCAGTCGACTCTATGCAAACATTCACAAGATGGCGATTAATAAAAATACCGCTTCACCACTTGGTGGTAAAGGAAGACCTACGCATAGATGATGGGAAGACATCTGAAATGCTTAATGTCTTTCTCTTTTCTTCATTTGTCTTTATTCTACAAGCCAGATGCAACTTGGAGACTAGCATTACGAATATCAGGCACAAAAAGGCCAGATTTCAGCCAGGTGTGGAGACAGCTTGGACAAGCCAGATACTTTCTCATTAGCTGAACACATTTAGTGTAAACCCAGGGTACTGGAGGAACCAATATGAAACAACATCTGAAATTAGTGGTCAGTCTGAAAGCTTGAAGATAGGCATGATATTAGAAGAGCAGGAAAAGACGACATTCCTTTCCAGTTTTTACAATCATAGTAAAAAAGACAAATCAGAACATCACGGAACAGCTAACGAAAAAGAGACAGAAGAAATAATTAAGTTGCTTCTTAGCATGTGAAAGTTAAAAGGAGACAAGCAACAAATATTAATTTGTCATCAACAAATCATGACAACTTGTCCAATTTTCTTCTACAAGAAGCATGGAAAACAGAGCCCTAATAAGACTCACATAGCATAGGTGCAAAACATTTTTAAATGATTCTTGGAATTACGCATCAAAAGGCATTCTGCAAGAGCATTTATTGGGTTCAGTGTGGGAAGTCTGAATTAGCAAGATGGCCAGTACAGTAGACATGAAGCTGGGATGGACATCAAATGCACTAGAAGAACCTTGATCATATAAACCAGAGAAAGAGTCTGAAGAAAACAGGATGAAATTCAATAAGTGCAAGCGCAACATAGGACGGAGTAACCATGTACATAAATGCAGGATGAGGAAGAACTGGTTAGGTAACAGTTCTTCACAAAAGGATATGGGGGAAACAGTCTATTCAAGCTGAACATAAGTCAACATCATCAGGTTGTTGTGAAAAAGACAAACATCATACTGAGATGTACAGACAGGAATAAATCTTGCAAGACACGTACTGCCTCTCCCACTCCACTCAGCATCAAGAAAGCGGCAGTAGAAATTTTATGTTCGGTTTTCCCTGATGCAGACTGTAAGGAAGATGAGCCAAACAGAAGACTGGGGGGGGGGGGGGAACCAAACAAAACCCAACAAACCACAAAGAAAGCTGGAGCAAATTTAGGTCATTTATGTTACGAAAAAATGATAAAGGAAAGGAACACCGTAAATCTTCAAGCATCTTAAGTTCTGAAGAAGAAAAAAACCCCTTTGTCCCCAATGCCAGTGTTTACCAAAATAAAGTCACAGGCTTTAATTGTAACAGATCAGATATTAGGAGGAGCAACCTGTAAGAGTGTAATGAAGCAGTCAGAATGCCTTGGAAAGCCATAGACGCTCCATTATTGGAGGTCTTTAACAACAGGTTGAAGAAATCTTTCATTTTGTAAAGCTGAACTTGCCTTTGGGTAAGCAGTAGGATCAAGTGATCTTTTAAGACATATTTCAGACCTAGCATCTCTGTGTTTCTTAACTCCAGGGAAAGGACACAGCTGGCTCAGGCTGCTGCCACTAGCAAGCAGGAGCCTGGCAGAGCTCCCCTCCGCTCTCTGGTGGCAGGGGAAGCAAGCTAAAAATACCCCAATTTCCCACTGAGCAGCACCTCACACTGGCCTCTCGGTTCACATCATCCACAAAAAAAAAAAAAAACCAAACCCACAACCAAAATCAACCTTCCCATTTTAAAAGCTAAGCCTAGGGTGAGGGCCCCAGTATTATTTGTTTCATAAGCAACTCATGCACCAATTCACCTGGGTTAATCAGATTTCCTTGCAAAGCACAGTATAATTGGCTTTTTTCCTAGTATATAGCTATCTGAATACACAGAAAGTTCAATAACCACTAACACAACTCTCCAACTGAATAGTTGCACAGAGCATGTCTTTTTTTTTCTTTTGGTTGTTTAGGAGACCGGCTATCAAAGAAGTATAATCCCACCACTCCAACTGCTCCTCATGAACACTAAGCAGAGAGGAAGGAAGGCTCTCTCCCATTCAGCACATCTCTGCAGAAAGTCACAAAGCCACTTTAAAATCTAGGATACATTAGAAAGGTTATTTCATCTGCAAGGTCAGAGTTCAGGTCAAACCCAGCAAAACAGTCAGGAAAAAAGAGATCACCTGATTATAGTCTGCTGAAATTAGTTATTTAGGCAAACAGTAAGATGCACACAACACTGGTAACCGAATCAGCTGGATTCAGCTCTCAGTCACAGCAGAGATGTCACAAGCAGAGTGAACTGGGAGACAAGAATTACTTTAGGGTTTTTCTTTTATTCACAGAAAAAACCAAGGTGATAACACTTGAAAAATTCTTCTATACCAGAAACAGAATGCTTCACTCACAATCACCATTCATACACACCATATAAACCCAAAAAGTATTATTAAATAAATAAAGCAAGTGAAAAATTAAGGAATGGCAGACTTAAATATTCTTAGTTTAGTTGCCCAATGGAACAAGCATTATTTAAGCAGTGTGAAAACAGATTGCTATCTTTACCTCATTGAATAGTACCTTATTCTGTGAATAGCCCCCATGGAATAACAGCCACTACTCAAGGATTCAATAGCTTAATGAACATAAGACTGGCACAATCTGGAGCTCAATTTGCATGTAGTTTGAATATTTTTGCTTTATTAGTTTCATTTCAAAATAAAAAACACATGTAAAGGTAACAGCAATTCAAGTGCCACTTGGCTTAACATAGATTTTTCCAGGAATTCTTAACACTATCCAAATTTGCTAATTGCCAGGACTTGTGCAACTAAAAGGAAAAATACATGTTAAATGAAAATTTCCTTTTTGTTTTATAATACTTAATAACACAAGCTTTTCTAGTTTCAACACTGGCAAATTATCCCCTTGAAAAATACACACACAATTTTCATGATAGAAATTAAATTTGGTGTGGTTATGCTTTTAGCACTCAACAAGTAAAAGCTTGTAAACGAAAAGCTGAAGCATAAAGATATGGCAAGTCTCATTTAAGACATCAAAATCTTTGGGAAAGAGGAATTCTCTCCTGCAGAAATCAAGAAGAGCCGCTAATAATTAAATACTGCGTTTGAGTAACACTTTACGCTACATGTTTATTTTCAAAGCCCTTATTTAAGCAGATCGTGATATAAAACTAATCAAATCACTGTACTTCATTCCCTTATGATGCCTGGCTAATAACCACACAACAGTTGGAAACTGTCAAAATATTTTACAGCTCAACTGTAATTACCATCCAAGTCTAAGCATGCACTAATTGGGCGTTAGCCATGTTCTAGGGGTGTTACAGCAATACTCAGCAGTCAGCTCTTCTGTGTTTCATTTTTTACACGTGTAACTCCTGAATGATCCCCACGATCTACTTCATAAAATTCTGAATGAAATGTTTGTACATTGTCGCAGAGATAGCGTGTTTTTTTCCTCAATAAGACACAGTATTTACGTTAACATTTTAAAAATTAAGCTTGACAAATAGAGAATTTGTTCAGCAGCTTTTTTTTTTCTGGTTTAAATTCCCTAAAGTAAAAAAAAAAACACATTGTCAGATAAATAAAGAGTAAACATTTTGAGCAAAATATTACATGGTAAACATTGTAATATTAAAAGCTTTGAGATAAACTGCTGATTTTCGCTTCAAGGAACAAATTTTGCAGATCATAATAGAGAAGATATTGCAAGCTGCTGAGAGAGAAAAAAAGTGCTGCTATAATATGGTAACATGAGGAACTTGAAGGGGGTTTTAGCATGTACTATTATATATGTAATGGATGTAATACTCATGAGTATGTATACAGATGATACCCTGATAGGTTTCCCTGAACAGACAACTCTATAGGGGCTTCTGATTGTTTAGAGTTGGTATTTCTAAGGCAGTATCAGAGATATAGATTCATGATTCACTGGTGTTTCAACACTACTTGAATCATTAATCCATGCATTAACTGTCACTAACTTTACAGTGACGGGACAGATGACATCACTGGATCTGTAATACATTACTGCCCCATGGATTAAAATCCTTAAGAGATGTTATGCCTTTGAGCTGATAGGTTATAAATGGAAGGAAGTGTTATACTTTAAGTGTCCTTTGGACTTAATTTAACATGGTCGGGTTGAATAAAATCAAGCACTCTCAAAAGAAAGGCTCTCATTTGGTCCCAAGATGATGCAACAATTAGCATGCTTCTGGTGCGAGCTTTCATGATTTCAAATGTTCGTCTGCGGACAGGACTAGGAAACACCTAGGTGGAAAGACTGCACCAGAAGACTTCAGTCTTCCAACCAGCAGTACCAGTGCTATTCGAAGGGGCTGTGGGGGAAGGTATTGATTGCTCTCCCTTGGGTTGGGGATGAGATGAGATTTATCAGAGAACCCCAAGGAGCTACAGGAGGAAAAATTTCAACCAGCACAAATGCAGAAAACTCATGCTCAAGCCTCGTACACCATCTTTAACAAGTCTGATCACGTCTAGGTGTTGCAACGTGCAGAGCACTTATCATTCACACATCTCAGTCTCCTGCAATACTTTTCACTGCATGAGCACCTCAGGATAAGTGGAGGAGAGAAAAGAAGGGAGCCTTCATTCCTAAACAGGAATTTCCATGCTTTGGGAAGTGTAAATTAGAGCATTACTACTAGTCTGACAGCAAGTTTGCTAATGAATGTGTAGCAACATATCTAATTGCATAACAAGAGATTAAATGATTATGACAATCTTTGAAATGTGAAGAATAAAGAGAAGAGAAAGCATTCGTAAGGGAGAGCTCTGGTAACACAGCAAACTAGCTGTAATTTCTAAACTTTGACAAATTTATAAAAGCCAACTTATTTTATACTTTGTCAATGCTGCTCTAAATAAGCTTTCAGGGGAATCTACAAAGTTTGTTCTAATACTGAGTATTAGTTTCAAGTTAGATGAGCTTCTAAAAATTATTTAAAGGTGTAGGATCCATCATTTAAAAAACATGGGTTTTGCAGATTGCTAGGCAACACTGCAGCAGAAGCAGGACCCAAGACATGACAAGGAAACAAATACAGTGGCATCACTTGACTAAGATCCACTCTCACCTTTAAAGTTGCACAGGGGGGATTTCAAAGAGTAGTTTTGCCTATAGTTACAATAAAATTTGCAGACTACTCAAAATAGAAGCGCTAGTGGGGGAATGATGAGTTGATAAACATACAGCGTACATGCTACTTTAGTCATAGTGTAGTTTCTCAATGAGTTACATTCATAAAAGTTTGGGTTTTGACCATATGTAAATACTCAAAAGTAATTCTGCAACAATTTTTATTATCTCCTATTTATAAAACCTTGGCGGTGTTAAGTGCTGCTACTGTTTCATAGCTTTTCAACCCCTTCTGCAAGTTTGCATGGGGAAGAGGGTGACACTGGACTCTCAAAAGAGGAGTTTAGGTAGGCAAGATTGGTCTCCCAAGACCTTTTTTGCAGGTGGTAGGTCTCTAGGTAGGTTGTTTAGAAGACTCTTCAGAGCAGAAGTCTGACCTAGATGCTCCCCACTGGCCTTAGGGATTGCTATCGCAGCCCACACATCACAGAACACTCCAGATAGCTCTTATGTCCTAAATCAGACATGAGCAATACAGCTGTAACTAACTTCTCTACAAAAAGAGGTCAAAAGGGACATTCTTACAGAATCTAAACCTGCAACTCGTGGCCAAACTCACAAACCAGTTTTTGAAAGAATCCTCTTTAACTTGAAAAGGACAAAACAGAAAATGAGACCATAGTAGGATTTCACCTGCCTCTTAACCCATTTTTACTCAATAAAAATGAAAATATTCCATTTTAAATATAATTTTAAAAAAGGAAGTTAATCCATTTCTCAAATAGCTCCCAAGCAGATATACATTTTTCAGCAGTATTCACATCACCTGGCTGGGGCTCCACGCAGAGCCCATCACTCTTGCCAAAAGCAGCAGAGGCAACGTTCAGTAATTTAAGGATGTGGATTTGTTAAAATCTGGTCAGAAAGGCGGGGTACCCGCTGCATGGTCCTTCTTTCTTTATTCTTCTTCTGTATTGGACATGAAATATTGGCAGAACTGTCTCAGACACAGTGAAAGTGAGACAAGTGGTGATGAAAAGCAAATTACATGCCATCTGCACACACCAAACCCCGCCCCCCCCCCACAACCACAACACCCAAAATCCGCAGCAATATACCTCATCGGTTTGCAAATCAGTCACAGTACTGGCGTCCTCCAAAACAGGAAGCAAACATTCTTCCTAAAAAGACGAAAGTGATCCGAAGCAAACCACTTAATGTCCTATGTGTTGCATGGGTTCTCACTCATTAGTACTTGCAAAAAAGACAGATTCTAAGTGTTTTTAAAGCAATTAATTGTATGTCAAGGGAGACCAGAAATGGAAGAACATTTCACAAACTTAGAAGCTCTCACTGGAATTATCTTCTGGTTATTCCCTATTACTCATACCTATGGCACATTCTGGTTCTACATTTGAAAACACTCGTAAAAAGATATTGTGCTAAAATAAAATTTAATTATAGTAGGCAAAATCCAAACCCTGTTTTTTGTAAAAGCCTAATATTGCTGCTAGAATTAAATGTAAAAACAGTTAAATGCATTGGCAGAGAAAACCCCTTCCCTGGAAATCCCTAAAAAGCATCCCCCCCCCTTTGTTTTTTTAAATAATAATGGTAATATTCCATTAGCATTTTAAGTACAATAGAAGGGTTGCAGCTAAAGTTATAACAATATAAGCACTGAAACAATATATGGTTTGCTATACTTAAGCCTGTTGATTGGTTTCTGGTCTACACATCCGTATCTCAAAAAAAAAGGGCAAAGTCACATTATGTTAGTGAGTCATTACTGTCAATGAAAATCATGACAGACTAGTTACCAACAGCACAGAGTGCCACATGGGCACTTTAGAAATGCATCAATTCTTCAGCATTACTTTAAAGTGATAAAACCAAAGCTTTTTGTGGAGTT
This sequence comes from Leptosomus discolor, assembly GCF_034619465.1. NCBI lineage: Eukaryota > Metazoa > Chordata > Aves > Leptosomiformes > Leptosomidae > Leptosomus > Leptosomus discolor. The sequence continues at coordinate 35,426,722 of NC_141392.1, forward strand.
CTTGAGAGCACTTTGGCAACCTTACGAAAAGTGGTCACAGTGTTACTGAATATGGTCGAGTAATTAAGCAGATTCTAGGACAAACCACTTTAATCATGATCTGCTAAGCCATCTGTATCAAATTACTATCTGAATTCACCTTTTTGAAAGTTTGCACGTAGATAATAAAGGTATATTTGCTATATGGAAATGTATACACATAACTTATATACCTTTCTATATAACAAATAACCATACTAGTAACATAGTCATTTGTCATAGTAACAAATACACTAAGATATAAGCTTATATATTCCTACATACATACACACACAAAGAAAATACACACAGACACACTGTGTCTCTCTTTCTCTCAATATATAAAAAAATAACTAAGGTGACTTGAAACAACAGAAACACTGACTATCTGTTTTGTAAGTAAAAATTACTTTAATTACGCTCCAGAAGCATAAAACACAAGGCAGCTAATTGGGGGGGTGGGGGGTGTAGTACAAAATCATAACAGTTTTTATTTATAATTATTTCAGATGGTGTAACATTTTAGGATACTTTTAAAGCTTGACTGGCTTAGTTGGATCTCAAAGATCTCCTCGCACTGAAGCAAGCCAGGAAACATGACCCTTACAAGGCTTTAAGATTACAGTTCCTTGTCAGAGGTGCTGATGAAGTGAGGAAGAATGGTGATTTTGGCTGGTCCACCAAAGAAAAAGAGACTATATTCTCACTTGTGGATCGCCCTTCACAGATACAAAAGACAACTAAGGAACTACTAGCTCCTCTAACCTGTCCCAGTTCATATTCATTGAAACTTGAACTAAAAGATTTCACTGCCCAGGAACTTAATTCAGGACCAACTAAAGGACTTCAACTTCTTGTTGCCAGCAGTAGACTCTGCATTAAGATTTACGAACATTTACAAAAAGCCAGGTGTCTAACATCCAACTGTTATTTCAGAAAATATTTCTAAGTTTTTGCTGTTGTGAATATGACAGCCTTTCACACAATTGTGCATGCCCAATCAATGCCAGCAGCTATGTAGTCATCTGTGAGCATAATATCTGTCCCTACAAGTGAGCCCACAGGGAAATAAAGGCTACTTTCCTCAGTCACAGCAGGCATGATTCCACTCAATTGAAATAGCAGAGTTACATGTTCTTGGTGCCAAAGATGCCGAGCATGCCTATGATGTTGTATCTAGTCCCAAAATTAAACATCACAGCATCTTCACTAAGGTAACAAAAATTACTAACAAAGCCTCCAGCACGTAGAGCTGTGTTCTGCAAGATATTCAATCCCAGGTGACAAGGGTTGGTTTTGGCTTTTTTTTGGTTTGGTTTTCTTTTTTCAAGTATCTGTTGAAAGATTACTTTTCCAGAGATAGGAAACATGTGTTACTACTACCAAGTTTACAGTGGCATGTCATTAGCTACTGGGTAACCCATAGCTCGCCTCATCAAGTCCTGCTCTAAAGGAGTATGGGAAGAGGCAGGATGGGCTGTACTAGAAGATGTTTTACCATGCTACACTCTCTGAATCCAAATGATTTTTCTACAGAAAGAGACTGCCCTCTCAACAGTATAGCACTCTAAAGTGTAATGTAGGCATTTAATCAGCAGGTGTTTAATCAAGCTTTTAAATAGTACAGTTGAACTTCTAATATATTAAGCTCACCAATATTTTTCATAATGTTTACAACACAATTTCCTTAATTACTTTAGTTTCTAGCTAGCTCCTTTAAAGCTTTTCCCATGCATGCTTTTCAAAGCTGATTTGTCTGAATTATACACATGAACTATATTTAAAACTTGCGCATTATTCATTACTACAAACTATGAAGTATCATTTAGGGATTAGCACAACTATCTACTAAACTGCAAAATAGCTCTTGTCAATAACAAAACTAAGTGAGTTTCAAAGAATTGATTGTATTTTAAAAAGGTAACCAAGTACTTCTATAAAGTACAAAAACATTTCTCTAAATCTACCAAGGAAAAAAAATATGCATGTCCTTTTTTTGAGATGAAAACAAATTCAGTATATCTAACAAGCACATAAAGTATAAAACTACTTAAGATATACCAGAAAGAGTTCTTGCTTTAAATGTGTTTTCAACCTTTTTTTCCCCATTCTGTAACAGTCTCTATATACAGTGCTTGCACTGTATACATTTGAGATCAATCTATATGCTTCTGCATAGAAGAAATCAAATAAATATTAGCAGGACCTGGATTTTGCCTTCAAATGGCTAGTTTTCCAGAGAAACACCATCTCTTTTCCCCCTACATTCCATTTAAGTACTTCAAAATATTAGAAAAAAACGTGAATCTAAAATATGATACACCACACAAAACCCCTCAGATAGCTCATATAGCAACAGTTGCAGAGAACATACAGTTATTCTGAAAGAGTAGAAAAAAAATATTTAAAAGGAGCCAAAGAGTCAAAAAACATGCACGACTTCAATAAAACCCAGACCACCCAGTTCCTTTCAGTTGTTTTCTATTTATTTTCTTTTCTTTTATGCAGTTAATTTTTTAGGAAATTTTTGGGGGTTTCCCCCCCTTTTTTTTTGTCACCACAGACACTCCCTTTAGGCAACCGTGCATCAACAATCCTCCCACGTTCAAAGTCGGCTACATCTGTTGCTCTTTCCCATTGTTGAAAATTCCTGCCTTAATCCTATTTGACTTTATTCATGCAAAGGTCATCCTGAATTCAACAAATGGAGAAGCGATAGCAAGCACACTGTTGAACATGGCTAAAAAATGCTGTTGTAGAACATGCAGCTAGTGTGCCGGCACTATCTCAGAAGTACTTGGTTTATTATGCAGCTTCTAGTCCTCATAGCTGTGTTGCAATATGAATTGGCAACATATTTCTTCCAGCAACTCAAGAGTACAACAATTTCCTTCTAACTGGCTTGATTTTCTCTCCTTTAAAAGATTTGCGCTTAACTCATATTTACTATTGACTATGCATACAACATACATATATAATAGTTGACTGTTCCACATGCCCTAGGGCTTAGCTTCTGGCATACATGGCTTTCTTGTTTCTTGTGGTTTTTACTTCTTAGCGTATCTAGCTTCACAAATCCATGCTTAAGTATCTGACCCAAACCCAAGAAAGATTACCAGGAACTGAATTAGTAAGCAAACCGAAGTTAACTATCAGATTGATTTATGAAGTGAAGATAATTATTTTTGTAATATGTCCATAATTCATCATGACAGAAGTAAAGGAATGTTTATTCATGCATGCTTACTTCCAATTTGAGGTGCTTGCCAACCATGATGAACCAACCCACCCTTCAGGCAAGTGGAGAAACAGGCTATTGTTAGTCTCCTTCTTTCACTTCACTGAAGGCGGAAGACAGCAGAGAGTGCACTCAAGACTTTTAACTATCTAAACCAGCCCCACAGAAAAGCTTGATGTAACAGCTAAAAGTTACAATAATGTCAGATTATTCAAATTGTGTTATCTCCTCATTGGGTGCAAGGGAACACCAGAAAGAATCAAGTTTTGGAGTTAAAAGCTGTCCAGTACTCTGTTTGTGTGACTCTTGATAAGGAGCTGATAATAAGGTGTAAAATCTCTACAGAAAAAGTACAGGTTTTATCAGGTTTCTGTTGCAAAGTTTCTGAGGATTTTTGTTTTGATGGCAGTTTAAAAAAGGTCTTATGAGAGGAGCAGTGTTCCTTCTTTCTTCTACCTTTTAAAGAGCAAAGCTTGAACTAAACAGCAGTAATAGTGTGTGAAGCCAAGCATGCGAATCAAAGCCCTCCACGTCCTTTGAAAAGGTTAACACAAATGGCAGGAAGGTGGTTATCCTCCAGTACCTGCACCAGGAGCCCGCAGCACCGCATCATATGCCTGCCTCCTCCTGGCTCCCTCCCGCTGTAGGAGTGAAGGCAAATAACTTACAGGAAATACAATAAGAGACCCTCATCATGGATAAGGATTTTCAGATTACGTACCGCAGAAGCTAGCCCAGACCTCTCTTTGAGCTAACCTAATATGGTTGTTTTTCAAACACCTCAGCAGGCCACGGTCCCCTCGCCTGAGCAGTGGTGTTTGTACCTAATCCGGCTTGTCCTCTGCGAGAGAAACTAAACAGTGCCATGAAAGCGTTGACATTTAGGAACTGCAGCGCTCTAGAAACTTTAATGCTCCCGGCAGCTCCTAACTTCTTCCCTGCATTTATACACCTCAGGGATACTCAAAGGACAGATTTCAGGCAAATAACTTTGGCACCTCCACGAGGAGACCAGTCCTCTCCAGATCCTGCAGAAACGGGTGTAATGAGACTCTTGTCCCAAAGGCAATGTGAAGCCCAGCTCACACTCCCTGCCCTCCCTCTGGAGGTCCTCCTCTGTCACTCCTTCCTATCTCTCTCTCCTCTGGGACTTCAAGTATTTGATTCACCTCCCTACGTAGGAAGCTACAGCCCAGAAAAGGCAGTGTGGGTATTCCCACCATCCAGAGGCCATCTCTCCTCCGACCTCAGCAGCCTATTACTTTATCACTTTACTTCATCACACAATACACCCTATGCCTGTTGGCTTTTCTGGTTTCCACAAGAGATGGATTTTCTTCTCACAGTTTTAAACTTCCAAGATGAAATAAAGCATATACAAATACTGCCATTACATATCTAAAGAGCATGTTTTTCCACAAGTGAAGTAATATTTTATGATGACAAATCTGAGTACTGTAATTTGTAAAGGTATGTTAAATACAAAAATACGAAAAGTGAGGCTTTGAATGTCATAACACTGATTAAATTACCAAACCTTATTTGCACAGATATTTTGCAGAAGTGCTAACTGGTGCAACCCAGAACTGCTGCAGGCACTGACAATGTCTCCATCCATTTCAATAGGAGCTACGTTGCACCAGTAATGCACAAATACCTTAAAGAGCAGTTACGAAAATGGCAGAAGGAGCCAAGCATTTATCATTCTGCATACTACATATACCAATTTGCAATGAAAAAGATTTTCCTAGGACCGTCTTGGAGACCTGTTATCTGCATCCACACTACTAATAAAGATCTAAGGGATAAACAATCAAACACTTAAGCAGTAGCACTTAAAGTTGCCAAAGTGTTCAGAAGTTGGGATATTACAAAATTACGGTTACATATTCAATGTTAATTAGCAGCCTTTGTATATTTGCATTCTGATACTATCTTTAAGTTTACTTCTTCCCCTAAAGTTCTCCCTCATGGAGAGCACTTGATGACCAACCTCACTGAACGGGACTATACAGTATTCCTGGTTTTCTGAATTATTAGTTGTTTGTCCTTGTGCCTCATCTGCTGCACACACCTTGGACCTTGAACTGAACACGGTATCATTAATCTCATCAAACAGCTTTTCTACAGTGTTCATCTTCACAGTATTTTAATCTAGAAGATTAAACATTTAATCTTCCAGTCACCCTTGTAAGGTAGCAGTCCATCTAACCAAAGAAAAAGTGCAGTTCACAAAAATCCCAACTCAAATTATTGGAAGCTGTTGCTTTTGAGGTCTCAGTCCAAGCCACCTAAGACCTGACCTTACAGAGAACTTCTTGTTTTATGACACTTCATGTGCCACAGAACAGTACTCTTTCAGCTGCACTGCACTTACGTCAAGCCAACAGCTCTACTGATTTATCAGGGTTGTATCAAGCTGGGAAACTTAAAAAAACCCATCACAGTCCAAAATCCGGTTCAAGAGATTAATTAGCTTAGCACCATGTAACAAATTCATGACAGAGGAAAGGATAATATTCACTGCTCCTGGACAGCATTCGGTTGCTTAACTGTCAGAGAAAGCAGTGCCTTTCCGCTGGCCCTTGTCTCAAACAGCACACAACCTAGTTCCCTGCATAACAATACACACGGTGCGGCACGAGTCATGAGCTCTGCAGAAAGACCTGCATGTGATGACGTGTTGATATCTAGATAACACTCTGGCTTCTTGCTACACGTGCTTGGAAATGGGATAAGGCGAGAAGTGAGGGGCTGAGGTTGGAAGGAGCTCAGCTCTGCCTCCAAACCAGTGCATAACTCCCTCTACAGGAATATGTGGGTAAATTATTGACTTACCTGGTTTTAAACCTCAAATTTGAAGGAAGCATCTCTCAGAGGTAATGTGACTATAGAGCAGCACCTAAATCTTTTTGACGGCAATTCAACTGGCTTCTTGCCAGAAAACGGGTACAAAATACAGCCAGAAGGGCAGAAAGCAGCAGGTAGAACAATGAAAGGACTTGGTTTCATCTATACTCTTGATGTCTAAAAACTGACTTCTGTTGGCACCAATCATGGGAATAATATGAAGACCACAGACACCACCCTCCACCAATATACATTCATAGAGCCAGCTGCAAGGAGGAGGAGGGAATCAAGCAAGGCTGCAAAGAAACAAAACCCAATAAAAACATTATTAACACTGACAACTGCAACAGTAAAACCACACAGGCAAAAAAAAGCACTATCCAACTAAGAAAGAATTTTTTACTTTGGTAGCCTAAAGGAGACCACTGGTAAGCAAAAACCTAATCATAAAAGCATGAGCCTTAAATCCCCTACAGTATATGGCATACTCCTTTGGATCATAAAGGATACTAAGAAGCTGTCCCTTCTGCTGGTCTCTTTTGTGACTGCTCACAGATAGGTTATCACATGTTACACACCATTTCTTGTACCAGTTTTCACAAAATCACAGAATCACACAATGTTAGGGGTTGGAAGGGACCTCAAAAGATTATCTAGTCCAACGTCCCTGGCAGAGCGGGACCAACTAGAGTAGATCTACAGCAAAGCAGGGGATCTACATTTTGCTGAACAACTCTGTCCATCAAGGCTCCTACTCTATATCCATGTCTCCTATTCACGTGTACTCATGACTGCATGTTGAAGGGAGAAAGACCTTTTGCAACAATTTCCCATTTTTGTCCTGTCCAATCATGTGTCTATTCTTTAGGGAATATGCACAAGAGTCTGTAAATATTCAGGGACAATTAATCTCGCCAACTTTAAATGCCTATCAATTACTTAGCCAAGTCTAACTTATCTAAGCTCTTCTACAGCCAAGTGACAGAACCAGATACCTCTACAAATAAGGGACCTGAGGCAGCTGGGTGACTCATATCTCAAAAGGGGATCCATTGTATTGAGGGCCTATCCTGGGAACTCTTACTCACATAAGCAGTCAATAAAACTGCTTACTGCTCCTGCGTATTATTGAAACACTAAACTTTCTCCACAAGATGCACTTGTGTTTCTTCTATTGTTTGTCCTGGTTTTGGTGCTACAGAGGGATGCAGTTGTCTCCAGTCATCATGGTTCCAAGAAAAAAAGCAGACTGAAACCCACCATGGAATGAAAGCCCATTTTCCCCAGAAAGATGCAATATGTACTTTTGTAAAAGTCACACTTGCAGTTGAGTTTCAAATCCTCAGACTGTGCTAATTTTAATATTCTCTGCCTTCAACAGTAGGTTTGTGGGGTTTTTTTTACAAACATGGCCTACAGATAAGATGTTAGATAATTTTATTTTAAAAATTACTAGTATATATGCACATATGTGTGTGCATGTATATAAAATACTTTTCCCATTTACAGAGAGATTAGTGAACATTCTAGTCACCAATGAAGCAGAAATATAAGAAACAATATCTAGAAGTTGTAATAATTAGTTACCTGACAATTTGCAATTATATACTGCATGTCTACTTCCATCTGCATAAACAGTGTCCCCTTCATTAACAAATCATTTGACTTCCACAAAACCGGTAAAAAAAGAGAATAAAAGAGTTTAATTTCCCTATTCTCTCAGCGTAACTGCATTCAGTAGGTAAGAACTTAGAGGATTAAAGATACATTTAGGAAAAAAAAAAAAAAAAGGATCCTGCAACAAATATGAGCAGAGGGAAATTGAAACCATAAAAGATACTTGAACATGAAATAGTGGTAGAAGACTCAACCAAGGTTGCATTTTCAATTTTGACAGGCTGCTTCCTGGCAGTACTAGCCTAAGTACTGCTAGATCATTAGAACCTGCAGCTGCTGTGAACAAGGAATACCCCAACCCAGCACACTTCCAAGACACTGAGGATACATTTCCCAGCTGATTAATGACTGTGCTGCCACTGAAAGGGAATGTCCTACTGTGTTCTCGTGTCCGTGTTGTGTTCCTGGTACTCACATAACTCACAGTCTGTATTGGTGCTGGCACAAAGTGGGGTAGGGAAGGGGAGAACATGAGAAGTCAGCATAGGGACCAAATGCAATGCAGTAAATTCAAACCCTGAAGCACGCATTAGTCAAGGACAAAAGGAAGATACTCTTTAGTCCATACCTTCATTCAAATGGAAAAATACTACACTTGCATTTGGAAGTAAAGAGAACGGTTCACTCCTTACTCTAACACATATTCTAACGAGGTTGGTTTATGTCCAAACATAGGTTAATACTTAGGAACGCATGGAAAGTACATAGCTAGTCAAGTTGACAAAAACCATTTAAAATTGATGCAAACAGTAGTAAGAAATTGATTAAGTATTGTATAAAAAAGGGAGCCTCTTATTATTTAACACTTGAAAAGCTGCAAGTTTAATGAATTGTCTGTGCTTCAATATGATTATCTCAGTATCTCTCTGTTCATATTATGTGTGTGGCTTGTCTTTCTTCCTATTAAAAGACAAAATGTCTTAGGGCTGTATGCAAAGGCAGACTTCCTCAGAGTGCTTTTTTTGCACAAGTTAGATACCTCAAAATTCTGTCCACTACCTCCCAAGTCTTCCTTGGTTTTGATGAACTATCTGTCTGCATAGGAAGTGAAAAGATCTCCTGCAAATGAGCTGTACAATTCCTTTGCAGTTAATGTGAAGCTGGAAAGGAACAAAATCATTAAAGAAGATGTTCCAGAGAGTCAGGAAGCCCTTATGTGAATGACAACTTTTGATACCAAGAGATGACAAGTGATCTGCATCTCCTGTTTGGAGTTTAATGTTACTTCTCCACTTGGCTGCATTTACTGCATCTGTATTTTAAGATGAGCTTTTCATACTGTCAAGTCACATAAGGTTGATAATGCTGAGGTAAACATAAATGGAAAAAGTGAGCAACTGAGACTACAGCATCTCTGAGATCTTGGAGAGTTGCGCCTAGTACTATACTGAATGCTACTCTCCTCCCTTTCCACTAAACTCACCTGAGTGTTTTGTACTTCATCTCTGTCTAAGCATTTATTTTGCCTTAGAATAAATGAGAAGAAAAAAAAAAAAAAAAAAGAAGAAACTACAGATTTATTGTTCCCTTGAAAACTATCTGAGAACTTCGCTTGCTTCATAAGCAGGTAATTTGTACCTCCTTTGCAGTTTGAAGGATAAACTGCCTATCAGGCAGAAATCTTTCTGAGCAGCCTGAACAGAAGCGTTGCAGATACACAATGGATTACCGGGGATACTGGATGGAGACAGGTTATTACATGTCATGCAGAAAAAGGATTCTGTATTTCTTATTACGTTTCCTATAAATGTGTTTCATTAGAGCTTAAACCAGCTAGCTTGCCTGGTACGAGCGAGCAGACTCCACTGAGCATGCAAAACAATTAATTTTCGTTTTAAAAAGAGAGAGCGAGCATATGCTTAGCAATGATGGTGACAAACAGAAATGTTATTATTGGCTTCAGACTATTATGTGAATCTCTGTTCTCCTTTTCTGCCAACCTAAAAGGCCATCACAAGCTTTTACCTACAAGCACCGAAACCAATGCCTGTGTTTTCATGACTACCAGCAATATGGTGACTTTCATAAAGGTGAGAATGGCATATACGTTAATATAACAGACTTCAGCTTATTTATCATCCTGTCCTTGTGCTATATACTTTTAGAAGTCGCTAGGTATAACTCGAAAACGCATCCAAGGGCAAGTTCAAAAAGTATCCTGTGGTTTGATACCAATTCCAAGACTGTTCACATAATCATGTCTAGCCAGACAAACACCTATGCCAAGACTGGAATGCAGGGCTTTCATTTACTGAGATATTTTGGGGAGCCCAGCACATCGCTGTGAGATGGAGATCTGGGAGCTACCAAAATCCCAGGCTGACAACTAGTCAGCCTGCAGTAGCCACTCTGTAAAGCATGTGTCTAATGAACACAGGTTTCCAGACCCTGAGGACTGGAGAAAAGGATGTGACACCAAGCTGGAGTCACCAAACATAACACACCTGTTGACTTTCAGTAGGTTAATGGCAACTGCAGTATTCCAGAAACCTGATGGATTCACGAGCCATCAACATGAGCCTTGGCTGCAGTCTGGCAACAAACTGAAACTACCATGTAATAGGAAAAGCCCTTCTTGGAATGGTTTCCTGAAGAGAAGGGTATACACTATCCTTCCAAAGAGTGAATAAGTAATGCCAATCCAGCGCAGAAGGTATTTTCTTTTAACACTTAAAAATAACTCTGCAGTTGAGGGTGATTACCTGCTTCCTCCTGTTCCCTAGTAAACAATTCTTTACCTCCCACATAAACACAGTAGCCCCCTAATTCTCACAAAAGCAATAAAATCTGTGATTGTGCAGACACATGACTTCAGCTACTCTACTATGGGATACCATTGCCGACTCTGGAAGTGATACCTGGATCTTACTTTCAATAAACTCAACATAACGCAGGGAAGATAAGAGATACTGAGACTGGCTGAGATTTCAGCCAGTTGAAGTTGGTATGTATAGTTTTTAATCAGCTAAAGCAATGATGGGTGCTGATACGCATGGTATGCACTGGTCTGATACCACTTTTTGAGCCTGAACTTTGTTCAATTTTTTCCACAAAGTCAACAAGTGGAAGAAACCTAAAGTCTCCATCACATCTGTGAAAGGCAGAACTTGTTTATTCAAACCATGTCAAGCACAGTAACACACGTATGATGGTAACAAGCCCAACAAGGCTTCTGTTGGGCTTGACAGCACTGTAGCAGGTTGATGACTGAAGAGCTTAATTACAGGTGTGCAGTTTGTTTGTCAGACTCACCTAAATATAGCCAGCACACCATAGTCTTCAAGCCATTTGAGATTATTAACTATGGGATAATTCCAGGCTTTCAGACTTTGCATTTTTAACTTCTCTCTGATGACTCAGATTAGTTTAGAGGAGACATGCAAAGGAAGACAGGAGAGAATTAAGATACTCCTTTAAGTATAGCAAAGTAAAGCAAAACTTCCTCCCAACCCAGATATAGCAAACACTGAGCTAATACTATGGGGCCAAGAGCTGGCTGGACCTTTATGGAGAGCTAGAGCCTGCCTTATCTCTGACAGATAACTACCCCTTCCTCACTAATAGAGATGACATGGAGAATCTCTGAATGATCAGAAGGGCCTGATCAAAGGGAAGACACTAAAGAGGCTTGGAAAGGGTTTGCTACTCCAATTAACTGACTGCTCAGGGAAGCAGTGCAAGGCAAGACCAGATGAATATTGGAGATATTCAGAAGCTGTCTGGACACAGTCCTGGGCAACTGGATCTAAGTGGCCTTGCTTGAGCAGGGGGGGTTGGACCAGATGACCTACAGAGGTCCCTTAATGCCTGTTTATTAGTTTCGCGTTCCGTCTTCACTGATCATTGAGTTCTTGAACAAGTTCCACCCTGGAGTACCCTCTTCATCTTAGGGAAACCAGGCATGATGCTGATACCACCAGATAAGATGCTTTCTGTAAGTTTCTGCCTAGTTTTACATGAAACTTTGACACAAAATTATCTTCTTGAATAGAATTATCAGAATTTTGTTTTCAACATACATCTCTGAACAAAGGAACTAGAAGCAGCTTGATTTTTATGGTATCAGGAGTAACAGGCGTAATTAATTGTGGATATAATTCCAGGAAAATCTAGAAATAGTATTCAGCTGCTAAAGACCGTACAACTCCCTTAAAAGAAAGCCTTTTGCAATTCACATAGATACATTAGCTTAAGTCTGTTCTCAAAGAAGACATATCCAAGACTGCTGACTGCTAAAAATTCATTGTTTTATTCTTATCTTTCATTACCATAGACACCGCTGTTATAAATGAAGAACACACATACGCACACACACACACAAAAAAAATCATGTGTGGGAAGCCAGATATCCCTCAGGCAAGAAACACCTTCCACCATACTTGGGTAATGGTAAAATGTTGGATTCAGGCTATGATGTTTCAACAGTGAATACATTTGCACTTCTGTGGAAGTGTTCCTCTACCCGCAATGCCAATGCTAGAAGGCTCATTGCAGCTGAATGCTGCATGAAGAAATTCTGGTGTCCAGCCATACCCTAGGGATTTGATTTTTGGGTGTATACTTAGGAAAATACCAACCTTTCTTGCCCTACTTTTAAATTGGTATTTAAATTCCTAGGAACTTCACTACTATTTTCAACATCTAAGTGGTTTTTTTGAATACAGTAACAAAATTTCAAGTATTTGGAACCTGTATCTTGAGTAGGAATCTGTCATGTGTCAAATACTCTTTCATGAGCAATTTCCACTCAATGAACTTGCTGATATATAGCTGTAAATAAAAGCATTTGTATTTGTGTTCAGCAAGTGTGATGAACACCACTAACATGTGAAAGAAAAACAAGCTCCCAAATACTCTGCCAAAGATTTGCAGAAGCATTTTGGAGTCGTCTTCCTTAAACTCTAAAGTTCTAATATTAACAGTGTGTTTCTGTAGTCTAAAGATCAACATTTCTGCTCCACAGCCATTTCCTATGAAGACAACCAAGACAGGGAATTGAACATGTCAGGACACTTATGTACTGGTCAGAGTTGTAGCAGAGACTTTCTGTGAACAGCAAACTCGGGCAAAACACTGAATAAGATACATTATTTCACCTCCCTTCACCTAAGTTTACCTCCATGGAACTATTCCTCCTACGTAAGGGCGTGTGCTAAGTTCATGTTTGTATAGCGCCTATACCTTTTGATGGCAGGTTTTTCAGAGTTGCTAAACGTTGTCACCATTATTGAGCAATAAACAAATAAGTTATTTGTGCCAACAGTTCAAGTCCTACCTGGGCACTATTTTGTACTGTGGTGTGAGGAAATTGTTTAATTTTCTTTTCTTTTCTTTTAAATGCCAGTACTTTTCCAAATTTCAAGAAGCATTCCAAGTAAAGTGCTTTTGATCTAACGTTATTAGATCACCTTAGAGCAAAACAATTCACGCACAGAAAAAAAGAGTGTGCCCACAGAAAGCTTTCTGAATTGCAAGTGACTATACAATATGTTAACACACCCAGTCAGTGAAACTTTCCACTCTAGCTGTAATATAATAAACGAGGGCACTGCATCTGCTTTGGAACCTTCCCTACTGCTCTTGTATCATCTGAAAACCCGTAAAAAAATTAAAGCTTTCTGCACCAGAGAGAGTCAGCATAGGGATCCATCTTCCCCCTTGCCCCTAATGAATATCAAAATTTCAGTACTTGGACCTTTGCTGATCTCAGCTGTGCCTCAGCATCAGTGGCAGAGAGGTGGGCTGCAAGCAGGCAGGCAGCAAAATATTTGGAAACCAACACCCTGCATAAAAGCAGGAACTACCTGACTGTGTTCATAACAGCACAGTCTTCTCAGAGTCCAAACCTGTATCTTTTCTTGATCAATTCCAGCTTTCTGACAATTAGTCTGGAGTAGACAAAAACTGCATCAAACACAGCAGTAATACATTATTTCAGCACAACGAAGACAAAGTAAAGCAGAGACGTATTTCCTTGAATGCAGACCTGTAAAAAAACCTCTCAATGAGCAATGGGAGCACAACCTCAATCAAGCAACCTGATAAAATCTGCTCTACAGATGTCTCTGGTACTACCAGGCAGAGTCGAATGCTTTACCTCTGCCACTTCGCTTTGACCCGAGGGCCAGACTCCACCAGAAATCACATAACGTGCAATATTTTTCATACAGAAACTCCAGTGATCAAACTACATCTCAGAGCATTATGAAACTGCTATGCTTTGATTTCATATTTCCCTGGTTGTGGTTCTGCATATTAAGAGTAACTTGTGAATTGTGCTCTTGGCCTTACTATGTTGTTTCGCTTTGTTGTAAGCAGACACAGATTAGATTTCTAGTCTCATACTCTTAACCCTGACTGAGTGGTAAAACGACTGCAAGATCAGAGACTGAACGGACAAGGACATGTCAGCAATCTGGCTGAGTAATTAAGCAATGAATTGATAGGTATGACAAGTAGTTTCATTCAATTTTTAAAGTACAGCAGCTCCAATATAAGCCAAAACAGTTGATAACATGCATATATTGGGTGAGATATGGTGGAAGGAAGCGTTCTGCCCTCATCTTCCTATCCTTCAAAACAAGCCGTCAGCATGTATCAAATTCATTTTTAAGAAGGGCCCATTAACATGTACTATTAAATGCTTATTTTGTTTTTTAAAAAAAAAAATCACAAGTGGTGCTGACTGCTGAAACACTGGAGTTGAAATTCACACCAACAGAAGTTAGTTCTTGTAATGCTAATACATAGGCCTCACACTGCCCTCTTCAACAGAGGTTAACTCATATTTTCCCTTGACAGAGATGTATGTGCATATATAAGTACGCTTAGTCCAGACATTCCTCATAAACAGTTGATCTGATTTAAAGTAGACCTTTATTTTCAAATTACTTTGACATACCTACGGAATTGGACATATATAAATCCCCATACAAATAAACACTACCCAGTATGAAGCTCTTAAAACCCAGATTTACGATAGAAATGTGGAGACAGACTCTTCAACAGGGGCAAGGCTTAACGTCATTACAATAGATCAAGACAGAGTATTGTTCAACACAATTTTCTTCCTTCTCGATGGCATATCCAGCTGTCTTGTAACATTTGTTACTAGAAGACTCTTTTCTTTGAAACTGCAGTTGCTGTTACTGTTGTCATTAAATCCTTAAAGAAAAAATAGAAGCTCCCACTGCTGCTCTCTCCCTATGAACAGCAAGTGAATAGAGATGAGCCAACACCTTATTAAGTATAAGCCAAGCTTTCAAGATGGCCTGCAGAAATAAATAGGATGTCTACAATACAAAGTTACGGTTAATAACAAAGATGAAATTTTGGTACGAAAAACCTACCTTAGGAGAAGAAGAAAGCTCCCTCGTTGCAGGAACAGCTGAGATGTTCTCACTCATGCCTGTCTCTGTCTTTGGCAAGAGGTTTGGTGGTTCAGGAGCCTTTCTTTTCATCTTCTTTTCTGATTCTTGCAGTGGAGCAACTTTAACTAAACCAGGGCTTGATTTTGGTTCATAAAACGGATTTGATCTAATTAAAAGAAGGGAAACATTTCTTTGATATCTCCTTGGAATTAAAACTGAAAATCAGACCTCTTTAGAGAAGACGACTAAAATGCTTTTATTATGCCATGTACGAATATGTTTTGCCTTTACATGCTTTTAGATACCATTTTTTCATGCAACTGAAAAGTGAGTTATAACAGTTAAAACTGTACTAGGTCAGAACTTCCATAAATTTATAAAGTCCTGTAAATTACATAAGTTTTATCAATTGCATAAATCTAACTCTGGACTTATACTTAGCTATCTGTCAAGGAGTGATCTGATTTACAGACAAGCTCAATGTCAACAAATCTGAGTGAAGTTGCTGGCCGTTTAATATTCTAATGAACAGAACTAAGAATGTTTCATTAGAACAGAGTGAAGAATCCAGCCACTTTCACATGCATGCCTCAACACCGCTTTAGAGGCCTCGCTCTCGGCTGTCCAAGTCTGAAAATTTTGGCCTTCACAAGTACACAATTCACACGGAGTGTATTTAAAACTCTGCAGCATACAGGCACCACGCCATTTCAAGGACACTCTCTGGATAAGAGAATAGTGTAAGAAAACAACAGCTGACTTGTGCATACCTCTCTACAGATACCAGCAGCCTTCACCTGTCTATTTTGAAAGTCCTTTTTGTAACTAAACCTCATTTAAGAAACACTACAAACATCTTGCACCAAGTGTGTGCAGTCCAAAGAATAATTATTAACTGTGGTGTTCACGTTCCAACTCCACACTTGTTCCACCCTAAGTAAATACTTCCACAGCATTTCCAAATTCTATCTATTAGTTTGATACACCAAATATCAAATAATAATACATCAAATAATGGCTTCTACTATGCACTTAGAAGAGCCAGCAATTTTGTATTCTGCTAAGGATACTTACAGGGACCTTCTTTGCACTGAATTCTTTTATTCGCTTTTCATATTATGCAATCCAAAACTGGATGGTTTATTACAGAATCAACATGTTAATCAATTCTTTTCTGGTCCATACTTCCCCTGAGAGATATATTTATCATATATCTCAAACTATGTTTATGTAACTAAGTCACCGCAATTCCCACAGATCTATCTGCGTACGGTTATATAAAGCATAACCAATCATGATGAATAACCTTGGTCCCTTGAATTCAACTCTAGATGGAAACAACATAGCATACAGCGTAGGACAAGAGCCTACCTAGCTAGATCCATTTACAAATTTCCTCTCAGGATAAGCGCCATGAGCTAGTACACACTGCTTTTGAAGAACAACAACAGCAAAATTTGGGCAGAAGCAAAAAAACTATTCATCCAGTTTCCTCTCACACAACACCAAATTTCTCTCAGTTTTTGTGTACTTTTAGTATGAAAATACGTCTTTCAGTTTCATAGACTGATTGTAGAATGTATTTTAATGCAGTTTACCATCACCCTCTTTTCATTGAGAAAAAATAAGGAATCAATAATCCACACCACAGAAAACTAAGTCTGCTTCTGAAAGGCAAAGTTCACTGAAGCACAGAAGGGAAGACTGGGCCTAAAACATCCAGACCTTTTGGAGAATCTGCCGCTGCTTGCTATAGAGAAAGCGATCTAAATCTAGTTACTGAAGTGAAAGGAAAGACTAACACTAAAACGACTCATCTGCTGACTGAAGGCAACTTTCAGGTGTTCCCACTTTGCTGGCCATCAAGTGCAAAGCCATCAGTGCAATCAAAACTAAAGGCAACACCAAAATAATGAGTTAAATAGGAATGGAAGGGTGTTTTCTATGGGAGGAAGTAGACACAGGAAGGTATTCAGGCTGGAGTGGAGAATGCGCCTGGCTGTCAGTAGCTCTAATTTAGCTGACAGCCCAGCTCAGCTGTCTTCAGACACCAGAAAGTTCAAATGGAGGTGAATATGAAGATAAAAGAGAGAAAGGCCGAATAACAATGCAGCAAGAGAGCACCAGGTTTCCATTAGTTCAAGTTAGCCTTCTGAACAGCCAACAGACACAGCATGTTTGGCAGGAAAATAATTTACCTCTGTGTACTTGGAATTATAAATGTGTCTTTGTAAGGTGTTAAAATTAATTTGGTGTGAGAAAAGAAAAAAAACAAACAACCAAACACACCTTATCAACGAGAGTAAAAAAGTTTGGAAGAACTATCTTTTGAGTTTTTATGCTCCATAATTGTCTGCGCTTCATGTGTAATACTGAAGAATTGTACCCTACTGTGTGCACCAGAAGGAAGTGCTATAAGGAGACAAGTGACTGCCTTTTTTTCCTAGATAAGAACTTTCTTGAAAGCCACACTAAACCCTCACATTTTGGTCATAGCATGGGCAG
The DNA here is from genome assembly GCF_034619465.1 of Leptosomus discolor. Lineage (NCBI taxonomy): Eukaryota > Metazoa > Chordata > Aves > Leptosomiformes > Leptosomidae > Leptosomus > Leptosomus discolor. The sequence continues at coordinate 35,444,380 of NC_141392.1, forward strand.
AACACACATGCACTACTTTCCACCTTCCCCTCTGCATTGCTTTTAATTGGTCTTACAAATATTAAGAAAGATTTTTGAAAAACTAAGTTTAATACAGAAAAAAAAGCCCTAAATGGTTCTTGCCCAAAGAGGTTACAGATTTTGAAGTCATGAGGGTCTGATCTATGCAGCAGAGTTTGGTCCAACAGCTTCCACGTGGCTATACAAGAAACTAAGCACGGGAAAAGTCTGGCTAAAAAAAGCCTTAGCTGAAAAATATTAAAGCACTTCTCTCTGAGGTCAGTTCAGCTCATACTTTTTATTTCTGTGAAGTTTTTTAATGGATCCACACAATATGATTTGCCTAAAGTAGTACTAGACTGTCCACCACAAAATTAAAAAAAAAAACCCAAACAAACCTGACAAACTACCTGGCATTAAGCTGTCACTGGCAGTGTGGTGGCTTGTGGCTTCTTGCGCAACAGGCAGCTTCAATAGGTGGCAACTTGATCGTCTTTCCAATTAGACAGCATTATTCTAAGCCATGCAACGATTAACGACATAAGAAGCCACAGAGCCCAATAATATCTGAAAGCAAGTTTTATTCTGATCAATTTAAAAATAACTTTGATCAGCATTACTGGTTAACTGGAAAAAAAAAAAATCTACATTTTATTGAGGAGGAAAACCAAAGCTGTCAGTGTGGTAGGGTTAAAAGATCAGGCAATATTACCGATCAGAAGTACTAGGGTTGAAAGCATTATACTTTAAGTAGTTGTGGGCTATGCTTTTTCAAATAATTAAGCTTAGCTTAGCAAGGTGTGCCGGCCTTTATTAACAGGTAGCCACCTACCATTTTGATTTTAATGTATAAAATTCAACAAAGCAAAAGCAGAATTTTACACTAACATTCAAATGAACAAACCTAACAAAAGGAAAATGTGTTCCTTATCTCTAGCTAGGTATGAGAATTTAGCCAGAGCAAGTATGTTGTGAGAGCATAGTTTTACAGCAGAATGTATGTACTGGATCATCTAAGTCCCTCTGTACCGTGCAACGCCTCATTATGCTTATGACTATGCTTTGCTTATGTGTGTTGTGAAATCTTACGTTATCTTCACAACCATTAGTGAAATATGTTTCAATTAAGCCAATTACCCAAGGTAAATCCCTCACAGAGGCACAGTGAGAGTAAGTACCTTTTCCAAGATTACAAGGGGAGTCTGTTACAAAACTGGAGCCAGAGTTCAACTTTTGGGGCACTCTGTAAGCTCCAAATCCAGAATCAGAACTAGGGATCTGCCAGAGTATAGTGGGACAAGGGTCCTGATACCAACTGATGAGTCCATGTTCCCATGACGCATCATTGCATTTCACACAACATACAAGAGGAAAATGCCAAGTGGTGCATTAAATGAACTCCAATGAAACATTTAAGGTGCAGGGATAAAAATACAATGTATTTCCTGAGAAACAGTAAATGTCTTTCAGGAGCCTTGTTTCTCATGCCTTCCATCTATCAGGTTCAAAACCATCCCAGGGGAAAGCACTAGAGGTAATAAAAAAATGACTAAAAACTACCCAAAACAAAAGACAGGAGAGAGGTTGAAAATATGCAAAGTTTTCTAATGCCGTGCTATGACTCAGTGGTTCAGCCTTGTCTTGAATACACTGCTCAGGCCAAGTCAACACATCTTAAAATAGATACACAGCAGAAGAAATAACAGGGTCTAGACGCGTGCGGTGAAAACTATTAGACAGATGAAGATACTTCTGTATGAAGAGAGATTGAAAAAGTTAGCACCATTTAACTTAGACAAGTGACAAGTAATGGTGAACACGCTAGAGAGACACAACATAGCAACTGTTTACAGCAGATAAATCCAACACTACTAATTGTTGTTTTGATAAGCCAGCAGAAGAGATAGTGTATGGGATTGGAAAGGTAACTTATTTGCAATCAATAAAAGGAAACCCATTTCATATAAGATCTTGGTTTTTTGTGGAACTCTCTGCCACAAATTGACACTTAAGTCTAGACTTTAATAGGATTTGGAAGAAGATTAGCCACTTATGTAGATAATAAAAGCATCACTAGTCACATTAGATAAGAAACAATATGCATGTGGACATAGAGCCTCATGATTTAGGGCACAGAAAAACTACCAACTGGCACTGCCTATGAAAATCTTCCCGCTGGTGCTCACCGTACCACACCTTAGCAGAAACCTGCTACTGAAAAATTTGAAAATCACTGACATGAGGTAAGGTGTAAGAGTGCTTGTAGGTGTAGTATCACAAGTCCTGTGTTCCTAGACTGGAGTTTTATTATTACACTTATTCCTCCAGAGCATTTCAGTATAAAGATTCAAAGGTTCTCCTTGCCACACTTCTCCCCAATACATTTAGCAAATGGTCTCCACATGTATTTCAATGACATGGCACTCCTGGAGGAAAATGTGGAGAGGAAGCTACTTTGGGGGTTCAGGACCAAAAAGCTTATATAAAAGATGTAAAAAACTATTTTACAATGCTTTTTGACTCCTATCCTTCCATCTTTCCATTGCTTTCATAATGAAAATTATGATCAGATTTATGTTCAAGTAGAATCCACCTATGAGGAGTTTATTTTTATCCCTAAAAAACCCAAAAGGAATGAAGCAAATGGGGTCATTAAAATAAGAAGGCTGTTGTAAACAAAGGACTAGAGAAATCTACAGTTCAGTACGCAAAAAACAAGGCTGCTTGCTACAACACTGCTGTAAGCCCATTTGGCAAAGATTTGCTTAGGGTGGAAACAGGAGTATAAATATAAAACGGAGAAAATTCTTCACATGTCCATCCATCTAGCTTTTGCTCTTTCTGCTCTTCTCCTCAGTCCTTTCTGTCCTCTCTACCCATATCTTTTTGGGTGTAAAATATACATATTTTTCCTCTCTGTGGATTCTAGTGATCAGTGAATGATCAGGGATGCCTGGTGTGATGGTCAACAGTGTGATCACACTGTGCTCTGAAGACGCAGCAGCCAGTGCTGTTTGTTCAGGTGCTGCCCTGATGAATGGAGCTGGCAGAGACATCATTCCTCAATGCCCAGTTTTATTTTTTTCCCCCACATAACAAACAACAACAAATCCATGGCCACAGAGCTTTAAAAGGAAAAGATCCTTCAGGGTCCTTCAGATATTTCTGTAAGAGTGCATGGAAATCCTTCAATTTCCTAGAACACAGCTATAAACAGAGAAACATAAAGATGACGATATGACAGCTGTATTAATATTAAATAGGAAAGCAATGCAAATATCATGCCATGATAAATCTCATTAAATCATGTAAAACAATGTTAATTACAGTTGTCATAAAATTGCTTGTAAGTAATCACCATAAACTGCCTCATGAGTGGTGTGGTTGGTGACTAATGACCACAAACAAGGAGTAAGTATATACCTTCAAACCTCCCAAGCTGCACAGCTATTGCAAAAAGCTCTCATTCTTTGTTAGGTTTCTATACTGTAATACAAGGCAGTCAGTATGAGTTTATAAAAGTTATCTGTGTGATTATGATAACAGAAACAACCCAAGAAAGTGCATATGGTGTATCTTTCCCATATAGAGATTCAGTTTTATGAGACTCCCAAAAATGTGCTATGCAGACTGCAAAACAGTCTTCCTTTTCACATACTGCACCAATATAAGACAAACTTTCCATTATCGTTAACAAAAATTCTTATTATGTTGTGTAGTAAAAATAATGGCAAAAAGGACAGGAAGGACCAAGCTCTGCCGCTCCTTAATTTTTGGCTCGTTTGCAATCATCAGGACATGAAGTACCAAAAAGGTACACAGACTTGTTCCTTATCAAGTAATTTGCTATCAATGAGGCAAAGAAAAGTTTCCCAACTGATCACGTTCAGCTGAACAGCATGACTTGGGGATATGGTATTTCCTGCTGCTGAGCTGCCGAAGGATCAGTCTGTCCTAAGGAGGTGATTAAGGATCATCACGGTTGAACCGAATACACCTCAAGATTAAGGCAGGATCTCAGTAATGCTTCCAAAGCTGCTGAAAGATGAAGAATCATACTTACTCATCTAGCTCTTCCTCTTCAGCTTTAGAGTTATCTGCATAGAGGTATTTGCTCATATCCACTGGTCCGACATTTTTCCTTTTTGTGGGTTGTGGAGGAGAATCTCTTACAGTTACAAACGTTTCAGGCTCAGGATCTGGCTCATCAAATGGGTTCAAGTACTCTGGGGCATCTTCATCCTTGAAGGGATTGTAACTGTCAGCATAGAAAACTTCTTCTGGCTTTGAAGATGAAGCTATTTCAGTGTCTGGTTCTACCAAATAACAAAAAATGATTAAACAGATTTAACATTGAAAGAAATTGAAACCATTTTATCAGTCTTTCATATTTTGAAGGCTTATGAAAAGATCTGCTTCTTAACTCTCAATACATAGAGTCCTAGCCTTACATGACTTTTCACACTTTATTTATTTACAGAGTAACCTTGCTTATTCAAAAATAGGTCTTTCAAAAGGTCATTTTATCTAGAGTATATTGAATAGGTTTCATTTTCTCACTTACTAAAGCTCTTTCAACCTAATTAGTTACTAGTTTTCTTATTTGTCATATAAATGGTATTGCAACAGATTTTAAAACATTTTCCCAAGCTATTAGCCAGTTTGTATCCTAACAAAATGTTCTTAATTATTTATTTGAGCTTTCAGTAAAAAAAAAAAAATAATCTTGTATTTACAATAAAATTACTTTTACCGGATATTAAAAATGGCAATAGTAAGTAGGTGGTCTTTTCATTTCTTAAAATGACTGAACCAAAAATCAGTTATTGGGTATGATCAGGAATTACATTTCAAAACATACATATTTTCACTGCTAACTGCTCCTGGTAACAATACATAGTCTCACGGTAAAAATGAATTTAAATTAACCCTAAAGAGACAGATAATTAAATTACTCGTCTATTATTTGGGCTGCACAACAAAAAGTGATTAGCAACCTGGAGCCGCATGCAGTTCTTTAGAGTAAGAGACACTACAGAAAGAACATTACACAAAAGCAAATCGCTGCTGGATATTGAACAATACAAATCCTCATACAGCAATACAACATTTCTTCACAAAGACACTTAGTAACATTCATCTTACTCTTCCCGCAGCATCAAACGATCAGAAGCTCAGTTTAATATCGGCTATGACGTACTTTCAAAAATCTATGCAAATAAGAACTTCAATGCAGTGTTATCAACACTGGATTGTCAATAACCACTCCCACGTTATTCTTAACAAAAAGCATTTCTTTTTCAGCTGTATTGCTACTAAATTGAACAAAACATACCTCTTAGCTTTAAAAGAAAAACCTTAAATATTATTTGTAGCAAGGCTCAGAAAAATGAAAAAAGATGGAGTTCCAAGCATGTTTGTCACTAAATACTTGGGAAGACAAAGTCACTAGTCACACAACTATACAAAGGGAAAGGGTAGTGAAAGAAACAGCGCTGTAGTTGCTTGGTCTTGGATGGGCAAAGTACTGAAGTTGCTAATCCTGGTGAATTGCTAGGAAACGTCAGTATTCTCTACTCTGCCAGCAAAATTCCAGTTCTCCCTGTGTCCAGCCATCAGCACAGCCCAAGGTGACAGAAAGCCCCACCCCATGTAGTGTGACTGACTATAATCTACAGTTTGAACAAGAGCCACTCCTAGTCAGACAGGAATGTGGTCCCCAGATGCAGGTAGCAGCTTCGCCTATCATTGAACTAAGATCAGGGCAGGAAGGGCTTTAGTCCTTCTCAGAACAATTGAGACCTACCAGGGACTGGAAAAATTTCATTTTAAGAACCACCTCACATTTCTAGTGCTATTCTTCTTCTTGGTTCTTCACATCTGAACATCAACACTATGTTATCATACTGTCTTCTAGACTATTTCTAAGAGTCTGTTTCTGAAGTGATGGATTATTTGCTCTACCATCAGAAAGTAGAAACCAAATGGGTTTGGCTAGAATAACAGAAAAAAATGACAATACTGCAGGTTTTAACTGGACAGACTTACAACTATGCATGGTACTTGTGCCTGTGGGATTTTCCTATGGTGATTATTTAGAAAATTACATTAAAAAAAAAATTAATTCCAGGTGAGCTTTGCAGTTTCTCATTCCCTCAGGAGCCTGAACCAACTTAGCATTAAGAAGCAACATATATGGCACTTAAACTTGTATCTTATGTATCTCACAAGTTCTTATATTTAACTTCAAATTCAGAATACAACTGTCAAGTAAAAAACTGGAGTCAAAAAGCAGACTGAGAAGTGTAAATCAGACACTACACTGAAATAGGATGAGATGAAGGTAAAGTGAGATAACAACAAGTTACTATTATGCCTAATGGCCAGTCTTTACTAAAATGTGTTCTAAAAAGAACTAATTAATCAAAATCGTTGTGACTAACAGTAAAAAAAAAAGTTAGGGTTGCAATAATAATCTTAGCTAAACCTATACAAGGGGTTCTGTTACTGTTTAAACAGGTTAAGCCTCACCTGAATATCATAAAGCAACATTTCAGCTATGTCTTAGGAGATGGGCATATAGTCAAACTACTGCAGGATAAATCAGGGGGTGTATTTGCCATATGTCAGCTGTAGTGTATGTGTTCGCCCCTACCCCAGAGTAAGTACAACATGCTTATCCCTTAATAAAAGGGAACAGACTCCTGGGCACTTATGCTGGGAGAAAAGGTAGTTACTGCACAGTAGGTGATGCATATTAAGCTCGCACCCTATCTGTGGTGATTTGTTCATCAGTTCACATCCTTATAAGAAAGATATTTCAGAGAAAGCCACAATAAAATAATATTGAAGGTCTACAGTTTAACTGAGAAGGGAAAGAAATCATTCAAGGCAGAAATTCTTAAAAAGACAAATATGATTAAATCAAGCAAGATTCCTTTGACAGTGTTCCAGGCTAAATATGTCACAGCAGAGCCCAATATTTTAAATGTATTTCTTCATTTTTTTGCAGCCAAAATTGGAAAAGGCGTTCTATACTGGCTTACTTACATCACTCTAGTGTCCAGTGCAGGTGGTCATGTCAAGCAATAGTTTCATCCTGCTTACCCTGAAATGGCCTCAGTGTAGGTATCTGCAGCTGAGCTAGACCCCTTTACAGTTAAAGCTTACACTATGTTCAAACTATGTTAATGTCTAGAATCAGGTGAGCCAAATCCTACCCTTAGTGCACAGATACGCATGACTTGAAGCTCATGGTAGCCAGGATGCTACTCAAATGTTACCCACACGTTTAGGGATTTGATGAACCAGGCCAAGCAGAAATGCTTTTGACATCTGCCCTCAAAAGACAGTTTCATATAAAAAGCAGAAGTAACAATGAAATGCAGAAAAATTATTAATGTATGTCTTGTTCAAACGGTGCAACTTAGTGACGTTTTAACCAAAACTTTTGCTACTTTAAACTTTGCTCAAATCTTAAAATATTTTACCAAGAGAGTACACAACCATCAATACCTGTGTCTGCAACTCCATATGATGGATCGCTGCACCTGCACATGAATCTGTTGATAAATACACATTATCATATCTGAGCAAAATTTGCTGATAACTCACAAGCAGCAGTCAAACAAATATTACTAGAAGGAATGTCAGTAATATTTCCTGAAGTTAAAAACATTCAGGGAAACAACCTCTTAAAGCTATACTGTAAGCTTTTTTTTTTTAATTTGCTTTTAAGTGTCTCCTGGGAAATGACGAGTTAAATCCTTGTTTAAATCTGATAAATTTTAAGGGGCAATGCAAATGGTTTTTGCAATTCTTTCTATTTCAATACGATGGATCAAGTGCTGTAACCCTAACTAGGACAAAATTCTTTCTCTTGTTCATTGGCTCAACAGTAACTACAGGTTTGGCCTTACAGGTGCAGCACTGCAGATCAGTGCCTAAGAGACCTCTGGCTTGTTGTTAATAAAAAGATTTCACAAAATCCTACACACAGGCTAAAATTAAAAAAGCTTCTAAAAATACCATTTTCAAGCCACGCTTATAGACAGAATTTTGTAGGGGTTCAACCAGAACCCACTTAACTTGGCTGCTCATTCTCTTTCCTCTTGTCATTCAGGATACTTTTTTTTTTTTTTTTTTGCCCCCTGTGCTTCCTTCAATGTCCCCACAGGACGGAGGGTCCCCACCTGAACCAAACCAGGCTATCTCCCATGGGGTTTCTGAAACACTTTAGGAGTATCTTTTATGTCAAGCGTTGGTCATCACTTTGTGAGCCTCTCTATAACAAACTAAATTGCTAGGACAGTGACTCAACAACACTGCTCTTAAAGCCACAGCCACTGTTACTTTCCCTGTTACAAAGACATTCATATTTTCACAAGGACTTAATGATGTTGGGAAGCGCATTTTGGGGGGCTGAGCCTACAATAGTTTAAGAGGGACTTACTTCCCTCTTCAAGCTGATTTTACACTAAGGAGTCAACAGAGATTCCCCTGCTCCCCCCTAACCATTAATCCTGAAAACACAGGACTCCAGTCTATGGAACTGATTTTTTTTTTTTTTTAATTGCAGTTCTCTACACTGATATACAAAAAAATAAATAAAAAGATACTTGCAGTTTGGCACTCCAAGGGTCAAACCCACAATAATTTTGCATGGTTAAGTAATAAAGCCACAGGGATGGGAGTGACATGAGGAGAGGTATAAGTATTACTACAGCAGAAGCACCAGCGGCTCTTGTGCCAGAGTCTGGAAACATTACTTGCCCTAACTCCACTGAGAAAGACTGTTCGTGATAGTAATCACTCTGGCACTACTTATCTTCACAATCAGCCTTCTAGTTCCCAGAGGATCTCCAAAAATCACCCTGCCCTTCAACCCACTTGCCTTTTGTAACACAAACATATTGTGACACATCCCTTAAAATCAAACAAAACCTGCACCAAAACATTACACGTACCACTTTCCCCTTGGCAAAGGATGAAAGAACAAGCCACATGTGAACGATATTTAGCTATGCCATTTACTGTGCTACTGGCAGGCACACAGTCACGATGGTGATACGAGCAGCGTAACAAACAGCACAGAACAAAAATGTAACTTCCCAATGCTTCTAGAAAGCATAACAACTGGCATCCCTATAAACCACTGATGGTTTTCTATTACTTTTATTAATACTCACACCAGCAACACATTAGATTTCATTAAGAAATATAAGGAGAAGGGACAGAGTAATCATTTTCCCCTATATTGGTTCTTGTACTGCTCTCCTTCAGACTATCCTAGAAGGACTCGTGTTTGGTACTGCATCATAGCACTGGTTTCATTTGCAGTACAACGTGTTGCAGAGAGCTCAGAAGTCTACACACAAGGTAAAGAAACATATTGGCAAAGTAACGCTGTTTTAAATGAAAGGGGGAGGCAGTGCCAGCAAATAGTTACCCTCATGTCTCAGGTGTGTTGCAGGAAACTTGTAGTGGTCACGCGCAACTTCAAAATTTGCATTCCCCACCTAATTAAAAAAACATCTGGACCACTGAAAGCGTGGTGGTGTTTTCTGTTTGTGTTTGTTGTACACGCTGACTTTGCCAAGTAAAATATTTTGCACAAAAATTAACTGATTTTAGAGGTCTGTTGTAAAGTGACTAAAAGACAAACCAAAAGGCAGTCCTTATGTGATCCTCTACACGTTGTCTAGTGTAAGGCTGTTGAGATACACTGTTCAAAGAGATTTTTTTTAATTTTCCAGATTTCTAACATCTAGCTGACCTACTAGACACAGAGTGAATAAGCCTCAATCTGACACATCAACCAAGAAGCACAGCTGAAGATTTTTTTTGAGGTGAGTTGTTCATATGCATGTTCACTCCACTGTGCATATAAGATCATTTACACTAAGGACATTTTAAACTATGGCAGCATCCAGGGACAGCTTGTAGATGATCCTCTGCCATACATTGCATCCAGAGTGCGCACTCAGATGCTAGGAGCACTCATGCCTTTGGTTTCTGTCCACCCCGCATTCCCAGGGTTAAGTGATTATGGGATTAGGAAGCTAGAGGTAGCTGGTTTGTGAACAGGCACAAGAAATACCTATCTAGGAAACGAGTATCTATCCTTTCTCTTTGAGTGACTGTCCATACATATATATTCATACCCTGGGTGACTCTAAGCAGTCTTTCACTAAGCACACAGGTTACGGGTCTGGTAGGAATATCCCTGGAATATTTCTGCCAAATGGCATATCATGCCTCCTAGCGTTTGATGGCCAAGTAGTCAGGAAAGGAGGCTCCAGATGCCTTCTCTGCACATCTTGCAAATTCTACAGAACAAATTCTACGGAAAGACTCCAAACTTTCACAAAGTCTAATTCAAGATTTTGCCTTGTCCAGATAAAAAGATAAAGCAGATTAACACGTAGTGAATAGTAAAATACTTCATCCCTGCATGCATAAAAGGTTAATCTCTTGATTTAAGCAGATTACAAGACAAGTGAAACAGGTAATGTGACTCTTTAAGCCTGTAGGAGAAAGTCTGTCTTAAACTCCTGAACTTCTGTCATGCTCCCAAGCTGCTGGGGTGGCCACCAAAAAGGTCACATTCACTGAAGGATACAAGAGCAAACAAGCAGGTATAGCCTCAAAGAGCTTCTTAAAAAGAGATGGCACCAATGAAGGTTCCACTGAGGCCTCAAAGTAGAAGAAATGTCCTAAACCATGAGGGAATATACCTGCAGCCAAATGGGAAATAAAGAGAGCAGCCTTCTGCAGCAGGACAACAGGGTGAGAATGGCTGCAATATTGTGTAGGTTCAATATGTAGTCCAAACCAAAAGGAAGTCTCCCCCAAACGGTAAGGCCTAGGTGTTCCCCACGTAGAGGCACTGATCCAGTTAGCCATAGACAAACACAGCAGATTCCTGCTGTTGCTGAAGACCAGAACTGTCTTATCTAATTTGCCTCAGTCCTGTTCCTCCATGCCACCCCCCAACTTTCTGTGGAGGAAAGGCACACATCAAGAAGGCCAAGCATGGCAAGATGAACACAACCAGTGTTCATTATAGGGACAAGACAGCTCCGGAGTGGAAGAGCCAGCACTTCTCAGAGGTGACTAGAAGAATACCTGGGGAGCCACTAATCATAAAGTAAAAGCTTTAAAAATGCCACACCAGATGTGTGGCACAATCTTGGTCCAATAGCCTGAAATGTCTCAGGTCTTCCATGTGGTTCAGTGCTCCAGGAAGACATACTGCTGTCACATGAACCTGACATAACCTCCATCCCTCCCAAATAAAAAACACCTTATGACACAGTAGGAAGAATCTAGTGACACCCTGTTTATCAATATCACTGTCATGTTGTATATTGACTGCTGCATGATAGCAACAATGTGTGGGAGGAATATTTGGTACACACACACCCAACAACTCAGCATTGCTATCCACAGCTGTGTGGGTGTAGATAGGACTTCTCTGGGGACCCAACAGCCTGACCCCTGAGACTGTCAAGTACACAGAACAGACCCAGAGGAATGGAGACGCGTCCAAGACTGTGACTGAAGATGGTACTAAAGGCTAGATGCCAACAAACATATGCCACATATATTGGGCATCTTTTGGGAACATAAGCAGGCTGGTGTCTTGGATACAAGCTGCTCATAGTGAACTTGACATGAGGTGTCAAGCTACTCTGGCACTAAGAAACAACACCAGTTTATATCTCCCTGTCTGTGAGACGAGAAGCAACAAACTCTTAGTTCCTATACTTTGTGGTCAGAATACCTGCTGCTTTCTGCCAGAACAGGTTCTCTCATTAGAAAGGAAAGAAAAGCTGGGTTTGGAAGACAGCAGCTTTCCAGAACAGAGAAGGAAGAAAGGAATATAGGCTGAGTCTCTTAGAGCAAGTTTTGTATGGAAAACTAGATGGAAGAGAATAGGTGTTTTATACCCCTGGTTATTCTGCCTGCTTCCGTGATCCTAAGGGAATTCACAGCTGAGAAACACACAGGAAACGAAGCCAAAGATTCCAAATCAGATTCCTAAACCAGAACCTAATCCATATCTGTTGGTATATACCAAGCTGAAACAACTCACTTCTGCAGCTCTAGAAACACCCAACAACTTTATAGGAGGGAGAAGAGGCCCGAGATACCGGCTTTATGGCTTCAATGGCCACATACAGAAGATAGTGCAATGTCCCTGTTTGAGAAATACAAGCTGTGAGACTACACCACAGCCAAAGTATGACAGGACTTTGATCACCACCCACATCGGCCTCTATGGACTCTGAAGGCAGAAAAGCCATGTTGTGAATAAACGTTCAGCTTGTCCAGAGAGAGAGTAACCACAAGTGGAAACTGCAGCTCAGAAACGCATCGTTAGACTTGGCATTACAAATCCCATGGCTGTATCTGCTCAGGGTGGTGGTTCTCCACTGCCATTACAGAGTGGCTCCTGGGGTTTGGACAAAGGTGACAAATGTTCCTTGGTGTTTTCTGTGGGAAGAAAAGTCTTGGAGCTGTGAACAAGGGTTGAGTACAGCTTCAAATTTGGGAATTAACTATGGATAGGTATTTTGAGCAGCTGCAAACTAAGTCATACACCTTTTTTTTTTTTTTTGATGGCAGCAGATGGAGGCCTGCATATCTGGACATGCAATTGAGGATGGCAGAGATGACTGCTGTCTTAGTGCTCCTTTCTGACCTTATGGCCAAAGTCTTATCAGATCAAAAACTTACAGGGGTTGTACTTCTCACTCAAACAGAACAAGAATGGGCATGTCGGTCTGGAAAGGGGATTAACACCTACCACATGTGCAAGGCATGATGATGCCAGAAGGCTTAACTGAAGAAGCCATAAAAGCAAAAAAAGAATGAAAGAGAAAATAAAATTATAATAATACAGATTAGTGTTAACCAAGAACAGCTGTGATGCAGTGAAGATTGCAGTGAAGGAAGTTCTGACATAAACCATCATCCATGGAACAGAGGCTCTTGGCAGATTGTGTTGCTCATTTATACCACATGAGGTGAGTACTAGTAACACACTTGATAGGTCTAAAAGTCTCTGGCTCAACTCTTCGCTGGTAGCCCTCAATGGCAAGTACACATAAGACTATGACTCAAAGGATAAATCCATTTTCCAGTGGCAACTGGATCACTGCTGTCGCTACCTCAGTACTGCATGCAATAATTGTATTTAATCAAAATAACATTTTTCATTTGTAGCCCTACCAAAAAAAAATAATCATGTTTCATTAAGTGTTTGCAATTCGCGATGAGTTATGTAAAACAAATCTATTACCTTCTACATTAGGGTCTCCAAACGGATTTAATTCTCCTGTGTCAGGATCACCAAAAGGGTTCGTACTAGAGTTGGCCAGGTCTTGCTCCTCTTCATCCAGAAAATTAAGCTTATTGATAAGCTCTACAAACAAGATGGAATATTGGTTTAATATAGATAAACACTGCTCATCTAACATATTTCAAGCTCAAAAAATCCCCTGTATCAATGATCCCTCGAAACACTGCACCATGGTATGGCATGAAATGCACAACTAAGCTAACGCACTTCAGTTAAGTACACCAAAGAAGGAGGAAAAAAAATGAAATTAATGAAACTTTATTTGCTAATGAGAACATTATGTAACAGAAACGACTACTAAGCAAGCCTTCTAATATCTTCATTAAATAAATGTTGCAGAATACCTAACAAGTGAAATGTGGTGATTTCTTTTTGGTTATTTACATACATGTTAACTATCAGCAGTAAATTTTAATTTTTGATGTAACATGCACACAAAATCAGAAAGGGGACATCTCGTCATGTTAGAGAGGTCAGGTATTACTGACTGCACAACTAATGTTTTAGGTTTGAGGTGTGGGGTTTTGTTTTGATTTTTTTTTTAATTTTCTTTTTCTTTCTTGTTCATTATCAGATGACAACAGGAGCTGTAGAGGAGACTGGCTCTTTCTCTATCGTGTTGTTACCTGTTGGATGCACTACAAATTACTGAGCATCATGCTGGGTGGAAGCACAGAGATAAAACTGACAGCTGAATACACGCAGGAGTCAAAAGGTAACAGGTCACAGTAAATACAGACAATCAGAAACAGAAAGAAAGGAGGAAAGCTCATAGACCTTCAGAGGAACTGGCTGATTTAGCTGAAGGCATATTTGCTCGCTTTATGCAGTCATCTTGATCTTCATCTAAGCTGCTCAGAGCATTCAACTGGTTTACAATTTCTGTAAATAGAAGCCAGTCAAGACAAACGTAAGGCAAGGGAATTTAATGAAACAGAAGTGGAACGAACACTGTTACTAGAAAGAGAGAGGAGGAGGGAGAGAAAGGGTAAAAGAGAAGACACTGAGAATTAATTAAAAGAATACATTTAGAACGAGTCCTTACAGTGATATACCCACAGCAAAGCACCTGTGTCGGTGTTCTGTGACAGTTTAACAAGAAACCCAGTTAACAGACATAAACAAAACCTTGCCAGATTCCTGGTGTCAGCAACAGTAATTAGTTTTATGAGGATGAGTACGCGCACCAGTTTAAAATTTAGATGTAGTAGATAAAAGACTTTTCCTGCTCATGAACAAAACCTGAATTTTAGCCCATTGTCAATCAACACATAACAGCCCCAGAACAATTTACCTCCCAAACCCTTAAGGCTACAGAAAACTAATACATACGCATGCATTTTATGTATAATTTATTTATACACACACACTCTGATTATTTAACATTTACAACCAGTCACCGTTAAATTCTGACCTACAAGTTGCACCTATCTAATAGTTCTAAAAGATATGATCAGTATTGTGCTATGAGAATGCACAGTGAATGCGTATATATTTGTTGAATTTGCCACTGTAATGCTACGCAGGTAACACCTTACTGTTTGGCAAAAGCCTATACCACCTGACATCCATAGTGGAGAGCTCTGAAATGCGATGAACTAATAATTTTTAAACTGTATTAATGTTTAATTCTAGCCAAGACATTGAAGCCTCCATAATTCTGGAAGGAAAGAAAGAAACAGAAACCAACTTTTTACAGGCAGGAGAAAACTGCAGGAGAGATGATCCTGCTTGTTGAGTATCATCACCTCTCTGACAGGTGATCACGGTCACCTGGTCATCTCCTGTCTTTTCCCAATAAAATAAATGGATGAAGTTTTCTGGTGTCATCAGTGAAGTTAAAGCTACATAGATGCCTGTACACACTTCTTGTGCCAATCATTCTCGGATTTTCTTTAAACTCCAATTTCTCACGTCCACAAGAAGTTACTTTTTCGAAACGCTTTTAGTTCGTTGTGGTTTTGAACTTGATTTTTTCTCATATGACAAAGTCACAGCAGAATTCCTCTTAACTGCACCTCCTAACTGTTCTTGACCTTAAAGCAAAAATCTGCTTACATGGGATCACATTTGTATCTATCTACACAGAATTAATTTCACCATCCTCACTTCCTTATTTTTAACTCAAACAAGACTAAAAAATAACACCAAAACTGCTCCAAAACTCTTAACATTCTCAGTATTAAATCATATATACACCTTAGAGATCTGAACAATATAATACTACCTATACACCATGGAAGATATCTTCCTGTACTCAAATAAAACAGCTGACCTTATAAAACACTAGTACAAATGAACTACTAGTTTAAAACAGGCTGAGTTGCTGACACGATTTACAATTTATTATGCCAGCATGTGAAAAAAAAAAAAACAAAACCCAAACCAATTACAATTCAGTTTTTATTGTCAGAAAATAACAAATTAAGTTCAGAGCTTTAAAAAGAGGGAATTCTTTGATGTGGTCTGAATCACTTGGTCCCATCTGCCAACCTAAACACCCATATGCACTACAATGTTTCTTATTACAATATGAAATGGTTTATGTCATATTTTGGAGGGTGGAAATGGTAGGTTGGAGATTTATGTCCTATATTATCTTTTATAAATCTCATCTACAAACGTATGTTAGCTTGTTCTACAAGTATGTCATATAAATCACTGGTTTGGTTTGTTAGGGATTTTTTTCATTCTTTTCTCTTGCCTTTTTTTTTTTTTTTTTTTTTTTTTTTAAGGAGCTTGCTACTGACAAAAGAAAGAATAAACGTACCACAAGTTTACATGAGAGGTATGGTTTTGCAAATGGCAAGAAAGGGTTACACATATTGGTCTCCAGAAGCCTGCTCTTGAAATATGCTGGGATTCAGACTCCTGCAACAGGTAGCACATGGGCACGTTGCTGAGTCCATGTGGCACTCCAGGACAGTCACCGTGCTCCTGTGCAGATGGAGCAGGAGGCAACTATTAATCAGCATGAGGCTCTAAGTATCAATTAAAACATTAAGAGAAGCAATGTATTTATTACTACCCTAGGTTTGTGAATTATGAGCTACGTTTCTTCAAGTATGTTGTGATGCGTTGTCTTCAACTGAAGACTAAGGATAGGATAATACTGGGAGGTTTAAATTCATCCATATTAATAGTGTAGAAACAAAATATTTGAAATGTATTTGGTGGCTACAAACATAATTTTCAACTTCAGACAAAACAGAACAGTTAGGTGGGGATACAGCTTTTACACATGAAAAATTTAAACAAGAAATATTGGGAAGGAAGGAGGAAAAGCCTGAGATGGAGGGAGACTTTTTTTAAATTAAAGTAGTGCTTTTTTAAAATTAAACTAGTGCTTTGAATGGAAAACATCTTTCAGTCTGATCTCAAGGACAGTTATATTGCAACAGCTCGCACATTGACCACAACAAATTCCACAATGCTTTTGAGGCAGGTCAGTATTGCACCACTTACTTCATACCTGAAGAAACAAGAGGTACAGATACTTACCCAAAGTGAGGCAACACACCAAGAGAAGCAGCATTTCCTAACTCGCCTGCACCATCTAGAGCCCCAGATGAGGGCAGGTTAGAGCAGGTCTCCTTTGTTCTCCTAGAGGTGGATAAATTTGTTCATCTATAAAACTGTAACTTTGGGCCCAATGAAAAAATTAACTTTTGTACACTGCAAAAAGGAACAGCGTCTGTGATAAAGACTCACAGCACCTGTTGCAGCTGTGGCTTGAGAATAACATTTTAGTCATCAAGTCATCCAACATTTCTGCGAGACCTTGAGTCAAAAGGAGGATAATAATCCCTTCTGCTTTACTACTTGCACTTTACTTTTTCAAAGCTCGCTTACAAACATTAACCAGGTAATACTCCCATCGTTCCTGTGAAGTAGTTATAGCCAGTATCCCCATTTTACAGTTGGGAAAACAGGCACACCAAGGCGAAGTGATTTGCCGCAGGGGACTCTGAGTCAGTGAAGGCATTCCAGCTCGCTCGGCTGCCAACACCCTAACATGGCAACAGATGAGAAAATGTTGGGAGCAGCAAGCTTTCAAAAGGGTTATGTAACTTCCTCAATTAACTTTATGGGATTCTGTGAACACAATTCTTTTTGAAAGAAATTTTAGAAAGAGTACTTCATCAGTTTTGTTCCATTTTCTTCTTTTGAGATTTCTTCCTGCTTTTCTATAATTATTCCTACCTCTTTCTCCCTTGGTTCCTCAGCTCTTGTCCTTGTGTTTTATTAGTTTTTCCCATTCATTATATTTATTACAGGAGTCACTCCAACTGCTAATGTAATCAGTCTTGAACACATGTTGGAATAGGTCCTTTACATTTTATTTATTAATGTTTACTTACTGCCCTATGTTTTATGTTCTCCCATTTGCTTGGGAAACTACATGTACTCATTCTCTGTCAACATCCCTCTCACCCCTCTCCTTGTCTAACATGGGAAAAGTTAGCCAGGCTAAAAAAGTAACTCAGGTGTTGCAGTGAACACAAGACTCAAAAATCCAAGGCTGACCTTTCGAGTAGGTATTGTAATGTTTGCTCAGAACAGATAATTTTGGTCTCTACAACAGATAGAAAAGCTGAAATGCCTCAGACAACTCTAGCTAGGACCTTGTGCTGCATATCAGACAGCTCACCATTCTCCATCTATCTCCAGGGATGTTCACCATATAGCCAGAGGACAGTGGACAGATTAGTCAAGTCTACATCAGCTTTTTGCTTGCTCAGGAACCATTTGTTGCTTTGTTTACACTCTGAACGCTGCAAAATAGAAGTCGAGGAACAAGATCTGCTGCTTTTCAGCTATTGTCCTTCTGCACGTAGGTTTTCTGTAACAGTCCTCAGTGCAGTATCTAGGCATAACTTGATAAAACACTTCTGCACAATAGTTTATATATTACATAGCCTCTCCTTTATGTGCCCTTCTCTGTGATTACTGGATGGCCTGATGAACATATCAGGGTTTGTTTGGTGTTCTGACCCGCACCTGAATTATTCTGGTTACACTGGTAAAGGAGAAAATGACCCTGCAGAATGACTTAAATGTGACCAGACTCTGCTCCCTGACCAAGACCACATTATCTCTGTCTCTCAAATACTTCATTCTGGCCCTTCCAATGTGCTCTGTGCCAGATACATAGAGCATAAGTAGACATTTGGTCAGGGTACAAAATGTTTAATTGAATATATAAAACATAGACAAAACATACTTGCAACCTTTCACAACACTAAACATAACTAAGCAATAACTGCTTCATGCTAAACCTTTTGACTGAAACAAAAGCTCGAAAAGAAGCAATGAAAGTAATGTTTTGTAACACCAAACCAACGTTCCTCTGTTTTTTCAAGAACAGATTTAACAATTCACTTCTCTGCATGGGATACTCCTCCCCATCTTGGAGAAGGATCCCTTTATTTCAACAGACATTTTTAAAGAGCACTAGCAGGTATGAAGGATGCCACCAAAAGTTAATTTGTCTTTTCCTGATTCTTTTATGCTAAGAGTTCCTACAGAACTCATCTGGAGCAGTACTACAAAATGATCTCTACCAATAATTTAACATCATCATGTCCTGATCCCACTTGCATTGATTAGTTCAGCTATTCTGGACACCAAGCATTTTCATCAGCAATTCAAATGTGGTATTAATATCTCACTTCAAACAACCTTACTATCAAATGCCATCTGAAGTCCTTTAACAGCCTCCTCATTTCATTTCCATGAGACATCCCCAACCAAAAGGCAGAAAGAAGTATGCTGCCTGGAATTACCATGTTATTGAGCAGAACCTCAGCACGTACCCACGGCACAACTCATTTTGCAGTTATTCTCACAAACTGTCTTCATTATTTCACTTCAGCTCATCCTCTTGCCTTCTTGCTCACTGACCCTTTCCCTCCATCTTTTCACTCCTCTGGTTCACACTGGTTATTTGCTTCCCTAAAATGCTACTTACTGAGTGCATTCTCTCTTAAAAACAGGACATGGACGCACACACACACAAATCAATCCTCTTGAATTCACAAATATTAAACTTAGTTGAGTTATGGATGGGTCCCTCTTCAATCAAACTATCTTAAATTTTGCTTTGGTTTGGATTCTTTTACTGTGAAGTACAAATATAACATAAAGATAAAATCCACAGAACACAGCTGGCAATTAGCAAAGGAACTGTATTTTACCATCCCTGCGGCAAAACCAACCTGTAATTTTTGCAGCCTTTTCCTCTTGATTCACTCTGTTTTCTTCGTCTTCTTCATTGTCTTCCTCAAAATCATCTAGATTTCCAATATCAGCTTGTTTCATACTCATCAAACTAGCCAGGCTTTGCATGTCTTCATCCCTACATAACAAATGCCAAACGAGGCATTAAAATGCAGCCTGTTCATACTATTGCACTATTAAAAATCCTTTAAACATTTTAATGCTTTCTTCAGGGAAGTCTCTGATATGAGATCTGACTTTGAATATAGTGAAAGAACAAAATGAATACACTCACGCGCATCAACTTCTGAAGGCAAAGTTTTCTATTAACAGAACTCTAAACGGTAAAACCAGTGCTGCCTTGCATTAAGAGTCAATTTAATGACTGCTGCTTAAAATTTTCAACCAGTCCAGAAATGCTAGTAAATACTTATCTGGTCGTCTTTGGTTAAAGAGCAAATGCTTGGTCAGACCTACTGTCCAAATGCTGCATGTGACACCTACCACTGTGTTCATTCAGAATGCCTGACACCGCTATGGAAATGAAAATCTCTTCTCTAAATATCTGAATTTATTAACAAGAAAAAAATCCATTACATATCAATGGCCAATATCAATTCTTATTTGACTGTATCGCATCTATATCTATATCTATGTATAGATATATAGATATATCTATTTATCTATCTTTCACATAACTGTGCCTTTCATATCAAATACATTTGATGAAAATATGACAGCAGGCAAAGAATCAGAGAAATGGATCTTCTACATTTGTTTCATACAAAACCCAAGATTTTTGAAGTATATGGTGTCATTCTTGAAGCAACACCAGTCTTACCTCTTTTAAAACCTTTGCAATAGGTTTATTGAGACTAATGAATTTATTTTTTTTTGGCTCCTTACAACAAGACAGACTGGAGATTGCATGGCTAGAGATCATCTCTGCTGAAAACAGTCTGGGGATCTTGGCAGAGAGCAAGCTCAAGGAGAGCCAGCACCATGCCCTGGCAGACAAAGGAGGCAAAAGCATCCTGAGATGCATTAAAACAGGACCACAAGCAGTAGACTGAGGTAAGTCATGATCCCCATTTACTTGGAGTCGTTGGACTGCATCTAGGGTGCCTTGTCCAGCGTTGGCTCCCACAGTACAGGTAAAGGTGCTGATAAACTGGAACAAGGTTAGCAGAGGGTCACTGAGATGGTTGGGGGCTGGAGCACCTGCCCTACAAAGAGAGGCTGAGCGAAATGGACTTGTTGAGCCTGGAGAAGAGATGGCTTCAGGAGGACCTAGCAGCAGCCTGTCATCATTGCTGAGAAGACAGTGTTGCAAGGCAGAAGGATGAGAGACAGTGGACATAGATTGAAAGCAGAGACGTTCTGATCTGATGTGAGAAAAAAATTGGAACATCATCAACAAGTGGTGGGATGGGTTGCCCAGAGAGGCTGTGCAGTCTCCATTCTTGGGTGTTTTCAAGCCCCAGTGGGATAAAGCCCAGAGGAAACTGGTCTGATCACATGGCTGACTGCTTTAAGCAGGATGCTGGACTAGGTATCTCTACAGGTCCCTTCCAACATGAATTACTCCATCTTCTTTGAAGCTGACCGTGATAAAACCAGACACACAGCTTTTGTGCCTAACAACGCCAAGAAAACTATACAAATTATTTTAAAGGTACCAATTACAGGAATGAAAATGACGTACTAATCATGCCTCAGATCTGCACAGGAATACTGAGGCACTTAAAACATGGGATTAAACTCAGTGATTTAACTGGAGGTTAAAATCAGAAACTCTTTGGGGCAATGGTTTCCTACTGTGTGAGTTCAAAGTAATCAGCACTACAGAACCCGCAGTTACATAGGACAACTAAGTATTTGTGGTATTAAAGTATTAATAATAATAAATATAAAATAAGTAACTGTCAGGAACTCAAAGACCTTTCCATTCATGCAGAATCCTCAAGGTTTCATCTTCCTCTTTTGACAACTAATAGGTTAAATCAACTCTTTTAACACAGGGGAAAAAAATGCAGCATTTTATAACTGCATTAACGGGCAGGCTCTTTTATGCATCGAAGACAAAAAGCTGTTAGCATACAGATCTTGTATAACACATGTTCACATGAAGTTTAGAAATTAAAAGGTCTCCAAGGTACTATTTCTTTTTACTGTCCTTTCTGTTTTCATACTTTATAATATTTTTTCTGTGCCTTAGAAATAAGGTGATTTTTCATACTGCATAGCAACAGGTTGCAGTATTTTCTTTATAAAACACATAAGATTAAAAGTGAATCTCACTTTATGGAACCACAACAGTTTGCAAGAGATATAAGCAAGCCTTGGCCTAGCTACCTTTTCTTGCACATTCATGTACTTGACACTTGAATTCTCTCTTTTATTTTGACTAGTAAGATAGTCTCTATTTACACATACTGGAAAATAATGCTTTCACAAACAGCAGCTTTTTTTTTTTTCAGGTCCCTGGTTCAGGGCAATATTAAAGCCCTATTGTTAACTTACAATCCAGCTAACCTACAGTCCTCAGCCTGAAACCTATTGATTTCTATGGGAAGAAGGTATACGTGATCCTAAATAGATCAACTTTTACAAATTATGGCCTCAACAACCCCTAAGAGCCTAGTATAGCTATTTAGTGTATAGTTCATGGATGCTGGTTGTTCCAAAAGAAGTTGTGAGGTTATCAGATACCGACTTTTTCATTCCCGTTTTCAGCTGCAATACTACAGCTAAATACTTTCAAAAAATCATTCTTACGCAGTATGTCAAAATGTGGTTCACAAGAGGTTATTCAGAGAAGGGAAACAGTAACAGTAATTCATAGTAATTAATGCATCTGTGGCTTTCAATGCATGCAGACAAAAAAGCCTTTTTGTGTCAAAATATATGCCTTAACACAGCAGTCTGGAAAGTCGTTCATGCCACAGTTTTGGGGCACTTGTATTGCAGTGGGCAATGTCAACAAGTGTATTCAAGAACCCTCAAAGCCAGAAGTAAACTGTGAGTCTTTTGGAAGGAAAAGGAATTTTAAGAAGAGGTAAAAGAACCAGTAGAGCAGTAGCTTCCCCCATATACCTCTTTGTGTTCTGCCATTCTCATATTCTAGAGACAGAAAGGAAAAGCAAAACAGGATAGGTGACAAATGATCCATCCTCCAGCCACACAAAGTTGTCAATATCTGACATCTTGAATCTGGCAGAAATTGTAGGAGAGGTTATAGGGTCTGCAAAAATAATCTGTATCCTCTGCCCTCCAAAGGCTGTTGAAATAAGCGACAGAACCAAGTGAGTGAGTAAAGGGAGTAGTAATCAGTGCCCAATCGAACTCTTTTCACAGATGTTCTTGTGTTCAATCCAGAATCTTACTTCTGACCCCACCCCCTCTCCCCTTACAATTGGCTTTGTCCTTCTTTCATTCTTTGTGAAATATAAATACGTGAAATAGAAATAAGTACTCCTTCCCACATTTCGCTTGCAGCCTACCAAGGGTATTGTTGGATGAACATACACGCACACAAATATACACTCGTGCTGATTTTAGACCTGTAGATATTTTTAAGCTGCTGTTACTTAAAATGTCTATAACAGTAAAGGACAAGCTGTTTGTCTCTGAAGGACACAAGAGTAAAATCAGAGCAAGAAATTACTTTCACTCAGCTAGGAAACTAAGTATGGCAGGAATGATAGGTATGCTGAAGGATACTCTCAAATTGTGCCATTCTACACAGAAAGAGCTCTTTATCCAAAGAATTCTGTGAAAAGCAACACAAAGCAGGCTATCTGGTTTAAAAAAAAAAAAAAAAAAACAACACCAAAAAAACAACAACTTACGTGGCTTTTCCTTCCCTCAGGAAAATACAAGATAAAGAGAACTGTAGTGTGGCAGATACCACTTTCTTAGACAAAGGCTTGAATTTTAACTTGACATCTGTCTGTGTAGGCATGGGACTTGCATATTGCTTCATGTTGATGCTGCTGGTGGCAAGTGCTTTTCTGCGTCCAGAAGGAGATTCCTGAAAGCAAAGGAAAAACAGAACTAATGTAAAAGGTGCTGTTACATTAAAACCTGTGTGTGCATAGAACAAAAGATAAACCTGCATCATTCTTTTTTCAAGTACACAGGCAGCAGGGATTGCTGTGGTCCCTTCTAGAGACAGAAACTCACTTCTTAAACTAGGTCGGCCACTAATGGTGGCTTCTTTGAACACTTGCTTAGTGCAATAGAAAAAGTTGTTCATTGTGATTAGTGGTCCTCCATATTAGATCCTAGGTCCTTAATAGCTTGAGTTTGTTTTAGCATCCACAGCACACATCCATTTAAGCAAGCAGGAATATATCTCCATTTTTTCTGATAGCAAACTGGACTAGTTTTGTCCAAACTTGGATAGTCCTGGTCTAGGACTTCCAATCTATGGAAGACACAGGTTTCAATTATGCACATATTTCTTTACATAACAGTATGAGGTCATCAAGTTAATATTTTGAACTGCTCTCTGTGTTCAATGCTCAAATACAACACCTGAATATTCTTCAAAACAACGGTACTTCTCACTAGTGTTGCCTATGTACTATTAAGAGTGACAGCTTTCTGAAATTAAGGTTGACAAGGCTTACAAGAATATTGACAAAAATTTTGCAAGGAAAAAATAAAGAGCAAGAAAAGATAAAGATAAAAGCCTAAGTTGTGTTTCAAAAGCCTAAGTTGTATTTCAAGATAAAGGTGTTGCTCGCAGTTTAACAATTCAGACAAATTAATCTAAAATGCATTTAAGAATCTACTCTGTTGTTCCATCTAATATCAGCATGAGCAGCAAAGGAATGATTATATGTAATGAAGCTCCAGTAACAAAAATAAAACAAAAAAGCCCCGCTGTTAACTCTTTTGAAAAATGTTCTCACAATACGACTACATTTTACTGCAGTTGACAATCTGTGTTTGTCCTAGGTTACAGTGTAAAATGTGCCCAAAAAAGTATTCTATTACCATCTTCAGGGGATGTTGAGACCAGGTGGGGCGGTGCTCCCTGCCTCCCGCTCCAGACTATCTCCTGTTAATGGGCACAACAATGCCTTATCGCCTGACCCATCGATAACTCGCTCCTGGACTATCTCCTGTTAATGGCCCATCAAGGAACTGCCTCACGACTCGCCATCCCATTGTGAGATGCTCCGCCCGGGGGGAAGGAGCCAAGCAGTCCATGCTAAATAAAAACTGAGATCTCGAACACCCTAGCAGCCTTCTTCCACTGGATTCCCAGAGGAGTTTTTTCCCCCCACTGGAGTCCCAGAGGACAAGAGCTACCTACCTACCACTGGACCTTCGGAGGAAGACCAGACCCTTTTACAAGATCGCTGCTTCAACTGAACTACATCCATCACTTCAGAAGGACTGCAGCCAGCATCTTATCGGACTGCTACTGCCACCCTAACAGGGTGTCAGGTTGTATTTGACTCTGTCAGTGTAAACCAGTGGGTTGTTTGGGGTTTTTTTCCTGCCTTGTGTTATATATATATATATATATATATTTTAGTAAAGAACTGTTATTCCTATTTCCCATATCTTTGCCTGAAGGCCCCTTAATTTCAAAATTATAATAATTTGGAGGGAAGGGGGTTGCATTTTCTATTTCAAGGGAGGCTCCTGCCTTCCTCCGCAGACACCTGTCTTTCAAACCAAGACAGTGTTGAATAAAGAATACTAATTCAATCAAAACATTCAAGCATCCTTTTTCAAAGTACTTGACATTTCCGCCCAGTAGAATAAGTCAGAATGTAATATGTCATCCCCAAAGAATACCTTGTTTAAAAAACTAGCCTTATCTGTCAGATTATGCACAGCAATATTATACAGAGCTATTAGTGCATGTAGATACCTTATGAATGAATTTCAAAAATGCATCAAACACTTGAGAAGGATTTAGGCCCTCTCAGAAGAAATACTTAAGAATATGCAAATACCCTCAACTGAATCACGTTGAACAGATGCGACTATCGCAAACAACACAGAGTGCTCTTTCCCTGTCCGCGACTGTCAATCCAAGAGCAAGATTAAGGTCCAAGGTTCTGACAATGTGTAAAATAGAAAGTATGATCAGGGAGTTTCAATTATTACACAGATATGAACAACAATAATTTGTTATTGTACCGTACCTTTAGAATAACTAAACATTACAACTCATTATACTGAACACAAGATTTACTGCAGTGCCTGTTCAGAAAGCAACATAAGAGACATGGCACTTCTTTTTTGTGTGTTCTCCAGCTAAATGTACACAAGCAATTTGCATCTTAACAGCAACTTGTTTCATAAACTAAATTTTAGATATTCATATTATGGTATAAAAACGGTGGGCAAGATGAACAGAAAGAAAGTTTGCTTAAACCTCTTTAATTACTTTTTTTAAGTATCTTCAGAGAAAATTGGCATGTATTTTGTGGCGTGCAAGTATTTATGCAACTGGCATGGTAAAAACTACTTGCCAATGCTAGTGCATGTGCTTTTCTGCCAAACAGAACAGGAGCGACCAGAAATTCAGAAGTAACTCAGAGCTGTACAGAGAAGACAACAGGGCAATGGGTACAAGTTGCACCAGGAGGTTTCGCCTTGATAGAAGACAAACATTTTTTACAGAGTAAACAACTAGTCACTGGAACGACCTCCCCAGGGACATGGTAGAGTCTCCATTGTGGGCGGTTTTCAAGATGCAACCGGACAGGGTGCTAGATAACCTCATCTAGGCTTCCTTTCCCAGGAAACATTGGACCAGATGATCTTTCCAGGTCCCTTACAACCTGAGCTGTTCTATGGCTGTATGATTCTAACTTGAACATGCCCTCACCTGCAGTCAGGCCAAAGGAAAACTTTCCATAGGTGGGTTATAATGACTAGGAAACATCTGTCACGCTTTGGACTTGACTCTTCTTTGAATCAGTTGGGATGAGCCTATGCTTTCAGACAAAAATCAATTATACCATAGCTGGTTTTAAAATCTCTGTTACAGTATCACAGTTAGTGATCTAACTTGAATGCATGGAAAGTCTCTTCATATGTTCATTATTTCCAAATTATACAATTAGGTTTTCCTAGGGGGAAAAAAAAAAAAGGGGGTGGTGTTTTTTCTTTTTAAAGAAGGTGCACGTCTGTTGTCATGTCATCACTCCCCTTCATCTATTAAAACACCCCCAAAAAGATCAAGTATATCTACAGGCAGAGAGATAGAACAAACAAATCATGAAT
Organism: Leptosomus discolor; assembly: GCF_034619465.1. Classification (NCBI taxonomy): domain Eukaryota; kingdom Metazoa; phylum Chordata; class Aves; order Leptosomiformes; family Leptosomidae; genus Leptosomus; species Leptosomus discolor. The sequence continues at coordinate 35,471,222 of NC_141392.1, forward strand.
GTGGGTACTTGCTTGCAGCTTTCCAGATGAATCAGTCATCAGCCATACCATGCCTGTATTCTAAAGTACTCTTCTCTGTTTGAATATGAAAATCACTTCCCCAGCAGCTGTAAACATCCCCAATTTAACAAAGACCTAGATTATTTCCTTGTGTAGCTACCCATGCCACCTTAGTGCTGGCTCACCCGTGACATACACCCTGTGCTATAAGAGCAACACACAGACCTCCCACGAGGTCCCTGGGGAGGTATTGTAGGGAATACAAATACTCTTCAGTGACTCCAAAAATGTGTATTTGGGGGGCAGAGCTACTTTCTCTTGTTACAATCACACCATCTTATCTGATAACTCAGATGCATGTTGTCTTTATCAAGGTGATTTTACTAAAAAAGCCAAAGCAAAGACGATAAGCCAACCTAAACAGCAGCTCAATGACAAATCTGAAGTGAAGAGAAAGAACAGAGCATTAAATTTGCAAGCATCCAAAAGCTGGGCGTGGATATCAAGGCAGGAGAATTTTGGAATGATGTGAAACTACATTTTCACTTAATATCTATTTATGTATAAATTATCATCTTGCCATTTGCAGCTTCAGATTATCTGATCAGAGAGCGAATCTCATCAGAGAGTGAATAAGACACCTGAATCAGGAAGAGGCAAAATTCTCCCAGTGAAGATGATGATGATCAATTCCTGGTGAAATCTGCTGGGGTAGAGAAGGAGGGAGACAAGAGTGCAGGCAGCTGTGTGCCAGTACAAAAGGGAAAGCCAGCCATGTGCAAGAAGATTCTTTTAGCACTTAATATCCTGAGGTGCTGTGAAGAGTAAGACATATTGGCAATCAAGTTCAGTCTTCCTGTGAAAGGAATTAATTTCATAATTTTTTTATGGGCCAAAGATAGAAGCTGAATTTTCAGGTTTCAATTGCCTATAGAAATCCAATTTTGTATATTTATCATATTTTAAAAAAATAAAAACCAACCAAAAATCAAAACAAAACCACAAAACCGAAACAAAAATAGACAGTCCCTTCTCTTTCAAGTTTTATTTTCCTTAACACGTGCGTTTAAGTACATCCTCCTACTCTACCAGAAAATTAAATGCGTTAGAAGTGTTGCAATGTTTCCTCCTTTTAAGCTTTATAGGCTTGGCCTTACATGGTTTTAGCTATATGAGCAGATGGGGGAAACTTCTTTTCTGCCCCTGAAAAGGATATTTTAAAAGTGCTTCGGTCCATGACTGATTTCAGTCATGGATTATGTTTTCTACTGACACACAACCAACTTTTAAAAAATTGTCTTTAAATGTCAGAACATGCTATTGACCACTTCTTACAAAGGGTGTAACATTTTCTTCAAAAAACCTACATGCTTCATACAATACAATCTGAGTTACTGCTGAACCACAGAGAAATTTTCTTGCAGAAGAATAAATAATTCTTAAATCAGCAGAGACAAAATAATCTAAGAGAAATAACTATGAGTGGGGTATACAGAAAGAGCTCAGCAGTAGGCTGGAACCAGTTATTTCAAACAGAAGCATACTCTGATAAGGTATCAATTAAGTAACATCCCTTTAATAGTAAGAGTCTGACCTAGTGTTACCTGTGTCTTATACGAGCATATGGGGTTTTGTGGAAGGTAAAGCAGGAATCTCGATGCAAATATTTTAATTGATCAACTCTTCTGATTTTGACTATACAACCAAAGTTTAAAATGCCTAAGGCTCAATTATGCCTCCAGGTATTTTACACACATGTGACTGCCAGAGTTGCAACAGCACGTTTTGTGTAAGGCTGCATGGAAAAGTCAATTTTGAAGTCACAATTGAGAAATGATCCATGTGATAATAAAGAGTGGTGACAAAATACAACATTTAACTACAAAGATAGCGTTCATTCTGTAAGAAAATGGTAGTTTGGAAACTTTACTTAAGGAAATCAATGCACTATGGAAATAAAATCAACTATGATTTTCGAACACCGCAGAAAGATAGAAGATAATCTACAATACTGGTAAAATACAAATACTTCTAGGTTATCTTCCAGCTCAAACATATGACTGTGTTTGAAAATGGGCACTGTTTGGTTCGTAAGATAATACGTGGAATATTGGTTAACAATCTTTTTTTGTTGTTTCATGTCTGCTGCTGTATAGTTCTAGCAAGAGAAGGAGTATATTGGAAAAAAAAAAGGCAATTCTTTTAGAAATCACCAATAAACAATTAAAAAAGAACTAATTGGTATGTTAGCAGAAACTACTGAAGCCTATCTTCTTGCATAACAGAATAGTGGCTGTGCCGGGTTGTCCAAAGGCTCTGAGAAACTTGCATATTATTTATGAAGTATATTGTTTACAAAGCGATCGTTGTAATTTACTTAAAGGAGAAACCCCCCCTCACACAAACGTATAGCGACGCTTCTCCAGAATACTCTCCTGTGTTAGGGAATTTCTGCTTTTGTATTCTATGCTTTCATGCCTTTCTTTCCCAAGTAGCTCCATCCTCCTTGACAGTCTCCTCCTACTACTTTCCTTAGTCCCTGAAATGCCTCCAGCATACACCATATTTGGGGTGAAATAACCCTCTCTGAGCACTACAGCAAGCTGAATCAGCTGTTCATAGCTGGGGAAGCATCAGGACGTGGCGTGTGGCTGGCTCTGCGCCATGCCATCTGGGTGGTTGATACTTGTGTATCCTGGAAACCTAGCAAAATATTAAAAATCTGGAGTAAGAAGAAGAGCTCGAAGCTAGCAAAACAAACATTAATATAGAAAATAAAAATACTTCCTAATACCTGGAGTACTTTGATTTCTGAATTCAGACAAAGAAATATGTAGAGCAAGCAATACTACATAAATCACTAGAAGTTGAAATCCTTTGTAGTAGAGAAGAATATCAGTAATAAATGTATTCAGGTAGTTTCCAATTTCTAAGCACACTGTATGTGTTTGTACAGGCTTTAAAAACATTGTCATGTCAGGCACAATCCACTGGTGCCTTTACTGACGTGGCTGTTTCTAACCACCTTCTGGCCTTTAACGTGGCATCTCTACACATGGTTTAGGAGCTAGCAGGGATTTGTGAATGCAAGATACAAGTCAACTGGAATCTACTCCAAAGAGAGACAAAATCAAGCCGATCAGAAGCCACATAGCTGCAAGTAGTGCAGGGCCAGGCTGGGATGAGCTCTCACTGCATGGGAGCACCTTGCACTCAGCTCTGCCAAGGTCAGAAGACCTATGGTACGTACACAGACATCCATTGCAAATAGGGGTTTAAATAGATATGGATGGGTTTTCAAGGAGCAGTTCCCCAACTCCATCCCTCTACAGCATTTTAAGTTACTTACACAAGCCCTCAAACTACCATCATATTACAAAGTTTGGGGGTAGAGAAGGAAAAATTAACACTGGCTAAACCACAGTCAGTTCAAATGAAGCCAACAAAGCTGCATCTAGTGTCACAGCTACAGGACTAGACTCACTTATCCCACAAATTTCTGTCTTTTCAATAATGCAACCATTCATCATTCTCCTCCACAAAATTCATGACTGAGCTGTGTCAGACATCCCAAAAATTACTATACGGGAAGTTACACACTTATATAAAGATCTACTTAGTGTAAAGGATCCACATAGTCTGATGTCTTTCTACATGGAGAATAAAGTGAAACAATGCTATGAACCACTAGCATTTTCTAGGAATCATCCCCATCTCTTCCTACTAAAGCAGACCTTTCAGAGCAAACAGGACTAAAATACTCTGACAAAGGAACGAAGACCAGATAATCTGTACCACAGGTGTAAAACAAACAGCCCATTTTCGCTTGGAAGATGATGATCACAGATGACAGACAGTCACGTCGCACTAATAAACAGTGCCCAACTCTCTTCCGAATGAAGGAAGTCAAAAGATTAACACCTCCATATGAAAGGTCTGAAGTCAGAGTCTTAATTTAAAGGAGACCCAAATAATGCAATAATACAAATTTCATGCAGCCTTCTTTCCTTAAAAATGTATTTTTAATGGCCTTATATCCTCTAATTACCGACTGCCTGGTAAGTCTTCCTCAAGGTTAATACAAGAAGTGCAAATAAGTAAGAAACAGCTTTATATTTTCTGTTAAACTGGCTTCATACTTCTACACTCACACAGAATCAAAATACTGGCCAGGTTTTGTTCACGGGGTATTCTCCTCTGGGTTGTTTGGGCTGGGGAAAGAGGACCTCCCCAGAAAACAGCAGAATGTATTTTACCTCTCCACACCTGAACTCAGCTTGCCTACACAGACCTTCGACTCCTGCTGCACTGCAGTCTTTAATCCCCGAGACTCAAGTGAGAAATACTAAGTAAATGCAGTAAAATATTTCCATTCAGCAGAAACTAGATAAAAAAGTACTGTAGTTCTTAATTATTTAGATACCAAATGGTCCCTCTTTAATAGAAATATATTAAGTAATACGTAATTACTGTACAAACATTATGCAAAAAAGACCTAACTGTGGAAGACAACAAGTTTCCTAATTGGATAGTGTTATTTTCTCAAAATAAACAGGGAAGATGTAGAGTGTAATATTTTTAGAGGGTCCCTTTTCACATCTTATAAAAGCAAATGCTAAAAAGCCCGTGAAGATATGCAGATTTTAGAGGAGCATTCTGCTGCACACTTGGGCATAAAATAATTAGTCAAAGCAACTTCTCTAGCTGTAAAAACCCATTGAGAGGAACAAGTTTTGAGGATTTTGCTTTCCTTTTGCTTCAGAATTCAGAGAACTTTTTGAAGGAAAGCTGTCCTCTGGCACAAACCCCACCACTCCTACAGCCACCACACACTGCATGGGAGGCGATTGGGAAATTCTCCCTCTCCCGACGCTGGATGCCAGCCCCACCAGCTGAGTTGCAAGCACCATCTTGCTTAGATGAAAAGATCACTGCTTCACTGGTAGAGCAAAATGGATCACTACAGAATTTAATTTGTGAGAGTATACAGCAATTAAATGCTAAAATAGACAAGCTACAGGGAGCTCTCTCAACTGGAGAGAGTAAATTAGAAACTATGTCAGTTAAAATAATTTAGACAGTCGGATGGGAGACTTGGAGGACCGAATGCAGGTAGCACGATCTGTGCTGAAAACTTATTTAAAAGCAAATAATGGTTCAAGGTATCCAGAACATTATTAAGAATTACAATGCATTTGAATGGAGAATTTAATGTTTAAAAAATTCTGCACATACCAGAAAAGTCTGAGCCCTAGACATGAGGACTGGGAAACAAACAAACAAACAAAAAATATAGAAATGTTGACACAGCTACACTGGATTACATAAATATATATTTGCAATGCTCAGAAAGTGACCCTTGTCCTTGTCCTTCTCAGAACCTGAGCCCTTGTGTCAAATTATTTATCATATTAGTAATATCTCGGGTTTAGATAAAAAGGCTACTTCAACACCACCAACATGATGATTTTTATAGCATGTGTAGATTGATGAATCATTATACTGGAAGCACAAGACACCATCTCTTACTTAGCACCAGTAGAGACAATACTTTAGAGAAAATGCAACATGCTACTAGAGCTACTGTCTTCTTGTGCTCTGCTTTTAGGACAGCACCATGAGATTTCACTAGCAACCTGAGAGACTGAGGTATGTAGTGAAAGGTTCTTTCTGACCAAAAACATACCCGTGGGTGTGCTCAAGCAACCTGCTGTGGGTAACAACAAACTATTCATCTTCACAGACTAATCCTTTGCATTCACAGACTCTGGCAATCTCCAAAGGGTAACATCAAATAGGAAGTTTAGAAAGTGAAAAGATACCTAACAAACTGAAGTAATTCATTTGCACTATGCAAGCCTCCACCAAGAAAATCTGGAGGTCCTGTTTTGCTAACGAAAATACCATTAAGCTTCTTAGACAACTACTAAACAGACAGCAAAACACATGCATGATCAAAATTTTAGTCAAGCAATTTATTAATAGACCATGTGTATGAGAGATGTCTAAAGTGGGCTTGATGCTTACAAAGGGCAACAGAGAAAAGTTTATAGGTGAGCTGGACAATTTCAGTAAGTAGCAGAGAACTATTAAACCCTTAAGTACCAAAGGAAATTGCAAAGGATGTGTCCATTTAAAAAGTCTTCATTGCTTTCTCCTTTGGATCGCTTAGTAAAACAGGAACACTTCCTGAACCTTCTCCCAAAGAAGGATGCAATGATGAGATCAGTAACTGATGTTGAGAAACATTTGCACTAGTATTTGTAGCCTTTTTCCTTCTTGCTCTTTCAGACCCCTTCCTGTAGAGATGCTGTGCCAGTTTCTCTTTTTCCTTTAATGACAGGTTTAAATTTACTGGTAGATGCCTTCGATCACCTGCTAAACTCTGTCTGTCCTTACACTCTATACAAACATTACTGTAGCTTTGTGAAGTACAGGAATTTTTGCTTGTGTTTGCAGAGATACAGCTTATATTGTACTGCTCAGGAGTCCTGGAATACTTGACTACCCACATCACTTAGCAGCTACAAAAATTACAACCTTTCCTGCAATGCCTGGATCCCAACGTGCTGAGCTCACTAACGCCCTAGTATTGTCTGGTGTTCTGCTTCCCTTTTGCAGCCATTTGCTCTCTCCCGTTGAAATCATTGCATGGTAGGAACCGTCTGTTCCTTTCCTGGCCCCAAATGCTACCGCAGCCAGTTATGTGACCACTTCTGCTCGGCCTGCTAAGGTACATGGTGTGGCTATGTTCAAGTCTGAATGTATTGCTACACAAATCACTAGTAAGCAAAAGCCACTGAGATTAAATCATTCTTAGATAGCAAAGACTATAAGCATAAGTCCTGCTCTAACTCCCATAGAGAATTTTAGTTTTGCCATGCATGTGGGACACAAGCTCACAGAAGCTTGGCCAAAGTTGACAGAGAAACTTGTTATTACCAACTGGTTGTTTAAATCCTCAAACCTTTGCTCTCAAAGGAGCAGATTTAAAAAAGTCTGGGCTTGAGCTGCTGCTGATACATGGCAGGTGAGGCTGGCTGTCAGGAAACGCACTGCACGCAGGGCTGGCAGTTTGGCAGAAAATAACAGTCCTTCATTTTCTGTGAGCTGCGTGCCGCTGAGCTGGATCCTTCACAGTGTGCTGTTCGCCTCTGAGAGCAACTCCCATGCTCCGCTTCAGCTGGCGCACTTCCAAACCATATTCCCCCTCGTTTGAGTTTATTTTTCTCCCTGCTTTTGAAAGGTTCATTGTATAACTCTATAGTATTTCTGTAGATTTAGCTTCAGAACAAAGTAGAAATACAGATAATTTACTTAATGCTAGAAAGGGAGAAACAGCAGATGATAAAGGTGGTTCCTGCATTTTTAGCTGAAACTGGAGAAAGAAACATCTGTTATGCGAGACCTCCTCCATCTAGGGGGAGGACAAGGGATTTGACTTGATACCCACAACTTCACTGCTCAGCAACTCATAACTACATATTGCACTGGAGCGTGTCCAGAGAAGGGCAACAAATCTGGTGAAGGGTCTGGAGCAGAGTCTTAGGAGGAGTGGCTGAGGGAACTGGGGTTGTTCAGTCTGGAGAAAAGAAGGCTGAGGAGAGACCTTATTGCTCTCTGCAACTACCTGAGAGGAGGTTGTAGTGAGGTGGGGGTCGGTCTCTTCTCCCAAGTAAGAAGCGATAGGATGAGAAGAAACTGTCTCAAGTTGTGCCAGGGGAGGTTTAGGTTGGACATCAGGAAAAATTTCTTCTCTGAAAGGGTTGACAAGCACTGGAACAGGCTGCCCAGGGAAGCGGTTGAGTCACCATCCCTGGAGGTATTTAAAAGACATGTAGAGGTGGTGCTTAGGGACATGGTTTAGTGGTGGACTGGGCAGTGCTGGGTTAACAGCTGGACTCAATCTTTTCCAACCTAAATGGTTCTATGATTCTATAATTTTTCCATGTATTGACTAAAGGGACACACAGGTTTTCTGGGTTTTGTTTTTAAACAATAGGCAATACCTGTTATAAAATCTAGATTTAAGCTCACCTACCAGTGCCCGGCACTTTACCTCTATTTTGCTTGGCAGGAAGTCTCCATTTTTATGGTTCACTCTATTGCTCACCTGCTTGATGCAGAGGTATCTCATGAACAGTGCTACTGAACCTTCAACTAATTACACAAAAGAGATGTCCGGTTAGTGTCCCCTGACAGAAGACCGTCTTTAGTAGAAAAAATACTTTGTTTAAAAAAAGAAGGTAAACTAGTAACCTGTTTATTGTTGGTTTCAGATGTGAAAAGCCCTTCTGCTGCTTACACCTTCTTTTCCCTTTCCATTCTAGGCTTTACATTTCCTTACTCTCTCTTGGCAATTCTTCAAGACAAAGACCCAGAATCTTTGACCTTACAACATGGGTTTGAAATAATACTTCAAGCTTAGCAATGAATATTTAATGTGAGTTCAATATAATATTAAGAGCAGTTGTTGAAAGGTCTGCAGCTCCGTACATCAGGCTGTGCCTACCTGTAAGACTGTCCTGAGGAAAAAAAATGCCATGCAGGAGGACATGTATGATACAGACCTCAGATTATTTAAACACAAATGTAAACACATTACTCAGCTCCTTTGTAATCTCCAACAAGGAAGCAAGTTCGAGGCAACAATTGTTAAAGAAGCAGCAACGTCAAAAGATGAACTGCTCCCAAGACATTACATACTTTCATTCACCTTTTCAGGAAATATTATATTTTAAGATAGCATATAACATTGTCTAGACTCAATTATCTAGCATAGACAAAACCTGTTTAAATGGGTTTTGCAAAATACCAGCATGTCATCAACCAACTGCTATTATCTGAGGACAACTTCCATAGAGTAAATGTGCGATATTAAGTGACATAAAATTCGCAAGGCTTATGACACAGAAAAGCTTTTAATGGTGTCAAGGAAAGATATTATGACTCTTGCATTGTTTCTGTACTGGAAATTGGACCTTAACTTGAAAAACACAGAATGAACAGGTGTATGGTCGTGATGGCTGTGTACTGAGTAGACAGTGATGCTCACACAGTGACCATCCTCCTTGTCAGAACCACAGCCCTTGGGTCAAATTATTTATCACATTGGTAGTATCTTCGGTTTAGGCTAAAAGGCCACTTCCAAAAAACCAGCATGATGTTATTTGAAGTGAACACCTCAGTGATTATTGGAGCACCAATATATCTCCATTATTAAATTAATGACTGTGCTTTTTTTTATTCTCTTCCCTCTTGCTCAGAACTTCACTTTAAGCACGTGCAAAAACCACTAAATACCACCAAGAGGAAAAGTCCCCCAAACTACAGAGAAATTACTGGACCTGCTGGTGCTCCTCCTTCTCTCTCTCTCTCCCCTTCCCCCTCACCATATTTCCCAGCTACCAGCCTAGAGGGCACACTGCAAGACCATCGTAACTCCTATAGCTCTGTGGCTGTGATACCAATCACAAAATTAACTCTGGAAGAGTTGGCTCTTCAAGAAAGTGCCTTCATACAAACATAGAGTCCTCTTGCCCACGTCACTTTATTGCTACTTCTTTTACCCAAACCTGCAGCTCACTATCAGGAAGAAAAACTCAGTGAGACAACTTTAATATGCAAATCTACTCCAGGCTGTTATCGAAGAGCAGTGCAGTTTGCAAGTGATGGTTCCTGTGTGCAGCCTTCCACCCTACAGAGCAAAGGAAGAAAAAAAACCACCTGAATCTATGGATCTAGCCAACACCATGCCACCGATGAACGGCTTGACTCTGACATATGCAAGAAGAAGCAGAGTGCAAAGGGTAGATATATACCTAAGGTAAAAGGGAGGCAGCTGAAAATTAAGATCTGTGTGAAACTAGAATAGGGGCATGCTCATGCATGCAAGACATCTCAGCTGTCACACCCTATGCATGCACAACAGTGAGAACAGTGTGTGGTGCAGGTGCAGTTACTTATTTTAGATATATATATATATATTTTATAAACAACATAACCTACATTTTAACAGCAAGGACAAACACAAAGCATTCCAAAATGAGCCTCTGGAATAAACATAAACCTCAACTTCTTAAAACCCCATCCATCTCTCCAAATTTGTTTCAATCAGGGAAACAGCTAAATGGATTTCTTATAACTTTGCACTTAAAGTAAAATTCACCTCAAGGCTGACAAGCATAAAAAATTTCAGTCGAATGGGTGATTTTTTTTTTTTTAAAGCTGCAATAGCCTGAAAACAGGGGCTTGTAATGAAGCTGCCCCATCAACCATAACCACACTGTCACTAGAGCAACACAATCATATTGCCTGTGCAAAGAAGCAATGCATTTAACATTTTCTTCTCTGTGTATTATCTATTAGCTGAGTTTGTCACAGAGATATGTGGCAGTTCCCTGCAATACTTATGAATATATGGCAAGGCATACAAGAATGCGTCCATGTCTGCTTCAGCACAGGTTTGTCTTATTATATTTTGACAAACAATTTCAAAAACCCCTCCCTTCTCTTATCTTAGGTTTCTGTTAAACGCTGTTACTATCAAGAAATAGAAGTCATTCCAGGCAAACATCTCAGATCTCCCCGTTGCTATTCACTATTACTAATGCATATTACATGTTCAATTCTTCCTTGCTGCTTCTATGAAAAAGCTCTTGTCAAAAACAGATTTCATTTTTTTCTGTGTATGCACAAATTAGTTATGGATGATTAACAAAGCATTCATTCTTTTATTTACTTTCGCTGAGACTTGATCTGTGTTACATTCATGTGAGGGAAGCACTTCATTTTATGTTGACTAAATATGAAACACTGTACTGTTGATAAAAAGAGTTGTATTCAGGGCTGCATATTATACTGACAAAAGATGCATGTTCTTGGGCTTACATTTTCTTAAACAAGTTTTTCCAGATTTTTAATTGCAAAAAACTTGATACACCTTTTATTTTTTCCCCTTCTCACCAAATACTGGGCAGTAAGTATGTCCAAAAGCAATCTACTGCAGTCTTAACAAACAGCAATAATTATTGCATATTTAACATAATAAAAAGGAATTTTCAAATTCTGCCCCACAATTTGACTTCTTTAAATGTACCCTGCATTATGAAGTCTATTAAAAAAAAGACTGCAAAACTAAGTAGGACAGGCAGCAAATCATAATTACCAGATTTTTCTCTTATTACATTAAAAATATAATGAAAATGAAGATGCATTGGAGAAGTCTTATGGAAACTTATAGCCAGCTGTAAGAGTTTGGCCCTGATCTGGTGTTACTGACTCCAGCTATCACAGGATAACACATGTGTAAATGCTCATCTATAAGGCCCATAAATCCTCCATGTCCATTAAGCACAGTGATATGGCGACACCAAAAAGGATGCATTTCAGTTCAGGAAGGTATTTAAGCACAAGCCTAACTTCAAGGATACTATCTACTTGTAATTAAATCAAGTTAAAGGAAGGCATACAATTAAGCACCTTGTTAAACTTGGGAACAAATTATTAGCCCTTATAAAATAGGAGATTCTATCTCAGGGATCACAGCACATGAAAACAAACACACACACAGGCACAGAGTACTATGGATACTTTCGCAAGAGGGGAATTATTTTTAGTGTAACTATATAGCAGTAAGTGCAGCTCCTTCTCAAGTGAGGAGGAGGTCTGGCCACAACGCCTTCTAAGGCACAAATCTTCAACCAGGCAATGCGGTTTCATTCTTTTCTAAACTTCCATCAAAGATAGATAGTATCACACCTTAGTAAAACCTCCGCCAATGTCTCCATGACACAAAAATAAGTCTATTGTGTGTCCTCCTTAAACATCACCAAAAACAAAGCATGAGCTTAGGGTTTTCATCGTACTACCAAGGAGAGAGAGTCCGACCATAACACAAGGCCAGCAACAGCCCAAACCAAGGGACACTCAATGCAAGCTGGGTTTAGAAAGGACGGCTACACAGAAGAAGGTGATTTCAAGATGTGCCCCTGAAATACCACAGCGCTGGATGAGAGGACAGCAGGAGAGGAGAAGATGGAAAGCTTGTTTTGATCCAAACAGGCTACCGTATGATCTCTGAGCAGCAGGTCTCTGCTCCCCATGAAGGGACATAGTTGTTAGCTGGCAGCCATTCAAAGTGCCCGAGATCTGTCTGGAGGAAGGCCCCTCCAGCACTGATATGCTGCAGGTAGGAGGACAAAAAAGGGCCAGTGAAGGCAACCAGGCCCACCTGGAGCAGCTGTGCTGTGGTGCAAAGTGTGAGCTCCTGCAGGGCACAAGCAGCATCAGGGCTCCCAGAAACACCCATTTCTCCTCACTACCCTCATCCAGAGCAGAGGCGCAAGATAACAACTCCTACCTGACACTGCAGCTGATCAGATAGCATCTGGCTCCTAACTCATCTCCTACCTCACACCGCTTTTCCAGCCACATGCTCCTGCCTTGTACCAGCCCTGGAGCTTTGCTGGTTCTTCTTTCACAACCCAGTTCCTCTCACTAAACCAGCAGAAAACTCATTCAGGAAGGAAAAAACCCAAAACAAAACAAAACAAAACAAGACCACAATATTTTTCGTTGGGTCAGGGAGATGAATGAGCTTTCCAAAGGCCGAGGGAGCACCAGTGTCAGTGCACTGAAGGGGCAGCAGCTAGGAAGGAGTAAGAAACCACCCATTTTGTCAGCAGCAAACTAAGAATGGTTCAGTCATCCCATGTGGTGGCATTTTCAGGCAGTATTTTAGGGAGATTTACTCTTCCCATTCCAGTTTGTGTGAATTCAGCTCCCCGTCCGTGCAGACAGGGAATGATTGAAGTTGAAGTGAAATAAAGATTTTTTTTTTATTTTTTTTTTTTTTAAGGATCTCCCGAAAGATTTTTTTTCTTTGCTTTAGGTCACGTAAGAACACACAAAAGGACAAAGCAATAAATGCTTACATGCACTTTCTTGTCTGTCTTTCCACTCTCTGGAATGAGGCCAGAGACATCTAAGTAGTGCACTCTCTTATCCTCCACTCCCTTGCAGGAATTACGGACTCTTTCGCCTCTGCAGCCAGTTTCCTCCTCCTCCTTCTTCTGGGCCCAAGCTTCAACTATCACAAAACAATGTTCCCCTGTTTCTTTCCAGGGTCAAAGCTCCATGCATCTACACCAGGCTCTGAGCCCTCATGAATCTTCAAGGCTTCATGTTTACAGATCCAGGATGAAAACCTGTTCTCTTTGCTCTGATTCTTGGAAAATTCCACTTTCACCCCATTTTGCATATGAACTCAGCTGCACTCATTTCCTTAAGGTTCAGCCACTCCACGATCCTAAGGGGCTGCCACTCCTGAGGCTATCAGTACATTATTAGCCGTATTCAAATATACCCGACACAATCGCATAGCTGACTCCAAAAATACAGAAATATTTCATGGCACAGAATGTGCCTAATCTAAGCCTGAAACTTGAAATTGGGCATTGGCAAGTCGAACATCAAGTACGTCACATATTATTCAGTTTCCCATCTTTTTATAATAGCTACATATATTATTACTAGACTTGCACAAATTATAATTCACAAAAATAAGTGTTACAAAGTAAATATCAGTTTCAAATAATCAGTTTCTATACATTCTTTTAAAAGACGTTACTCTCCACATTCCAGCTACGTCAGGAACATTCCTGGAGTGTTGTTACAGGCATAAGGGCTGTCAGCATTTCTAAAGCTCCCCTAGAAACAAGTTCATGTGTGCAAAAAGCAAAGACATTGTTAATGGTTTATTTATGATCATCTTGCCATCTAAAAACAAATACAAGAATAAATTAATAAGTACAGAGTATCTCTAATGAAAATATTTTAATTTTTAAATCTTGGCTGTGAAGTTAACCTAACTTATGGAACTGAAAAAAATCTCAATGTTAATTAATTTAATATTTGATCTAACCATACTTAAAAATATTCCACAATAAAAGCAAATGGAAAAAACCCCAAAAGAAGACTTAATCTTGTAATTACTGTTATGTAAAAACACAAGACATCTGCATTAATCAATTAACAGAAAGTAGTGCTTCAGTCCAGGCAACTAGCAATAGCACTCATAATATTATGGGGAGCTTGATGTTTTGGCAAAACGAGCAGGAAAAAATGAAACTAAAAGGCATTTTGTACATGTGACCTACAGGACTTGGATTGTTACCTCCAAGCTTATTAAGAGTAAAAGCTGTCAGTCCGACCACCCCACAACCAGGGAGGAAAACTAAGATTACTCAGCAGTAAAAGGCATAAAAAGGAGATGCGTAGTCTCAGAACGGACGAAGGCACAGAGAGTGAACCACAGACCTGCTTCAGCTATCTAGAGCGGTAATTGGCTCACAAAAGCGACTACCACGTTAAGGCATTATCATTATCTAGCTCACATAACTGGAAATTCACGCTCTGTTCTTTAAATTGGCTTAACCAGCAGCATCTGCAGCACTTTAATTAATTACAGCAATTGGCGTACCTTAAAAGTAGATGCACAGATCTGAAGTGATAATGCCCTGTGAGTAATAATTGTAAGCCAGCATCAGTCCTGATCTATCCTAAACAAAACCAAGTGTACGCTGCTGTGCTTCAACTGCACAGAAAACAAGCTTCAATGTAGTAATTATTATTGTCTGTCCAGGTTCACCAGCAAATACTACAATTCTGCGCGACACTTTACACTCAATTAGCTCAGGAATGCAGAAGTTCACAACATGCACAACAAAAATCTGTTTGGGTTTGATGTTAAGTCAAAATTCGGTCGGGTACTTAGGCTTGTGTTTCCTTTAAAAGATAAACTCAAATTTAAAATCGTAACAGAGACTGATTACCGCTATTTATTTTTAGTACATTCCTTATAACGAAATATAGAAGCCAGATATCACAGTAAGCTCAAAACAGTTTTCTTGACAGCCATTAGCTTCGCTTCAGCAAAAAATCCACAGGCACTGTACACAAATGTGTATTTTCTTCTCTTGACATCTACAGTTCTAAAATACAGTAGAGTTGCTTTTGAAAAAAATCAGAGACAAGAAGGTAAAAAACCCTTTTGTTCCTTTTATGTACAGGAATTCAAAATCTTTACTTAGAAGAAAATAATTTTTAGAAGCTTGACAGTGAAATCCATGTACACATCCTGGACACATTTAAGAGTTGCTCTGTAACAGCCTACTTCATACCGTTTCCAGCCAGAACACAAACCAACACTCTCAAGATTTGTTGTGACTTGCTTCTGTACAATTTCTGATTTAAAGACAGATTTTACGTTTAACTACCACATTGCTGCAAAACGGGACAAGAGTCATAATCAAATGCCTCATATCTAATGGACATTTAAACAAACACGTGCTGAAATAGCTCAGTGTTACTAAGTTGATCAAATCTGATCCTCAAATTCATACATAACACAGGGCAAAAATGCCTGGTATAAAGGCTATTACCAAGCCAAATTTGAACTCCCCATTTATCAAACACAAGTTTTACCTTTCACAGCAGCATGAAAGAATGAAACAACTTGCTTGATTCCAGTAAACCTGTAGTAGTTCTGAATATATTTTTAACCAAAAAACCCCACAGCCATAGACTCGACTAAGGCATTACTGGTTTTAAGTTGCAAAACATTAATCATCTAATACAAATAGATGCTACAGCAAAAAATACGCCTTTGTGTAATTTTGTCCAGCATCCATTTTCTGAAAGCATGTAGTTTGCAGTGTAACACACAGAACTAACTACCAAGGAGGCAGAGCATCAGCAAGGAAGCAAGTGCAAGCCCAAACAGCTAAAATACCAAGGCTAATGCAGCAGCAAAACCCAGAAATAGTAATCTGATGTAGCAACTCACACCACAGAGACCTGCAAAAGGCAGTCAGAGGAGAAATATACCTTTTCCAAAGCAGCAAAATTCCGGTGACAGGGCTTATATACTCCACGCCTAGTGTTTTTGGGCTGGGCAGACGGTGGTGAGGCTTTACTGGTATGTGTAATTTAAAGACACGAATATCTGTGCCCAGATATACTCTGATAACATATTTATCTAGGGTGCACAGAAAACAACTGCATACACAAATAAACAGCTGCACACTCAATGTAATCACATTCACCTCCTGAGTATCCACTTATAAATATTAATCTAGAAACTACATGTGCTACCGAGGCACCAGCCTCTGAGGAAAAAATGCCCAGTGCAGGAAAAAAATATAAACCCATAATTCTTATCTAACACTAATACTTATTCCACACAGTCACTCATTTCTGATATAGAGGGATCACAAGTACACCATACAAGTTATTCGTTGACTAAATATCATCACAAAATGCTACGATATAAAGGTTGGAAGGATTAACACAAAAGGTCCCACTCCAAGACAAATGTCTCCTTCATAGTTCAGTTCACAGCCATCATGACTGCTCAGTCAGGCCTACGCTGAAACGCTGGATATATACCTGCTAACCAAACACGCCAGACTTTGAAAATCTCTTATTGATACTGGTATATTTTCAGAGGCGATTTTAATTACCGCCACACCAAAAGAAACTTATTAAACATGATAAGATCACCAAATAGTTTCCGCTTCAAATCTCAGCGCCTTCTGAAACAACTTCTACAGAGGAATTATGAATTTGCCAGGCTGGCAGGTTTACACTCCGCTTCCTCCCCTCTCCTCCTTCAGTCTCTCACCTTTCCCAAGCAAAAAAATGCAAGACATGCAGCAAAACCCCCTATTTTTACGTATTTCATATTTGCAAAAGCCTTATACAGTTTAATGGCACATTTATATAGAGGCCACTTTTAAAAATAAATGCAGAGAAATTACTTTATTAGCATGCTCTAAAACATGTTGTGTTTTGCTGTCACAATAACATTACACAGTGATTTTCAAACAAGCCAGAAGTACGGGGGGGGGGGGGAAGTGCAATTCATATTTCTAAATGTATCTTTGGATTTAAATATTCTTCTCTAACTATTATGATGTTTCACACACTCCATTTCAGAAACTACTTGGGTTGTGTTTATTTTCTCTTAATTCCATTTTCTCAAGGTACCGGATCTTTTACTTTCAGTAACAGACTACAGTATGAAATACTAACATTTCTAAAGGAGAAAGGGCTGAATTTTAGTGCAGAATATTTTATCCTTACTGGGACAGTCATTTTTCTGCTCCCTCTACTGGCACACTTTAAAAGCAAGGAAAGAAAAACCTGAAGGGCGTTTCAGCTTGTAAAACATAACGAGAAAATATTTTTTGTAACCTCAAAATAGTTGTTCGCACAACTTGGCAAAACATGAATCTCAAACCCTGGTGATTTTTAAGCCATCAGCAAATTTTTGGCAGAATTCTTCATTGCAAAAATTAACTGAGCACCTCAAAATAAACAGCCCAGACCACTTTCTGTTAAAATTACTATCAAGCAGTCCTATCATCTGTCACAGCTCAGATCAAACCAGATCACTCCCTAAAACATACGATATGGTTAGTAAAGACCCTAAAAGTGATCTATGGAATATAATTCTACATGATTACCACGGGTCTACAGAAATGAGGAAAAAACATCCTGAGCTTAACAATTCGCTACTTAAATGTTAGCCAGTGCTCTGTGAACCATTTTATATTAAAATTGGATAGCTCTAAACATCACACATACAAGAAGTATTGTTTGACACAGTGCCATTTTGATGATAAATTGCAATCTACAGCTCAAATAATTCTACCCAGGGATTAACATTTCAGAGGCTGAGCCAGAGATTATGTGTGTGGATCTTGAATTTCATCATCTCCCTTCGGCACAATAGCTTATTCTTCCTTTTTTCATCTATTCTCCCATGAAGGGTCAGGAAAGCTTAGCCTTGCTGTTTCATTCATTTCATCTCTACATTAACCAGATACCTTGCAGTCTTTAGTTCTTACGTGTTATTCCATTACAAATACTACAGCTACACTGCACTGTGCTACAGCTAATGAGGTATGTACCAAATCAAAGGGTGCCATCAAGTGGTTGTAGCACACTGCCGGCATTATGCAAAGTTAGTGTTCTGCAAGGGGTTTCACCAGGACACTATACAGGGTGGATTAAACTCTGACATAATTTAAAGCTTTTGGGAAAACTCAGATGCTGAGAAACAGCGGTCCTACACAATTTCATTTCCTTCCTTTTAAATCCTAAGGCTCAACCTAAAGCTGGCACCACCACACAGGAAACACTGCCGTCTCTCCCTGTATGGCTCAGCAGGCTCCAGGATTGTTTTGGCCATTGCGTGCTCAGCTACTCATTGCTGTGCACCAGAGGACACCCTTAATAAAAAGCCTCCCACCTAGCAATGGGACAAGAAGGGTGCTGCAGGGTGAGAGTTTCACAGAAGACAGGGAGAATACATACAATTACTTGTGCCACCACACCCAGTTTCAAATCAAACTGAGTTATGGATAATTTATTAATCTATACTCATGCTGAACTTGAAGACAACGTGAGAGCTCTTCCCTGCAATGATAACAATGAGTATCTTCAGAATTACTCAGCAATTTGAAGTAAAGATGGCTTGATAGCTCGGTTCTTTGGCAGAAGTGTTCAATCTGACCCAAAAAACTGGCCTTTCCAGATTAAGTAATTCATAGCCAAAGCCCATTTCATATTTAACCATCATCTTCTAATCCACGTACTATCAGTTCTAAACCACAGCCCATTACTCCAACTCACCTTTGCCTGGCAGTTAAAAACCAACTAAAACCAAACCAAAAACCACTTTCCAGTGCACTGAGGAAGATTTTTCCAATGAAAAAGAATGGTGCCTTTCTAAAATCTGCAGCAACTTCGCTACTGTACGAAAAAAGTTTTGCACATTCCATGGGAAGGTGGGGATGAGACGAGACTGAAGATTACCCAATTGTGTCTCATCAGATCGTGGCCATCCACACCACAACTTCCAGAAACTCAGCTGTCACTTAAAACACCAGCTTCCAGCAAAGAAAATACCAAGAAAATGTGATTCAAATGTACTTGATGAAGATAGATACAATTATCTTAATTTCTGAAAGGGTTTAGCTTCAAAGTATGAAAAGCTGACCAGCCATGACGAGACAAGCACAACCATTAACTTTTTAAGGACATAACTTCAACTATATTTTTCCTGTGGTAGTGAAAAAGCAATGTCACTTGAGAAATGCTGAAGGCAAATGAGGTCCAAATTCTTCTGAGACTCTTCCCATCTGCCCAAAAACTAGCAGCAATGTTCCCACACATGCTCTGTCTACACAACCTGTCACCAGCTCAGGCGACCACTCAATTTGGGATGCCCACCATAGGCGCTCTGAGGAAGCACACAGTTACGATGCTCGTGTCTGGAAACCAATAATGAATTTTCATCAACTGCAAAGCGACACTCGTGTGTGGTGGACCAAAGACAATTGGAATTTGTAATGCAGAAAGAAGCCAGCCCTTAACACATTCTCACTCATAGCTCGGTTTCCATGAAGCAGCTGAGGGCTGCTTCATCCAAAGGGGAGATCACAGAAAAAGGATGCATAGGTAGTGACGGAGTAGGCTGCACTAAAGCCAGAACTATTTCACCAAGTCCAGGTGAAACACCCAAGTTGTCTCACAGATCTCAAATAACCCTTGGAGATGATACCTTTCCTCAACAATGTCCATACCACTTATTTACACAGTTTATTTATTTAATACCTCAAATCCTTCCTAATAAATGCGTTCTTGGTTATAATATATAGTTAATTAAAGTTATATAATATGAATTAAAACTAATTATGAGGAAGATTTATATAGATGAGTCATGGAACAACAAGCACATAAACTTTAAACTAATTCTTTGCTGACAGCTTTTTAGGGTTATTTTCCAAATATTCCATTTTGTCCTTTCATTGACAAATACATAGACAAAATCCCCCCTAACTCACCACACTCATTCCTGTGGCTGCTCCTGGAAGCAAGCGCCCGATGCCCCTATCAATCAGGGGTTTGGCACTTACCAGAGCTACTTCTGTGAGAGCTCTTCCCTCGCTCTTACTCTACTTTGGCCTAGCTACAGCTCATTCTCTCTGCTCCTGTTTTCCCTGCTGCCCACAGTACCCAACAATATAGTACCCCTTGGTCTCACCTTTCTGTTGCAGACAACAGTTCCTTATGCAGCAACATCAGCTATTGCTTGGGTCATTTTCAGGCAAAGATATATTAAAGGACACAGAATACCAGAATAGTAGAGTTGCAGGGGGGAACAAACCACAACCCAGGGGTGGGGAAGAGAGGTGAAAAGGTCTGAGATTTTGTCAGAGACAGATTTTGATGACAGTTGATTTTCATATTGTTCTTGTATTCTTTTCTGAATTTATTTAGCCCTTAAACATGGAAAGCACTGACAAATCTCTCATTCCAAGTAACTTCTCATTCTTAATCAGAAAAAATGCAAATATAATGAATTTCCATTTCAGGGATCTACTTCACAGACAAAATTAAGAGAGATAAACCTTCATGTAGTTTTCAACATTACTTTGATTTGGTAAATATTGTACATGTTCTTTGAGCTTTGTGCTGTGCCATCCTGCAACTGGCAACTGTTTTGTGGAAGTTTTTTTGCTTTAGGGAGCACAGATTTAGTTTCCCACATCTTACACCATAAAAGCAAGGGATGAAACATTAAAACTACATGCAAAACCTGAAAGTCTTTACAGAAAAAGTCTCTGAAAACTAGTAAGTTTGTTTATTTATAGCAAGCAAAGCCCCCGGAGCCAGACCTGAAAGTTTCCTATTTCGGGCAGTGCACTGCAGGATATTAAAATAAACTTATAGAGCCTGGCATCCATCATGCTCAGCCTGCCGTTCTGCCAACCTGCTACACTTCCAGTAAGGAGAGCCCAGTTAGTTCTCAGCTCCGGTCTTCAGCAAACACGCCAGCAGCAGAAATATTACTATTTAACAGCACAATGTACCATAAAACTTATCATCTTCAGGCCTTAAATTCACCATGTTTGGTATATTATTATATTTTAATTTTCAAGCCACAGGAAAAATGGAAGAAACATTGCTTAAGTATAGACCACTGTGCTCAGAATAGCAATCTTTCAGCTCAGGGTTTTGTATGGGTCACGAATTTAGGAGAAATTCAGTTTAACCTTATATTTATGCTAGTACATGGAACCACAGAAAAATACTGAACAGCAACAAGAAGTCATTTTATGGCACTTTATTCAACTCCATTTTATTCATGCAGTCTTTCCAGCCTAGTCTCAGGTTGCCACCACACCTAAGCTAAACCAGGAAAAGTGCATTTATGCTACTACCTGTCAAAATTCAAGAAGTAATTTGGCCCAGATATACACAATGCAAAACAACGAGAAAGGCGAAGCTTCACATGAAAAAAACCAAGATGATGGTGCAGTATCAATTCAGAATGAAGAACATGCTGGGAGGGAAAAAACCTGAATGAAATGGCATCAATTAAGTTACGGAGGTCAATTAATTTCCCTTATATTAAACTCTATTAAGACAGCTAACAACCAAAGATAACAGGCTGAAGGTAATAACACTCAGTGGTATTACGCTGCCAGATGGTTTTCCTACTAACAAATGTTTTCAGGAAGCCAGAACTCTCATTTTTCTGTCAGCTGGCTACTGTTCTGCTGGTGGCCGCTATTTTAAATAATATGCTCTGAGTTAAATTACAACTGCTTGCATGTAGAATCCTACCCAGTCACTGAATGCAGAGCTACATTTTACACAATAATGGATATTTTAATTCTTTTTTTGACACATATTTCTGTACCTCGAGCACATGCAATTGCAAGGTATTATCTCAAATCAACCAACATATTCAATTGGACTCCCAGATTATCTGCCTTTGAAGGTGACATGTCAAAAATATTTTTCATTAAATACATTGCCATTTTTTCCATTTTCCACACTGAATATTCTGTACTACATGGCTGCCACATATGCTGTTTTAACACCGTACAGCTACCAGGTCAAAAATGAGATTTATCCATCGTAATGTTGCCCCAGACAGTGGCATTTTACATAATGATATTCCGAACTGCATTGAGAGCAAACACATATCCGTGACTGTATGTAAATGTAAAAACACACTCAGACATATAAAACCAGAAAAAAAAAAAGTGGCAAGCTGAACAAGCTTAAAAGCAAATACTTTTCTATTAAAAGGCAAGTTGCTCGGCTCAGCTTATGCCTAGAGTATGATTAGAACCCCACTGTAAAACAATTACCAAGACACTCTTCTGTATTTGATGTCTGAAAGAGAAACGACCTCATGCAGACTCTGTCTCTTGTGTGCGCTGGCAAGTAGTTTACTGCTGATTTTCTATGAATAAACATATGCTAAGAATGGCTGAAACACACTGCTGGTTTTAAACATGTCTAATGTAGTATTAGAGGTTTGTTTCCAAAGCTGTCTGCCTTGTTTATCAGCTCCCTCCCTCCAGCTGGCAAAGAATACCACTGACAACAACTCTGATCAGCTGTCGTGCACAGTACACTCATCTACAGGAGACATGCTCTTCTAGCAGGAAATAACCTCACCCCAAAAACCTGAACAAAATGGTTCTAGCAATTTAGAAAACAGTTGTACTTCACTACTGTGAATCAATAATAACCTTATAAATTATATGTCATCAAACTCATTCCATTGTAAATATTATGGGTAATGCATGTACTGAGCTTATAAAGCTGAAGCCTAATACCCAGGCTGTTCTGCCCAATGCCCAGCCACCTCCTGTCTCCATCTTCCATTTGGAAGACCCTCTCATGTAATTGTAGCATAAATATCAGTAAATAAGATGTCTCCTTTTTCAGAAAATTTTAAACTGGAATGCTGTAATAGAGTTTTCAAAACTGCCATATCATCTGCCAAATTATATTTGATACAGATCCACTTAGTGCAGTTATTAACGTGGTCTCAGAAACAACACTCTTTAAAGGACAATTTGGGCACTGCATTTCATCTGGGAGATACAGATCAAATAACAAAAGAAAATTTTCATAACTAGTTTTGAAAAAACACAGTAGAGTTGGATAGACTCACATTTCATACTCTTATTTTACAATTCAAGATAAATAAGGTATTAAAAGTGTAACAAATTAAATAGATATTAAAAGTTCTTTCAACAATTCATCTAAAATTCTCATTTAGATAAGATTTTTGTCATCTCACACTGCTGGTTTAATAGATTATTACAGATTAATGATAAAAAGGATTAGTGGTGGCCCTAAATTCAGGTGATCTGGGCACAGTCTTGTTTTGGTCAGAAGTAAAATGTCCATTGCAGACTAAACAGCAGTGCAACACGAGTGAACACCATCTGAAGCAACTAGCAAGCTTTGCTTGGGCATACAAGGGTAGCTGTGGATCGAAATACAAATGAATTGACAGAGCTCTTCAGAGAAGCTTCCACAGCACTTGCCTTCACGATGCCTACCTCAAACCAGGACCACTGGTGCCTCCTCTCTGTGTGCTGTGCTGTGTAGAGGGGAAAACACCCATAAACCCCCATGGTCTTTCACGCCTTACTCGTACAACACTTGCCCTAAATACAGGTGGTAATTTACCCATCCTACAGCATTTGGTGTTGCATTTCTCCAGCAGAACTCAAGTGTGCAATCCGCTGCCATTATCTTCTGTGATTTTCAGAGAAGGTGCCTAATCTAAGGGGGTTGTTTAAGTAAGTGACCCCCGTAGGGTCGGTGTGGACAGACAGGAGACTCACCCGCTCCCAGATATCTACCCTAAACCAGGGTAATTCGCTTTGTGCACAGGCCCCTCTCCCACTCCTTACCAAAGCTGAGACCCTGCCTCTGTGTTCTAATTAAATTGCACAGAAACGCCACTATGGTGCACACGAGAAACACTGAAAAACACCGGATCAGGCCTCCTGGAAAGATTTTCTACCCCCGTCTCCTTCAGGGCCAGAGCAGCCAATCAAGACAACGATTTCCCCAAGTTTTGCTCCAAAAACCTAATCTCAGAGATTTCTCAACTAGAACAAAGTGCTAAATATTTCATGTAAGCAAAAACTAAAAGTAAAACTAGTTTTCTGATTCTCTATTACATATAAAGCAGAGCACGAGTGAGACGGCTGACAAAGCAGCATTTAATTCCTAGCTGTATCTAGACCAGAATACCCAGCCTAATTTACACAGACAGTCACAGTTCACATAATCACATACAGCAGAATATGACAGGGGAATTAAAGGACCCAGAAAGCATGTCTGAACTATGAGCTTCCTATTCTAAATGTATTAAATGCAGACATTTAATTCAGAAAAAGGCTAACATGGTTGGTTCTTATTTTAAGCAAAAAAAAATCTTTTTTTTATTACTTTTTCTTAAACAAAGCAAATAGCCAATTTATACTTAAGCTCCCACATGCTACAAAGATGCACTAGAAGAACTAGCCAAGATTTTGTAATAAATTCTGGTATAGCAACTGATCAGCAAATAAGGAATCATCTTATTCCCTATGCCAGTCTTTCTCCCCAGGTTCTTTCTGCAAATGGCATTGAGAGTACTCAGAATTTCAATCCACTACACTATGCTGGCATTTGCCTTCCAACATTTATTTCCAGAAACAGGTGGGAAGATTTGACATCTAGACTTGGGCTTTTATTCTGATGTGAAGCCAAACTTGCTCTCGCGAAGTTAGCAGCACTGCCATAGCAAAAGGGATTTAAACACCTAGGATAAAAAGTCTGATTTTTACAAAAATTCTGGACTAATTACTGTTCAAATTCCAATTAGCTGCTATTTCTTGAAAAGCCTCATTTGGAAAAATAACATATTCAGAACTGTACCTCATTACTTAACTTCTTGGCAACACCTCATCTGATTGTATCACATTTAAAATCAGTCACCTTTAAGACTAGAAAAAAAAAATTATTTCTACATCTCATCTACCTGCCCCCTTTTTCCCATTACTTTCATATTATTTTTTTGTGTTGTCATGCCTAAAAATAACAGATAGGCATTTTAGGAGAGAGAAATAATGTCTCCAAACACGAGTGATTTAACATGCTTTAGGGCATTCACAATGAGAAATGATAAAGCAACCATGACACAGACTTTTGGGGGCAGGGGGGCGGGAGGGGAGGAAAAGACCCCCACAAGACAATGCACTTGTACCAATAAAATTAAACTAGATTATGTCAAATGTTCTGCAGCTTTTTCTAATGTTTCCTTCATTTTCAGGCTTTTCCCACATTTGAGCGGAGGCCAGTTCAGAACTCGTTTTGGGGTAGGGTTCCTGAAGTTACACAATAGCAATAGACAAAAAGAAAAGACAGATCTCGTTTTTCAGCTTAAATTTGTTATTTTTTTACAACCATTTGCTGTAGGCTAGCACGAACAGCAAACACTAAACTCCTTTTTTGTCAGTTCAGTAGCTTCGTTGGACATATTTTCCTAGAGAAACCACCTGGAATATCCTTATTGGTTAAGGTATTAAAAAAACACGACTGGAAGCATGGATGTCTCACAGAAGGATGTACATCTGACAATAAATCACTATCAAACATGAAAGGTTGGCATGGTTTTCTTCACCACTTGTTATCTTAGTATTCAAAAAGGCACTATTGGAAAACAGTGGTCTAAAAAAAGGACAAAACATTTCAGAAGGCTCTCTAGAAAGGACAGATGCAGAAGCAAGTTCACTTTCCAAGGTCTCAGTAGAACAACAGCCTGGCAATTCAAGGCAATGCTTCACCAGGCAGGTGATGGTGTGCAGGCAGAGCTGGACGCTGCTACTCCCTGAAAGCAATGGGCAGCTCAAGCAGAGCAGGACACTGAATGCTCGCTCACACAAATGAGTCCTTAGAAAGAGAATGCTAATGATCTGCTAATGCAATCAAGGGAAATGAAATCCCATGTGTAACCACTATCACATTATTGTGGTTGATTAGTCAGAGGCAAGAAGAAAGGAGGGAGCCTCCAGCCACACAGAAAGCAGAATCTGTTCTCCATAGCTATAATTGGTAAGAGAAGAAATAGCAGCCTTAAAGTGTACCAGCAGAGATTCAGGCCAGAACGATTCCCAACAGCAAGAGCAATGGAGTACTGGAACAGGCTGCCTGGAGCCACTGCAGGGACCCCACCTTAAAAAGTTTTTAACAACAGTTTAGTCAAGTGTTTGCCTGGAATGATGCTGCCTTGAGGTAACAAGCAAGGCGAGGCTGCCTCCAGCCCCAGCCTAGATGAATCTATAAGCAAAGCTTCAGAAACCAGTGGGGCACTTTTCTCCATTCATCTGCCAAATTAGTAGGTCTGGGATGGCCTCTTCTGTAGTTAGCAAAAACCATGTTTTAATAGGGCTGCCACATAAGAAGAGGAATATGGTTAGGATCAGGGATACACTATTGATTGCCGATGCCTTGGCTACATCGGTGCTACTGGAAAGGGCTCACTCACTGCAACCTTGGGCCCTGTGAGTAACTTATATACAAAGATGAAACACAAAGCACAGGAGGGAAGATGGAGAAGCCTACTATGAACCTTGGAATATATTAGTACACCATTTATTAGCTTTTAGAGATGCAAATCTAGATTTTCTACACAAATCTGGAAAAGTTGTGTCATAGACCAAATCTTTTACCCTCTGAAAACATCCTAAGAAATCTATTTCATTTAAGAATGTAGGAGGTAGCAGTCTACAAAGCTGTCAGCAAACAGGCAAATGTGATGGTCCATCCCTAATGGATGTTCTTACATGTTTTTCAACACTTTGAGCATGCTAGGAAACAAAATGACATTTTTCCATCACTTTGGGTACCTTCATTTTAGACAATGTTCTTGTACATAAAGCCAGCGAAAGCTTCAACATATTTGGACCTCCTCCTGGCATCTCTGAGGGGACACTTAACGATTGCCCCAGCACAGGCTACTTCACTTGAACTATTTTACTGCTAAAAGACAAAGATGTATTTAGAAACATGCACTGTTCTTCTACCTAAATGGGAGAGTAGGGAGACCCTGCAGAAAGTCTGCTGGAGTTGTTAATGCTGTTTGCAAGAGTTTTCCCTGGTACCTATAGAGTCTCTTGCCACATGGAAGCTCTTTGTTGAGCACTGGTACACCAGAAACCCCAAGAAAGCAATTCATAAGAGAAATTAGAAGTTAATGCTGAAAAAAATCAACACTAGAAATTGGAGCTGAGACAATGAAAGGAACAAAGTGTGGAAACAGCACACGATGAAATTATCCTTAGGAGTAATATGAGAGAAAAATAACTTACTAGAGGAAGTGGCTTATATTTTTAAACATAAGGTCTCTAGTCCTTGTTCTCTAAAACTGAATAGGCAAGATAAACTAATGCAAATCCATCACAGAAGAGCAATAAAAGACCAAAGAACTGCCTCATGAAGAAAAAACAAATAACCAAATACCCAGAGCCTGGCTGAACAAAGGTGAAGTTAGAAATAAGAAAGATAGCAGTAAATATACAAAGAACAGAGCTGTAAAGAAGATAAGCACAGGGAAGAGGCTAAGGGAAAATTAATATTTGAATATCAAGAAACCACACTATGATGAAATTATTTATGAATTAGACTTACAGTAGATGATGAAGGTTCACTTACTAAGATACAAAACCAAACCTCCCCAAACCAACAATAAAAATGCCCCCCAAAACCAAATACCTTGCTTCATTTTCATTTACAGTATGTTCATCTTGCACAAATCACTTCACCTCACTTAAAATTTCACCTGAAAGTCCAGAATAATCTTGTTTTGAATATGCTAATGTCTGCCAACAGCAGCCTCAAACTTCATCTGAGTATCTGTGTTAGCTAGTCCTTGCTCAGCCATATTGAAGCATCAGAAAATTATTTTGGAGATTGATTTTTAATAATAAATTAAAAGAAAAAGCTTAGAAGAAATGTTTTTAGCAGAATTCAGATTGCTTCATAATGAAAGATGATCCACAAACTTTTCAGGCTTCAGTATTTTGCTAACCAAGGAGGAAGGGAAACCCTGCAGCCTCTGAGGACAGAGAACATCCTTGGACAAAAAGGAAAATCCCATAAAGGACTGTAAACATCCCTGCACTTGTGACCTATCCTTGTCAAGTTTAATGACAAATATTCCCCTTTAAAACCAGGAAACACATGTTAAACCTGAAAGGGGTAAATTCCAACAATTTTGAGAGGGAGGAGATCAACCTCCTGTCTCTCCGGCTCCCAGATTTTGAACAGGCAGGCGGTTTGTGCTCTGAGGTGTCAGCCAGCCATGGAATCATTTGTGACTTGCTCGAACAGATGAACATATTTTCATCCACCACTAAGTGGAGCTATTACTCTTGGAAAAGAGCTTCTCCATATTTTCACGTATATTTGCAGACCACTTTTTTTTTTTTTGGTAGTATCTACAGCTTTCTGTAGTGTTTCATTAAAAAAAAAAAACAAACAAGAGAGAAGGAGAGGGGATTAAAAGCAACCAGTTTTACAGTTGCTTTAGCTCTCCATTTTTGCAGTAAAACTATTTACCAAAATTATTATTCTGAGGATAACACTTATATATTCTCTAATCGAAGGATAAATGGCTACCTACCAATGCCTATTTGGCAGTTCTTGTGGGATGAACCAATGGCATAATTAAGGTCGCAAAGAATAAGTTTGCACATAACAAAAGATTGCTCCATCGCTGATATATACTAGAACTGTTTCCATCTGCTTTGGCAGAGGCTGCATGCTTTGGGGTACAGCAATCAAAGCAACCTCCCACCCTGCAAGCATTACTGCAGTCTGGAGAAGATTTAAGGCAGAGAGCAAGAACAGCATGTGGCGGCTGTACTACTCCCACCTCTATGTATCACACAATGACATATGGAAAAAAAAACCCCAAACAAAAAAATGTGTTATAAAGCAGGACATAAAGTCTACATGCCCACTATAAACTTGTGAAAAAACCCCAATCTCCTGCAACATCACAGGAAACCCAACTATACTATACCCAGAAGGGTTGGCTGGGAAATACACTGACATTGTTTTATCCAGGGTAACTTGTACAGTGACAACTGGTGATGGAGACTTCCCTGATTAAAATAAACTAAGCGAGAAAGAAAAGGAAACTCCAGGAAACAGTAACTAAACTGCATTTTGTGTTCCTAAGTCTTGTAAATGAAAATAGAAACTTGACATTTAAAAACAGAAGTATAAATCAAGCGCTTTGCTTTCAGCCCTTTTAAATGTTCCTTCACTGGCAATCAGCATAAATCTCAGCTTTGGAGATCCAAATCACTTCTGATATCAACTAGAAAGAAAAAGCGGCATTTTTAGGCAAAAAGGTAACACGCAAATTCCATTGTTTCCCTATACTTCAGTGCTGTATGGCACTACTATGACTTAGAAGAAGAGCAACACTTTTTTTTATTTGTTTAAAAACAACATAAATAAAAATTAAATCATGTTACTGAGAAACAGTCCATAACGAAACTACATTAACGAGAGGTAAACACACTGTCTTGATACCACAGCCCTTTTAAGTGTATTTCAAAAAGAAGTTGCCTCTTCAAGGAAACTCCAGTAAAGCAGGTCCCCAATTTTTCAGCCCGGGCAGCCCCAGAGCAGAAGACGCAGCCCAACACAGAGACAGGAAAGGAAAAAAGTACTTCATGAAGCACTTGCTCTACGCAACATTAAGCCCTTCTGTTTGGCAAAGTCTGTTATTTGTACAGCCCTCAGGAGCTCAGCTCTCCGGGAAGTTCTGGGAGCTCCTGACTCAGAGGAGTCAGAGATTCACAGGAGCTACCTTTTGGGTTTTCACTGGGTGCACAAGACAGCTCCCACACACAGAGAGTGTGAGACTGGGATGCCAGTGAGCAGGGTGCACGTCAGGACTCTTGCTCTTTGCTTAGGTGACCATGGCTGGTCCCACCTCTCTACCCTGCCTCAATTTCCTCGCCTATAAAATGCAGGTGATGAAATAGTGCTCTTCACTAAAGAGCAGCATTCGAAACCAGGAAGGGTGTGCTGCCATTTGGGACACACAGGTGTTGCAACCCAGCTCTGACTTGTTCACTCCCCTGCTTATAGAAAAATAATGTGTCATAACCCATAAAACAACGAGTCATAACCCAGCTCTAACTTGTTTACTCCATTGCTCATAGCAAAATAATGCAAGGAAGACTGATGCTTACAGGGAAGGAATTCCAGCAGTGTAGTATAGCACTCCCCTGTCCTCTGTTTTAATTGTAACATAACAATAGGTATTTTAATGAGCATTTATTACTACGGAACAAGGTTTTACTGTGGTTCAGCAGCTCAAATTTTACTCAAGCCTTTTTCAGCATTTAGACATCCTTTAATCTGTTAAATGATTAAGTCTTACAGATATAAAAAACCACAACACTCCAGCTTACATTCTCTATGACAAATGTCCATTCCTTGTCTTCAAACTCTTCAGCGTGGGGATCCTAGAAAAACAAACCAGAGAATTTAAGTCTAAAACTAATCCAGAGTGCAAGAAATTGCAACTCAGCCAAGATTTGCATATACTCATAAAAATATTTTTACCCACTGAAGATCACAAAGGAAAATATTTTAGCTAGGATGCCGGCTTCAAAGGATGTCAATAAGATGACGAACAAGTTGGGTTAAAACTACTAGTGAGGATTTAATATAAAGAATCCTACAGATACAAACACGAGGTTGATTCTGGTAAAGGCCTGTAATTCTAACTCCTTTCAACCAGTGCAAAAAATAAAGATAATCTCTTTAATTCTTAAGTTCCACCTCCCAAATAAACACAACAAATCTACACCTTGCAGAGAAGAGTGGAGGAAGCCACTGCTCCCACCTGGTGTGAGAAGGCATACGCCTAAAGCAGGCATCACCCCAACCTCCTCGTGCCCAGACTCCATCAGCAAGAGCAGAGATCCAAAGTCACCGCTTCAGCACCATACCTTACTTCACTGCAAATTACTTCAATCCCTATCCTCACCTCACAACATTTCTATTGTATCACATGTGAGGCTCAGAAAACATTTTCACTAACAGGAAGATAAATAACAATGAGGTTCATATATTTGGCATTTGTTTCCAGTTTAATGAGATTTCAATCCGGTGGTGTGGTTTGTGTTGTTATCTGAAATTAAGATAACAGTGAAGACATCAAGTCATCCCCTTCATGCCTCCAGCAAGGATCCAATTTTTAAAAAATACCACTTTTTGAAAAAAATCATTGATTTATCATCCAATCCTAGTTCTGACCAACTATAATAAAATAACTTCTACTCCTCTCGCAAAGCACCTTCTCGCACTAAGAGAACATGGCTTTCGGATTTCTTTGGACATGAAGCCTCATTTTGCTATACCTCAGTTTTATCCTATTATTTCTTGTTATAGGAAACCACTCAATTACTTCTTTGCCTCCGACACTTGCATGCCATAGACACTTGTAGGTAAATGTCACTTTGCCATAATCAGAATTTGCCTTCATCATATAGGAGACCCCTCAGCACCTAGAGAGTTTTCTTGCTATTATTTGGAGCCTGTTCACGACACTACATCAAGCACTGCACCAATTCCACCTTGCTGCTGTAAATTAACAAAATGGATTGAGGTATTTTGCTTCTACTTTGTTTCTCTGTTAGTACCATCTTTCCTTTCTTTCCAGAATGCGCCAAGCCTCACAATCATCTTTTCAACTCACATTGTCTCAGTCTTTGCTTTAACCATCCTTGTTTGGCTTAGTTTTGCCTTGAAGTGAGAGACACAGTGATGCAAACAATTTTTAACTGGTTCTCATCAAATACACAAAACAAAAGATTTTGTAACAACAAGCTTACAGCGTAAACAACCAGTGAAAAGATTTTTTTTTTCTTCCTTTTTCCAGCACACAAAACTTGGAAAATGTGCTCTTAAATAAACCTCCTCTTTGAATGAACTACAATAACATTTCTAAGAGGCTATCAGGATATCATCCTGTCTCCTCCAGTACAGTCCTTCTCACAAAATCCAGCAAAGTGGGTTTGCTGCTCTGTGTACCCCCTATAAAACACTGGCTGTCCTTGCAGAAGGAGTCCTGCTGGGCATCAATATGCTTGCAGAGAAAGTTCAACCACACATCATACCGCTGGCACCATCATTAGCTCTACATTTAACAGCTACACTCACTGGTGTCACACTACATGCATTTTAAAATGCATTACTCCAACAATAGGATGTCATTTCAATGAAAAAATATAAGATGTTACTAGAAAATGTCAAAACTGATGATTTATTTTGACATATGAATAATTTTAAAGATTTTTAAATAATTTAAATACTGTAAATGAGCATAAAAACCATACAGCACCATTAGCAATAAGGATAGAAGGGCAAGTAGATACATACAAAATTATACTGTGGTATCTCTGTGTGCCAATTAATGTACTTGTAAATATCAGATTATGTAATTATATACCTTTCACACTAATCGGGTTTGTGGAATTCTGCATTATGTAAATAAAGCGCACAATACCTGCTGGTTTGGTTTGCTGTATCCTATATAAATTCTAAAGACATAATTTTCTGTAATCCAGCTATTAAATACTTATCATTTCCTAGAGTTAATCTAAGGCAATTACCTTTTTGTTTAATTGCTTCCTTTGATACAGCACAAAATGACATAATGAGATTTAATGGGATCATTAATCACTTTGTTTTAATAAGCTACTCCATAATAAGTGAGTAAACTCTTAAATATTTTGTCCTGCTCAATTTTTTTCATAACTCCCCCAAAAGCTATTAATGCAAGCTTGCAGGTTTACCTAAAACGGCTTGCAAAGTCAAAGCCCAGTATTTTATTATCCCACGTAACAAACAAAACAATCATCATTTTGTTAATTCAAGGCAATAATCTATAAAGAAAAACAAAGCTCTTCTATCAATGGCAATAAACTGGTTCACACCTCTGAAGGCTAGAGAATCAGGTGCTCTGCTGAGTATTTCTGGTAATCTGATAGAGCAAAATAATAACGTATAATGAAAAGACTTCTTAATATTCAACATTTTAAAATGCACTTGAAAGTGACGCATGACCACTTTTGAAAAATAAACATGAGTATATCACCCCCAAACTCCCTACCAACTATGCAGAATAAAAAATTAAAATTAAAAGCTTCAAGGACTTCTCTAATGAACAGCCTTATGAAAAGTTTGGAGAGTATGAAACATGCTAAGAGATGGACACTTTGCATACGTGTAAGATATCTCAGATTTAAAGACAAATCCAGACTACTTTTTTTTAAAAAAGCAACATTTCTTGTTAGTCTTAAAATGCCACTAAAACCAGAAAACCCTGAATAAGCTTATACACCTAAGCCTCAGAATTTCATTGCAACACACAGGTAAGTGCCTTCACTATTCTCACTAAAATACTTTTATTAGAAGCCCAGGGAGCACAATGCATAGTCCTGTTTCTAGCTAACTTACAACTTTATTACATGGTCGGCGTTAACAGATACTTGCACCATTATACTTAGAACACGGTTTCTATTGCAAACACCATTTCACCCTTTGGCCTAACGTTTCCATGTGTGGTCTCTATAAAAAGTGGTGTTTCTATACATCTGACTAATCTTTCATCTCGTTTTGGATTTGAAGAGGGTATACACCAGTAAAAAACTGTAACACCACGTAGCTCCCTCACTGGCTAACCCGTATTCTCCACTCATTTCCCACATAAAACTCATGTGATGATTTAGAAAACTATTATTTGAGGACTATACAGCTGACTACTCTTTAGGACCAAAAAAAATGCCACTGCAAAGAAGAATAACCCTAGGAGTAATGGTTACAGCAGCATTCGAAAATTTTCACTGCATGAAAGCCCTCCCTGATAACACAGCACAGAAAGCATCACCTCACCTGCAAGCAGATACAAGTAATCACTGAGAATGCGCAGCTGGAAACACCTAAAGACTAGAGTTATAAACAGACCTCATTCCCATCCTTCTTCCTGAAAGCAAATGATAATGAAAATTACCTAAAAAGCTCAAGGAACAAACAGTCTCCAGTATTTTTCTCAGCCTGAAATTGCCTCACACCTCACTGTAACACAAAGGGAGTTGACAAGAGTCATTTTTTTGATAACGCTTATTTTCTTTACTGACATACCACAGATACGGAACTACAATCTACCCAACATTCATTACGGTTTTACCTTGAATTGAAAACTGTGAATATCTGGGCAAATTGATGGAATGGCTTGTTTTTCCTCCTTATTTTATGGTGTAAAAAAGAATCATCACTCTTGATACCAAGAGATGGGCCCCATTTTCCTGTTTCTCTTTCCATATGCATCTGCCTCTCAGTATGACGCTCCTTCTCAGTACCTTCAACTAAGTTTGAGAGCCTCTTTTTTTTCCCCGCCCTTTTTTCTTTCCTTTTCTTTTTCTGGAAAGATGACTGTAGTATTCAAAAGTAACACTCAGGTAAGAAGCCAATATAGGGAACTGTGCAAAGGACAGGACATCTTATGGTTCTCCTACAGCGAGACTCTCAGATAATAATTTCTCCAACTCTCAAGATCAGTAGAGCACTTTGATCCACCAGCGAAAACCTAGCCCATCTCACATTTTCCCAGTAACTGCATTAACTACTTTTCTAGAGATACACAGAACTGAGCTTGTTGAGGGCCAGCAAACTTTCCTCTGTAGTCAGCTCCTTTCTGTGACCCCATTCTGCCCGTCCATGTGCCAGCTACCCGAAAACAGACAACTTCTGGGCTCAGACAAGGGAAGAGCAGCAAGGAATGTGTCTGTCACATCTTTCTGTTCTCTCTTCATCAGTCCATCATCAGCCCATTCCGCAAGGAGTTTTGTCAAGACCTAGATCCTTTCTGCAGTGTGTAAGCTGGTTTCAGAAGACTGAAGAAAGGTAACCCTTCTCCAATAGTTTAGGCTATCTTCAGAGTTATTTCTGTATCTCTTCTAAGAGGAATGAAAGACACATCAGCAAACAAGGGACTGTTCATTCTCCTAATCAGCAGCCAGACCGGGTGGGGAAGACCTTCAGACTGTTAGTCCCTTCCTCCCTTCCTTCCCCGTGCCTCCTCCCTAAGCTTTCCTGCATTTTGAAGCTTGCCTTTCAATTAGATCACTTCATACCAACCTTAATCTTCAGTCTTTCTTCTTGGGGAATAGCTACTTAAGGACTGTCATATTGAATCAGATCAAATGATGACAGGGTTTGTGATCTTCCCCTACAAGTGACCTAAAGCAGATGCTCCGGGTACTCCAGCATCTGTCCTTAGCTTTTGTACTTGGTTGTTTGAAGCTGCAGAGGACTCAAAATTTGACCCAATTCTTGTCACTTTCAATGCTGCTTACAGAGGTCTGATTAGTCTAGAAAATCACATACAACTCTGGTCAGCTTTTGTTGAGCTTCCAGAAAGCAGGGAGCTCTGAGCAGGCTGGCAGAACTGTCCCTGTACATCATAACACCAAGCTCATGACAGCTCACACATTTGTATAACGTCTTTGGGCTAGAAAGCCAACAAGGATTGACCTTTTTTTTAAAAAATACATTTTTTACAATTAGACCCCACGCTAACCCTGGATATTTAATATTTTAGTGTGAAAATGTGCTTATTTGCCCAAGCTTATGATTTTTATATCTGACACATACATGTTGTCTTGTACACAGGACTGCTTTTCCCTCTTATGGAATATTCTCCACAGTGTCCAGTCAAGCCACTGGTCTCTCCTAAACTGCAACAACCATGTTCAGAACATGGATTTGTTCTTTGCTTCTAGGAAATGGCACTATCAAAGGGTTTTGGTTTGGGGGTTTTGTGGGTTTTTTTTTTTTCCTTCCCTGAGACAATGTATTTGCTCTGCTGCAGTGTTCCCGCTAGTGCATGGCCAGTTATAATCAAAGCATACGAATGACTCAGGCTTTCAAGGAATGATACAGGATTTATTCCAAGACATATGTGGAAACAGCAATACTTTCAACAACACAAGTCTCCTTTTATCATCTATTTTATTCTTATGTTACTTAAATAATTTTGTGTGCTTAGAAAGCTATGCCTTTAAAAATATCTTTTTCAGACTTTGGAACGAAGAGCTGCTAACCGTCCCTACTGTCGCAACAGTACATTGGTGTGATAAACCACGTGTATTACTGACAAAACAAGTGGGTTTTGTAATCCAATGAAGCAAAGTCCATGCTTACTACAGAAGAACAAACATTTTTGCTTGGGAAGTCCGCTTTGCTTTTAAGCTAGAAAATAATGATGTTGCAATCATAGTACAACTGATGTTCACTTCGCTTTGCCAAAAGCGCTAAGCTTGCTTGGCAGAGAAAATTTCTCATTTAAAATCTCTCTCAGCTGATACAGGTATGTATTTGTACATGAAACCACGGAAAAGTATACAAGATTTCTTATATGATGGTTAAATCTTGCTAAAGCAGAGAGTCTAAAAAAAATGAACTTCGGGAGTGCAATCACAGAAACAATGAAAAATGGGAATTTGGTTAGCTTTTCTGGCATTTGTGGATCTTTCTGTGAAAGCACTACAAATCATGGACTCAAAATGCACAATAGGCTTATTGTTTCACAGTGTTTCTTTCTACACATTTTGGTGGAAAAACCCAAGGCGTAACACCAACATAGAGCATGGCAAAGGAAGACAGATGGAAATTTTTATGTAATTAGCAATTCAGCAGGTGGGATGGGCAGGAGCTAGAGCCAGTCAAGGGAAAATGAATCAATATATACAAATGATGTTTTTCCCCACGTAACTCCAGAGCATTATGAAATTTTACCAGCAGCCCAGAATTAAGGGAAATGAAACAAGAGGATTTTATTTATTTGAAATGAAGGTATTTGAAATGAAGGTTTTCTAAATGAAGGTTATAGTCTCTTCAATACTTAGCTCTGCTTGCCTAAGAATTACAAAAATATTGTTGGAAACAAGCTAACATCCAAAATAGGGATGTGCAGATAACGCAAAATATCTCATCTGTTGATTGATCACAGGCACTTTGCTTCCAGCTCTCAAGTGTAAGTGTCCATGAGTGACTACTGGAGAGGATATTCTTAACATTTTCATCAGCACTTGAAATTTTGACTTATCTCCTAATCCTACCAGCAACACATTTCAACAGCCACTTACGAATGCACAGCCACTACTGTGTGAATCATTTCCCCAAACACGTAGCTGTCTATTCTGGAGTCCACTCTTTCCCTTCCCTGCACTTCTATTTCAAACAGCACCACTGCACTAATTTGTCATCTGTGATTGCTACAAAGCTCTGTCGGAGCAACCTGCTCCCATCAATGGGCTCTGCCAGTGTGGATGTAGAGTCAGCAGTTTCCCCGAGCTTCTCGAGTTGTACTGAAAGAGGACAACTACTGTTGTTAGACAACACAGACACACTAACTGTACTTACCGCAACGTGCCAAATGCTCAGCCATCACCCTCCTTCACAGGGGAGTGGTTCCTAAAGGGACTTTTACACAACTGCAAGATGAGCCGTCTCTTTTTCTGAGCTTTACTGCCTTCATTGTTTTCTCCTCCCTCCTTCCAGAGGAAGGAACGATATAAATACCTGATTCATAAGCCAGCTCCCAGAAAGGCTGTTGCAGTGTGCTATTATTACATACTTCCCTTCCCACTACTCCAGCGTTGACCAGCCAATGCATCAGCTGTGCAAAATGTAGCTGGTTCTTTTTTACCATCTTTGCTCAGAAAATACCAGCTACAGAAATGCCAGCTCTCTGGGTGTTAGAACATACCCTACACTACAGCTGAAGTGCTGCTGTAGCACTGAGCCAACAGAGCCATCAGAGGACTGGGCACAGCCTAAACTGTGTTAATACCGTATTCTGCCTGCAATCACGTATCACTCGCAGCTCATTCATCCAGGCAGGCTGTTGGTCCCACACAGATACAGTGCTCCCAATGCATTACCCAGCTTGCTCAAGAAGTGCTGCTCTGTACCACAGCTGCAGATCCTTATGGAGAAAAAGGTGGGTTTGGCCACTCTGAGGCACTGTTGTCAGAGGAGCCACAGGATCAATCAGAGCAGATGTACATAAAAGCTGCCTGACAATCCAATGCTTTTTGCATGATCCCAATATGTTCAGTATGAAAGCCTCTGCTCATTCCCCCAGAGATCAGCGTGTACTGTTTTCCAGAAAGCACACCCTCTGGCGTTACTCACTCTCCTTCCTCTCCTCCCAGAACAACCCTCGTGATGGGAAGGCTCCGTTTTTGGGGAGAGGAAGCAGCAGTACAGTGAACAGATTTGCCTGCAGAGTCATAGTACTGGGTAAAATTAAGGTTGTAGTAATACCTAACACTAGCTCCAGAGGCCCTTCTCTCCCCTCACTATATGGTCCTGGCCCTCACTCTCAGTGGCACAACTACAGGGTTGTGCTGTGCTACACAACACAGTCCTGAAGGGCTGCAGGTAGGAATAAAAAGGTAGCATGCAATGGCAGGAGAAGGCTGGGAGACACTTCTACTCGAAAGCCACAGCATCACAGAGCTGCACCCAAAAGAAACTTGATTTCTTATTCTTCACATAACACATTACTGCATACATAACCAAGAATTGTGTACATTTCTGCTTCACTTTAAATGTTAAAAATATTAAGTAACATTTACCACGTTACATAACCATACTCAGATTATACAGACAGGCAGCGTAGTCACATAATGGTGTTAAACTTAATCCAAGTAAAGGCCCTTGAAGCATGCAAAGGCAAACAATTTTTGCTAGTGAACTTTTGAACCTCAGTTGAAGACTATTTGTCTGCTAACAAGAGAGACAAATTTATGATAGTTAGCATCACTGGCAACCTCAGAAGTTTCTGTTCATTGGTGATCTCAAGGAGAAGAAAAAAAAAAGAGAAAGAGAGAAACCCCCTTTTTAGGCTTAATGAACCAAGTAATAAATTCACATTCTAAGGCTAACCAGAAGCCACTTCTAAGCAGTTACTCAGGGAAGTCCCCAAGACAAAGAAATATAAATATCACTAATTAGAAAGAAGTACGTTGCTGTTGCCCTAAACTGTAAAGGGAGCAACTATAAATAAGAACCACCAGAGTATAGCTGGAGACACCAGTGTAAAGAAAGAACTAATGGAATGAAAATCCCAGAAATCTTCAGCCTT
Organism: Leptosomus discolor; assembly: GCF_034619465.1. NCBI lineage: Eukaryota > Metazoa > Chordata > Aves > Leptosomiformes > Leptosomidae > Leptosomus > Leptosomus discolor. The sequence goes on from NC_141392.1 coordinate 35,510,340, forward strand.
CTGGGCAGCCTCCTACACTGTCACACATGCAAAGCTGCATTGTTTATCTTTATGCAGAAAGGGCTTTGCCCAATGATATTTGGGAAATCAGTTCTAGCATAACCATCAATTTCTTTTCCTGCTTTTCAGCCACACAAATAAACTGCTTTTTTAAAAGAACACATGCAGTTGTTCCTAAAATAAATCCCCCATAAAATCTTATAATTCTCTGTACTACTCAGATACTCCACATCCACTCCTATGATTGCAATCACGTAAGTACTGTGATGTTTATGTGGCATACTAAATGCTGCAAAATTAAGAGCTGGATTCTGCTTCCTAGCCAATAGCATAAAAAATAGGGTCGCTGCACTGCAGCTGAACAAGGAAGTCTAGAAACGGCTGTGTTTTGACAACTTCTGTCTTATAGTATTTAAAGAAAACCAACCAGACTATAACCCATGCCAAGCCCTTACACATGTACTACATGCGCAGTTACATGTGTACTAAATTCTATACCAATGCCTCACCATAATCAGCTCAATGGGATATTTCAGTGTGTTAGCTACACTACAAAAGTAAGCTTTGGCAGGGAACAGACCATCCTTCTCTACCAGATTTAAGATGGGGACATAAAGTTGTGCAGCTAACAACTTAAACCCAGCAAGATTAGGCTTTGTGATTATAATCTGATGTTTCCAAACAGAATTTTTTCATATGCTGTTCAAGAAATAGGAAAGATTATGCCTTAACAAACATACCTTAAAGAGCGTCACGGTAATTTCAACATTTTCAGGAACAGGCCATATCACCACCCCACGATATGGGTTCTTGATTCCAGGCTGCCAGCTATGAGCCTAAAAAAAGAAACAAAATAGTTGTCTTCAAGCCATTATTAAAGTGCTGACTCTACTCCCACGGCACTCGGCGCATGTAGGCAGAAGTTACATGTCACAGACTCCAAAAAAGGCTGTGTTCTTAAACCTATGACTACTGAATACTGTAAAGGACATCATTAAGAACGACAGCAAGGAAACTCAGACCACTAGCAGGCTCTCCTCACTCCACCCCCTGAAATAAAGCTGTTCCTCGCAAGGGGCTAAACTCTGTTTTTTTAACTGCATAGTTAAAACGGGTCAGGACACTGGGAGCCTCACAGAAAATTAAGGCCATGAGGCCAGTTTTTATCCAGATGAAGGAACGCCTTTATTTAAAGGACTCGTGAGTACAGCACATAGTGCAGGCTTAACCACTTTTACACTAAATAGAGCAAAAAGACAGTTTTATTTAAGAAAAAAGTTAAACCAGTTATTTATAATGCAGATTAAATGCTACTAAAATATTTATATTCTTAACAATTAACATGCTGGGGTACCTACACCTAGAACTAACATGTTGGGGTACCTATACCTAGAAAAGGTAATGAAAAAACCAACAGTTAGATATTCAAAGGTAGACAAGTTCTCAGTCTATTTATTTGGATTTATTTGGATCAGCTAGTCCTGAAAAATGCCATGTGTGAGCAATTCTGAAACAGAAAAGTATGCTTTTTTCCAAGCTCAACTTAATCCATTTTGTGATGCAGTAAGGCAAATGAAGGAGAGATGCTGACACACAAATGACTGCTGAGGAGCAGGGGAGTTATTAGAAACCTGTGGAAGTTCTACCAGGAAAGAACGCACAATCTATTTACTGTTATCTGAAGCCAATTAACTCAGCTATTTTTTCTTTTTTTGATTCAAGAGCATTGCTCATTGCAGTTTTATACTCCTTCCCACACTCAGAAACTTCAGTTGAGACTGCCTATTAGAACAAGTTTTTGCTATAATAAGGTCAGTAGGACTCGTGCCTCAGGTTGTCAGGTACCCTAAGGCAGCCTGGGCAACTTCAAACGTGACTTTGCTATACCAAAGTGGGAAAGACAAAGATGGTGTAACAGTTCCGTTCAATCACACAGAAGCAATAACTCTCTGCCGTCATGTACTGTAAGCAGCGTGTACTCCAGATGCCTGGTTCATATCCAACAGCAGGATCACACATGCCTGCTGTTTCATGAGCCCTCCTGCATTCAGCTGTGCTTTCACCGGAGTCTGCAACATCACAGGTACTTCCAGTGGACTTTCTCTTACTCTAATCCCTCAATCCTCACAAAGCAGAGGTCTGCAGATCAACTGCAGGTGACAACAACCACTAAGGCCACAGGGACAAGGAGAGGAAGGATGAAGGGAGAGGCAGAGGAGCCGGAAAGAGATGTGAAGCTGAGGAATGGGGAAAATGCTGGCAGAATCCAGCCTGTGCAGCCCCAGAGAAGAGAGTCCTACCTGCCTCCACAGCTACAGGTGCACAGCACACTCATTTGCACGCTGTTATTTTTATTTTCTTGCCTACCATTGCCAGCTCTCCTGTGGTTTTATCACAAGTTTTTCCATCTTTGGTGTTCTGCTTAAAACCCCAGCTCCCACAGATGCCTAATTAGATTAGAAATTTCAGGAAATTTCTATGCTTTGTGCTTGCAGAGTCAACTTAAGTAACATGACTTGGGGCATCTGAAGAAAGGATTTTGAAAAAAGAAAAGGAGGAACTTGAAAGAACCCAATTTCTGCTATTTTAAACAAATTTCAGCCTAATCTCATTGTTCTAAAGCAGGCCTGGATGAATTTCTGAGTAACTGAGTAAACAACATTGTTCACAGCTTTACTCCGCAAGCATATTTTATAAGAAAAAAAGATGTTTTGTGAACAGCAAAACACACCACTTTAGTTGTCATCCCTACCACAGCCACTTGAGCTCCAGCTTGCTCCCCCCTTCCACGAGACTCGCAGTCTCCCCATGTTCTCAGCTTGCCTGTTGGGGGCATTCAGCAATCCAGAGCCAGGCTCACCTGCCAGCCAGCCTGTCCTCATGCAGCATCTCATAAGATAAAGCAACTTCTCCTCCATAGGGGCACTCCATCCTCTCACCGGATACCAATTTTCACAAAACTAATAGGACCTCATGGTGTGTCTGGAACCTGTGCTTTCCTGCTGGTTTTGGCCAATACTGACAATTATGTCAAACTTGCAATGTCCAAGGTCTAAGCACTGATAGCCTGCTCAGCTGAGGATCACTTGTTCCACTTATAAAACAAACTAGAAAATAAGCATTCACTGGTGCAGGCAAAGCTTTACTTCAAGCCCTTTATCAGCATTGCCTCCCACCAGGGGAGTTACCGAGACACAATAAACACACACATGCAGAGATATATAGATATATATATATGATTTTCTGTCACTGTGACAGGCATGTCACCGAAAGCAACAACCAGGAGACAAGCCCCAGCTAATGAGCTTTTAAAGCAAAGCTGTTCTGTGATCAGCTGTACGTTATTGGCTTTGAAAAATAAACACTGTACCACACAAACAGCATGACAGAAAAAGATAACATCGAAACCACATCTGCTTTGTTGGGAAGGAGAAAGACTAAGGGGAAAGCAAAGCGGGGGGGTGGGGGGGATGGGGGAGACACAGCAGAAGGTCTAACAAAAATGATAATTTAAAATTAACATGGAGAGTGTCTAAATGCAGTATTTCTCATGGCAGAGACCTCTGTGCTGCAGTTTCTTGAAGTTACATCTGTCCTAGATCAAAAAACCTTTTCAACTCCCAAATTATAAGCCTTGACTTTGATACACGAGCTGGATCAGGGCATCTCCGCACAGCAGACTTCCCAACACTTTCAGACAGGGGATTGCTGTCAGGGCACAGCCAAGGCAAGGCACTGGTATTTTTCCACCCTAACCCTCACCTCTAACTCAATTTCCCATTGAGTTGTGCCTTCTAGACCCACTTTCTCCTTATCTCCTACTAGTCTTCACTAGCCATCTCCCCTTGTCTCTGAAGCCAAGGTGAGAGAAGCAGCCAAGCCAAGTGACCACCAGCAGCTGGTACCTCACCCACAGCTCACCCCTTGCTGGACTCGTCCCTTGGTAAATCCAAGGGACGAGGGCCATGGCCTGGAAAGAGGAGCAGAAATGCTCTGTTGCATTTTGAAGAAGAAACACAACTCTCACTCTGCCAGTGAAAAAAAGAGAGGAGATGATGTGGCATGAAACCCCTTTAAATCAGGAAATATGAGCTATAGGAGGTGCTGCTGAAATACCCTGTAGAGTAGGGCCATGAATGACACTGTCCAACCTATGGCATTGCTCTGGCACAAACTCGATGACTGCTAAGAGAAAGCAAGCTGTTTAAGAAAGGACGTGGAGGTGAGCCTACAGGCTTGCACAAGCACTTCAGGCTACCCAGTTTTGAAATCTTTCCCCAGTTTTCCCCCTCTAAAACAACAGCAGTTACAATCCAGACAGCTAGCTTTGCAATCTACCGTACACAATGTTGTGAACATCACAACTGTTCTGCTGTGCTTGAACTGGAAAGCCAGGCTTGATATCTCTGCAGTTTTGGCCTCCGGTTCCAATGAGAAGGAAAGAATCTTTAAAAATAGATTGAAATCAGCAGCTTACAGGGCCAGATAATTAAAGTGTTCAGCATTCCATATAATAATACACATACAACACAAATTGCTGACAAATGTACTCAAAATTAGTGAAACACTCCTGAAAACTGAATCTATTATATCAAGCAGGCTTCAACAGTCAGAGCACTTCGATGTTTGTGTAACACTTAGTAATACTTACGCTATTGGTACAGTCTCTCCACTCTTGGCAAGTACCCATTTTTTCATTGTGTGAAATAGCGGAGTGTCACACACCCCTCTCACCTCACGCACAGGCTAGACAAACTCAATTCTTGTCCTCCAGCAGTTTCTGCTGGGGAGCACAGAGCAGGTTTTCTTTTACAAGTGAGCTGAATCATGAAAGTAACATTTCCAGGCATTGCTGAAACTCTTGTACCAAACTGTGAAATGTTATAGAAGACTCTAAGGTGGCTCTATCTAGTTCAACATATGGCAACGCATTGATCGAACAAAAGATAAGACTAGCTCAACTCGAGGGCTGTCTTTGGTACACCATCCTTTCCTTATAATTACCCACCAGGGGCTGACCTTGACCACATGAAACCGCCTCCCACTCTGTAGGCAAACTTGGATGATGGCAATTAACAGAGGTGCTGGAGAAGATGATGACGTTGCACAGCTTTCCAAAATACAATCACATTTCTGCAAAACTTGGAACAAACCAGGTACTTTTATAAACACTGTTATTTTTGAAGCACACTCCTCCAATCTAAAAAAATAGTTACTATCAATTCTCTATAATATAAGAAGGTGTATAAACATTTATAAATACAATGTCATCCTCTTACAGGAAGGAGGGGGAGGTGACAAAACCAAAAAACCCTACCAAACCTACACCAGAATTTTCTAGACAGTTCTTGGAGGGGTGTGGGGTGTGAACAAACACTGAAACATGAGATTGAATATAAACCTTCCCTTATAGTAACTGCTCAGCTGTCTAGATTAGAGAATACAAACAGAACAATCTCTTAAATCTGAATTAAAAAAAAAAAAAGTTTAAGACAGCCCCAAATCAGGAACTTTGGTTTGAAACAAAGTTAATAAATGCTACCACCAGCCATTCATCACATCATGAAGAAGGTAAGGCAGATGCAGGCAAATCCGGTAACTAAAGTACATTATGGAAGTCACTTCCCCAGCCCCTGTATGTAGGGGATTTCATGACCTGGCACACACGCCATTCCTATCGTGACCAGTTCTGCTCACTGCTGCTTATAGTTTTCCTTGTCTATACAAAAATCTCTTTCCTGACTTTTCAAAACCAAAATGTTACATTATTTCAAGAGCCTACCCTTCCAGATGCTTTACATTACCCATTTGCTTTCTCCCTTCTTCATTACCGCCTCATCTCACCCTGCCTCTGCTGTACACGATAATTGCAAGTTACTTTCCTGTAAGAGTCTAGAGCTGACCATAATATTTTAAGCCTGCTGCAAATTATGAAAGAGTTATATTTATGAATCAAAAATACGTTTCTATAGCCAAGCCCTCAATACTGTTTTTTAAAAGCAAAATTCAGAAACAGACCTAACATTATTCCTCACCCACAGCCCCAGGAGTGGCTTTACTGTGAGCCAGTGAGCTGCTACTTTTCTTTCCCTGATAACATTTTTGCCAACTGCCTATGATCAGAGCAGGTCTGCTACTTGTCTCTGTGACAGGCTCTTCAGGGCACAAGAACCAAGCAGGAGCTTGGCTGGCTCCAACAGTGCTTATAGGGCAGTTCAGCTTGTAAGGATAATCCCTCTTCTTCAGCATTATCCAAGCAGAGCACTTAGATAGGAAGACAAAAAAAAAATAATTAATAACTTAAAGACGAGGAGCTGACATGAAGCAGCCAGATCCTTCATCTGATGCCTCCATGCCAGCAGCGTGGCTTGTGAAGACCAAGCATTGCTCCGATTTGCTCTACGTGACGAGTCCCACCAAAAGCCATACATCATCTGGGGACACCCAGATGTCAGTATGATCCAGCTGCTAATAGACCCACTGGAAAAGGAATGGACCGGGAAAAGCCCATTTCCCCTCACTAAAGGAAACCTCAACCGGCAGTTTGTGGATGGCTCCTTCTTCTTCTGTACTAAGTATCACAAAGGGAGGAGAAAAATTAGAGACCACACTCCAGATACATCGCCATTATCATCTTGAAATCACTGTGCTTGGCCCTCCAGTTAAAGAGGCTGGGCACCAGAACAATGCTCCTGTCGCACTTCCTCCCTGCGATGCAGTCCAAAAAACCCAGCATGCGCCAAAGAAGAAAGTTCAAAGCCTGGGAAATGCCAGGCAGCCTTCATTCAACCCATAGCTGTCAGTGTCCCTTGAGAGCAGACGAGGAAACTAGCAGATTCCCACAGGTCTTCCCATCAATGTCTTCAATTCAGCAGCACACACGTGTTACAACTGTAATTATGCATCCATGTATTGCTGTTAAAATGCTACAATAAGACTGTTAAGCTTGGAAAATGAGCAATAACTCATCTTTGCTAGGAAACATTCTCTAGCACTGGGCTAGCTTAATGTCACACATACACATTAATGACATATTCCTTAAATACACGATTCATGCTATTTCTTTCACCAAACTTTGCCTTATTCACTGCCCACAATAGATGATGCTCAGATAAACAGCCTCCTCCCCTTCTCATCAAGCAGTTTCTGGCCTTATCTATTTGGCTTCTCGTAAAATTATAATAAACAAATAAATAAAAAAAGAACTGAATGCAGAGTTATTTTTCTCATAGTTTTCTGGGACATCCTTTGCTGCATCTCAGGATGTTGCCAAAATTTAATTTTACGGGATCCCTCCAAAAATGAAGGGTATTATGGCCCCCAATTTAGAAGCAGCAAAAGAATAGGCAGTTTCCACTAATTTGGCATGGTCTGCTCAAATCAGCAATGACCTTACTTTATAGGGATTAAGCATGAAATAACCTTTTGTTTTGTCTTCCAAAGCAGACTTTTTTCATGTCAACTGTAACGATGGCTGCCCAACACTGCTGCAAGTCAGTCCCATGTCCCAGACACCCACGAAATGGAAAGACACATCAGATTTAGCTTTAATACTCTATCTAGCCTCAGTCAGGAACTTTGTAGATGAGGATGGGACAAAAATGAACTCAAAAATGAAACCCAAGGCAGCATGTAACCACCTAACAGTGAAGCAGTCTTTTCTGTTCATGTCCTATGGCTTCTTTAACAAACACCCTCCAGCTTCTCTATCGATTAGGCAGTTTTGTTCACCACTCAGACCTCATGTTCTCCATAACCACTGTCTGCTTAACAAGGCGGGAATGCTGTAGTAAAACAGCTTGTGATACTCTTATTAAAGACTATGTCATATGCTCAAAATCGTACACACCAACCATTAGAATGGCTCATCCTAATTTTGACTGCTTACTTTTGCAACCCAGTAAGATTTTCTTACTTCATCCACAAACCAAGAAGCCCCAGAGTGCCATTACTGAACTGCACTGGTCCCATGCAGTCATCAGCATGTCAGGTTCTCATAACATGCCTTTAACTCCAGTCAGTAAAGAAGCTGGCAGTGATAGGCAGGACTGGCACTAGGCAATGAAGTAGCCAGAAAAGGTAACAGATTGCCAAGGACAGCAAAGAAGGTGACCCAACTGCTGCTTTATTGATGGCATATCCCTGAAAAAAGGCTGAGCAGGCTGCTGTTGTGGACCAGAAGGGATCCTTTTTACTCCCTGTCCCTCTGCTTCTCTTGGCTCTGCTCTTACTGTTCAAGTCCTTTCCCTGTTCCAAACATTGTACCTTCTCCTCTGTATTTAAACAGTTCTTGATAAACCTGCAGCAGAAGTGCTGAAATCACAGGCAAGGCACCTTCTTTCAGCTTTGATACAAAAAGGGTCTTTGAAGAATAATTCTGCCAGGCTCTCAGAAACAAGTGCAAATTTGATTCTTCAGAGGTGTATAATTCAATCATAAGCCTTTGTGTGTTCACAGGAATATCAGAATGTACCTCCTTGACATCATGGCAACATCTCTTTTCAAATTGAAATTTCTTAGTTCAAAGCCTGGAAATGTGAAAGCATCTCAGTGAAACTAAGCTAAACATATTTACAACACATTTTTCCCTTGTTCTACACTAGAACAAAGACTTTCCTCTCCCACTCAAAAAAAAAAAAAAAAAAAAAGTCAAGTCCAAAAGCCCAGGGCCTGAAAAGCTGGGGGCAACATGTTGGTGTGACAGGGTACTGAAAAGGGAGAGTTAAGCAATGAAGATGCCCAATCATACAGAGCCGTCTTGTCTTAACGTGCGTCTTGAAAAGCATCAAAATCAGACTTGCCCCAAGAGAGTGGATCCCAGCAGAGATCTGTAAGTAACTTAAATCTGCATTAAGGTCAGTAACTGCTGGATATATTTGTGGTCCTGTATCCATCCATCAGACTGCTGTTTAAATACTCTTTCTAAATGGTTACTGCTTTTTGTTTGCAACGCTTTAAAACTTACTATAATTCAACATAGCTACAGCTCCTATCCTATGTTTCCCACAGTAACAACTAAAATATTCAAACTCCCGCACATGATGCCTCCCGTTATTTCTTCTAATTGAGGGACCATTGTAGTTTACTTGGAAAGAAAGTATGTGGGCCAGAAGGTGTATCAAACTCACTGAAGCCCATGTTTTTGTGGTTTTCTGAGGACGTCAAGAACTTTGCTTCCATCTCAATGGTATCTTAACATTACATTAGTTAAGCAGGCCAGTTTCAGCATACAGTCATAGCACCATCATACGGTCTTCCAGGTTGCACCACATTTTTTGATGACGTCTTATAATTTCCCAGTACAAGGGAGACACAAGCTACTGGAGAGAGTCCAGCAAAGGGCCATGAAAATGTTTAAGGGACTAGATCACCTCTCATAGGAGGAAAAGCTGAGAGAGCTGGGACTGTTTGGCCTGGAGAAAAAGCGACTTGGGGGGATTTTACAGTTGTATATAAATACCTGAAGGGAAGGTGGAAAGATGACAAAGACAGGCTCTCCTCAGTGGTGCCCAGTGACAGGACAAGAGGCAGTGGGCACAAAGTGAAACAGGAGGTTCCCTCTGAACATCAGGAAACACTTTTTCACCATGAGGGTAACCAAGCATTGGCACAAGTTGCCCTCAGAGGCTGTGGAGCCTCCCACCTTGGAGATACTCAAAAGCTGTCTGGACACAGTCCTGGGCAACCACCTCTAGATGGCCCTGCTTAAGCGGAGGGGTCAGACCAGGTGACCTCCAGGTCTCTCCCAAACCCAACCATTCTGTGAGTCTGTGAAACAACATAGGGGAATCCCTCATTATCCCTAACAAACTGAGAAGTTCAGAAAAGAAATTGTAACCTCCAAAGAAGTCTTTACAACATCTTTACAGTAAGGTAAGACCTCATCCCTCTCCTCCACCTTCTCAAAGAAGCTGAAAAATATAGACAATTATTAATGCGCTGTACTCACTGAGTCCAGTGTCCATCAAAAATAAAGTAAGAGGAAGTATTCATCTGACTTGCTTCCAAGAAAGCAATTAGATAAAACAAATATGTTGAATAAAGTATTTTCCTGGCAAGATGACTAGGATATCAAGAATATTTATTGATCTACAGTCTTAGTCCCAAATAGCTCAAATCAGATCAACTACCTAAGCTTTAAAATTACCTCTATCCACTGCCAAAGCCACAGGCCCACCCAGCCTCTTTCAAAGTACCTCTGCGGGATCTTACTAAGCATGAATTAATTAGCAAAAGAGTCTCATGTAAATCTGTCAGTTTATCCAAGAGTTGCTTCTACTGCCCGGTGACCAAAAGAGAAGACAGTCATGGGAGGACATATCCTGGAACTTTGTGGCCCAGTTGAAAAAATTTCAAGCCCGAAAAGCTGAGCGAGTGTCAGAAAATCCTCTTGCCTCCGCGAAATGTTGCCATTGGAGCTTACAGGATCACATCTGTAACACCACAGGCAGCAACCCATCACTTCAAAGCCCTAATGGACTTTTGTGAGGGCGTCTGTTTCTGAAGAGTTTCTGAATCTCAACAAACCAGGCATTCATGGGCAAACGTGTTGCTTTTCACCAGGCTTTTCAGAGTTACAATGCCTGTGTAAGTATTGAATTTAATGTTCTGTATTATCTTCACCCTCTCTGTACTACAGAAATTAAACTAAACTAAAACAGAAAAGTTATCATTGCATAAGCCAGAACAGACACCATACATCAGCCGTTACTGCCTAGATATACATCATGCTATAAATTCAAGGTAACTTGAGCTAATTTATCCTTCAATGAAAGAGGAATAGGCGGCTTTGCTGAAGAGCACAAATGCAGAACAGAAGCAGCTATCTTGGAAAAGGTGCCAGACTAAGCTCACACCCTTGTTTACTCACCAGGTAACACCTTTGGGGTTTGATACCCTAAAGCAGAGTTTAGGATGCACACATTGGAGCATGCATTTGGTTGTGCAGTCACTTTCAGTCAGTAATCAGTCTTTAGATAAAACAGTTTAGAAAAACTTAGACCTCAAGTTAAAAGCCAATACAGCAAATATGCATGACAATCAAAAAAAGTAGTCAGAAAACCAGGAGTACCAATAAAAAAAAACAACCCAAAGTCTCTCCTGATTAGGGTAAGAAAGGGTCTATCACTTTTTATAAAATTTTAATTCTTCAAACACATAATTATTTCAAGGTATCTTCTCTATCATGGGTGCCCTCTCTCCACCACACCAGAGTTCTTGGAAGTATCATTTTGAGTTACATGCATACACCAAAAGAAGAATCTTAGACCATCTCTGTTTAACTGAAGTGCTAAAGAACTATCAAAAGGCTGAGTTCCAAAACTTCCCCTCTGGACAAGACCACTTGCCATAAGCCCAACCAAGGTAAGAGGCAACAGCTGTGGGGAGAAGGAATGAGCATGTACAGCTGAGTTATCTCGAAGAGGAGATGCTCCTGGGAAGGGAGGAAACAAGCACGCACTCCTGCTCCCTGCAAACCTGCCCAGTAGTTAGGACACTTCTTTTCCCCAGCTCATTTGTGTTGCCCTTCTTAAGCTTTTGGATAGGTGGGCAATATTCCTACAGCGGAGGATACAAGGTAACAAAAGAAATCCTGCAGTACGGCCAGCGTTCAAAGGCCTTTGCTTGCCTGCTGCATGCATGAAATGGGCTCCCCACCTCCCTGGGCAACAGCAACCATCTTCTAGGACTGACAAAAGATTTCACTCTTATTAGTCAATAATACAACATCATAAAAGACATTGTCATATTAGACAGTGAAGAGGTTTAGAAATCCCTGCCATATGTTTCAATCTCTGTAAATGGAGACTGGGTTTTTTAAGCTTCATTTTCTATGGAAACCCAGACTGTCTCTCCTTTCCCTTCACCCCAGACCCAAAGGAGGCTCCACAGAGGCTAACTGCTTCTTAATGTCAGAGCAGTAAAATTCAGCAGTCTAGACAAACTGAGCACCATTTAACAAAGAGACAGTAATCTCATAAGGCTTTCAGATTTCTTCCTGCAGGAAGAAAAGTAAGGTGAGGCTCACATAAGAGAGGGTTACACTGCTTGCAAACTTTTACACATCAAAAAACCCCAAGCTCATGCAAGACAAACTTTATGAATTCCCAAATACTGGACAGACTTCTCTTGGAGCTTCCCTTTCCTCAGGCTACCAAGTCATCAGCCATAAAACACAAATTCACAGGCTTCCTCACAGTGTTTGTGGAAGTAAAACATTAAAATTCAATTCAAAGATACACTGCTGGGCTGAAAGAGCCTGCTTTTATCTTTTTGATTTGTAGTATTTTCGAGTTGTGAAATAGCTTCTTATTCACTTTATTTTCCTATTGCAGGGATGTCAGATTCTTTACTACTTTTTAAATTATTATGTTTAATACACTTCTAGTAGTGAAACAGAGTCCCCTTTCTAATTAGGTCTAACAATTAATGGCTTAAATTGAACTGATGATGACACAGTTCTGATAAACAAGTAACTGAAGCTGAAATAGGAGTTAAGTGTTCCCATAAATTAGCATTAACATCAACAGCAGCTTATGCTGAACTCTGAGGATAAACTGAGTTAAAAAAAGAAAAGAAAAACAATTATAATATTTCTCATTTATTTGGCTGCTCCCCACTCTCAAGAAACCAGTCCCTTAAACAGCCGGCCCTGCTTGTCATTGAAGTGGGGACTTACAAGCAATCAACTAACCTTAGAGGATTTTCTTCGGCTTCTTCTTGTCCAAACCACCACTAGTTTATCTGGCTGCCTGTTGAAGATAAGGAAGAAACAGCTTAATTTACAACAAGATCAATATGTAAACAATTTATATTAAAACTCTTGCAATACATAATGACATCCCTAGTGGATACATTAACTCTTAAAAATAGCTCATCTAAAAAACAGCCTCAGCATCAGTCATTTAACAGGAAAAATAATGCATATTTATAGAAAAAAAGCTGTCCTCCAATCCACACCCTAATGTCATCAGTCTCCTCCTGCTGTCCTTGCCTGTAGGCATCTCCCCAGAGCCAGCAGCACACCTGAGCAGAAGCTCTTCCAAGAGGCAGAGAACAGGATCCAGCTTCTTTAAAGACACTTTGGAAACAATTCGGTACCCAAAATAAACATCAAGGCAGACTCTAGTTTGAATTTCTAGGCATATTGAAAAGGTACTGCTAAAAACGGGCAACTTCACTTTTTCACTCCCAAAGGATTGGGTTTTTTTCTACCAGAATACTTCAAACAACAAGAGAATTGAGTCCTATATTACTTCTCAAAGCTCCTTGGATGACCACGGACAGACAAATCAGCGCTTCCTCAACTTTTACTCAGAAGGACAAACACGCTGAATTTCAGCATGGCTCTCCATGCAGCTGTTTATTTGGTATTAGTAATGAACGCAGATCGAAACCTCAATAAGAGCCACTTGCAGCACAAATTAATTTCTCTTTAAAATTTCTTAAGATTTATTTCTTCGTTAATAGTCACAGCCCTATTACTTCTACCTTACTAGTTTTACAGTTGTCCGAATGATTTTTTGGGTTTTTTTTTTTTTTTTTTACATTGACCTAACTTCCAGGCTTTTTTTGTGGGGTTTGATTTGGTTTTTTGGTTTGGTGGTTTTTTTTTTTTGATCCATGATACACTTCCCATCGTATGACCACACTTCTGGTCCCACTTCCAGACCCATGACCCCTCTTCTGGAGATTCCTGATCCTCCATTCCAGCTTTGTTTTCTGGCTGATGACCCAAATTCCACCAACAAGCCTGACTGCAAATCCACCAACAAATGATTTTCAATGGAGTTCACGTCTCCACTTAGAAGTGCAACTCTACCTGGAAAAAACTACTACTCAGATTTCTGAGACACTGATGTAAGAATCCTTGTGTTTTTAAAGCCACAGCAAACCCATTTCATGTTAAAAAAAAAAAAAAAAAAAAAAATCGTGGGGGGGTGGGGGGGTGGATGTTACACAGAAAAAGTCAAGATACAATGCACTCAAATCATTATTAAGAGACACACCCAAAAAAATCCACACAAGTAATCTGAATAAAAAAGAGCAGTGTTCACACTGCTGTCCTAGTATTTCAGCACAGGGAGACTACCTACTTCACTTTCCAAATGAAAACCCAACTGTTTTAATAGTCATTTTAAGCACTGAAGTGCTGGCCACCATATTACACACCTTCCCATTGAGCTGTTCATCATTTCTTTAGGCTACAATAAAATAAATACATCACCTACGATTTACACTTAAACCCCACCAGAACTAAAGTTCTCCTGAAAAACAGAGTTAAAGGCAGATCCTACAAAGGAAATGAGGACACAAGCTCCTATTTGCTAGCCTGTATTGCGCCGTACTCCTTTAATATATCCCTTAATTTCCAGGTTGGTATAAACTGAAAGTGAAATAACCTACTGCATTTTAAGCTGTGTAAATGCACTTGGCTTGTTTAGGTGACCTACACCGTAGGCTGGCTCTGCTTGTGGCTTCTCCTGCAAAATCTTGCTTGGTAATGACATCATTCTGTTGTATTTCAAAACCTCTTTGCTTACTTGGTGTTGGGTGCCTTAGGTTCTCATCTGTTGGCACACACCCCCACTCACTTTGATGGGAGCTGTGTTTGTGCCACGAGGAAAAAAAAAAAAAAAAAAAAAAACACCACACAAAATCCACAAACAACAACCCCAAGCAATTTCCTTGAAGCTCAACCATCCAAAGCTATGCCTACAATAAACACATTTTTCTGGAGTTATTTCACTTTGCACTTTAAAGCTGACTTACTCTCATTTCACAGACTAGCTCATGAACCAAATTCAATTCAAAATTAACTGGACTCATTCAATCCTAAGCTTGCCTCTGAGCACAAAAAAACACACCCAAAGCAGGGGCAAGTGGGGATGGAAAGAAAAAGAGAAAAGAAAAAAGTTAAAAGATGATGCATTTGTACAGTACCAGTGGCTACACTGAAAATAACCCTCCCTCCGAGAGCAGGACTCTGTGTCCCAGGAGGCACACAAATAGGAGCTTCAGTAGGAAAAGACAGGACAATGCCCACAGAGGTTAACGAGAAGAGCACAAGTCCACGCTGGCACCAGCTCTCCATCTCTTCTCCCTCTCATCTAAAGGGACACGGTGCTCAGCAGCACATCTCCTCCCTGTTTCTTCTCGACAGGGCAGCCAGCCACTATACTTGTGGTGGCCTTGGCCTGCTCAGGTGTGCAGGAACACCAGCTATCAGAAACATGGAAGAGACAAAAAGACATTCTTGATGGTACACTTAATGAGACTGTGAAAACACATGGATTTCAAGAGCAGATCTGCACAAGTTTTCATCAGAAGAGCAGTCAGGTCTCCAGAGATCCTGCGAAGGAAGCTGAGAAGGATCCTACACAGGTCCCTTCCTTTCCTGCAGCTCCAACTCAGGTAATGGGGAAGCCACTTCATCGGTCCAAATCTGGTTTGATCTTGTTTATCTTGGCATCAGAAGCGATTTTTCTTGCAATGGCACTGGATCGTCTTCCCAGGAGGGGAAACATGCCACAAACTGGAAAAACGAAGCAGCACACCCAGCTTCATGCAGTGCCAACATCTAAACCAGGGGGCCAACCTCGATGGAGGTGGCCCAAGAACAGCTATACACACGTGCAAACAAACGGGTCAAGAGAAGCAGGACAGCAAAGCAAAGCAAGGAAACGGGAAGAGTGTCAGTGCCAAAGCAAGTCGATTCAAAGTAGGAATGAATCCATGCCTGTATTCCTGCAATGCAGATACTTTTTCATTACAGGGTGCTCTAGAAGAGACCTGTGTTTATGCCAGATGCTTCAAAGAAAAGAAAATAGTGAAGAAGCAGCTATATGCAGACACAACACAGTGATTCTGAAAAACTAAGTAGCATAAAACAATTGTCGGGGTTGACAAGCCTCAATGCAGAAGTCTTTCCAGAAAAAGAAAAAAAAAAAAAAAAAAGAATATCAGAGATGGGCAGTAAAACACAACAGTCATCTCCTGTGATACTGGTATGTGCATGGTTGGTAACTTAATTTTAACTCTTTTATTTCATTTTAAATCCTGCCATTGCTTGTTTACACAGGTTGACAGAGACAGCTGGTGCCTCAACGCTGTTCTCCAGCAGGAGCTGCGTCTGGATCACATATGCACACAGTTATCACCAAGCCTGGATACATTTCCTGATTTTGAAGAACTCCCTCTGCCAGGAATATAAAGAAATACACTAATATGAAAGAGCCAACTAGAGCCTCAATTCAGACTGAGAAGACCAAGCCACGCTGATGGGGGAGCACAAGCAGCACTTGCTCCCCTAGGCTCTTTCACCAGTCTGTCTATTTTGTTAAGTACTGAGTATGATTTGCCTTCAGCTTCAAGTATGAGAGAAATCCACATCCAGAGGTACTTCAGCAAAACAAAATGAGGAAGGTCATCACAATATGGAGACAGAAAATTTAGTAAAATGAAATGGGAAGAGAAGGGAAGAAAATATCCCTAAGGATGAGTTTCCCCACTAAGTATACCACACACTTAACCAAAACAAAACAGAAAGAACAGCATTTTTCCAAGGGTTTTTCTTCAAGAAAGTCACAAATCCAACAATTTAAAAAATACCTCCATAGAACTGTTTTACAAACAAAGTCAAGGGCAACCTTCTCTTCCACCACCTGATCATTGCTCTTTTATGCCAATATAATTCTAGAAGAAAAAGCCAGCTCATATTTTAATTGACAAATTTGCATTCAAGGTTATCAGTGATGTCTCAGTGCTAGGAAATGGCCAAAACCACATAAATGCAGTTTGCTCGTTTAAAGCATATAAGTAATATTTCTTACTTCAGACTTCTCCCCTCCTTCAACATCATAAACCTGGGCTGCCCATTAACCAACAATAAAAGCAAATAAAACCACTTCTGAAGAATTAGCTGAAGACCAGTTTTAGTATCCTTTATAAGTCTACAAAGTAAACATGGAGATCATTCCAAATACAAAACCCATAATGGTGCAAGCTGAACAAATACTAATGGTCAGCTATTAAAAAAAAAAAAATAAAAAAATTAAATTTCCTGTGCTGCAAAACCATTTCTCATTCCATTAAACCCACCAGCTTTTAGGTACTCAGCAAAGCCAGTGTGTTTAAGGTAAGGCATAACACAGTGCTAACCCAAAGATGATGGAGCTGGAGTGGGGGAAAGAACTGGGTTTTAGCCGAACAGCCACATTTCCACTCTAAGTAATTGCTTCAATCTACACAATTCAACACCACCAACCTTTCAGTGGGAGTACTTCATACTATACTGGAATCTAACACGATTGCCATAGTGGTTCTTTATATTTCACACCACATCAGCAGCCCCCTGGGAGGGGGAGCCAAAAGAAGCTAGAATTTGCTATTTACTCATTTTTGTGTGGTTCACAAGAAACTATTCCTGAAGACAATTTATAGTAGTAAATTTATTTTATTATTTACAAGTGAATCTTACTCTGCAAAGAAGCAGGAAAGATTAAGATTTCAAAGTTTGTGGCTCACAAAGAGAGCTTCATTGCTGCCTTGCATACTAAGTAACTAAAATGAGATTTAAAATAGATTTATAAAACATTTATAATTCAAAACCATTCCTGCTTTTTCTGTCAGACAGAAGCCATGATTCTGGTATCTTCAATTCTCCCACTGAAACAACTGATTTAAAAAAAAAATATTAAGACAAAATACTGGAACCAGACTTTGCCATATCCACAATTATTAAATAAAGTAATAAAAATATTCCACAGACTGGAAAAAAACTATGTCATCTGATCATCACCTTATATGCTGCAAAATTTCACTGATTGAAAAGGAAGTTGTACAAGAGTCAAGGTCTTCTGGGGTTTGGTTTGATGATTCCAGGAAATATTTGGCACAATATTTTGATTACAGAACTCTCCAAATATAATTTGTGAAAGAAGGACATAAAAGACATCAGTCTCCTGTTACCTCTTGGTTTGTAAACCTTTTAGCAGAAGCAGATAACATTAACCAGGGTCTATTTCTCCACCAAACTTACCGTTCAATAGCAAAAAACCACACCTGTAAAAGAATCATGTTTAGAATCTGTTGTCAGAAAGAGCTACAAATGCACTTGACTTCAATTATGGCCACTGAAGCCAATGGCAAGACCAATTATTAACAACTTTTTGGTGAAAGGAGAGAAACTAGGTAACAGTGCTCGTAACAAGGTCTCATTACATTCAACAATCTTTACACGCACACACTACTTTTTTGTACATACAGGACACACTGCAGCCTGCATGTTTGTTTTGGCATCAAATTGCCTTAGTTTTGGGTTTTAGCCTTTTTTTTTTTTCCCCAGTTGAGCTTGTTTTATTCTTGCTGTGTTTGATTTGAACTGCATTAATTATTATGGGCTGCTAGACTACTCTTGTGAGGCAAGCTTAAAAGAGTATAATTAACAAGAGAAGCAGCAGTGTTAGCACAATAGCATGCAGATGCACCTATTGAAGGATAAAAATAATTACTTGAGGACTAATGTCAAATACTTCTGATAAGATTTTTTTTTTAAATAACCTTTTGTCCCCTCTGCATTATGCATACCAGCATGATGTGCAAGGTTTTCATTGGGAACCAATCCTCCCACCCCACCAGCACACAGCTTTCTACATGACTGCTGGAATGCTATCAAGGCTCTCTAATTGTCTCTTAAAAATAAATGTGATCTGTTCCACATCACCATTAATCTGGGATGAACGCTACTTTTCCTCACTTTACAGATAATTACTCTGAAAAGCTCTCTTTGCAGTGCAGTCTTCTGCACTGGGACCTACCCTATGCCATCTATTACCATTAGCCAAGGAACTAATCCAAGCAACAGCCTTTCATAAGCCTTGTACTAAGTTTTCTTCCTTCAGAATTTCCTGTTGGTCACAATCAATGAAATTCCATAGCTGCCTACAACTCCGGGAAGTGCAGCCAAGTCACCATTGATGCTTTAAACAGGCCTAGAGATGCTGGTAAGAATGATGTCATGTGTTGATATATTTGCCAAATGAGCCCTCTTGCTGAGTCCAGGTACAGCACTGATTCCAAAAGCCAGAAACATTAACAAGAAAATAAAATGTCGTGCAGATAAAACCCATCTGAGCTAACTATAAGATGAAGTACATTACAAGATGAAGCTTTGCATTTCAAGAAGGGGTTTGGGGTGTTCTTCCCCACCTCCCAATAACTTCCAGTTAAGAGTACTCAAAACACTCTGTACCCAGACATAGTTCAACATAGCCATACAAGATGCCAAGACACATCCACCAGCAAACTAAGGCAGGATGGCTGACATGTTCACCTGGCCTAGCCTGTCTGCTCCCACTTCATTGCAGACTCCCACATAAGGCCTGCGAACGAATAGAGCTCTGAACCATCTCACAGGGTTACCACATCACACTATCCGAATCAAAACAGCAGCCTCCCAACCTAACTCACTGCAGAATATGCATCAAGCCCCTAAAATAAGACAAAGCTTGTTCTTGCCTTGCTGCAACCATCCAGTAGTCTTGGCAAGGCTGGGAAATTTCAAAAAGAAATCATTAAAACAGGCACAGCAAGAGGACACCACAGCTGAGATCCCTCCCCTTCTGCATCTTCACTTTCTACGCTTAACACAAAGTTCCTCCTTCATTTCTTCCCACCAGAGGTCTCTACATATTTTTTTAAGACTACACAAGCTGTTGAAAGACCAGGATTTTCCTTGTGAACTGTATTAAAAACACCTTTAAAATTCATTCCCCGCTAAATGGACTGGCCTCTACAAGACTTGTCTCAAGATTATGCTTTGCTTTTCAAAAGAAGCTGTAGTCTGGCTTTCCTTGGTTTAAACAAAAAAGGGACAAAGCAAGACACACACTATGACTATTTTACTAGCGCAGTCAGACCTACTGAATCTGCACAACATCTATTTGTGAGGCTGAGCATGGAATGTGTAGTATGTACTGCTGATGACTTGGTTTTCTTAAACCAAACACAAACGAAGTTTGTAGAATGAGCTGGATTAAACAAAGCCCAAGTTCATCCATTATTCAGAACAAGCAACAAGGACAGATTCAGCTTCATTTTTCAAGGAGTTATTGCAGCAAAGATTCTTGAGCAAAACACACTCGATAGGACTATCTAGCAAAATCTCTTCTTAAAGCTTTTTGCAACAGAATTTTCTATTCCAGCATACACAGACCCTTGTCTTCAGAAACTGTGTCCTTTAACATCCTTTTGGCAGTAACAGGAGGATGCCTTGACTAGTCTCTGAATTTTATGTGACATCCAGCTGCCCTCCATGTAGGAGCTTTCTTTGCCTGATCCAATTTAGCCTTGCTTGTCCCAAGGAGGGGTTAAGTGCACTGCACCAGAAGGACCAAGTGGATCTCTTCTCTTGTTCTCCTTTTATCACAGACACTCCCCTTAGGCACTTCCTACCACAGCAGAGCTCAGAAATGCCTCCCAATACTCTGTAACAAACAATGCCTACAGAAAACAAGCACTGCTTAAGGCCACCTAAAAGCTTGCTTGTAATACCACCGCCCCCCCACCACCACCCCCCCGCCCCCCCCCCCCCCGCCCCGTCAAGTAAGTTGAGAGCACTAGAACACCACTGAACGCAGGTCAAGTTTCTGTGCATGGCTAGCAGAGGCTCAGGCTAACTGGCAGGGAGGAGCACAGGCTAACGGAGCCATTCAGCCCAACCTTAAAACAGAAAGAGTAGAGAGTGTTGCTTTACAGTGGGAAGTTGACAGGAGGCTACCATGAGTCAGATTTTTCTTAGATACCCAATTTTCCTTTTTATGTTCTTTTTTTCAGAATATTTAGTCTTCTACATTTCAACAATAACAAACCAATGTTTTTTAAAAAAGGCTTTCAGTTCGGAGTCAGTAGGTCGCTCCTCCTGAGCGGCACGTGGTGAGAGCAGGCACTACGCAAACCTGCTTGCACAGTCTGCCCAGTCCTGACCTGCGGTGAACTCACTATTCTGATCCTCTTCCCTGCAGAACTGGGGCCCATCAGCTGCCAAGTGAACAAACACAAACTAGTTAGAAATCAAACTCATTTTTGCCTCATAGATAACAGTGCATTTGAAAGCTGGTATAAGAAGGTGAAGTGCTAAACCATCTATCTGCTATGAAACCCAAGTGCTGAATGCAGATGCCTGTGCATGCAGCCTCCACATCCCACACTTCCTTAAGGCGACACAAGTGATCAGTGTTACCTGCCCCTCTCTTCATGAGCGTCCACATTCACTATGGTTTAAAACAATCAAACAGATTAGTAACAGGAACCAGGGCAACACAGTTTTAGCAAACTTGAGCAAGTAAACCAGGAACTTTGAATTCAAATTCCAGCTCCTGTCCTTACTGACTATACAGCCTTCTTTGAAAATTTAAGACACAGAGCAGCATCAACCCTCCCTTTTGATTTCACTCATGCTCCATGACCTACCTATACCCCTATCTACAGATCAAAGATAATATCCTCGTACAACAACGTATATGCAGTACTGAGGATACCTTAAACTATTGTGCTATTCCTTCTTATTTTGAAGAACTACAAGTATAAATGTTAGACATGTTCTCACAATAAAGAGTGCAAAACGCATAACTAAAAAATCTTTGACAAATGCTGCCTGAAACACAGCTTCAGCCCATCAAAAACAAATGCCCACATTAAACAATATATTTCTGTACTGAAAATATGCAGGAGGCTTCTCAGCCTTGTCAGTTTTAATCAAAACCCATTATAAAACAGATTCTATTCCATTTTGCCTAATTTTTTTTTCCCCCCAAATAGCCTTCGAACAGAAGGCCCTTCTGTTTTTCAATCTGGAAACAAGAAAAAAAAAATTATTTTCCTGCAATTCCTGCAGAACAGAAGGAAAGTGTGTATCTTTCACCAAAACCACAGTGTTAGGAAATCAAACTATTCACAACAGAATCTACTTCCTCCAATTTGTCTTAAGTAGAGTTAAGAAATACTGCATAGCCTACTACAAGCAATTAAAGAAGAGGATGATCTTCGCTGTTTTTACTGCCTGGGTGAGTTTCACATTCGCATACAGATACAAGAACAAAGGTTTTGACTTGTGTTGCACAGAGATTCCAACGTCCCAGTTAGGACTCAAACAAAGCAAGTCTCACAAGCGACAGCGTGTTAATGCCTCCATTCTCCTTGCAACCCCCAGACTCATCCTGAAGAAAACTACAGTTCAGCACAGGCAGGAGTAGGAGAATCTGGCACCATGCATCTTTTAAAGCTCCCTTCCAAACCAACAGCACCAGGGTTTTCTCATTTTTGTTTCTTAAGGCCATGTTTTGGATTACACAAAGTAACTTCTAGCTCTGGAAGATTCACAGAAATTGTGAACATCCTACAGGTTTCTGAGTGGGCAGCAAGTGCAGAATGGTACCAGCTTCTAGGGTTTGCCTGAAGAGAAAGTTCGTATCACCCACCTCAGGTGCCGGGATTATGGGACTGAGATGCTCATACAGTAATTAGTGCTTTTAATTAAAAAGGCTGATACCTACAAAGAGCAAATAAGTGCTAAGACACACAGTAGTCTGCTGCTTCAATACTGGAAAGTCTGAGAAGCTTGAATACATGCTTGAAGCTATAAAGACAGTGCAACCTCTTGATTCACACTGCAAAGAAGATTGTAGCCTAACACTGGGTGGCGGGATGCAAGTATATAATAAGCTAAGGGGCAGATCTATGGTATGCTGTGAACACACAGGGAGCAGGATGGAAGGGCTAGTATGATACAAACTCATACTTAGTTTTCCAAGTGATGACTTACTGAGCTCTAAATTAATCAGCATTTATTCTGAGACACGGGCACTCTGGGTCTATGCACAATGAGCTCTCCAACTAAAGGTCCCTCATCTGTCAGCAGGCTCCTTTTGCTTTTACAAATTAATATCAGAAAGAGGCGGGGGGGGGGGGGGGGGGGGAAGGTGGGGGGAGAAGTGAAAACGTGACATGCTGTGCCAGCTCCTTTCCCCTATCTCTGCCCAGGAGACTAGTCTTTGCAAATACTGTCAGGTGCTCTCAGTCACAGCCAAAAGAGACATGGTATCAAGAAGTATGAATTCACTTTCGGGGAAGGAGGGCGTTGAAAGATGAGATCTTGAACTGCTTTCTCAGCTCTGATTCTGGCATCACCTTGGCTGTGACACCAACCACAGGATTATGAACCACCTGCTTTCAGCCAAGCACCCGCTTACCAGGGAGAACACTCCTCAATAGGTGGGGCACTGGGGGAAGTAACACACCTTTCTGTCACCTTTCAGAGGCACAAAACTAGAAAATTTCACCAACTGCAATAACGCACCAGCTACTGGAAATCTCCAAAGCAGCCACAGCATCAAAACACCATAGAGAAACATGGGAACGCTGCACTGGAACTTGGGTCCCAACCAAAAGTCACACTCGCACACTAAGCAAAACAAAAAGCTGCAGAAACTCTACAGACCTCATCCTCTCCAAGCTTAATGAGACCTTCAAAATGTAAAAAATGAGAATCAGCCAACATGATAAATTTTGCAGCAATAAGCTATACATGGATAGTTTTCAAAGCGAAACCTATGATTTTCTCGCACGTTAAGAAATAAAACCGTTAATTACCAGAGTTACAAAGTTTTTGCATATGGTTTCCAAGGAACTGGCACAGGCCATTAGAAACTGCCACTATCATTTCCCATGAGGTGCCCCATTTGAGAGTTGCTTTAAGATGGAAGTACGGCCGTAAGAAGTGAAATTATTTGATCAGTGTTTACAGCTAAATAACTGTTCCAAAGACTGCAAAATTAGAACGACTCCTCCTCTTCCTGCTCAATCTGTTTAATTAAGTCATTACATTGCTTCCAAGCTGCCTCCTGAAACAGAAGTTAACGCTTCTGATTACGGATGTCATCTCAAAACCAACACTGTTTATTGCTATTTATAGATCACCAGTGCTTCCCCTAGAATCATACAGCCAAAGTCTAAAAATCTGTATCATTTTTACAAAGTCAAACTGACCAAGCCTTTTAATTAATGCCCTCAAAGTCACACCCCTGGCTCATATCCAGCAGCAAGTACTGGCTAAGAAAAAGTGCATGTTAACTCATGGATACTTAGGAGGCCAAGCAAAACCTCCTGGCAACACTAGGAGTGGGATATGGTAAACAAAACAAAAAAGCAACAAAATTCCCCAACCGAAAGACCTCTATTTCTATTTAGAAACGCACACACACAAAAAGAACTTAGAGCTTTTAGAAGTTGGAAAGTACTTTGAAAATACCAGACTTCCTAATTTGTAGACACAATTGATAAAACATTTCTGTTTCAAGGTCAAAAACTCCCTAAACACAGCAACAATCAAAGACCTAGATTTTCCTAATAACTGCTGTTTGCAAGATGCCCGAGAGCAATCTGAACTAGATTGTAACTAATTATTTCAAGATCAGCTAAGCTGGAAACTAATAGCATATTTAATATGACTGTTTTAAAGCACAGGTTTCAATTTAAAAAAGCAAATATACAGAACCTACAGTACAGCTGAATTCACGCTGACGCATGAAAACGCACAAAGAAATTACATCTTTCAGCCAGCTAGATTTTTTTTGTTTGTAGTTTTTATTTTTATTTTTTAAAACAATCTTCCTGTATGATATTTTTCTGTTACCATCTGATCCAGCTTTCACTCAAGTCAGACACTCCTACAAACAGAGCCAGGTCAGCCTTTTGTGCTAGGGTACTTTGCCTCAGCACCCCTACAGAAGAAACTAAGTGTAGTGGTCCTTCACTTTTTTTTTCCAGTACACCCAGCTGTACCTGCTCGCCTTTGAAAAGCTTACAGCCGGTTACTAACATCCAATAGACACTCATCAAGGTATAAAAGGTCCTTTGCATCCACAGAATTTTTTGAGATATAAACAGCTAAAAATGAACGCTGCCCTTTCCTTGCTCATGTTCCCAATGAAGACGTATAGATACCATCAGTATCAACTGTTTCAAAGTCTTACGCTGAGGCCTTTTGCTACTTGTCACACACCAAGTTTGTAACTGGAGATTAAACCTGGTCACCACATTGGCTACTGTGCTGCCCTCTCCCTTATTGCTGTGCTGTCACAGTGGGTTTTATTTTATACCAACTTAAAATAGACAGAACCCCTACCCTATTCCGTCCTATAGTAAAACGCCTGATAGTGTTTTAGCCTGATGGCTTCTTTAGTTAGCTGACGGATCGTAGCATGGGGTAGTTGTAAAGAACATCTGCAGTCACAGAAGAGACTCCTGGATGCTGTCCAGATTTTTTACTAAGTGGATTTGATGTCTTGCAGGCTGGATTCCAGTCTTGTACCATTAAATGAGGCAAAGGGATAAAGAGACAGAGCCCCTCTATCCCATAGAGCACACAGCTTAAAAGATTAAGTAATTTTGTCTCACCCTAGATTTCAATTTTACTCTAATATAAAAATTTGTTATCTGTAAACACAAATGTGTCTGGTGTGAAAAGCAGTTCTCCTTGGAAACAGAAAGGTGAATAAAAAGGGAGGCTAGGTTGGTTCCTGGAGCAAAATACACCCTTAATCTTGCAAAATGCTGAGAGCCATCCACTCAAAAGCCAAAGCCTCTCAAACTCACTGCAACACCTAGTTGCGTAAGTGAAGAACAATATACTTACAGTGAAAGGCAAAAATCTCCTACCAGATTGAAGTGCGGCAAGACCTGGCACTAAACGAGGATAAATAGGAAGAAAAATTTTAATTTCTTTAAGCTTTTAGAAAGGCATTACAGCAAACAAAATGAAGATAAGTTACTGTAAATGATTAAATTTCAAATCGGAATTTTAATACATTTGCCTAGTTAGCAATGAATAAAAAGCCTAGAAGCCTAATGAATAAAATCCACTCTGTAAACTAACCATCAAGAGAACGGGAATCAATTTTAGCTGTTCAGAGTTCACATAGAGCACTGAGGGGGAAAACCAGTTATGTGCAAAGTCATCAACACAGACAATAGAAATACGTGGGCACACAAACTCCTTGGATTCTGCAAAATAAGATTTTCCACATATTTCAGCATATTGGATACAAAATGCACTTGTCATCTTTAAAACAAACAAGGCTCAAAAATTGAAGCCTACAAAATTTTAACATATTTACTTCTGGAGCATTCAGATGGAACATCAGCCTTGGCAGGGCCAGCATTGCACACGTGTGCATGCCCGTGCTCCGGCAGTACGAGTGCTTCAAAACGATGGGCAGGCCCACGGAGGAACGCTCAGGAAAACTAAGATCACCGGGCTACCACAGTGAAGAGCGAATCTCCTGAATGAGTGCATTCACAGGAGAGTTCAGCACAGCTTTACTTATGCACTTCATGCTTTAAGTCAGCTCTCCTTAACTTTTCCAGTTTCTGAGCACAGACACGACCTTACACAAAACACTTATCTCAGCTTGATCTGTTAATTTAACCTTGTCTCTTGGGCTCTGACAGATGAGAGCTGGCATATCTAGCTCTTGCTGTTTAACACGTTACCCTAAGCAGTACTGATGCCTTCTCAACTGCTTTTCTTCCCCAAAACAATCTGCTGGAGGAAGTGCAACTTTGGTTCCGGGTGCTACAGCTCTTGGTTGGACCTGACCTGCACGAAGGCAGACAGTCGACCTAGCAGGCTAAAGCCTTTAACCCTTTTCATTGCAGGCAAGTCAGGGCTCTTATTTCTCATTCCTCTGGCTGAAAAGCTAGTGCTCAGTTTTAACATATACAGGGTTTGGATTTGTTTGTTCTGCAGCCAGACAAGCAATATAGTACCAAATGAGGTGTGAACTGACTCATTCATTTCAATGCAATTAATGTTCAAACATGCTTTGGGTCATTGAAACCCTCAAACTTCAAAGCCAATGAAAATAAGTGTTTTGGAGAAAATTATGAAGTCCAAGTGTAAACCAGACCCAGACATTTGGCTTTTGTAATGTCACCTCACATCACTGGAACCTTTCAGTTCCCCAAAAGGGTCAGGGCGGGATCCCCCGTGGCAGGTGCGTATGCCAGAACATGATGCACTTTCACTCACGCACAGGTAGCAGCCCAACAGCTCCTACAAGCGCTCTGCCTTTGCGACGTCCAGCCTCTGAGCTGCAACAGCCTTCCGTAAAGACACACAGTAAACGCGAAGTGTCCGAGCCACGTCTGACACACATGGCCCGTCCCCAGTAGCATGTGCAGGCACGCATCACCAGCTTTCCCTGAGGCAAGCAGATCGAAGTGGGCAGCTCTTATACCCAAGGGACTGACAGCCCTCCGCCAGCCCACAAATGAAGGATGTCCCTCATCAACAGGATGGCAGAAGGTGGCAGAGCAGAAACTCAGGCCAGGAGGGACAAAGTGTAGACAAGCTCTCGCATCGGACATTTCCCACTTTACCTAACATAAATGAACCTCTTCACATCCGAACAACTCCAAGATTTAAAGACTGATGCAGCTTCCCTCTTTTCCTCAGCCGTCCTCTCCCTTCCCCCTCTTACCTCTCCCAAGACATGGATAGGTATCACAAGTACGCAGGGACCTTGCAGCTGAAACACCCAAAGGGAGGAAAAAGGTTCAGTAAAACAAAGAGAAAATATCTATAAGATAAACACGACATGTGGCCAGCTTCATCCCATAAATAACAGCGCCAGAGACAGAACAGATACCTATGTTTTTTCTTCTGGCTTTTGAAGTGTTTGATTTCTGTACCATCCTGGTGTTCAAGAATAAGCCACGAGCCAGACTGGCATTTCTGAAATGGGCGATGGAGGTCTGCTTCTCTCAAGAGAGTCAGCGTCAAGGGTTTAAGTCTGTCTCTGACCAAACTCAAGAGCAGTTCTGGCAGTTTAGCCTCATAAGCATTTCAAATGTCTTGTGCTACCGTATCTCTTCTTACAGTGTAAGTCACAGGACAGATATGCTGGAGCAACAAACAAGTAAAATAATAAATACAAACACACTGCATAGAATTCTTTTTAAGGGTAGGAAATAAAATGTTACACACACGCCCCTTCACGTTCTCTCTTCCACAAGCATTAGATTTTGGGACTGATTTTGTGAATGTGATATGAAAGAAAAAGCTATCACCCAAAGTCCAAGAAGAAAATAAATTACAGAATAAATTATGCAGCAATGTAGAGGAGAAAAAAAAAAAAAAAAAGAAAGGGAGGCCAGCAATTCTAATCCAACCAGTGTATGTATATATTGAAGTCAACAAGCTTAAGCAGAATATTGCAACAGCTCTGATTATATCGTAGCAATGATAACCCGATATCCTGCTGTGCAGGCACAGCCTTGCTGGAGTTGTAACTGAGCTCCATCCTATCAGGATTACTCCAAGAAGTCTTCACAGAGCTTAGCAAGTTCTCTTCCTTCATTTAGTGCTATAGTTTCTACATAAACACCTCTTTTAAAGCACTTTGGGTTGAAGTGTCACAACCGTTTGCAAGTGAATCTGACACAGTGTAGGTCCCCTGAACTTTTCACACTGGAGCAATTGACATGTACAATTGCTTTCAAGGGCATGCTTCAGGCATCCACCACCTCTACTGAAGAGGAACTTGGTCCTTACGGTCATCGTCATTTTCTAATATTGCCACAACTGGATAAAATATTTTAAAAACATCAATTTAGAAAGGAGGTACTTCGAGCCTAGTAGAAGTTACTCCCTTCCCCTCAATCTGGCATTGATCCATTATACATACTCTTAATTACACATCACTCAAAGGAAAAATAAATAGAAAATAAACAGAAGCCCCTGCCCACAACAAAAACCTTGCTTAAGGTCGTGCATTAGCAACTGTAGGTCAGTGATCATGCGGTCACCTCCCCTCCAGAATTACCTTTCTCATTTTCCTCAGGTACTCTGCTTCACCTGTCCTGCTCTACCTCAATACAACATTCTGCAACAGTTTCCACTCTGACCCTGTATGACCCAACACACTTGTAAATGACCTCATTATTAACATTATTCATACAGGGGATTTAAAAAAAAAAAAAAAAAAAAAAAAGAAGAAAGGAGGCATTTTGTTAAGTTTGTAGGGTATAACTTGCTGTTTCCTCCTCAGTTATGCAGTGTCTTGCCACTATAAATCTGCACTCATACAACTCCTGTCAGTACAGGGAGAATTTCTTGCATCTTCTCCATGATTTCTCCAAATTTCAGTTTCAGAGATATAAAATGGGGATCATTTTTCTCTATCACGCAGCAGTCTTACAAGACTGGATTAATAACAGAGCTGTGCTGCTGCAGAATTTTTGCACAGAGAAATTGTCAGCACTCAATATTTATTTCCACACAGCAAAGTGTCTTTTTAGTTATTTTACGCCAGTACCACCGAATGGAGAGCTGCTACCTTCTGGCCTTCAACAGGAGACATAAATCCTACTTATAAGTAATTCTTGACATAAAACTGTAGGAAAGTTGATGGAAGATGATTTGTGCACACAAATTAGGGAGTGATAGAAAAGATGACTTGTCTACACAGTCACAAGTAGAATAGGAAACAGAAAGGACTGTACTTCCCCCTCCAAATCAAAAATGCCTACATAGAAAAAACTGCACAGAATTTATCAAGTCTGCTCTGAACAAATGAAGGTGCTAAACTGACCGATGCAGAATTATTTACGTAAGGAACAAAAATAACAGTTACTACTACTTTTAGAAACTGAAAGCCTACATAGGTTCGCAAGCTCTTCTACTTTCAGTACTCTCAAAAAACTACTCTGCAGCTTCTGGCTACATCTGGGTGGTGAGACAAAGAGAACACTGTGTGCAATTTCTTTGCTGTGACTGGGAGCTTGCCTTGGAATAGAAAAAAAA
Organism: Leptosomus discolor; assembly: GCF_034619465.1. Classification (NCBI taxonomy): domain Eukaryota; kingdom Metazoa; phylum Chordata; class Aves; order Leptosomiformes; family Leptosomidae; genus Leptosomus; species Leptosomus discolor. Next base: position 35,540,203 of record NC_141392.1, read on the forward strand.
AATTAAACTCCAACATGTGTCCAAAACCAACTTCCCAGGTTCAAATAAAGACAGAAATCATGCTTTGATACAGTAATCAGCTCAGAAAGCCCACATTTTAATTAAGTTCTTACCCTCCTGTAACTGTGTATAAACGCACCAAATGGTAAGAGCATATAAGCACTCTTTGTGTATGCTGTATTATTCCTACTCTTTTCACATCAACCACATGGCAACGGGCATGTGACACCAATATGGAAAACCACTTACACAGATACAGTGAAGAGAATACATCACAGTGACAATATAAGGACGCATCAGGTTGAAGGGATCAGGACACGAATTTGAACCGAGTAAAATTATATCAAGGAAGGCCAGACACATACTGCAGTTTTATTTACAAAGCTATAAATCTTCCTTTGGATTCAAAATGTTATAAAAGAACCCCTTTCAAATGCACCCAGATCTTTTTTTAACATCGTATGATATTAATGGCTAGACTTTTTCTACCTGTGTCTTAAAGGTAGAAATATTTAAATAACACAGTTTGTTTTCATTCAGCACAAAAAGAATCCCTGGAACACTTTGAATTTCTTCTAAAACAGGATTATTGTTACTATTGCAGTCACTCAAAGAGAGGTGAAATCATAATTAGCATTCACTAAGACAAGATGTAATCTCCCTTTTAAAATAGCTTCCAAAAGAATTGTGACTATTATGAAAGTGAAACATTCAGATCTGTGTTTGAACAGAGCTTCATTTCAGTTTTATTCCCACCAGTGATGGCTGAGCAGGCAGTACCACGGGATCAGGCAGTTCTGGCAGACAAGCTGACCATGAGCCAGCCACATGCCCTTGTGGCCACGAAGGCCAGTGTTCTCCTGGGTGGATGAAGAAGAGTGTGGCCAGCAGGTCAAGGGAGGTTCTCCTCCCCCTCTACCCTCATGAGGCCACATCTGGAGTGTTGTGTCCAGTTCTGGGCCCCCCAGTTCAAGAGGGACAAGGAACTACTGGAGAGAGTCCAGCAGAGGGCCACAAAGATGATGAGGGGACTGGAGCATCTCTCCTACAAGGAAAGGCTGAGAGACCTGGGTCTGTTTAGCCTGGAGAAGACTGAGAGGGGATCTCATCAACGCTTCTAAATATCTAAAGGGTGGGTGTCCAGAAGATGGGGCCAGGCTCTTTTCAGTGGTGCCCTGTGACAGGAAAAGGGGCAATGGGCACAAACTGGAGCACAGGAAGTTCTGCCTCAACATGAGGAAAAACTTCTTTACTCTGAGGGTGACAGAGCACTGGCACAGGCTGCCCAGGGAGGTTGTGGAGTCTCCGTCTCTGGAGGTATTCCAAACCCACCTGGATGCAGTCCTGTGTGACCTGCTCTAGGTGAACCTGCTTCAGCAGGGGGGTGGGACTAGATGATCTCCAGAGGTCCCTTCCAACCCCTGCCATCCTGTGATTCTGTATGACGTGGATTGCAAAGGCACAGTAAAACAGTGGAGGTGCTGCATATAGAAGTCCAAATATACATATCTGCATTTTGCTTGTTCAGCAAAATCAAGTCTGAAAGTTCAACGTGACACAGTAAGTTCCCACTTTAAAGTGGACACATTTTGTCATAAGACTTTTACAGGGCCTGGGTCAAACATCTGTCTGAATAAAACAGAAAAAAAATCTGATTACAGCTGAAAGGTGTTGAATTTTATAGGAGAATAAAGGCCTGGTGTTTACCACAACGTTGAGCATTTCAGTAACATGAATTACCTAACTATTTCAAAGCTACTTAATTTACCAGCGAGCTGGCTTGAGGTTGTAAGGAAAATGAGATTTCTGGCCCTGCTCAGCCCATGTGCTCCACAGCACACCTGGGAGTCTCCCAGAGCAACCAAGGGTGGACAAAACTTGTCCCTTACTAGAGACAGCTACCCCTTCTGCTATTCATCAGAAGCACCCAGGCTTTCCCTCCTCCCAAGATGGTTCAACAACATATGCTGATCTTTACATAGACACATTGTATCTTGAACTACATGTTCGTACATACAATGCACAGGTGACAGACATCTCTGTAACAGGTTACCAGCTTCCAAAAATGCCTCCCCACAACTTTTAACTTCTCCTCTGCTGTGAGGGATATTCAGTACAAGAAGAAGTTAAGACCCCAACAATAAAACCCTTGCTAACCAAAGAGGTGATGTCGGCAGAAATGCAAGAAGGCACTGTGGCTGTTCTCTGAAATAATTATTTTTCCTTCACACATGGCTCGCTCATATTTAGGTCACTGGTTTTATATCTCCAAATCCAGCAGGATCTGCCCTGTATCCCCTGTACAGGCAGATCAGAAGACATTCAAACAGGGAGAAAAGCCTCACATTCTGCTCCTCACTCCCCCTGCTTCCCCATCAGCTCAGCTCACCTCACAGCCCATCCTGGGCATCCCCTGAAACGCAACAAGCACACATTCCACATAAAAAGCTGCAAGGCCAACCATTTGTAAAGGCTTCCTAGGGCAGCAAAGAAGCAGCAAACCCCATAGGAGAAGACCTGAGGCAAACTCAACTATGACTTCTCTGAGCCCACCTATGGCACAGCAGAGAAGGAAGAGGAGGGCAGAAAACCCGCTCTGTGAGGCTAATGAGGCAGCAGGTTTCTGCTTCTCTGGGCGTTAATGGGGTTTTGTCAACCACAAGAGATACCGACAGTTCTCACAATGGGGTTGACATAAACAAGTTCAGGTATATTGCAGTCTTCCTGTAGTCAGGATCATTTTCTTTTTCTAAATTACAGTTTGTTGACTTTATAACGAATTGCAAATCAAGCTAGCATCCTTCTTTTAACAGCTGTTGCTAAAAGCAGAAGTATTATTTTTCCCCCTACAGTACATGCTCTACTTCCCCAAGAACAATTTTGTCTGAAATAAATTTATTTATTGAAGTCAGCATTTTTTTTTCCCAGGAGGAAGCAGACTGTGCATTGTAAATACTTTATTAGGGTCCAGTCCAGACAAAGATTCAATCTACAGGCAAAAGTTTCCATATTCCTGTTTCCTGGTACAGCAATAGGAAAGGAGACAAGGGACTGCACTGTCATCTGCAGCTGTAGTACATCAACATTAGCCGCGCTACCACCAGTACTGAAGTTACTGATGACAGGCAAGATGAACAGCAAGCACCAGGACCAGGTAATCCACAAACTGAACGCACAGGTAACACGCTTGGTTTTACTGCCATTTTCCCTTGTGATACAGCTTCTCCGGAGGCAGCTAGAGCAGGAGGTGGCTACGGTAACAGATGGGGAGCAGAGAAACATAGAAATGTATCTAGCAGCTCCCTGCTCCAAAAATACTCTCACTCAAAGGGCCGCGTGGAAGCACAAACTGAAACAAACCCATAGTTCCAGGCAGAAGGAAAGAGGTCCATCTGCTAGCAGCTTTTGCCTTTGCAGATTCTCCAGTGTCTAATAAAGGGTAGAGTTACCGGCTTTTTACCTGCAGCCGCTGGGTCTGAGCAAGACTTCTCTCTTTTGTTGTGACAAAACCCATTGGAAATAATAGCTGGAGGTTTCCACCCTCACAAGCTTCAGCTGAAATTGTCTGCTGAAACTTTCTGACACAACGCTGAATTTGCTGGCCAGACAGAAAGCTCAAGACATTTTAACATCACAAAAGATCTTTTTCCTTATGAAGGAAAATTAATAATAAGCGAGAAGCCCAAGGTTCAAAAACAGCAATACAGCAAGCTACCTTGTCATAACCACTGACAGCACAGCCCCAGCAGCCACCACAGTGTTTCGGCCCACAGAAAAGAGCTATACTAGCCTCTAGAAAAGTGACAGCACGTTGGTGGGGAGCTACAACAGGCTTTGACAAGGCAGCGTGGCACAGTAGGCTGCCACAGGCCCACAGGTAGCAGATGACGTGTCAGGGGCAGTCCCCTCGCTCCATCCTTTACCAAGCTCTCTGTATTACCATCCTCCGGCACTCCCCTATTGTGCAGCTGCTAGCTTTCAGCTGGCATAGCATTTACCTCAGAAAAAGAGGAAACAGAAGTGTGGGGGCAGGAAAGCAGAGCCCACCCCCAACTCCCACCCAGCCTTGGACAGTCTTACAGCCATGGACTAAAAGAGGCATCATGTCTCAAGCACTAGATGTTACAATTCTAGCAGTATAGATGATCACACACTTTCTCAAGCCTCTCAAAAACTCCCAACGATTACATCAGCCACTAAGTGAATTCAGGGTGTTAAGACAAGTCCTGGTCATCTTTCAGTTCAAAGTGAAAAAAAAAAAAAAAAAAAAAATCCCATTTACTAGATGAAAAGAGGAATCCATGGGAAAGAGTAATTCCTCTAGTGTTTTAAGATTGTCTGCATCTTGGTACGCAGACACTGGAGCTCAGAGCAGCTTTGTAAAGGGAGAAAAGTAAGCAATTTTAGCAAGAAAATGAAAAACCAGAAGCAAAGCCTACAACCCACAACCCAAAATTCCCTTTTCTATATGCACAAATCCCCCAAAGGGGGGCTGAAAACACCATTGTCATAGGTATTTTTTAAAAGGATCTTTTAAAGAGTGCTAACAGGAAACATCCCAAATATGCCTCAAGACCAAATAACACTGCGCTAGATTCTGTTGCTTTTTGTGGTATGAAAGGAGGTGGTGAAAAATGGGTCAGGACTTTCTCATTCTTAAAATTTTCTTACATGTCAAAGATAAAAAAGAATGCGAGGGGAAGTTTTATGAATATTCAGTCGCTTGTCTTAAGAGACACTTATTCCAAGGACTCTATCCAGTTAAAATCTGCACTTGAAGGGAAAAAGGAGTTCAAAAATCTTGTTCTCTTGGAATTTTTCACAGCTTTATGCAACTACCATTCAGGTTACCTACAGGAAGAAACTAACCACTAAATCAGTTTTCCAAGAGACAGTAAGTAAAACCAAAAGAAAAATACAGCCAAGCAGTTAAGAACAGCCAAACAGACTCACCCGCCTGCCAACATGGCCAGAGCTGTGACTCCAGAGCTACAATCATGTCAGGTGTTACCAGGAGCTATCAAGGTTAAGTCCTTTGCCAATAAACCACAGATAAATCAGCAACAGGTCGGTCTGGAGATTTAAAGGCTGCTGAGTGTGATATTTGCTGGAAAAGAGAATTAAGCTGTTTTGACAGCTCTTTTCTGTTCTTTTAAATCTCCTCCTATGTACTGCCATAAACAAAGGGATTCAGAGTTTACTTAATGAGCAGCCATGGAAAGTAAAGGAAGTTCACAGTGCATGCTGAGTGGCAGTGTACAATGTGCTGTATTCAATGGTCCAGATTCTCCAATTACTTCATTCAATATGGCTTTTGATATTAACAGTACTGGCTATGCAAACACTCTTCCCAAGCACAGCCAGGAGAGGAAAGTCAGTTTATGACACTGGATTTAAAAGCACAGGCATCACTGCATTAGTCTTAGCCCTGAAGAAAGTTCAAGACAGCTATCCTCTTAGGCCATCAGGCAGCAAGATATCTAATGAGAAGCCCACAGCTAACTTCAGCACTGTCTTTGGTCTGCCTGGCCTACAAGAAAGGTGATGGGTCTTTTCCCAACAGGTGGAGATGAATATATGCTTCCAGCAAATCTGCACACCCATCAAAACCCATATCTCCCACACTGCAACAGCCAGTGCCACCCATCCGGCAGCCCTAGACAACTCTGACCCAGCAAACAGCAGCAAGGAAGCAAACTTTACTTCTTGGGTAGAGAAAGAGGAGGCAGTCAACATGGAAGGTGATAGGTCATTACAGGTGCTTGCGGAGGTGGCACCAAAGAAGGAGCAGTAGTAATGCTGGTCATGGTAATATGGGAGTCAAAACCGATGTGATATGGTAGAGTCTTAAAATGCCCCCTATTGTTTTAATTCAGTTGTCCCTGCAACTAAAAACTATTTTGCCCTTGTGATGTTTGGTCAGCAAAGTCACTTTTCAAAACAAATCTACTAGAAAAGAAAGATCAGATCTGCTAGTGTGCTGTTAGGCTCCGATACAGCAGCTCACCCAAAATAAAGCCCACAGAATGACTGCAGGAGACTGAGCACACATGAAATAAAACCCGAAACCAGTCTGTGCTAAAATAAATGCACAGAGCCACAGAGATCGCGGTTCAGCAGCTGCAGACAGTTAAGCAGCTGCAGAGCCTGGCCATAGCTCTGGAGTAATCCTTAAGAAAGTCTCCTTAAATAATAATAAAATACAAATAAAAAAGAACCCCCCAATAATCACTCTTCCCTACAAACAGACCTTTAACAGGCAAATGAGAATTACTTCTGTACTCCTTATCTTTATAGGCTTACAGGCAGCTGGCAACTGCTGTTCAGAAAGGCCTGCACTTCTGATTCATCTCAAAAGCTTGTGCGTTTGGAAGCCCTACAGTGACAGCACGGGGCACCAACTCAGGATCTGGGTGATTTAGCTGACGCACTTTAAGATGCTCTTGCCCAAAGCTGTGGCTCATCTCACCCCTCTGGCAGGTTTTCCTCCCCGCTGCATCAGGGCAGCATATGGAGGTGGATACACTCCTCAGCTGCTGCAGTTCACACTCGCTTTACAAATCTGAACTGAAGTTGACAGCAGTTAACACTAATGCACCAGGCAGCCTTACTGTCATCCTACCTCTGCTTCAGGGTAGAGGAAAGCAGAGGAAGACTACTGCTAAGGGACAGTGACATCTGAACTCTGCTCTTGAATTCAGAAACCCTCATGAGTCAGAGCCTTAGACAACAGCAATGTTAGTTATGGTTCTGCTAATTTTAGCTCATAGCTTAACCCGCAGCTCCCAAGTCCCCGCAATGCCTTTCCAGGTGCCAAAAGCCACAACTACCCTATACCTCAACGGCCAAAACATACAGCTTCCCAGCTGACAGGCTCTGACGCACTTACATCAACTGTATGCTGCAGAAATACATTTTTTAAATGAAAGACAAGAGGAAGAAAACAAGGACAGCTTCATTTGCCCTACTGCTGTGTGTATACCTTAAAATAAGGAAAAGAAATTCAGCTGCATAGTTCCTGTGTTTCAGAGTCCACTCCAGGACATGCAAGACAGACTGGGTGCAGAGAGCAGCTTGGGAGTGTCCCACAGCCAGATAGAAAACAGCCTGCCAGTGCCAGCTTCTGCCCCAAGGAGCAAGAGGACAGAGAGGGGCAAGGGAAACAAACACACACTTCACACACTCCCCTCAGAGTAAACTGGGAAAGCTTTAGAAGTAAACAAACACCACACACATACACCCCCACTGCACCCGTATTCTCAGAAAGCCACCCAAGCAGAATGCCTTTACTACAGTAACTGAAGGGTTTGTTTTATAAGTTTCTCCAGATTTAGTCAACCTTACCAGCCTCCTCCTCCTCTCCTTATTCACACTAAACTGTGAAAGGGACTTCAGCTCTCTCCACCCAATTAAAAACTAATTGAAGCAACAGCCTAGCACTACACAGCCTGAGCAGTCTAAGAGACTGAAGACTGAGCTCAGATAAGGCCTACACAGTGTCATAATACTTCATTTTATTTACCCCCATAGCACAAAGAGCTGAAAAGAGTCTTCACAGAGATGCAACTTGCAAAAAAATTATTTATTCCAGCTCAAGCCCACTGGGTACATACTTTACTGTACGTGTGCACCACAGTGCCTGCAGGAACAAAGCCAGGATTTATTTATTTGTAAAGCTCTGTGAGGAAGTTATACACACACAGCTCCTCTCTCAAAAAACAAAGCTGTGTTAGAATATGTGTGTTTTATTTATTCCAGGAGACATCCTCATCCCATTAACTGAATGAATGACAGACCATTAAGATGGATTTGTCTACACTTGGATATAACCTAATCTTTTCTGCTTTAGACAGTATTTTTGTTACTGCCAGGACAGTAAGCTACGTCAAGGAACTGCCAGAAAGAATTCTGTCTCTCAAAGACAAATAAAATTCAGAACAAGTATTTTTGACAAACCCAAATCTTTCTACCTTACAGATACTAGACTTTGCACCTGCTTCTACCAATGAGGTCTTCTAGGAACTGGACAGAGAGTTTCAAATACTCTCGAAGAGTTGCTGCAAATAGAAAATGGGTATAAGTATGCAGCACTGACCATCTGAAAAAGTCAGCAGCAGGGAAGATTTCTTATACACCCATAGCTCTCGTATTGAAATCTCTTCACTGCACAACATACAACCAACCATTTTGACGAGAAATCCCTAACTTGCAGTCTATGGAACAGACATAAGGCTAGCTTGGTAAGGTAGGGAAGGAAAGCAGCTGGTGTTAAGGAGTCAAGATTGGGAGGCAGCCTCCTGACAGAAGTCAGGCAGAAAGCCTAAAGGAACAGATCCACATTTCTGAAATCAAGGATTTTCGTTTGCATACAAAGAGAAGAGAGATGCAAGGTGGCAGAGAACTGCTTCTGCGGGTGGAAGGTAAGTGTGTTTTAATTGACTGCAGGAAGAAAGGAACAAGACTGACCTGTAAGGCAACTGTGGTGATTATTTGGAAAGAGTAAGTTTGACACATAGTTTAAGCCCTCAAAAAGTCCTCAGTCAAAACTGGAAAAGAACGGAAAAGTGGTGAATTGTATTTGCAGATGGGGATTATTTGGTGTGGAATCAGAAATCTCAATGAAGAGTGTGAGGATAGAGTATAATTTAATTGAGAAGGAGAAAAGAAGCTAAAAAGCAGCCTTTCCTTGCACAAGCTATACTTGTTAATGTGTACCTACAAGGCTAACACGCACACGCAAATCTACTCAGAAGCTCTGAAGAGCAAGCCCACGACAAAAAGCACGGTTCACAGCAAAACTAACTCAGAGATTCTGAACAGACCTGTAATTGTATCTCTTTCTGTCACAAGTTTCAACGTGATCATCCTTAATAATTAAAAGCACTTAGGTGATCACAAAATGCCTGCTAATAACCACGCAGAGCAAGGAAATTAACTAAGCAATCTGACAGCCTGACCGTCAAGAATTTCTACAGCAACCAGCAGCCTTCAGCACTGAAGAGTTTGCCAGAAAGCCGTGACCAGAAGGCAAGCAGACTTGTGTGAACTGTGGAATCTCAAAAAGCTCATTTCTCTCCCATGCACAATACATGCCAAATCTTAAAATTCCTGCAGCATCCAGTTATGGAACTACAATAAAAGAGAAAAACAGATGGCTAAAGCCTTTTGGAAAAAAAAGATTAAGCATTACTTCATTTTCAAAAGAGAAAGATGTATATTTGAAAATACAGAATCTACTTCAGACCATATCTAATTGATACAAAAATAGACGACTTGCCTCATGGAAATGAAGCTTGTCTTCAGTTAAGACATACAACAAAAGCTTAACCCTTTTAGAACATCACAGCTTGCTGTATTTGTAAGCAGGATTTAAAAGCAAAGCAGGAGATGACAGGTATTACAAACACTGTAATAAATAACATATTTCTTTATCTCTAAAGCAACTCCTGAATGGCAAATCCTGTAGAAAAGCTTCTTTATGTTTACTCTTTTCCAGTGTTTTTTGGCAGTTAGCACCTACATTCAGGTGAGCAGCTTTCTTGCTCATAAAAGCATCTAACGGACAATGACATATCAGGAACTTGACAACCTCAACTCTAAGTGAGGCCATTCTCTGTGGAAACAAGTCAATACTACACTTGAAGCCTCTACTGAGTCCTTGACTTGCACACAAAAATAAGTAAACCCAAAAGCCATCCTAGAGAGCTCAGGCATTCAGCATCAGCAGCTCTGTAAAACAGCTATTACAGCTTCAGGTCTGAGTACTGGAGCTGGTCTCTGATCCAAAGGAGAATTTTCCTCCCATGAGGCTCCTCTGTTGAGCCTGTGTCTCAGACAAGCCTTGACTCAGTCACCTGCACAGAGGCCTCAGCAGCTGAGAAGCCCCAGGGTACACAAGAGATGGATGCCGGGCTGGCAGGCTCGACACAGGATCAACAGGAGACCTAGGCTTCTCCAAACCAGCAGCTGGGACTGGCAGGAAACCCAAAGGCATCTCAAACAGCGCTAGACACCAGCGTTCAGGCAACTGAACTGGGTCCCCTCACAAATCACAGCATTACACCTGCCAGCGACGCCCAGCACGATCCTATCCCACATAGCAACTGTTTGCTCTGACAGCACAGAGCAGCAAATACAACTTCTTTTCTAGAAGCCTAAGCAAAACACATGAGACTGATTTCTGGTTTTATTCTAAAACTAAATTAACTCTCTCCTACCACATATAGTCCTTCCAGGCCAGGACTGCAGTTCACTAGCAAGGCTGAGTGGGAAATCCTGCAGTGCCCCAGCCTATTCCAAGGGTAAGTGGAAGATAACACATTCCAGCACTGCCCAGCAAGGGCCTTTCAAAGAAATCAAGTGCTTATATGATTAATGCAAAGCATGACGTTTTTACAGTAGCAGGAGTCACTAATCCATATTAAAGACCAAGACTACATTTATTTATTTATTTTTAATGAAAGGCTCTAAATAAACCAACTGCCTAATTTTTCAAAGGTACTAAGCAGCCACAATAATTAGGTCTGGGTCAGCCGGAGCAGCCAGAACGCCAGAGAAGCAACTCAGCCTTATTAATTACCTGAAATAAGGTTTTTCCTAATGAAACTGTTACAACACTGGACACTCCATCATAACCTGTGGCCCCAAATGCACCACCAATGAAAAGCAATCATCTGAGAGTGGCTCCCTTTAATCATTAGTAGGGACAAGAATCTGAAATTATGGAGAGCAGAAAAAGCAAGGCAAGGGAGTTTCAGGCTATGCCAGACAAATGCTGCTGTACCTAGAGATAACCCTTTAAAAGAGTGATGCAGCAACACCAGAGTGGTAGCGACTTCCCACACAGCCATCACAACTCCAGGAGAGGGAAAAAAAAAAAAAAAAAAAAAGAGCAGGAGCTACTTTGAACACTAAGTGAAAAAAAATTCCAATCAATACAAGTCCAGAGGAGACAAAAAGTATTAAAACCAACCAGAAATACACCCAATGTTGCAAACTGCGCACGATCAGTTACAAAAAAATTATTCTAAACCACAAGTAATTTTCTGAAGAGTTAGATAAATGTAAAGCTAACAGAAGATAGCAGTTCACAGTCAGGCACCCAGCCTGTTTTGGTCATGCACAATCCTTGCTCGCAGACACATCTCAGTTCAAGCGTCTTTATGACCGCATTGTCATTTATCTTAAAATATGAATGGAGCATTCTTTTTCCTTCAGAAACACTGCATTGTTAAAATGCCAGTACATTAAAATAACTTACTGTTTACTAGATTTTGATCAAACAAATAACAGACTACAGCACTGACACTTAATACATATCAAGCGCTTTCAGCAAGAACAGCATATGGAGTTTGCGTCTTCTGTTGTGTTCTCACATGGGCCAAACTCAGAGACAAGGCTTTGGAAACAGAGGAAGCAGTGACTCTTGTCAGCACATGCAAAACTGATATCTTCTCCAAAGTTAAGGAAAGACTTAGTTGAAAGTTCTCAAAATATAGAAATATTTACCCTTTTGTTTCACAGAGGAGTTCCACTTAGAGCAGAAATAGCATATGTTGGCTTGCATGCTTAAAGAACATTTTTGTTAAGGTTCTCCAAACAAGAGGAAGCTGAATAGAAAAGCCTACAATGAAATGACTGTGTGAGTGCTGTTTTTTCCCCTATTATTATTTTTCCTAGAATTCATTCACATTTCAGCACCATACCGTTGCTTCATCATTACCAACACAAGCACTGATATTGCCTACATTTAAATTCACGAACATAAAATGAAGGTTCAGAAAGACAACCTATTTTTCAAAAAATTAGTTGCACATCTGAGGTTTTGAAAGGCTGTTTCACTAGTTCACACACGGGCATTTTGCGAGGTGGGGACTCTAAGATGAAACAATAAGCTAATTGTTTCTAAAATAACAAGATTGTTCACAAGAGAACTTTTGTATATCACTTTTTCTTAAATCAAGTCGAAGTCTGCTGCAGATCCAATCCGAACATTCCCCTACAGCATTCATACTTCAGTGATGAAGCGTTCTGCAAATTCTCAAGCAAGGACGGAATCGAAGTGAAAAATCAAGCCAAAACAGGCTAGTTTATGCAAACAAAACATAAAAATTTGCTGAAGTAAACATGATAAACCAAAATTACTGTGGAAAACTCTTTGGTCTGAACTAGACAGTAGATCCCACGAGATAATCACGACAGCCTCTTTCAACTTTTAAGATGTTTTTATTTGTAGTTCATTCTGTGAAAGCAAGTTCAAATCCCAAAACTACTCTGTTTCTTAATAATCTTTCAAAACATTTTAGGCGAGAAGATGATAACGTGTTAAAAAAAAATCTTTAATCTGACAGTGTTGCTTTAAGACAGAGCAGTGAGCAGCCTTCCAGCGTATTTGACAGAGATTTCCAACTCCAAGAGATAGAATTTAAATTTGTAGAGGCAATTACTCATAACCAGTGAAAGCAGCCAATGCAAGTGCCAAACTTGCCAACAAGAAGAAAGGCCAAGTATTCGAAAGGAGGCTGCAGTTTATTACAAGGCAATTTGAACATCTCAGTCCACGAGGTCTGGGAAGCACTTCCCTCGTCCCCTGACACCACAGGCTCACACTAATGTGAGGAATTGTATCAGTAACATCAATATTCCAAACATATAAAACCGCACTTAAGTATTTGTATAATGGAGATCTTTGCCTGACTATTTAAAAACTGCTTCTAGTCTTCCCTAGCAGATTTATTTAAGCTCATTTTGTACAGGAAGGAAGATGTGCCAGACCCATACCATTAACTGGTAACTGCTGTCTAGTCAGCTCCAAAGCCATCCAACTGGACCACCACTGCACAAAATTCTTGTCTGACTAAACAAATACCTTAAGACAATTCCCAAGGATCTGTCTCTTGCCTCTTCCCATTAAAAGATGGACAGGAACACATAAGAGAAGGAGAGATAAGACATCTTCACCCAAAAAGGTCAAAATCAAAATGAGTATCCACCCAGATTAAAACACCACCATCTTCAGGACTGATCTCAAATGCCTCAGTCTGCTAACAACAGTGTCAGCAGGTAACACTCAGCACCACAAGTTGAGCTGGAAGTTGGAAAACAGCTCTTGAGAAATATCTAAAAAAACCCCACAACACAAAATCAACAATCAAATCCAGACCACTAAGTCATAGACACCAAGCTAATAAATACACCATTCTCTGCATGATAACAATGCCAGCTAAGGAAATCAGAGTACAGAACAAAACCAACAGGTTCAAGATAAGCATGCAGCAAAGCAAGCACTCTTCAAGAAAGACAAGCACTCCATGCAGCTGCTTCTGCAACGGGCAGGCAAGGGAAGATCAATGCACGCACGCCAAACAATACAAAATGAGCAACATCCTTCCTATTTCAGCACCAGCAACTTACTCCACCATTTCTGCAGCAACGTGAGCCACTTCTTACCATTTTTTGGTGCACTCGACCATCAACTCCTGGTAAGAGGCCACAAACTGGAACTTGGATGCATGCTTCCCAACACGCTGCAGTCTTTTCCAGACTGAAGCCATGATGGTGAGAAACACCAGTCGTCTTACACAGTAGCAACTCTGCGAATACCAATGTAGGTTTAAGAGTGTGCGTGCTCGATACTAGCAGATTTATATACAGACACCGCAAAAACAGTGCACGAGGAACTTGATGGGATGTCTACAATTCATATTCTGCCTCTCCCTTCCTCATGGTCAATCCCAGTCTAGCTGAATGGCTCATCACTGGCCAGGAGCAGCATGCAATAGGAGCAGACAGGTAACTGAGTGGAAGTTCCTTCACGGAATAATCATTCCTCACACAGCAGATGATGTGGAGGCTGCAGGACTGGAAGACAAATAAGACAGGGGGAGAGAGCACCGGTTAATATACTCCATACTACAGTGCTGCAATTGCACGTGATCTTGTACCTTTCAAACAACTACAATAAACCACAAAAACATACCCCCTTCCTGTTGTCATCCCCCCCACCTCCAATGAAATAAATAAATAAGAATGCTGCAGCAATTTCAGGAATGCAAACCACGAGTCTGTTTGGAAACATATCAACATGTCCTTTTATCAGCACCATCATAGCTGGCAACAACAACAACAAAAAAAAGGGCAGGTCAGGGCCATACCAAATCCTTACGAAGCATCTCTGGGAAGCAATGCAAAGTGGCTGAGGTGCTGCCAATATACACCCAGAGGGAGGGACACGGGGAGATGAAGACAAGTTCTTTGTCTGGATGACAAAAGGTGTAACAGTTGTTTCCTCTCACACACACCTCCCGCTCCCATTTCTCTTCCCAAGGAGAAGGAACAGTCAAGAAGCCGGCAAGGGAGTGTTACTACTTAAATGCCTGTGCCCGGGTGAGGAGGAGGATGAAAGAGGAAGGGGCATTTCCTAAGCCCTGACTGCTCAGGATTCCCCATCTTCCTCCCTGCATCATGCCGAAATGGAAATGCCTCTCCGTACTGAGCAGAGAAGCGCTCATCAGGGAGGTGAAAAGGGAGAGGAGGAACCCAGATGGGTCTTCCCCCTCCAAAGGAAAGCAGCATCTCTGCTGGGCGCGGAGGGGAAGAGCCTCTTCATTAGGAAAATGGGGAAGCAAAAGGTGGCCGCACCTGGCGAGAAGGCTGGGTAGGATGGCATCAAAGCTGGCAAGGAGGCAACCTTGGGTCCAGCGATGTCCCCCTGGAGGGGCCCGTCCCCACGGAGCACCGGGGCGAGGAGCTGGGGCCCCGCTCCGCCTCACCGGCCCCCTGACACCTCAGCGCCCAGCCCCCGGGGCAGCGCCCCCCGCCGGGCCAGCAGCCGTGGGGTTTAAAAATTAAAACGCCAAGGGCGGGGAGCGAGGGGGGGGGAGCGGCGGCGGCCGGGAAGCGGGAGGGGAAAAGACGCAGGGCAGAGCGGAAGGCTCCCTCCGCGCCGCGGCACTCACCTGCCCCCGGCTCCTCACGGGCGGTCCCCGCCGGGCGGGCGCGGGCGCTGGCACCACACGGCAGGCGAGAGGCAGCGCTACCGCTGCCCATTACTGCGGCAGCCCCGCTGGCGGCGGCAGCACCCTGCGGCTGTCCCCGTCCTCCTGCAGCCTCATGGCGAGTACCGGGCACACACCGCTTCTCTTCGCCTCGCCGGCCGGGCAACCAGCCCGGGTCCCGCCGCGCCTCACGCCACCACCACCGCCCTCCTGCCGGCGCTGCGCTGCGCCTCGCCTCGCCTCACCCCAGCCCGACGCTCCCCCCGCCCCCGCCTCCCAGCGCAGCCCGCCCCCGCCGCGCCATTGGCCCCGCCGCGCACCCTCCGTAGCCCATTGGCTGCGGCTCAGTGTCCATCACCTGCAAGCGAAAGGAGCGACCCTCGCGCAACGGGGAGAGGGAGGTAGTGAAGGAAGACGGAGCTCACAGGCCCTCTTCTCCCGCCCCCAACTCAATCTTTTTCTGATTGGTCTCAGCGCCCGAGAAGGCGGGGTTTCTTGGCGGGCGAAGCTACTCCATAGGTAAGCGCGGCCACCCGTCAGCACCAAAGCGTCCGGCGATTGACGTTGGCGCTTCCTAAAGCCGAGGGGTGGGCGTGGCGGGAGGCAAGAGCTGTCAGGGGAGGGGCGTGGCGCCGCGGCGGCAGGCAGCGGCCCCCGGGAACCGCCGCCGCCCGTAGGCTGGGGCGTGGCGGGTGCGGGAAGGGCCGCAGCGGGCCGGAGGAGCGGAGGGGAGCCGAGGCCGGAGCCCCAGACACCGCCCGTCAGGTGAACACGGGGCGGCTGAAGGGAGGGAACGGCGCCGGGGCCCGGCCCTGAGGCGGCGTCGATCCAGCACCAAAGCCGGACCCCAGTCCCGCAGCACAGGCCCTGGTCCTGGAGGTGCTCTGCAGTTCTCGTGGGGAGGGGAAGTTGATGGAAACGAGATACGGAATTAAGTGACGCGGGCAGGGCGATGTTACTTTGCTGATTGAACTTGGTTATGAGCTCTGTGAACATCACCCGAACGTTCGAGTTCGGCTCTTCTGTGTAGTTCTACGTAAAAGTACCCACAGGGGAGCGGGGAGCAATGAGGGGGTGATCCCCGTGGGAGGTGGGCTGGGAATTTCCCATAACCAGGCCGGCTGAACGCTTCTCCTACAGCGCGGTGCTATTAAGGGGGTGTCAGGAGCCAGATGTAAGCCATTGGTTCCAGTGTCAATCTAAAATGAAGTAGTGTTTATTCTGGTTCAGAGAGAAAATGCCACACAGCTTTTTGCCTGCTTGCCTTCCGAAGCCTCTCCTTACACCTGTACAGCTGTGTTAAGTCTTACATCCCAACGCGCTGTTCGCAACAAGTGGACTCCAGAGTCAGGATAACGTGGTTGTGTGAGATGCTGTGGGAGCTAATCCAAACCCTAACAGCCAGCCAAGTAAGAAACTAAGCCAGCTATCAAGTGGAAGTGCAGGGAAATAAGAAAGATAATGCAGCGGAGATCTGAGACCTGCTGTGAAATTGAAGCCTTGAGGCTTTGCGGTCCTCTGTGTTCTTTCCCATGACAAACCAAATGGAGTCCAAGCCTGATCCATGGACTGGGAAGCTCCTTATCCCAGGCTTTTTCTCCTCTTCCCTAAGCTGCCTCTCTCTGTGCCGGCATATCGCAGAGGCTGCCAGCATTCAGTGGCTGGAGTGAACGGAGAGAAAGAATGACTGTGTGGACGGCCACAGGCCCAAGCTGAGCTAAGTTACTTTGGAGAGGGTGGATATTTAGGCTATTAAAAAGGTCAGCCCTTTGCTTATAATGTGTTAGTCTTGACTCCTTTGCCTTCTCTCAAGACAGATTTACTTATCCGAGCTGCCAGAGGGCATGCATTTCCTACCTATTTGGAGCTGTCCTGGAAGAGGCAGTGATTTTCCTTCTTAAAGTGTTACACTGGAATGTGAAAGACAGTTGTACTGCTCATACGGATTTCCTCAGAAATGTTCTTTTTTTTTTTTCCTGAATATTTTTGAAGTTACAAATTGAAGATTTTGCACATTTGTCTAAGATTTCTGTCCCAGTTTTGCAGCTGGTCTGCACACACAGAATAATTCCAACACACTTGAGGGAGACATTACTGTTTTTTATAAGTGCAGGATTTGGGAAATGAGGCCAGGATTTCCAGGACACATCAGACTGAGAACATGCAGTCTGGAGCACACATATGCTTGGTTCTGACTTGGAAAATACCAGATGGAAATCTGGCAGCTGTAAAGTGTATCGAACAAGGTAATTTAAAATTCCAGTGACCCTGAGGAAATCTTTGGTTCCTCATACCAGGGAAATGTCAAGTAGTCGGTTGTACTGATTTTATTTCAAAAGTTGTCTTTGTTCTGTGTATATTACTAAGAGTTAATCTGTAAGCTTCTCCGATTTATCTTCTAAATACCGTGCAGCATCCAGGCTAATTCCTAAGACATATCTTTGGCCAAGATTTTATTTTCCTCAAACTGAGATAGATATTTTCTGTCCTTTGGAATAAACGCAGAAGGTCTGGTGGTTTGTTCAGTGACTTGTGTTTCAAACATCATTATTTATTAACATTTTCCATTTCCTTCATGGCTTTCAGATTCAAGTTACACCAGGCCTAAGAAGTACACAGCATAAGGCTGCTTTTTCCATTGTTGCATGGGGAGAATTGTAACAGGCAATTATCCTACAGGTTATCTATTTATTTTACAGTTTTTAAGAGTAGAAATCCTCAGCTCTTGCAATTTTGGGGAAAGCTTTAGGAGATTTCAAAGGGTGTGAGCAATTACTCTGCAAAGAAGGGCAATATCTTCAGCTGCAGATTGGGAGCTAGAGGCCACTGCAGCATTCTCCGGTTACCGGATTGAGTCCTTAGACCAGACCAACCCAAAAGCCCTTGTGACTTCTGCTGGCAGCTCACAGCTCAAAGCAACCAATAATTGACAAAAAGGTATTAGCAAGGGTATGGATGAAGAATCCCATACCCCTTCCCCTGGTCAGAGCAGTCTGGATCTGCAAGGAACCCCCATCTTGACTTCATTGCCATATTGAAAACATCTCTTGACTGGTCCTGCCAGCTCTAAGCCTGATTTGTGCCAGTGATCCAGCAGAAACCATAGCTCAGCTATAGAACACGGTTCAGCATCTGAGCCAAAATGTAGGGAAACAGTCACATTTTTACTTAATCCAATATTATGAGCTTGGTGGCGAAAACGAACAACACCAGTTAGACCGAAGTGCCCAATACTCACTGTTAAGGTCAATACCTGGATGAACAACTCTCACATGACTCCCAGAAGGGTCCTCCTGATTACGAAAAAAATGATGCATCATTTTATGTACAGTGTCAAAGGACCTTCTTTTCTGCAAGCAGGAAAAATAGTCATATGATGAACAGGCAGGTGTTGTTTTATTATTTAAAGAGCTGTAACACGTAGGATACAATCTACTTAAACTATAGTCCTGTCAAAACTGCTGCCTTCCTTGCCTAAGGAAGGACAGCTGAGGAAGTGTATTTGTGAATATTTGAGCATGCCCTCATCTGTGTCGTTCTGGAAATGGCATGGAGCAAGGATGCTGAGAGCTGCTCGAATTTGGAAGTTGGTGGGGCCAACCAGGGAGTCCCCAGAGCAACCTGACCTGGTTCTTTATAAGCAGCTGGTTTCACTAAGGACACCCTTACTATCCAAAAATACATGCTCGTGCTCTGTAGCTCCCCTTTCCCCCTCCCTGTGGTGACCCTGAAATATCCAGCCCCCTTCACAATCTTTACAGAAATCCCAATATCTATTTTTTTCCAGATTTTGACTCCTGCTCCCTGGGTTTGGCCTGATGGTGGTAGATTGCAAGCCTCCTGGTCCAAGTAGACAGATGATCTATGCTCTAGTTATGTTATTCCCTGTTAAGATTTAAAGCAATACAGCCTCTCCCTTATCCTTCAACGCCTAGTCATCAGCATGACTAAGGACAGGTTGTTCACCAATAAAGAAATGACCTTTGCTAGAAATAGCTATCATTATAAATCTCAGTTTCCCTGTTCTTCTGTATGAGCCTGCAGAAATGCCACTGAGGAAATCAAGTAATTGGATTATGTGAAATTTGCAGGAGCGTTCAGCTTTTTGAGGCAACGGACCATGCACATGAGGATACACTTACCTGCTACGTTTAAAATTTTCTTGTATTCCTAGATCCCATCAAAAGTATAAACCCATGTTAATGAAGATAGTGGAGAATTTACACTGACCTCAGTAGATCTGTGTAAAGTATCATCCTCCTGGTCCCCAATACCTGTCACTAAATGGTGCGTGACATGACAAAATTCTGTTCTGTAGCAAGTAGCGCTCACCAAGTTCTACGGCAGCATGCTTGTCTGCTCTTTGTCTTCGTTTATTCACATTCCAATAGTGATTAAAAAAATATATATACATAACAAATCATAAAAAGATATGCAGGAACAAAATAATTTTTTTAATCCTCCCTTCTTTTGTTTTGTGTTTTTTGCTGGAAAAATTCCACTCAGCTGCCTTTTCACATGATCTGATGACACCCAACAACCATTCTGCGTTGGAGGGAAAAATGTTTTGAATATTCTCTCTGTTAGACATTGGTGACAATTCGGGGGGGGGGGGGGGGGGGGGTGCCAAGGGTCATTTGCAGAGACAGGGGCTAGGTTAACTCACCAGCACCTCTTTTTTTAACAGATTCTTTATTCTCCTGTTCTCCTGATGTGGCTGGAGCCTGCACTTGCATGTGGTGAGACCCTGCTGTGCTTCAGCCAGGCAGCGAGTGCCTCCCCTTCAGGCTCTGTGCCAGAAGGGATACCCAAAAGGCCCATTCCCAGGGTGACAGGGTCATGTCACAGGCCCTTTGCTCTCCGGTGACCAGCTTCATTATGCCACCCCAGAGGCCCTAGGTACTCCCTGCCCTGCCCCACTTAACCTCACTGCCCAAAGTCTTGGAGGCAAAGCCAAGCAGGCTCGTTCAAAAAGAGCAAATGAAAAACATCCTCACCTGTTTTTCCTTTATCTGCCTTCTCTTGTCTGGCTGAAATTCTTCCCAAACCACTCTGCGTAAACACAACATAAGGGGCATGTTGTATTTATCTGCAGACGAGGTCAAGGACAGGAGTCACATTCCTGAAATGCAGAAACCACAATGCAGTTCAGACTGTGGAGGTGAGACAAAAGATGGGGTATTGATGGTGGAGACCCACATGCTACAGGCAGCATTGCCCTATTCTGTATCATAAGACTCTGGATTAGCAGTGCTTTCTCCAAGTTTATTATTAACTCTCCTGTTAGTCACCTTGCAATGGTCTGAACGAGTTTTGTCATTAACCTTTTGATATCCTTGAGAATTGTGTACATCTCTCACTGGCCCCAGTTTCTCTTTTCTTTAAAAAAAAAAAAAAAAAGCAGCAGCCTGAACTTCGTCCATAAATAACAACTTTCAATCTTTCATCATGCTTAGTGTCTCCTGTACCTTTTCCAGTTCTTCAATATCCTTCCTGTGTGGTCTCCCTAGCCTTTTTGCAAAGTGTAATTATGCTTGTATAGGACATTCTGCACCACTAATGAGGTAAAGAATGCCTTTGTCCCTCTCTTTTTAAAATAAACAGCGCATAATGTGGCCAGAACAGTAGGGAGGTGATAGTGCCCCTGTACTCGGCACTGGTGAGGCCGCGCCTTGAATGCTGTGTGCAGTTTTGGGCCCCTCACTACAAGAAAGACATTGAGGTGCTGGAGTGTGTCCAGAGAACGGCAACGAAGCTGGTGAAGGGCCTGGAGCACAAGTCTTATGAGGAGCGGCTGAGGGAACTGGGGTTGTTTAGTCTGGAGAAGAAGAGCCTGAGGGGAGACCTTATCACTCTCTACAACTACCTGAGAGGAGGTTGTAGTGAGGCGGGGGTCGGTCTCTTCTCCCAAGTAAGAAGCGATAGGATGAGAAGAAATGGCTTCAAGTTGTGCCAGGGACAACTTTAGAGTGGACATTTGGAAAAAATTCTTCACTGGAAGGGTTGTCAAGCACTGGAACAGGCTGCCCAGGGAAATGGTGAAGTCACCGTCCCTGGAGGTATTTAAAAGACGTGTAGATGTGGTGCTTAGAGACCTGGTTTAGTGGTGGAGTTGGCAGTGTTAGGTTAATGGTTGGACTTGATGATCTTAAAGGTCTTTTCTAACCTATACGAGTCTATGATTCTATGATTTCTTACCAAATAATGCAGCTGTTAGTTTAATTTAAGATGCCCTTCATAAACAATGACCTTGATTCTCTGGAACTGTTCACTTTTTCTCATTGTAATATCTTTTTCTTCTTTTCTACAGTTCTTTTCAACTTTAAACACAGCCCTTTTTTTAAATATATACTTTTTTCATTATCTAGTTGCTTGTTACACAGACTACCACCAGCACTTTGTGGAGATAGCTGAAAGGGAGAGGGCCAAACTTCAGACAAGTTAAGGCAGGGTGCAACCTATGGCTAGGATTTGGAAAAAGCATCTCAGACAGGTATGGTAGCACAAGTGAGAAAGCGAGACTCTCCACAGACAGAGATTAAGAACAGAAAGACCCAGCTATGGAAGAAAATATGAGATGGAGCAAGTTCAGAGGAAGACTTGCTTCTGAGCTCCCATACACACACCCATTCTACATGATGCTGGATATATCAAATTTCTGATTAACCAGCTGTAGATGCTTCATGGAGACATCTGAGGAAACTGCAGATTCAAAGGTGGGAAGGTCAAGGAGTGAAGGTTGCACAGCCCATACATTTTTTTCTACTGAGATCCTGTTTATTAAAGAATTAGTACCTGGACATGTAATCAGAATTCTGAACTGAAAAAATGTAAAGCCTTTTAACTGTATTTCTGTAACTGCATAAATGTCAGAGAAATCATAAAATGTAATACAGCTGTCTCTAAAGATTATGCAGGAAATTCCTCTTTGCTCAAATATAATATCATATGTTGCCTTCAAAGAGAATGCCTAGTTAACTTTGGATCTACACTATCAGTCATCCACGCAGTACGTCAGTAACAGAGGTACGCTTCCTTTGAGTACAGACATTAGCAATGCACAGACCATCATAGATCACATCTGAGGCTTTCTTGGAAGCCCATCTAAAAGCAATTACCTTGCAGATGTGGTAAGACAATCTGTTATGCAAACCCGTGGTCCTACGAGAGTAAGGAAATTTGTATCTAACAACCTGTACAACCAGAATCCCAAACATCACACAACAGGACATTAGTGCTTGATGAAAATAATCTCAAAGCGCAAAGTGGAAATATGTACATGTGATGTGGCCTTCATCCTGCAGAGGATTTATAGTTAGTAAAGTTATAGCTCATGAAAAAGAGCCCCGTGCATGTAATGCAAGACGTGCAAGTGGATAAGTCTTTGGTCTTGGTGTTGGGCTGGTGTGAGATGGTGTGGAGCGAATCAGTTTTGAGAGGACAAGCCATTAATCGTGTTGTAAAACTGACCGCAAAGTTTCCTGCTTCAACTTCTAAAATCTCAGCGGCCACCCTGGTTAGATAAATATCTCTCGTTAATCTGGAAATGAAACAAAATAATCACAGCCAAGTTATGTAATTCCAGACTCAGGAACTGCTCTTCATTATGTGCAGATTAACCCACATGGATTTAAATGGTGTTGCAAGATATTTTTAACCGAGTGTATTACCTTAAATTATCACTAATCTCCCTGTACAGTTCTTAAACTGTATGTATTAAAGTCACACTGTCAGAAAACATGGGGACAGTTAACTTCCAAACTTCTGTGTGCAGCAACACCGTGTTCAACTTCAGCCGTATAAAATGATGCTAGTTTGCTTACTAGGTCCTCCACAGAATATGCATCACATCATGCAGAAAACGTACCTCTTGCAGGTGGTCCTGGTGCGATGGCAAAGAGAGCATTCTGGTGCATATGCTCTGGCAGGACTGTGGGCTGAAATCCGTCTGGTGATCTATCATTAAACACTTCTAACAAATAAACCAGCATTCCTTACAGACCCAAACTCTGCCTACTATATACTGTTGGCAGTCCTGCATTGGGAAAAAAAATATGCAAATGTTGACTAATTCATGTGGTGCTTTCACTTACACAGACAGCCAACCACCCCAAGCTACAAAATGGGGCCACCATTCTTCAGCACCTTCCAGGTCTGTACAGACTCACTGGCTGCCCTGAGGGCCCCAAAACTATTTTTTTCCAAGGGAAAAAAAGGTACATTAAACATGTAATGTAATAACCTAAATTCTCCAATAGTATTGATATCCAGGATAACTTAGAGAGTGGTTGGCTGAAGCACAATTGGATAAAAAAATGTTAGAGCTCACCACAAACAGGGTGTAGGACTCATTTTGCCACATCATGGTGATGTTTGAGCTCCTCCAGTTTGCCCCACTTCCAAATCTTATTTTGCTAAATTCCTCTGCAAGAGCTTGTGGAGGACATACAGCCTTACTGACCATGTATCCCTGTGGCAGACTCCTTAGTGACTCCCCAGCTGAAGGAGGAGTTTGCTCAATGTAGATATCTTTCATCCACAGTCTTGGGAAGGAACATTCAGATTTTTTTTCTCTGAATAGGTTTAGGAATCTTGCTGACTTTTCACACATGCCTAGAAGGAGCTAACAATTTGCCAGCTCTGTAGAGGAACAATCCAAAAAAAAAAAAGAAGTCTCTAGTTTGGGCTACTTTCTAGCTGCAGCTAGGTGACACAGAGGTGCCTAGGGCCATCTTGAATCACTAGTTTTGAAATGAAAGATCTGGGGGCATAAACGGGTTTCTCTCCAGAAAAAGTGGAATACCAAAACCCCAGCAAATGTGATTCCAGCCCAGGGCAAGTGCTGGGAACAATTCCTTGGCTGCACTCCGAGATGCAACATAATCCATCACCAAGATACCTTCCTTTCATCTCTAACCAGAGCTCTGGAGCTCAGCAAAGGACCTACACAACAACAGCAAAAGGCTGGTAATGGCATCTCAGTGTCTCTTCCTGGCAAAAATTCCTGTATCATCCAAGCTTCCAAAATCTGCCTGTTTTGGGAAACAATGGATATATCAAACATTCTGGCAAAGTACAGGAGAAATGACAGTTCAATGATGTTGAAAAGAAAACTATCAGAGAGAGATTAGTTTGTCTGACAGTCTTTCTTTATGCTCTCCACTGAAGAAGAACAAGAGTCCTTTCATGCATATTGAATTTACTTCTCGTGCAAATCAACCTCTGTCAGCAGGGCTGTAAGTGTTGCCGGTTTAGAAAAATGGGTGATTGCTGCTATCTGGCACTTGCCCTCTGCACGCCTCAGAGCGCTAAACTTTTCTAGCAACTTACTCTGCTGCAAGCAATGCTCATTTTACACTGAAGCACCACATTTTTGAATATAGCATTCAGAACATTCCCTGCACTATTAAAACATTTGCCCAAGTAGGCAGACGGTACAACTGAGTAGGCAGGCCATGGAAACCTCAGACTCTGGTTATAGAGGTGAAAGAGGTAAGAGAGCAAATATTGCCTGTTAACAGGAGAGACAGCCCCAGCTTATTTCTCTCATCACTTTGCAGGTGAAATAGCCTGTGCTGCCGGCTGTCTGGCGCCATCTCTCTCTACATGACACAACAAAACTTGAACACTCTTTTGCCACAGCCATCCCTCGAATGCTGTGGTGTTGCAGCTTGTGCAGAAACAATAATATCTGAACAGACGCACAATTACGCCACAACTGCTCTCCTGAGTCTCTGCAGGTAGCAGATGTGTATCACACAGTCACCATCCATTCTTCTCCCGAATCCAAGACATCCATGATACAAAGTAATGCCTGGATATTTCAGGTCCTTTTTCTGATGTTGATAAGATGCCCAACACAAATGACAGTATGGAAAACGACGAAATGGATTTTGCCTCTGGCTTCTGCTGTTCTGCACACCATTCTGGCAGCCCAAAGGTGGCAGCAACCCAACTGAATTCGTGAGTTGTGTCTTTCCTGGGAGTAGGTAAAACCCACGAAGCGGTAGGAATGGTGTGTCATTTCCTAGCTGTGACACAGATGGGGAAAAGGACAGCATCACTTGGGGACTGGTGTGGTCCAGTATGGCTCGGCAGCAGGAGTGCCTCTGCAGTGACTGCAGCAGCTGGGGACCCTGCAGAGCAATCCTGCTACTTCTCTGCACTGTGGCTCAGAAGCTCTGCTCTGCAGTGACTGGTGGCTTGCATATGCAGGTGCCCAGTGCAGTAGCAACGGCTCGTAAGAGCTGGCCTAGGACAGCTGAAGGAAGATGGAGCTGCAGGAAGAGGCCTCCTATGTCCTCCCAGTCTGTGGTAGGAGCAGTGTGGTCCCAGCCAAGCACACTAATGTCGCATGTAGACGAGTAGTTTGATTAAAGGTCTGAGTGTGGCATCCATTCCCATCTCTGCCAAAGGTTAGCTTATGCAGCCTCTTAGTTCTCTGCAACAAGAGGATACCAACACTTACCCACCTTTAAAAGTAGGATTAAAATACTCAGGGGCTTTGTGACGGGCCAAGATAGGCTACAAACAGTCAATAGGAAAAAAAAAAAAGACTTGCACTCTAGGTTTTGTGATTTCTAACACAGTTCCCTTTCCAGTAGGCTAAAATAATGTCCTGGTTTGGGCTAAACCAGAACTAATTCTGTTTTAGTGCTTTAACTTTTCAATTATGTCTCCTCTAACTAATGGCATTTTCTGAAACAGCAGCATGTTTTTCCAGACAGTGACTGCTTCTAGCAGTGATAAGGCCTGACATTCATAGTTCGTACCAAGGAATGGTATGCTGAGAGGCCCTTGCTTCTACTCATTCTTGTAGCGACCAAGGTCACTGCTAAATCTTGTACTCCATGTTGGGGTGCTGGGAGTGAAAAGGGTCACAAGCACGAAAAAGGTCACACCTGCAGGGAGGAGCAAACTGGACAGGTGACCCAAACCTGACCAACAGAATATTCCATCCCATATACGTCATATTCAGTATAAAGCTGAGAGATCACGAGGGTCTTGCTCTCTTCCTCTCTTCTTCGATGGTCGACATCTGAGGAGGACTCTGTCTGTTCTTCTGTCGTCGATCCCGATCCGTGCATCCCTGAATCCAGTGCCTGGGTCCAGCTCCTGCATCCCGTCCCTGTCTGCTGCCGAGTCCAGCCTGGGACTGCCCCAGTGCCAGCCCTGCAGTGTGGTAGTGACCTATCGTCATCAGGGTGGGGGGAGTTGGGTTCAGTATTGGTTTTGTATATATTTGTACATATTGTATCTATTTTATTATTTCCTTATTATTTTCTTTTACTGTTATTGTTTCATTAAAGCTGTTTTAGTTTTCTTTTCCAAACCGTAAAGTCTCTCTCTCTTGTTCTCTTTCCTTTTCCCTTTTGGGAGGGGAAAGGGGTTAATAGAGAGCGTCTGTCATTTGTTAGTGGCCGGCCCAGCCTCAAACCGTGACAAATAATTTAGTTGGGGATGGAACAATGGCTAAACACTTCTGCCATGCGTTTGCATAATAGCCAGAATGTGAGTGGGTTTTCTCAGGACAGTGAAGAGCACTTCTCCCACCATAGGATTTTCTTTTGCCGGCCTTCTAGTTGAGCAGGCAAACTGCCAAGGTGGTAAAACTGCTCAACTTACAGCTATTGCTTATTTAAAGCAATGCCCAAACTACTTATTTTCCCTAGCATGAATCTTAGAATAGCTGAACCGAGTTTAGCAAATCTTCCCACCCAGAAGATGAACCTGAAACAGTCACAAAAGTGGGCCTGAAAAGTTTGGCTAAATTAGAAGGAGCCAAACAAAGAGGCTCTTGCATCTAACAACTTTAATAACTGTAGAAGTACTTCAGCTTGCTTGACCCACTGCATCAGACAACATTGACCTCATTGCTTACCGCAAGATCATGATGCATTTTTCAGTCCATGGCAGCATCACCTCAGTGAGACTAAAATAAAACCCACTGAAAGGTTTTATATAACACCAAGGCTACAAGATCTCTAATGTAGTTTTCTTATGGGAGCAAGAGCCAAGTACAGCTCTAATTCATTAGCTAATGGCCTGTGACAATGAAGGACAAAGGCAATTATTACGCACATGTCCCAGCTGATTGTTTCTGTGTGAAGAAAATGCGACGAATTATTGTTCTCCTGTATTAATGTACCATAAAGGATTACTATCATATCTATTTCAAAAAAACCCTATCCCTTTCAGAATGCAGACTAATGCTGGATAAATTTGATTTTTATAGATGGAAGCTTGGTGAAAAATCAAGATTTTATTAGAGCCATTGACAATCACATTACATTTTATATGATATAAGGACTTCAGTACTGTATCAGGAAATTGATCTCAGGACATTTTTTTCTCCTCAAGACTTATCAATTCCCTGAGCATCTCTCATTTATCTCAAACACATATCTTTGGATATAATAGCCACAGGCATTCTTAATAGCTGGTTTTGCTTGTAGAAAAGTCATAAAAGATATACAATATGGAGTCCTAAAGAGGAGTGAAAGCCTCCTACCTCTCTCAGTACCAACTGTTGGTACATTTCTTGCACTGGGAACATGAAAGGAAAAGGAGTGCAGAGTAGCCATGCATCTGGAATGGTAAAAATAATTTTCTCTCTTTTGTTTCATTAATGAAATTTCACTTTCCATGAAGCTTTAGTTCAGGAAAACCATCATTCTCTAAGACCCTGAAATTCATAACAAGCATAAAAGCTCACAGAAAAATTAAACTAAATTTATGGTTAAATAGCCTGAAGACCATGGGTCTGTTTCTGAAACAAAGAAAATTATATCCAGTTATGGAAAGGGTAAAACACCTCACCACTTTCAGCAAAATGTATGGTAGGTCACCCTCCTTGTAATTTTTTAATGCCGACAGGTAAAGCACTAAGGAGGGGATGTGTCACCTGAGTCTGCCAAAAGCTGTAAATTCAGATTAAGCAGGGCCCAGCCAGATCCTCCACAGTTTCAGAGCCCCATCCTGTACTCTTGTACATGTGCAAGTGGGCTGGCAGCTCTGACATGCTGAACACCACCAGCTGAGCCTCTATGTCAGAAAGGCATAGGCTAACCCTATCATCCAGGTTGTGCAGTGAGATGCCTGACTGCCAGACACCTACTGCCACTATCACCCAACAGCAGCCAGGGCTTTCTCTTATTTTCACTGGCAATTTGAGGTTTTCAGAAGCTGTGGCTGCTTCATCACCACTTGCCCCTTTCCAGAAAGGTGCTGGATAACTATTTCGATAGAGACTTCTCCCAGCATTCACGGACACGACCCGTGACTCTTGTAACACCAAGCAAGCTTGCAAAGGAGCACAAAAGGCCTACTTTTATGCACAATATTTTATGAAATCACATATTCTGGTAAGCATCCACCCATTGTTCTCAGAGACCATGTGGGACTACTCAAAAGCCCACTTGGAGCAGCAACCCATCCTCCTTCCCCTCTGCACTTACTCCTAGTTTCTCAGTCACAGATACTCGAGGCCTCCCAGTTACTCTGGAGTTAACGGGTTGTTCATACAGGGCTTGACAAAACCCCAAACTTATCCTCTAGTGACAAGCGCTGGCCAGGAAGCCTCCTTCAGTGAGGGCTTTGTAATCCACCCTGAAACAAAAAAAAGCTTAGCATGAACTCTGGTGTCCCAGCATGGCCTAGGTGTGCAATTGCAACTTGTCCCAAGGGCTTTGATGTGTGTGCACTGTAAGGTTTTACCATGTTGTCTCCTTCTATTCCACAAACCAGCCTTTTTTTCTCTTTGCAGCTGACACTTGTAATATAAGCCACTGAAGCTGTAATAAAATGCGCAACATGGACTATATATACGGAGTGTTACAGATTATGAAATTCAATGTCATTTTTAAAAATCATAAAAACATTATCTAATTCCCAGTAGCCCCTCCGAGAGACTCAGGGATATGTTTATACACTAAAATGTCAAAATCATAAAATGCCTGATTTTGCACTATTTACTTTGTGTTGTGGTGAGGTAGTTATTACATGACATTTCATAAATACAGTGACTCAGAAATAATTAGTATGCTGAATAACGAGCTTTCCACTACAATAAAGCACTATACATTTTAAACCACTGATTTTCATGAAGCACTTGCACAGTCTAGCTTAAATACTACAAATAAAAGTGAACTCTGGGGAAAAAAATGCTGCTGTTGGGTTTTGTTCTGTTTTCTTTTCCTTTAAAGGGAAGTATATTGATAGTAACAACCCCAGGGCTGCAGCGACAAGCAGCAGTAGCTGTGCATTTCCCAAATGGCAGGGATGAAAGAGGCAGCATGTCTTGCTGTTACAACATGAGGGAGAGGTTCCAAGAGTATCGCATTAGCAAGATTAAAATTAACACAAACGCTGAACAAAATCCTTCTTTAAAGGAAGGAGATGATTTAAAATTGCTTGTAATTAAGGGAAAGACAGCACTGCACACAGCTCTGCTCTAGCCAAGGAGTCTTCCAGATTTTCACTGCTCAGCTTGTAATACTCCTACTTTTTTTTTTTTTTTTAAACACACAGTGGATTTTATTGCCTTTTTTGGACATTAATATGCAACCAATTATAAATTGTGAGTTGCAGCACTGGATAATTCCCCTTCGAGAATGCTAAGCAGGTTCTGCGCTGTATCAGCCCATGTGACAGCACAGCAACTACCATCCTCTCTGACATTTTTTAGCAGCAATTCATAAACGGTTGCTCAGCAGGAAAGCTGTAGTAAACCCATCTCAGGACCTCCTCATGATGCTGAGTTTTAACTTGCTGGATGTTCTGCCTAAAAATGAGAAGAAAACTTAGGATTTAGCTCAAATTGTCAGGAGTGGAGATTCAGATGAAAACCAGGAAATAACAGTATCACCTGTCAATTGTGTCAGAGGTACTTGTCTCAGTTTCTCTCGCTCCTTCTGCTGTTGTGCTGGCACCACATTCAAAGCTTCTTTTTGAGGCTTGCCAGAGGAGAGAGGGCAAATTTTAAATGCAAAGTTAAAAAAAAAAAACCCTGAAAAAAAGAGAAGGCAGGGTGAATTTGCATTTTGTGTGGCTACAATGTACGCCACATAGCAGCACCTCTTCAGTGCTGCACTCCGTGTTGCACTAGCCATCAACATATCTGCAAGAGCACTCAGTTGCTGGAGCTTTTGACTGCACAAAAAATGCCTTCTTCCCTTTTATTTTTCCTGGGATAAAGTATTTGAGGAAGAATTACCCTCGCACTGAGTAAAGGTATAATAATTGACATTCATCTATGTAAGAATTAATGACACTAGGTGGGCCAAAATGAACCTTGACGTAGGTGTCTGTGTCTCCACCAAGCACGAGGAAAAAATGCTATTCCTGAATTTGGACATGGGTATTGAACCACTAAAAACACTACCCAGAGAAGCAACTATGGATGAGGATGCATGTTAAATACCAGTGTTGATGCATGCCTCTACATCTCTTCTCTGTTAAAAAGCCTCCTCACTGTGTGGGAAAATACTTTCCTACATTGAAATGGAAAAAAATGCTGAGACAAGGCGGTACTTTTTTTTTACCTTAATCACAGGACTCAGCTTCGGTGGGTGTCATAACTTGGTTTTGGCTGAGGTAATCTAATGAATAAGAACCCTACACAGTAATACCAGCTCAGACATAAAACACCAAGCTGAGGCTATAGCTGTGATATCTAATTGCCTTTGCCTAGAAACTGCAGTCAGCATTTGTAATCCTTAATAGGGAGTTTCAAAACAGTCTGCAATATTTGCAAAGCGTATAGCCTAATTTGTGTGCTGCAACGTCAAGAGAGTTGAGGACACTCCAGTAATCTTGCTGCTGCGCTGCTTTGTGCTTTTCAGTAAGATGCTGGCATGTTCTTTCCACACAGGCCTTTTCAGCTCCAGAGATCCTTTTCCTCTCAACACCTTCACATCATCTTTCAATTAACAGCTATTAAAAAGATCTTCTAAAAGTGTGTGCAGTTTGTCATGGCCGACATTTGATGATAAATTCACAGCACAGAAAAAAAAAGTCCACTCAAAGATCAAATGTCCAAATTAATTCCTAGTCCTTGTTTTTTTCTTCTGTTTTATCCTTCACTCCCTCCATCATCCATCAGACGTCCAAACTGGTGCAAATGAACTGAATGTGTGACAACATGATCCGTCTAAGAAACATAATTCAGAAGCAATGATTTTTCTTACTTTTTTTTTTCCTTCCCTTTCTCAGGGCCCAAGAATATTCATGGGAGCTTGCTAAGGAACCATTTGGATTTGCCTGTTTGTATGAAAATAATCCATGTTTCCTTGACATGTTGAGAACACAACATGCCAGAAATAACTTGCATACTTTTGGAGGTCTTTCTCCTTGTGAAAGTCCAGCATGCTACTGGCTGTATCAAGAGGTCTAAAACATGCTTGTGGAACTTGGAAAAAGGCCTTTGCAATGACTGATGCAGTTAATTGGTAAGGCTAACTCATTAAATTAGCAGAAATGCCAAGTCTTACAAGAAGCAGTTGCTATCTTATGCAAAACACAAAATGTACTCATCTGGAAAAGGAAATTTCACATCTCCTAGCTAATAATGAAATAACAGACCATCACAAACACCTTCCAGACTCTTCTTATTTGGACATGCTTCACATCCTTTTCCAAGCCAGCATTTTCCTGGCCAATATAAGCCTCTGGGAGATTCTATCTCCACTCACATCTCTGCAGTTCCAGCCCCAGCTAGGCCCAGATAGTTACGCAGAAGCAAACTCAAGTTAACGGCATTACCTTCACAACACATGGCAATATGTATCGGAGAAGAGGATTTTGGAGTCGTGGTCTGAAGGACTGTCATGTCTGTAGGGCTAAAAAGGTTTTATACAGCTCTTTTTCGTTTGGAGCTTCTCTTAGATTGCAGTGTTGTAACTTTTAAGGTTACATGTAGGGAGAGGTCTCTTAAGATTTATAATGTTTCCCTTGCTACTAGCTCTTTAGAGAGTTTAATTATTGCTGCAGGAAAAGGTTAGGGAAGTTGTGGATACCGGAACATATTTTAGAGGAAATTTATCTTGTAGGCAGCCTTCTGTAATGTGGTTAATCTCGAAGTGAATACCAGAAAATCCAATATATTGGAGAAACACATCAAAGTCTTGGGATCACATGTGCTGCATGGTCACTTGTACTTACACATGTCCTTCGCAGCACTTGTTAAAAGGATTTGTTGATGGAGCAAGTGTAACCAATAGCACCCAAAAGATAAAAACCCATCCTGATTCCCACAGGCAATGCTTTCTGCTCTGCACCCTTTCTGAAAACACACACAGAGTATGGGCTCCCTGATCTGCAGCTGGTTGAGAAGCATGTGTTGCTCGGGTCATTGGGAAGGATTTTTTTTTCTTTGCCAACCCACAAGGTCTGCAGTTAGTTAATAACAGCAAGTAATTTGTGTTGCTGAGGAGAACAGTTTTCAGGCTTTCTCATTTTCTACACGCAGACAGGACAGAGTCTGTCAAAGCAGGGCACATACACCTCAAGGAGTCCTACTTCTGGTCTCCAAAGGGGAAACATCCTGTTCAGTCCTCCTGGGCTATCAAAGAGGCAAAAATAATGAAGGACCACATTCTCAGCCGGCATCCACCAGCCTAGTTTCCTTTACCTAAAGGTATTTTCCTTCTTCTCCCAACTTCACCTATGAAATGATGACAAAATCCCTCAACCACTGCTTTTATAGACATCGATTTAATTTCCCATTCCCACAGCCAGCTACCACCCAGCAATTGTAACCAATCACCTGTCTGGGGCTAGAGTAAGGCCTTATGCTGGGAGGCCTGAAAGCTCACTGAGGGACAGCAATTGTTCTCCAAGAGGAGCCCCTGCACTGAGGGACACATCACTGCTAGAAACCTTACCCCATGGACAGGCAGCGGGGTTGGCACTCAGACCCTAGACACGGAACTTGGCCTGGGGTCTTCTTAGAGAAGGACAGGGTCACAGAGCCCCATGGAAATAATTTGCTTCTAAAAATCCCAGAGCTAGCAGAGAGCATCAGGGAATGATCTTGACACACGCATGTCCTGTTCTCAAACTCTTCTTCTACGCAGGTGCTGCTGGCCTCTGTCAGGGATGAGGTATTGGCCTGGATAGACTTTGACAGAAACATTAGTCCTTGGATTTCCTGGTTTCTACAGAGGGATACAAGGCAGCTTCTGGCTGCTCTGATTTGCAGCTCAAGGCCAACCTGTGCCTGAGAGGCTTTAGAGGCCACAAAACACCTCAGGGCCAGCTACATCCCATTGCATGGGAAAAGAGCAAGAGCCAGCTACATCCTGCGTGACTGAAGAGCTCCACGTGGAAGTTCCAGTGCTTCAGAACTCCAGACTAGGTGCTGCTCCTGGTACCTAGAGGTGGCTACATGCCACACCTCCTGAGCTGTGTGTAAGCTCGCCACATGCCCCAAAGATGCAAAGGCTGTGCTAATCCTCCTTCATTAATCTGCAGCAGCTTCTGTGGCTCTCTCATCTCTGTTGTGTGGAAAGCTGAGTATAAGAGCATCTGCACAGCAGGAAATTTTACAGCCAGCTCCTGCCTCTGTTATTCCCTGCTTATTGCTATGAGTTTCATGGGCCCCAGATGCTCAGCCTCTGGCCTGACCCCCCTCCACACAGCAGAAGTCTGCACTGGTATTGCTGCCCAGACACTTCTGTGGACACAGAGGCAGAGATGGTATTTGCAGTTACACCCAGTTATGCCTTTGTGCTGTGTGAAAAACTAGCTCTCCCTGCTTATCTAGTTTTTGGCTACAAAAGATCTTGAATTTGATTACATCCTAAGACACATCTGGTTTTAGCACTGCAGACTGGATACTTGAAAAACCACAAAGAAAAGGTGTTTGGGTTAAGAATGCACTTGTGATTAAAAACATATTGGAAGTCCTCAAGTGTTTGTTTAAAGAAAATAATTTTCATTTAAATGCTGGCACAATTTCAACAATTTGATTTTAATTTTGAAGTGTTGAAAATGCCCTCAGATCATTTCTGTGGCATTCCAGAACCCAAAAGCGATTGTAGAATGCAAGTCAGTTAAGAAATCAAGTTAACTGCAGAGCTAAAATTCATTTCCTGTTTTCTAAGAAAACAAAAAAGGGCCCAGTGCTCTCAAGTCTTTCTGAGAAAGATCTTCTCACAAGCAGTTTTCAACCAGCAAGCATGGTTTGCCTTTTTCCCCAAAACAAAACAGAGTTTGCCGTTTGAGAAAGCTTTCAAGAACATCACAAGCCATACTAATACAAATCATTTACTGGACTTTGGTATCAAGTGCACTGATTTAAGCACTGTTTGGTTGGACTTGAAAGCAGTCTAAAATAATTTGATTATTATGATTATAAGATGCTCAGTGATACATATTTTACAGTATTTGTGCTTAGTTTCATCAAAGCAGTGGTCTGACCATTTTACAATAGGATTTGGTCTTGTCTTTAGGAGTTAGGTGAGACTTACGCACCAGCACTGAGTTTCTGTGTCATCACTGTCTCTGACTTCCTGGCTTGACTTAAGAGATGTTCAAAATCAGAAAGCTTCACTGGTTTGGGGTCAAAGTTTGACTTAGTTTTCACTGAAACCAAACTATTGGCCCATATTCTCTCAAATTCAGGTCTAGGTTTACTGAAAGTTCAGTTAATTGAACTTGGCTTGAATATGTAGAGCTCATTCTTCAAAGAAACCAAGTGAAATTGGTCTTTAACTCACCTCAGATGCATTAACAACGCTCAGCTAGACAGGTCTCAGTAGGCTTCCTTCGCAGAGGTTTTGCTAGCAGCAGTGCTTGTAACATGATGTGCCTCCATCCAGCAAGATGAGATGTTGCAACTAGCTGCAATCACTGCTGTTGCCTCATACTGGTTTCAAGGGAGCAGATTCTGTAAAATGTTTTGCTAGGAAAGCTGGTTTCGATTTAAAAAGGAAGAAAAAAAAATAGAAAAAGACAAATATGCCTCTGAGCAGGCTTTTGAATGCTCTCCTTTGTTAACTAACATGGTTAACAGGCCTGAATATGACAATGAGCTTCACATCAATAGCCTGCCTCAAAGGGAAAACACAAGTAAAGCAAAGCAGCTCGTGATACATCAGCTCAAACAATGATATGAGTATACCCGGCAGAGCACAAGCTGCTGTTGAGTTGGTTTATGGAAAGGAAGAAAGTATGGAGAAGGCAAGTAGTGTCCCCCTCTGCTAGGACATTTCCCTTCCCTTGTGATCACTGAGCTTTATTTGACCTTTATGTTCACAGAGCACTGAAACACAATGTGTTTCACCACTTCGCTTTTTCTAAAGCCTATGGTGACCTCCGAGGAAAGCGTATCCCAGCACTCTGATAGCACTGCCACTGGGAACGCAAATGCTCTGTCTACAGAGAGAGGCTTCATCCCAATGTCTTTAAACTCAGTGGCAACCACCAACTCCCAGATCCCCAGATCTTGTGCAATGCTGGTAGCAGCCGCTTTGACGCGGCACATGGGCAATGCCCGAAGCAGCCAGCAGCTCTGCTCTTGGTGCACACAGCTAAGCACAGCTGTGAGGGTGGCCAGTGGGGATTTTGCACAAACTACATCTTGGAAACCCTCACAGGTAATGCAGCAGGTCGGTCACGATTTCCACCATGGTCCTAGAGGTGTTGAAGAGAGACCTCCTCCTGCCAAGGATGCGGCAGACACCAGACACCCAATATGTGTTCAATGAGTTACCGACGCCAATGTGAATAGGTTAAGTTTTTGCAGAATTAAAACAAAACCAGCTATGGCTATGGACTCAGCCATTTCCTAGGTGTGCCTCAGGGCACAGGAGGTGGGTGCCACAGACACCCCATAGTACCAAATCTGTTTTTCTCTGCTGAGGTCCATCTGGCTCATGGCCACATCTCAACCTCTACACTACTGCTTTGCATTTGAGGAGGAAACTGTGGAGCTAACTTTAGTATAAATGCCAATGAAAATAATGTAGCCTTCTGCTGTAGTCAAGGCAGAACAACCTCCAAGAAAACACTTTGACAGAACTTTTCTATTTCAAAGAGCTCTACAAACCTCATAATAACAGCTAATTTTTTTTTTTTCCCAAGTGACCAGCAATTACATGCCTTAGCTGCTTGATGCTGACCCTGAGATACCAAAAAGTGGCCTTTATTTTGTGGGAGAAAGTTCACCCTTTGAAAATAAGGCCATTGTAGGCATTGATAAAAGCCATATAAAAATTGATATCCAGAAAGTCCCTATTTAGAAAATGTAGTCAAAAATTTTATTTTTTAATCTCATCATCATTCTCCAGATTTAGTGTCTATGCTAATTTTCAGTTCCTCACAGTAGCTTTCAGTGACTTTACCATAATCTTCACATTATTAACCTACACTCACTCTTCGTCAGCCTATCTACTTGGAGGCAGCTAAGAAATTAGAAGTAAGTGAGTTCAGTGCTGAATCACTTGATATAATAGATTCAGTGCGTTAATCCTGATGTATGTGGTCTGGGGCGGGTGTAAAGAGGGCTGTTTTGTTGGTTTTGGTAGTTTTTCTCCTCTATGCCTAGCACATGTGGTAAGGCAAGAGCAATAAATCAGAACAAAGGCAATAAAGTACTAAGGCTTTAGGGAACATGTGTTTTAGAAGAAAACCTTGGCTCACCACTAAAAGCAGTATTGCCTTATAACGGATGTTTAAAATTCAGATGTAGAAAAAGACAGACAAACTTATACAAATACCAGTGACTTACAGGTCTGCACAGCTTTCAAACAGTACTGCAAGCCAGTCCATCTTCCCAGCTCTATCTGGACTTGGCCAGACAGACCCCATGCTCCAAAACAGCAAGAAGAAAGCAGCAGCAGCACCACCACCGCCACCACCACACCTCATCTCTAAGCAATGCTGTAACACATTAGGTTGCAGACAAAGGATTAAAGAATTAAAACCAATTCAGGCAACTGACATATTGTTTTCCAGGATCAGGGCTCTCCAGCCCTATTGCAAATCAATGTTCAGCTAGAAACATGCTGCTGAAGGAGTAATTTGTCCTCCCTGAGATCCGTACATCCCCCTCATGTTAGTGGCGTGGTAGCAGTTTCACACAGCAAGAAGAGGCTCTGCTAAGGCTCTGTTCCCAGCCTTGTGTGGGCAGAAACTGCTCAACAAGAGCAATAACTACTTTGGAACAGATTTTTCCAAGATATTTAGGAGCCTAGACATGAAGAGAGGTGCCTGGTGAGGTTTTCCAAGGCTTTGAGGTGGGTCAGGCTCTTTAGACTCAATCCCTGAGATAGGAATTTTCCTTCTCTCTCCCTCCAATCTCCTGACGGACTTTTGAAAGGCCACTAAGTGCCTCTCTGCATCTTCAGGCACCTAAATACTTCTGCAGTGACTTTTAGATTTCATGTCACTTCCCCTCCTCTTGTGGGCTGTCCATGGGACTCCCAGCCAGACTGGTGGCCAAGAGTCAGCACTGGACTGAACAGTGCTAAGGGCAGGAAAGCAATTTCGGCTGCTGGCAGGACACAAGAAATCCCAAGAGGATGAAAGGGCTCCTGTTTGTCAGTCCTGTGCCTTTTAACTTTTTAGTGTAAATAGTCTCCATTTCACTTAATGCAATAGCTTTGCTGCCAGCCTTCTGCCCATATGCTTTAGGCCAAGTAGTCTAGCATTATATGTACCTTACGTACACTTTGCTTGTGATACTGGTCTGCCTATCTGAATTTTCCCCTTTTCTCATGCTTTATGAGCCCCAATCATATATAAAAAGAAAGCCCAGATGCCAAGAACTGAGTAGTGACTAAGGTGGGGTCTGTGAAAAGGAATAGAGAGGGAAGACACTATAAACAGAATCAGGGAAGTGTGGCTTGGGGGTGATTAATAAGCTTATATCTGTGACGAGCCCTTACTATAAACAGCAGGTAGAGAAGCAGAGCCAGCAGCAGAAAGTGCTCAAGAACAAAAAAGGTGGAGCTGTGCCTCCCCGCATCAGCAACAGCCCAGCTGGTCGATGGATGCTGGCGGGAACAAGAGATCCAGGGTTAGCACTGTGCCTCCTAAGTGAGGCTTTGATTGGGGTGCACAGCAGGACGCATGAAATGGGTAGGGAACAGCACACATCCTTGCAGAAATCTTGGAGAAGAGAGGGTGAAAAAATACAATTCCCTTTACTAGCAGCAAAACACCAAAGTCCTGGCAAAAGGGTCTTCATGTGCAGCAAGAAAGTACCTGTGCAACTCTCCTTCCCTGGGATTTTTCTATACCAGTAGGGATGCTTGGAGCCCTCACTGTGGTTCACAGCCACCAGCGTGCAGGGTAGCCCCAGTGGAAGAGGGATCATGGCAGTGCAGGCAGGTCACAGGCACAGCCCATGGCAAGAGGGTGCTCCTCAGGGCAGGCTGCCCCTCTCTGCAGAATGACAAAGGACAAAAGTCATTTCAGTCACAGCACTTGTCCCCATCTGCCACCTTGGAAAGCCTACCAGGAAACACTGGGAGCATGCAGGGCTGGCTGCTCAAAAAGCTGAGGAGCGCCAGCACTGCCAGGTCGTAAAGTTAAAATGGAACATATATCAAAAAAGGAGCCTGCAGACACCAGCGCTCTGAAATCACACTAGCCTACCATGGCCACAGCTGCCTATGGCCATGGAGTCACGCAGTCTCCTGTGGCCCTGGGGATCTCCAGTGCCAAAAGGGAGCATGAAGCTCGCTCCCTTCAAGCGAGTCAGGTGGACAATCAGGCAGCAGCACCAAGCATGAACTGCCAGGAAACCCTGTCAGCAGGGCAAGGAGGTTCACCACAACCAGCAGTCCTCAAACCAGGCTGGTATTTTACCAAACGTGGCCATTTATCACCCAGTTTTGCAAGGGGACATCAAGGAAATCTATTCATATCCTTCAGTGATCAGCTCCGGGAGCAGAGAGGATGTACACCTATCTTTTGGGAAATGCCTGTGGAAGGCACAGTCAACAGGCACCCATCCTGCCAGCTGCAGGGTGAGTGTAGCTGGGTCACACAAGCCCAAGCCACACAAGCAAACTCAAAGGGAACTTTCCCTCACAGATGAGCTCTCCAGGCTTCAGTAAATGAAATCAAAGAGAAATTGGATTGGAGTAGAAAGGGAAGGACATTGGGCAGGTTGAGGGACTAATGATCAGAGAAAACGCAGAGCAATTTGGAGTAGCTGTCCTGCAGTATTCAATAGGATCCCAGCACTGCCCATTGCTAAAAATAAATGTGCAAATGAGGCCTCTGAAATCCTGTTGCTAGTTTAAAAACAGGAAAAAAACCAAGCAAACAAAAAAATCTTAATGAATTTGGGGTTCTTTATTCATTGCTTTCTAGTTCCTGAGCCTGTGGAGTATATTCAGCTTTTGTTTTCAATCTTTTCTCCATCATTACAAAAGAAAAAAGTATGCTTTTTAACATTACATTGTAATTAGAACTGAAGTTTCCTCCTTGTTCTCTGTTTCAGGATCCATGCGTCTAAGGAAAGCTCAGAGTATGGTTGATTTGTGAGAAAATGGAGAACAGGCAAAATGGGAATTCCAGAGATGGATAATCATGGATAAACCCAATGCAGACTTTTTTGTTGTTGTTGTTAAATAAAATACCCAAGACTGAATTATTGTTTAAACAAGGTACCAATTTTAAACAGCGAAAAAAAGCTGCATAAACCAATCTATTCAGAGTCTTTAAAGAAATAGGCTAGGTTAGTCAAACACAGCATGTTCTGTGAATAGCTCCAGCCCACTCCAGTTTGATTTTCTCCATTTAAATGCAGAAAAAGTTTCCACTGCCTGTAGCAACCAGCACTGAGCTAGACATCAGCGTGGCCCTCCAATCCAGCAAATGCCCGTGCTTGCTGCTGAAAGGAAAACACGCTCCAGGAAAAATTGACGGGAGATTGCTTCATGACAGAAATGTGTGTGATTGTACCCAGGCTCAGTCACTCGGAAGACTGCAGCAGGAATACCCCAGCTGCTGTGCTTGCTCTAGATCGCTGTCTAGCAACAAAACATGCTCTGCATCAAGAAACATAGGCATGAGGAAGCTGGAAAACTGCGCTTCGTGTAATACACGCATTTCCCATATGGCAATGACACATATACCCAGAAAACAAAGCCATAGCTTTGGCTGCTGCCAAGCACCAGAGCCCTATTGCAGGAGTAGCTAGGGACAACCTCACCCTTGAGGTGCTGATGGGGGGGAATATCCACAACCCCACCCAACACATACCCAAATATCACAACAAATTCTCTTCCTTCTGCCATACTCTGGCCACAGCACACAGTCTCCCGCCCCACAAACTGGATCAGGGTAGTCTCCAGCAATCTAGCTAAGCTAACTTTCTCTGGATAGCTCTGGATTTTTTTGCCGCGGTGCAGAGCAGATGCAATCAGGGTCTGGATCTGGCCCCCCACATGCATATTTTTAAAGATTATCATCCAGCAGAAGCTATTGTGAGGAAGGAAAAATGCTAAGCCCAGAGCCTGAGTTATTTTCTGATCCTGAATGCTTTAAAAGGTAGTATTTTTTTTGGCTGGTTATAGAAAACATGTGGCAAAGTCTTCATTTTTTTTGGAAGGTTTGTCCTGCAACACAAAAAGAAAAGAAAAATAACAACTTTTATTTTGCCTTTCTCTGCTATGCATATCCCTGCACCCACACAAGCTGCTCTCACCTGAATTTTAAGTTCTGAATATATTTGAAACTCTGTTTACTCTGCAGAAATACCAACAAGGTCCAAATCAAAGATTAACACCATGATATACAGCGTGAGGGCAAACAGGAAAGCACCCTCACGAAAAGTTTATACTCCAAGTGAGATGGGAAGATTGAAGATGACCAGTTATTAAAAAGGACACAAAAAGTAGCAAGTTCAGGACAGACGTGAACAGCAAAAAACATTCACCTGAGTCCTACTGTATTTAGCAGCAGCAAGAAAAATTGTACAGTGCTCAACAGTCTTAGAGCCCTTACCCGAGTTCAAGGCTGAGGGAGTAGCTTACAGCACCATTTTGGGGTGAAAAAAGCTTTGTTTTCAAAGTTCCAGTTCTAATTGTGACCTAACATCAGGCCCCAAATACAGCCTTTCCCCTGTAAAAAACAAAACAAAACAAAACAAAACAAAACAAAACATGATCACTCATTTACCTCCTAGAAACCCTGCATGTGCTAATAAGCTCAGGCACCATTTGCAGGGGGGTTGAAGGGTGAAAGACATCGTATCACACGGGAGGAGCACAGCAAGAGAGCTGCTTGCAAACCTGTTTGCTGTTTTCCCCATCCTCTCAGCTGTTATTGCTGTATCCAACCCTCTCCTAAACCTTTCTTAAGGACACAGTACAAAATGAAGTGTTCTCTTCCAAACATAGCTAGCAGAGCTTAAGCCCCCAGGCAGCACGGCGAGTGCAACCTTGCTGCAGTGACAGGAGGGGAGGCTCAGCCTCCAACCCTTCCCCGCAGGAAGACTGATGCTATGCCAGTGCAGACAAGGGGTGCATGCAGGTTTTCACCCTGCTGGCTCAGCTCCAGGGATGGTTATTTCCTCAAGCAGCAGTTGGAAGTAACCTTTCCAGCCTTTCTGTCTGTTCCTGTAGACCAACTGACATAGTGAAGGTATTTCTAAACATCTCAAGAAGGTTATGATGGTTGGGACAGTGATAGCTACTGCCCTATATCCTTCATCAGGGTTAAATCCCTCAGCTATTCCCTAAACCCTCTCAGCTGAGCTACCACAGGACCTATAACTCACCTCCTTTTCCCCTGTTGACTGACCAGCAGGCCCAAGCTCCATTTGCCAAAAGAAAGGGCCAAGCCCACTGTTTAAGACACCTGTGCTCTGTGGTCAGCAAAGCAGTTGCCATTCTTAGTGGTTTTGCTAATCAGGCAATCAGTAACGCCCCCTGAGCTTGGTGTCTGTGACCCAGTGGCAGGCCCACTGCCGCTCAGCAGCTGGCACTTGGCACAGCGGCTGTGTGTGACTCAGGCAAGCGGGAGCCTTTGGAAGATTCCTTCCCCTGATTTATATCTGCAAGTGATTCTTTGTGTTCGGACCATATTGTTGGCGTGCCAGCTACACTGTAAAAATCTGGAGTTCTTAAACTCCCCTTTCAGATCACGCCAGCTCTTTCCAGGACATAGCTTTGTAGTGCTGGCAACGCTTGCTCCTGCCCTATCAGCTAGCACAGCTGCTAATGCATTTCACATTGGAAAAACCCTGTGACTGTGTATGTGAACAACCCTGGGGAAAGCCCAGGTTCACAGTGGCTAATAGCTTGCCTCCCTCTTGCCTCCTTCTCCTTTCTGGTGTGGAGTTCGGAGCCTGTGGTCCTGCAGCCCTACCCCTAACAGTGAGAAAAGCCTCCTGGCACCTGCAAGTTGGGCTCCCCCTGAGAAAAGAGAGAATTTCAAAAAAGAAAGAAAAAAAAAAAAAAAAAAAAACCACAAAAGATGGATGCAACCATGGATGCGACCAGATGTCACAAACCCTTGAATCAGGGGCAATCTGAAAAACATTACCTTAACTCTTGTAACAGAAATGATACTGTCCTGGGCAGCACCCTCCTGCAGCAAAGTAGGTCCCTCCAGGAGAGCTGTTCAGCCACCCTGGCTCTGGCCACCCATGATGTGGCTTGGGGCATCTTGTTTTACATAGGCCTAAATCTGTTTCAGGTCTGGCCTTCAACCTCCATGCCTCATGTCTGTAGCTGCAAGAG
This sequence comes from Leptosomus discolor, assembly GCF_034619465.1. Lineage (NCBI taxonomy): Eukaryota > Metazoa > Chordata > Aves > Leptosomiformes > Leptosomidae > Leptosomus > Leptosomus discolor. Next base: position 35,582,900 of record NC_141392.1, read on the forward strand.
GGAGCAATTCTTTTCCTTGCCTTTCCTGCAAGAAAGCAAAAGGAAAGGCAAGCTTTGCCCTCCGGACACATTTTGCAAAGCCACAGACAGAAGAGAAAGAGGCCTTAAGGGGATGGAGCTACATTGAGGGTAACTTCTTCCCCCTACCTGGCTCCTTATCTGTTTAGACTTACCTGTCTCCTTTCGGATGCACTGCCGTGTATTTGTGGCCCCACTGGTGACACCAGTCTTTCTTGCAGGGCTTGCTCCTTTTGGCCCCAGAGCAGCTGGCACATTCCTTGTAACATCATCAGGCTCACGGCAGCCCAGGGCCGCTTTGCTCCAGAGCAAGTTGTGTTAGAAACTGCTCAAGGAAGGGCTGTTATTTCGCAAAGCAGTGAGTTCATTAATGGAGCTGTATAAATAACAGAACCGTCTTTGCCACCTGGGCTACGCTCTGCTGAACAGCTGCTGCATCTCTCTCCAGAACTGGTGACATTTTATAGTCGGTAAAGTGACTCATGCATTACACTGCAGCCTTTCTTCCACGCCAGATTTGTGGCTCATTTGTGGATTATCAGACAAAAAGGGTGGAAGCAACTTTTACTTCTCAGCATCCCCATAGGACAGGTATGCTTCAGACCTGGCTACATGTCAGCAGAATTATTTGTTTACTCTAAGCCCTATTTTTGGCTTGTATAAACTGGATTGACATCAACGGAACTACACCAGTTTACATCAGCCCGAGAACATGGCTCTGTATTTTCATGGCATGGAGCTCAGTCCTTGAAGGTTTTGAACACCCTCTTGATGGTGCAGGCTAGATGCCTCTGTGGGCATTGAGGCCTGCCTGGGAGGAGTGGGATTTGGGGAGGCTGGTTTGCTTTGCGTTACTCTGGAGAAGAAATGGGGCAGTACTAGTCACAGTGAACGACCACACGAATACCAGAGGAAATGTCCAGCAAACAAAATAAAACACTTTAGGACTGAAACTGGGAGCTGGGGCTGGAGGAGAGCTGCAACAGGCCCAAGAGAGCACCTGATGCAGGCAGTCAGGAGAGCATGATCGGATTGTGAAACGCATCACCTCCAAGGGACAGGCACAGGTTGTCAACAGCTTGTCATACCAAGAACTGAAAGGATTAAAGCAGTTCCATCCAAACACCCAGAAGAAAATCACCAAACACAGGATGGCCGTGTCAACTATAACTAATACTTCAACGCTGGTTCTATGCACAGTGCTGAGCAGTGGGTCCTGTGCAGTGCTGGATGCTCGAGGTGAAGGGATGTGTACAACACCCACCCTGTTCATGCCATACTAGTTAAGGTTAATGAGGGCTTACAGCCATCCTCTTTCCCCAGCCCTTTGTGGAGATTTACTCCCAGGCAAATCCCTTTTCCAAAAACTCACTGACAAACGTCTCGGACCCAAGGTACACATGTTAAGAAGCTTGGAAACCGATGTGAGAATTAGGCAGAGCCACAGAGTGATGCTATATTGTGGTTAAATATTGTGGTTGTCTACAGGAACATTCACCCAGAGATAGCAACGCTCTTTGCAAAACAGGATTGAGCATACATAACCCCATTTTACACAAGGAGAATGCAAGCCACAGAGATTAAAGGCTGCCGCCATTAAAATAACCTGCAAATACCATAGGCACCTTAAGCAAGATTTTGGCAGAATTTGGGCATCTTGGTTGAAAACTGCAATCTGGGAGCTCCGTACTCCTGTTCAGCTGCTGCCTAGCCCTGGAGGTGCCTGAACTTGCCCGCTGCCTCCTGGTTTGGCTCTCAGCCTCTGTAGGTGGCCGTTAACCCACTCCCAAGCGTGTCCAGAGCTGCTCCAGTCCAAACATCTCCACTCCAGCTTACACCTGAGTGCTGCCAGGGTTTGGCATCACTGCCTGGGGCTGCCGGTACTGTCCCCATCCCTGGCAGGGATCAGCCTGTGAGCTGCAGTGGGAGCACACTGTGACAAAGGCTTCAGGTGAAACACAGTAAGAAGCACTACCACCCCCCAAGATATGCCTTTTGCTGCAGCAGCACAAGAGGTCGAGCTCTCCCTGAGAGCACCCGACTCCATGTGCCGACGCATTTGGCTCTCACCTTGTCTGCCACCCACCCTGTGGGGCATGAGGAGCTCCTCAACGGCCTCTCCCACTCCCCAGCTGCCTCGCAGGGAGCAAGACACAGCGAGCCCTAGGGCAGGGTGAGAGGAGAGCAAGAGCTTGCACCCGCAGGGAGGGCATCCACTGGGGGACCAGCTGCCCCCAGGCAGTTCCCACGCTGCAAGCCAGGCCTTGCCCTTTGCCCTGGGCATGTGGCTCGGCTCATGTGCCACAGCAGCCTCAGCGCCTGGCAGCAATCGTTCGGTGGCTACGAGGCCTTTCTTGGATGGAGGCCGAAGCATTCTCCAGAAGACCACACAGCATGACAGAGCCTTGAGTTAACTTAAAGCCATCAATAGCTGCGAGTATATACAGCAAGAGCTATGTTTCCCTCCTTTGCAGACGCTTTGCAGTGTCGCAGCATCCTGGGTGATGGTAGTAAACCACAGCCATTGTCCAGCATCCTCCATACCCCATGAGGATGCCAGGGCAACATAGGCTGGGGTCGGCTATGTCTTTTGCCACTTTTTCAGTATAACTGAGGCTTCGGGCAGAGCTTTGTTTCAGAAATTGTATGCCCATTTCTTCTCCTATTGTGTGAACAGGGTGGTTTCAGACAAGTAACAAAACATAGCGCGTGCCTGTGGTAAATAAGTGCTGAAGCCCATCTCCCCCTGCCCCCTCCCCCCATTGTCCTCTCCAGTTTTCTCAAACAGAATCAACCACCTAGCCTATGGCTTATTTACCCTCTTCCAAAATTCTTAGTCTGACAACTAACGCATTAATCTCTGTCAGACCATGATCTTTTGTTTCTGCTCCTCTGCAGGCATCTGTCAGAATCACAAAAGATTAATTATCGCACTAGCCTGGATACAGAAACTCAGACCCTCCCTGCAGACGTACTCTTTGTCGGACGCTTTGTGGCTCCTTCAGCAACCGCTTTACCTGTTCTTCCACTCTTTCATTCACCCCTCTTATATTTCTAGCTCTGGGGCTGGATATCTGCTCCCTCTTGCCCAAGCGTCAGTCCTTCTTCAGCCTCACAAGCAGCACTAAAAGAGAGGACCACCAAAATCCTTCCCTGCAGCATCCCTGCCATTTCAGGCATCCGGGTTCCCAATTCGCTAACCATGTTGAGAAGGTGCCTTCTCTCTCCTTCATATACAATTTTATATGGTTCAGTTCTAAACTTCCATCCACACAGCACTCTAGAGCATGCAGTATTTAGAAGTATGAAACATCCTGGACAAAATTAAGCTGTCCTCCAGCCTATGGGACAATGAACAAACCCAGAAGCAGTCTCTGGGAGGCATCCAAGCTCTGCCACAGCAGATGAAGCAGCTGCATCACTTCTTCGAAAGAGGCCTGACAGACTGAAATATGCTTTTTCTTTGCATCTTGGAGTCTGGACCCAGCTGTCTGCAGGGAACTGACACCACCAGAAGATGGAGGGATTCCAAGGGTTCGTCTGCACATGGTAGCTGTAACTGTTTATGCACACTGCTGCAGCATGGAATGTCTCTGGAGCCAATGCAGTTTGTGCCACAGAAAAGCTGCTCCCCACAACATAGGCACAGCTGTTTCCAAAGGCAAAAGGAAATAAGCTGTATCTATCTAAAGTGTTTACAGTAAGAATAAATTAAAAAATTGATAGTTTTTACTCAAATGCAAACTACTTCCATAAACGGGGGTGCTGCATGCCCAGACCCTTCTCTGCAGCAGCAGCCAGGGAAGTCTGTCCGACCACCATTTACTGCTGAGCACTGGCTGAGGAAGCCTTTTCTCCTTCCCATGAATGTTTCTGTGCATGATTCAGCAGCCGTCTAGAAAAAGCAGTTTGGAAGATGAATGAGTTCACTAGGACAGAGGGAAGAAAAAGAAGACAGCATCTCTGTGGGTGCGTGGGGGAAATTTCAGTAAATGCTTGGATCACACAGTCGTCTCTCCATTTCTTAAACATGTCCCAGGTGCCAGAGCTGCTTCAGTTCTTGTTTCCATCTCTATGGTAAAGGCCTGAGAAGCAGGAATAGACAAAACCAAGCAGTAAACAAACCCAAGTATTTGTATATGGCACAGTAGCTTCATTCTAATAGTTTTTGAGTGTGTGGGCTTTACAGAAGGAAACAGCCAATGCACTGTAGTCATACTGCCACTGGTATAACTTATGCTGAAAGTGCAACCTGACATTAAGAGTACCTTGTCCTGCTGGAAGATTTAGCCTATAGCTCCTTCCCAGAGACAAATCTAAAGCAGGAAGAGTTCTTGCTCCCCAAACTGGAATTCTCTGAGTGTTACGCTGCTGGGGATCTAAATGTTTAAATTATACTTGGAAATTGCCTCCTGTAAAGAAACTCCAGAAGTTCCTATAATTCCAGCATTGCAATGGATCCCCACATCTGCTGGCTTTCAAACATTGCTCCAGCCAGAGCTTCCCAGCCTGCTGTGCTGCTCATAATCCTCTGAGAAAGTGACGGAGTCTTCTTAGACCTTCACTTCTTGTATATTTATGAATTTTAATTCATTCAACTGTTTCCAGCTGCCCGCTGACACTGCGGAAAGGACAGAGCTAGACCAACCCACACTTCTCCCTCCCTACCGGCAAGTCTGTATGTGGCCCTGTGCAGTGCCGGAAATAAACTGCTTTTCTTGGAGAGACCCACTGGCAAGCATTGGGCTCTCTAGGGAGGGCACAGAAGCCTCAAAGAGATCAATTTTAAGTCCGATTTCAAAGTCCTCACCAAGGGGTCTTAGAGGGCTGGAAATGCTCCTGGGAGTGGTGGTGAGGGAGGAAGAGGAGAGAGGTAAAAAGTAAGACTTGTCTCCGCTCCCCATGGTTGGAAAGCAGTCCTTCAGGGTCGCCTGCTCCCTTCCATCACATTTCTTATTCTAGCCGGAAGATCCCAGCCTCACAAGTGCACTGCTGAATATATTTTAAATGACTCATTAATGTTTGCATACATATGCCAGATGCTTTCTTTTTAAATAAACAAACAAATAGAAACCTCAAACACTCTCCAAAAGATGGAACGTTTTTGCTACAGTGAAGGCCAGAGTTGTTGCTTGTGCAGGACAGCAGGATAAGCCTCCTCCCACTCCCCCAAATCCCACTTTATCAACATTTCTCCGCCCTTCCTCCTCTCTTCCCCTGCCGCACATCATCCAGACTTTGGGGAGGGGTGGAGGTACTGAGAGATGTCACGCCTGCAGCACCTAAGAGGAAGGGATTTTGGAAGATGACAGCTGAACATAGGTGATGGGATCCTGCATTAATACCGCCTTTGATGGGTGTTCATCAGAGCATCTGCCTGTGCAGGAACCCCCAGCTGAAAGAGGCAGTACCTGAAGTCACCACAGAGGGCTTTTTCAATAATTTCTGGCTGAGGCTTCCCAAGCTACTCAGGTGCTGTCGTTAATTTTGTCTCAAATCCTTTTTCTTCCAATATTTCACTTAACACACTGGGAAATTGAGCACTGTGATTTCGCGGTCCTGGCAGTCTTCAACTTTGCTACACAGTTCTCATGTTCTGTACAATGTGAAAATGGCAGTGTTACACACGAGATGCCTGAGATAAACAGTAGGTGCGCAGAAATGGGCCATGCCAGAGTTTGGAGTCAAGAAGCTCGGATCCAAAATTGCAGGGAAGGTGAAACCCATGAGAAGTGGTCTCTCTGTGTTTGCTCCGCAAGATTTACTCCCATGTGTCAGCTCTCACAGGTGAAGGAAATGCCCACTGCTTCATGTACACACAGCATCTTTCTTGTGGGGAACTGTTCATACACGCTGAATTGATTCCACATCAGCAATCACCAGAAAATTTTAAATAAAAAAATTGAAGTGTATATTCCTTTTATGTCTTGTGCAAAGGCATCAGCTACTGAAAGCAAGAGGGATTCAGGCGAGTGCTCCATGAGATGTGACTAGAATACGTTTCTTCTGAAGTCCTCTAATCAGAAGTAGTAATGTATTCCCTCTTTTCCCCTAAGACCTGGAAATCACATTTTAGTGCTTGCCACAGGACTGTCAGGATCAGCATTTCAAGTAGCAATTCAGCCTTTATCAACATTCAACAGCATGTAAGTCAGGAATAATTAACGTAATATTAACATAGAGTTTTCAAGAAAGCTAAGACCGTAAGCGTTCAACATCAGATTCATTTAGTATTTACTGCAATAATGTGATCAGCAGGTAATCATTTAATGTAAATGTCAGCTTCAGTGGGATGTCTCAGGGCAGTCAAGAGCAGTTCAGAGGTGTGCCCCCCTCTGTACGTACCACCCTCAAGCTCTCCGGAGCACTTCAGTGCACTCCTCAGGGGGTCATCTTGGAAAGTCGCTTCTTGTATCTGTGTCAAAACAAAAAACTGTTTTTCTGTAAAACCCACAAACATTTTGCAGCCATGATATATACCAGATGAATATAGAGCTACACTGTACAGATAGTTCTACTCTGCTCTACTCTGCTCTGGTGAGACCCCACCTGCAGTGCTGTGTCCAGATCTGGGATCCCCAGCACAAGAAAGACATGGACCTGCTCGAGCAGGTCCATAAGAGGGTCATGAAGAAGACCAGGGGGCTGGAGCACCCACCCTATGACGACAGGCTTGAGAGAGTTGGTATTGTTCAGCCTGGAGAAGAGAAGGCTCCGGGGAGACCTTATAACAGCCTTCCAGTGCTTAAAGGGGGCCTACAGGAAAGGTGGGGAGGGACTCTTGATCAGGGATAGGATGAGGGGTGACTGTTTCAAACTGAAATGGGGTAGATTTAGATTAAATATTAGGAATAAATTCTTTGCTGTGAGGGTGGTGAGGCATTGGCACAGGTTGCCCAGAGATGCTGCAGCTGCCACCTCCCTGGCAGTGTTCAAGGCCAGGCTGGATGGGGCTTGGAGCAACCTGGTCTAGAGGAAGGTGTCCCTGCCCATGGCAGGGGGTTGGAACTAGATGGTCTTTAAGGTCCCTTCCAGCCCAAACCGTTCTGTGATTCTATGATATGATAGATAGATCATACATACAGTATATATAGAAATGACACGAGAGGATAGATGAGTCTATAGAGACATATTTTTGTGTTTATACACACATACATATATGAAAGGATATATAACATCAAATTCATACACCCATCCAGTAGAACAGGGCAATATATTGTGGCTTTTACAGAAACTGTTTCTTGACTTTCAGTGGACATATCAGACAGTATAATGTGTACTGTGCTTAGCTACAGCAATACACATATAGATATATATATATTAAAAAAAAACATAAATTGATATGAATTCAGTCCAAAGTTTTTCCTCACAACGGGGAAGGCAGCTAAGCTACTTTTCTTAACATCTGGAAAAGATTTACAGTCTTTCAAGACAACTAGGTATCAGTTCAGCAGCTTTGGGGCCTGATTCCTGCATTTCTGTTCCCTCTATCTCCAGGGCTACTCCAGTACAGCCGAATGGAAAAGGAGCCTGGCTAAGGGGTTTGGCTGAGCAGGGTTGCAGTAAGTGTCTAGTGGGATTTTCGAACATGCCAAGGCTGCTACCTTACGCTGACATTGGCAGGAGTGAGGTGCCCAGGCATGCTGGAAAATCCCTGCAGCTTCTGAAGGCTCACTTGTAGCAGCATGGCGCATGTGACAGAGCACCTAGAGCCAGGATCCCACTGAATTTCAGTGGAACTAGGACACCTGGATCCAGTAAGTTCCAGCAAACCCCTGCACAAGCAAGCATTCACAGTGCTGCAGGACTGGGACACGTGCCCTGGGTTGTACCTATGCTGCAGCCTGGTTGCTCCCATTGAGCTCACTTTTCCCCTAGCTGCCACGATTGTTCCGCAACCAGGGTACAAAGAACAGCGAACAACAAATGTGCATGTGGAAGCAACAAACCTTTGCTCTGCAAGATAAGCCCCAAAGGCCAGATTCTGCATCACCAATCACAGAGCTGACATAAACAGCATGCAGGGAGAGGGTGAAGATCAAGTCTGACTCAGGAGATAAGACACCTCCAACACTATCCTAACAGCCTGAAGCAGTGGTAAGGGCATCTACTATAATCTTCTTGCTACGTATGGGGCTTTAACTGCGTCAAACATCTTGAATGAACACCACATCTGTCTTTAAAACGAAGAAGAGCTTTTCCCACGAGCAAAATAAAGTTAACAATCTGCTGCTTGGAATTATGTCTAGATATGCAGTTTCAAGACACTGCTTCTTTCTGAGGCCTGCAAAGAAGTTTCATTGCAGCAGAGACATCTCTGCGTGAGAAGGTCTCCTCATTGCAGGGACAGAAGCAGGCAAGGCAGCCTGCTGCAGCTTAAGATGGCATGCTCCCACTGAATCAGAGTCCTGCCATTTCTTAGCAAGTGCCATGCTTGTCTGACTACAGACTAAGTGCTATAGAAAAATGTAAACATTTTTATGGCCTGGCTTGCTTAAAAACCTAGGAGGATGGCTGGCTAAGAGGAAAGGAATGCTGTGCACACACAGCAGAACGAATTTAATGAAAGACAGAAGCCAGAGGTATTCTTTAACCCAGAGACGGAGAGCTTTGCATTGTTAACAGCGGTTGTTTAGTACACCACAAAGAGAGCATTAAAGTCTAGATAACACAATTAATAATGAACTCTCCAACACAAAGTACTGTCACCATCAGCATGACCTCACTCTCCTCACGCACAGAATACAAGCTGGCTTTACAGAGGTATTCACTCGTCTCATCTTGCTTTTGAGAAACCGGCCAAGCACCCAGTTCACTTCCTACTGGTGGAGGGTTACGGTAGAGATGGAGCCAGGCTCCTCTCAGAGGTGTGCAGGGGAAGGACAAGGGGCAAATGTGCATAAGATGGAAGACAGGAAAATCCACTTAGATACTAGGAAAAGTGTTTTCACCATGAGGGTGGTCAAACATTGGAGTGGGGTGCAGAGAGGTGGTGGGACCCCTGTTCTCAGAGATATTCAAACACCAACTAAACATGGCCCTGAGCAACTTGATCCAGTTGGACCTGTGTTGAGCAGGGGTTGGAGTAGGGACATGCAGAGACTACTACCAGCCTCTGTTATCCTGTCATCCTTTGGTTAACCCAAAAGGATACTTTTGAACAAGGTACTTGTCACTATTTCTTTTCTTGCATGCCTCCTGTATCAGTATATCTCTCTATATATGTATTTATTTTTATATATATATATATATTGCAGATACCAGCTCCACTGTACTGTCTGACTGAGCCTCCAGCTGAGTGATGCCTAGGAAATACATAACTGGACTTAGTAATTGGCTTGAACTGGGCCACAAGTTACTTTAAAAACCAGCTTCAGCTTGTCAAATCTAGAAGTCCACAGAACACACCAAAATTTGGTGCTTACAAAGCAAAGACCAGGAGACAGTGACAGCTCAGATCCCTGGCACAGAAGCTGCAAAGAGTGGGCTACAGAAAAGGAGGCTCCTCTGTGGCCACCATTAGCACTGCTTTTACCAGCACTGAGCCTAGGGAGTCACACCGACTCTGATGGATCACTTCTGCTTGCCTTGCCCACCCTTTCCAGACAAGACCCCCTCCTGCATGCACTCCAGTCTCTAACAGCTGAGTCCTGAAGGGGACGTGGGAGGAAATATGGTGGGTTTAGCTCCAAGAAGTCACCTTTCTGACTACCCTCCCAGCCTCAGGCAGCTGCAGACATTGGAGAGCAGCGTTTTGATGTCAGGGAAAAAACCAGCTCATCAGCACTGCCTAGAAATCACCTTTGATAGCCCACTGTGCCCAGACTGGCTATGCATGGTGCTCCTGCTGACCTCCACTCACCTGGGGAACCTGAAGCCTTGAACACCCATTTAAGGACCAAAAAAACATCCTTCATAAAACAAAGTCAATGAAAATCTTGAGCTGAGGTCACCAAGCTGTCAGCACTGAGAATCTCCAGTAACTGCAGGTTACACCTCTCAAAGTCGCCTCTCTCAGTGCAACTCGTTATAAAGTCCCTCCCTGGTGAGAAGCGCAGCCCCCAGCTGTTAGCTACCAGGACAGCAGAAGAATCACTGCTTGCCAACAACACACTTCAGCAGCAAGATCACAGGCAGCCAGCACCACCACCAGCTGACAGAAAAATCAAAGGCAGCCTAGATCTCCCTTGCCCTGCTTTCTTTCAACACAATGTTCAAATCAGCTCTGAAAGTCATAACTTACATTTATGTTACACTTCGTCTTTTCAGATGTTACCGCCCCAGCTAGGCACAGCCTCTGGCATGGGGATCATCTGTTCAACTCCCATGGCTACATCTGAGAGCGCTGTACACTGGGATGCAGCTGTAGGGAGGCCAAGAAAGCCACGTGAGGTGTAAAAGCTTTTGGAAGAGAGCCTAGATGCAACACCAAAGAAGAGGTAAGAGAGGTAAGCCCTGTACAAAGCTTGGCAGCATCCTAATGCACTTAATTTCTTTAGATACGTTTTCTTAATTGTATCTTTTCATACCACCAGTGCTTATGAAGTTCAAGTTTAACCTGGAGGAAAAAAGAAAGACTTAAGTGGATGGATAAAAGCCCATCTAAAATACTAGAGCCATTTTTACAGCTGAACATTAAAACTATTTCAAGTTGCTTCTTCAAATATAAATACTAAAGTTATTTCTCCCCATTTATCAAGTCCCTTGTCTTGTCTGTATGCTTGAAAATAAAAGCGAGTAGACAAGGTTTAGCTGGGCCAGGTTGAAAGCACAAACATCTTGAGGACTGTGACAGCTTAATTTATATTGCAGGGTGCAAGGTCTCTGGTTGCAGGGGGGCAGCAGCCCAGCTGCTTGCCTCGATGCTTGCAGCCACCAGGAGACCCATCCCCAGGCTTTGGGTCCAAAACTGTGCTGCTGGAGCAAGTCCTCAGGACATTTTTGCCTCGACTCTGGGGCTTGTGCTGATTTGTTGTTCCGTGATGAACAGCCCCATCTTTCAAACCTGGGAGACAGCCCATCTTATCCCTCCAGGTGCCCTGCTGCCTTTTCCCCTTGCTCCTCAGCAGCCCCTCTCCCCTCCACCTGGATCCCTCTCTGCCCCAAAGGACCAGAGGAAGCTGATTCTTTCCCCTTCGTTACCATCAGCAGCCTCTTTGATCACTGAGTAGAGATTTGAATTTGTCTCCTAGGTGCTTCTGGGGTACCTTTACATGTGTCTGAATTAAAAAAGGCTGCTGAGAGCTGAATGCACCTGCAGCAAAAGGTTGCTACCTGTGAAGGGGTCCACAGTCCCATAGTTGCCCAACTGGGGCCTGTTTCCCTTGGGCTTTTCACATGGTCTCAGACCCCTTTTCCTGCTGCTTCTGGCTTCAGTTACAGCCTTACGGGAACAACGCACCCTCTGTTCACGTTTCCCATTCAGTGCATAGGCTTGTAAAAAATGTTTAATACATGATTTACAAGGGTCCTGGCTTGGACTGAAACTGTTCCCCTCACAAGCTGAGCAAGGGTGGACTGGCTAAAGGTGTTTATGGAGAGCAAGGTGGGAGCTGACAGGAAGCGTTGAAGGCTCTCAGGTCACTGGCAGATCCAGCATCCACCACTGCAGCCTATGAGAAGCAATAAGGAAACACCACCGTTCCTCCCTCAGCTGGCTTTAGCCCCAGAAAAGCATCTACATTTCCTGAAGTGACATCTTTTGGGGATAAGCAATGTTTAGACTTGGTCAAAAGCAGAAGCAACCAAAAGTCACTGCAGCGTTTGAGCCAAATCTGTTTGTGACCTTCTCTCCCCAGAAAACTGCAAAAAAAATACTAATAGAAACATAGGAGGAATGGAGAAAGCAATGGCATTTTGGTTAAACTGAATAGTACAGAAAAACAACACCTGATGATTTTATAGCAGGAATATATTTTAAAATTCTCATGAAAGGCAACATTTAATTTAGAAGCATCAGGCAGCCCAGTTTGTTATCATTCGAGGTCCCTAAGTGATCTTTCCAAATTCTCAATAACTGCATTAGACACCATATCCTATACAAATTCCTTACTCAACTTCAATAAAGCTTAAATTGGAAAAGATAATATAAACTTCCTGTCCTAAAAAACTGCTACAACATGCAACTGCAGCAGTAGTGGAATGAGGCAGCGCTGCACTATGCATCTGATCAGTAAATGCAGTGTTCAAGTCTCCCTCATGGTGATATGCACTATGAAATGGAAGACTGCTATGACTTGATTTTATATACATATATTGCAAGATGATGTAATCTTCACTTCAAGTGCTGACAAAACACACTTAATCACATCTTTGAGGATTCTTTACAGAGTTGTTGCTACAGCGTAAGTGCACAGAAATGTTTCAGAGCTCTCTAGAAAGCCTAGCTAAGATGACTTCTTCACAGGTTGAATCGCACAAGACAAGTGCAGAAATCTGCAAGGGTCCCCAGGTACCGCTTTTATAAAGAGTCACTGGGGGAGGGGAAGGTGTGTTAAAATAATCATAACTGTACAGGGTTTTTTTCCTCCAGAAACACCTTGTCCCTGCTAGCAGCAGCTCAAGGAGCCTGAGTTTGATCACTGTTTTGAACGGCTTTATACCACAATTCTATCATCTGCTAAAGCAAGTCAGCACTAACTGATGCTTAAACATCATTTAGGCAGCACCTGACAGCACAGGTCTCATGGCACTCGGTGGGATGCACCCGCTGGGGTCTCCCCGAGGAAACATGCATGATCATGGCCATGGGATCGCGGCTCCTGCCTGCTTCCCTGTTCCCAGCAACGCTGGGACCAGAGCGATGATTGTTCTGCACAAGCAGCAGCAGTGCTGGGGCCAAATCCTGCCTTGCTCCAAGAATTTGGACAAGCCCCCAGGCAGGAGACAACCTGCTGAGCCCGCTCGCTTTCTGTGTGAGATCTCAAATCACCTCTTGGGTTATTTCTTTCATGAGGACAGTTTAGTGATTATAATCCCTCTGTGCATGAAGCCTACACCTCCCTCTGCTATCTGGAAATGTTGCATTTCTTGGCTGCACCTATCTGCGCTGACCAAATTGATAAAAGGCTCCTCAAGACCCTCAGGAAAGAAAAAAAGGTCATCCATTTTGTTACCTCAAATCCTTTGAGGTCTGAGGGTAGAAAAGATTTGGGGTGGAAGCTGTAGGACTGCACGATTCTGAGCTTGAAGTTGCATCAGACAGGACACTCTCAGCACTGCAAATATGCTTTTGCACACCAAAGGTGTACAGAGAGGTGCCAGAAATAGCTTGGAGGTCTCACTTTGCTTTTTTTTTTTGCATAAAGGTTTTCCTTTAGTTCAGCCATTTAATCTGTCTCTCATGCCAATCTGCTGAAGCACCTTTTTCTTTTTTTTAATTTTTATTTTCCAGTACCAATTCCTGGGAACCACAAATGGCAAGGCAGCCCACAGCTTTCAAAAGAATGGCATTTCTCTTGGTATACTGATTACCGATACTGCCACTGCACTCCACATGCAAAAATAGGCTTCTGAGAATGCCAGAGGTCTTAAATAAAACACTATAGCTCAGTAGACTTATATTTTCTAGCTACATTTGAAAAAAATCAATGCAAAAGTTCTTCCTTATTCCCCTTCTGCTTTTCTCTTCTCCAGATCCAAATGCCAACATTAGAATTTAAAATCTCCACAAAACATGTTACCATGTGTCTTGCTGCTCTCTTAAATGAGCTTTTCAAACATCCACTGGCAGTAGCCTAAATATTCAGTGATGGCTTTACAAAAGGATAGGAATGAAGCCTTCTTTCTCTGATCTCTACGTAAATATTTTAGCTTAAAACCAGCCAACAGCTTGAACAAGAGATGATAGCACATAAAATGATGTTAATAGGTGTAGCTCCTATCAGTTAACTGTAGGAGCAGAGAGAGGAAATGAGAGAGCATGTGTTGTGCGTATGTGCACAGGCAATAATACAGTAAACAATTTCATCGCAGAAGCTAAGTCTAGTAACCTAGCATCCAGAGGGGTCTCTGAGGACCTAGTGCCTCCACTCTGCCTTGCCAGGGAGGGAAGGACCAGTGACACCTTTGCCTGGTGAATTTCTAAATGCTAATCCCGATCCACAAAGCCACTAGTGTGCTAGGGTCAATTAGCTCTGCAGCTGCCTTGCCCTGGACGCCCCACCACAACATGCTTGGAAAATGTTTGCCAGCCCCTGCCACAGATTTTCTGGGAGCAGGAGAATAAGCTCCTTTGCCTTTGGACTCAACTTCGGCTGAACTGGATTGCCTTCAGAGAGCCCTGGAAGGGCTGGCTCATCTCCAAACACCACTGAAATCGGGAGTCCCATCTTTTTTTTTCCCCATGAATTTTGAGTCATGTCTCAACATGGCTCTTAATTTTCCCTCTGCAATAAAGTCAAATTTCTTACTAAGGCATTTTAGGTAGGAGTTCAGTTAGGATGGAGCAGGCTGTGCTGTTCCCAAGCTGGCAGGAAACAACAGTCCCTAGACATTAACATGATGGACATGTCGACATGGAGAAACGTATGGTACCAATTAAGACAGTATCAACAATTATGCAGAACACAGTCGAGTGGATTAATTTGTTGCCTGGAGTAAAGGCTGCTAGTATATGAAGCTGGCTGTCAAGAGACACACTTTCATCTTGTCTGCTGCTTTGTGCCAAATACTATGAAGCCAATGTGCACTAAGGATGATCGCTGGGTTTTCCTTTTCCACCAGCAATCCTGAAGCAGGGAAGGAGCAACCAATTAACGTCTCTACATGCTGCCTCCTTTCTTCTCTGTAAAAAAAACCCAAACAAACAAACAAACAAACAAACAAAAAAACAAACCTTGGAAAAATCCAAACGACCACTATTCCCAAAACACTAAAATAAGAACTACAAAGTAACTGGGAAAGGATGGTACTTTTCTTGCTCAAAAAGATTTTCTTTTGCTGAGGGCTGACGCGATAACTCATTTGTCAAACACACTTTTCCCCAGTTTTCTAAACAGAGAGAAGAAAAACGGTTAAGTCGTGTGTGTGACCTTTTTTCCAACTTATTTTTACGCTGACCAGAAGGATATTTACACACTCTCCGTCTCTTGCTTCCCAGGGATCCTTTGCCAAGGAAGATGCAAGATTACCTCTAGCAAGTTGTGGCTACATTCTCCTGCCTTGCCAAGAATCTTCCAGAGGCTTGGTAAAATACCTTAATTCTAGAGGGGCTGTAAGAACAAGCAACTGATCTTCTTTAAAAACCTTATGTTTGCAAAATGCAACATAGGTCTATAGCTGTCAGAGTATTAAACAGCAAAGAAAAAACTAGGACTTGCAAATAATCATTTGCTGCATTAATAAGCAGCAGCATTTGAATTTCTGCTAAACCTTTGTACCAGCTGTGCATTGTCCCAAAATCCAATTAAAAAAAAAAAATCTGCTTATGCTTGTTCCTACAATATGAAGAACACTGAACTACCCTTCATAATCTCTGCTGTTGCTTACAGAGCATATGGTCCCACATCAGGCTCTCATTTCTCCATATTTAGCCTTGTTAAACTACAGCATGCCTACCTGAGTTATAAATTACCTTGAGGCTTGGAGTAATGCCATCCTGAGTAAGGAAACTATTCGTAACACTGCACTCCTTAATTTAATGCAGGCAAAAGTCCCCTGCCTACCTACAACACAGCACACACTGATCACAGTCGTGGATGGAGAAATCCAGTTTTAATCCAACATTCCCAGTAAACACGTTGTTCTCTGAGCAGCAGAGCCAGGAAACCTGGTTTGCTGGAGGTTTGTATCCTATATGGCATACTCCCACAGCCATTACATTTGTAGAATATTTGCAGTTTGGCAATATTCCCATCAAAAATCCTTCCAGCTCCTTCCTATTATCTTTATTCCTACTACTACTCCCTGGGTAAAGAAGCTAGAAGCTGCAGGGTCCCAGAAACTACCTCCTTGTCAGAACAGACATGGGGCTGCCCTTCCCTAAGGAGCATGCTCCTGTGGGCCCCTCCTACTCTGATGCTGATTTTCAGGAAAAAATATTTTTCAGACCTTTCCTCCTTAGCCAAATTTGATCAAAACTGCTGAAGACTTACCAAAGCTTTTTAGGGTAAAGAATGCATGGACAGTAGAAGAGATCAGACTAGCACAATTCATACCTGCTACGTGTAAGCGCAATTCTTATCTGCACTCTTATCTGCTACATGTAAGTGCAAAGGGGCATCCAGCAAACTGTTCACCAGGTGCTGAGTGTGAAGTCTAACCTGGTGTTTCTGTCTAACTAGCAATTATTTGCTGATATTGCACAGATAACACAGGGCACTTAACATGATACTGAGCCTTCAGAAAGGAACTTCATGCTTCCCATCAGTGTCTCGACCACTGCACTAAGGAATGGAAATGAATCTTTGTAGCTACTTCCAGCACCTCCACCAAACTCTAACATTTCTGGGCCCAAGTGCTTTGCCCCATTTTTCTAACTTCAAGCTCATTTTTCTTCATTTCAAGAGCCCTGTTCCAGAGTTGTTTTCTTCCCCGTGCTCAGGGATTTGCATAGACCAAACATCCTCCAAGCGAAAAGATAAAATCTTGACAGGCATTTCCTGGAAAGTTATTCCTGCAGCCAGTAATCCGCTGCCAGGCCCACCACCTTATTGGTAAATACCAGCCTAGATCTGTGCTAGATGGGTGAAGAGAGAAGAGACAGTTCTCAAAGCGCACAGGCACAGGCTCCCACTTCGACGGCTTCCCCCTGGCAAGGAACTCCTCCCAGCACACAGCAGCTCCTCATGTCCATATAGCTCCCTCAACGCACACAGATGCCTCCTGCCCTCCAGCCCATGGATGCTGCTTCCAAGTTGCACTGCCCCAAGGCTCCTTCTTATCTGCTATTTCCAGATGCCTCTGACACAGCCTAAGGGGCAGAGGGGACTAGCAGCAATGACAAAGAGAACTGAGGAAGGTCAAAACAGGGCAGGAAAAATTGTATCCATTCAGACATGCCCAAATACAATTTTTTCTTCAATTAAACGTCTAAACATCTACATCATTAAGAATTTTGATGAGGAAAAAAACGTATTCTCTCTTCTTTTTCCTCCTGCTGGCAACTGCAATAAAAACATTTCCTCCTAAACATCTTTTCACTATCATCGTTTTTCCTTTTCTACCATTTTCTTTCTTTTTTTACTATTTTTGAGCTTTTCCAATGTGAAATGTTTTCAGAAATGGCGATAATAAAAGATCGACAAAACAATAAAAAAGATGAGATAGGAAAAATAACTGCAAGACTTCATTTAGCCTTTTAGACCTTAATAGCACAAGAAAAGGAGGAGAAAAATAGCAAACTTAAAATTCTGAAATATCTGCATATCATCTCCCTTAAAAAAGTCTCTGAAGCTTTTCTTTGAAAAAGTACTTCTGAATACAAGGAGATGGGCATCTTCTGAAAGGTAAGTCAGGTTTTGGTGAAGCCTCATTTTTTTCTGCAGGAAATATTTCACCAGGGAGGAAAAAAAAAGCCAGCTCATTGTAGTGAAAATTCAGTCATCACCATCACATGATCAGTGATTAAGAAGAGCATGATGCCATGCAGACTGCTTTCCTACCAAGTTGGGGTAGAGAGGAGCTTCGGGAAGCCTTGGGTGATGGAAGAAGATACAGAACAGTGCGTGGTGTAACAGCAAGGACAGTTACTCTTCAGGACTGCTGGAACGGTCATGAACTTCCCATCCTCCCACGAGGAAGAGGAGGGTGGAGCCCACCTATACCATTTGGTGGAGCGGGAATGAGAGACAGCAAAACAATCCAGTTCCAGCCTGCTCTTAAATAAATGACTCAGCCATTTAAATACACTAAAATATTAAACATCGTTTAGGTATTGAAGTACTTGAAAATCTAATGTCTTCTTCACAAGGCCTGGGAAGATGAGCTCAAAAGCCATGGCAATCCTCCTGCAAAGCTGCCTCAAGGGCACCTCCTGAGACATTTCACCCTAGCCTGCTCTGAGAATTTCCTTAAGCTGGGAGATTGCTGGAGAGGCCCCTCCTGGTACCCTCTCTTGGTTGCTGTGTTCAAGACGATGTGACAGAAGGCTTGCACAGAGTATCTGCTGGTTCAACTGCATCTCCTCTACTAGCAATGAAACTAACAGGATTTCCTCCTGACAGCAAAACTGCCTTTTCTCCCCCAAAGACAGAGAGCTCACTGAAAGACATGCAAAGCTACATTGCACCCGCAGCTACACATACCTAGAGGGAAGCCACTGCTCCATACACAAGTCTTCCTGAGCCGCATGCAGCAGCAAGCCCAGGCTGGATCCTGAGAACAGTTCTCTCCCACGTCCTCCCCTCCGGGAGCACTCACATCCTCTGCCTGCACTTCCCAAGTCAAAATCTGCAAATACATGGCGCTCTCTAGTGTCTTTGCTCTGCTCGGGAGAAACACAAGCGTCCCAAGGTGCTGACATCATTTCAGACAGCATGGTACAAACACCCAGGCGGAGGGATGCCCAAGGCCTGCTATTAATTAGGATGAGTTTGCCAGTGTATCTGTTTGATTGAGCCTTCTGGTGGAAGCCACTCCAACTGTCTTGCTGTGGCCCCACCAGCAGCACAATGCCTCCCAGAGCAGTCAATTTAAACAAAAACACGTTTTTAAGCCACATTCCTGATGGACAGAACTACTCCAGGAAAGTTTCTGATCCAGGATTAGGTCCCTGCAGAACCTGAGTGTGCTCCTGTCAGCTCCCAAACTGGCCATCAGCAATGTGTAATACACTGCTAGGTGGTATTTTCAGGATGCAAGCTCAGAGGAGAAATCCTCATGGAAGAGCTGGCTTAGAGATGACACCAGGGAGGTCTTGGCAAGCCACAGCACGAGTGGTATAAGGGCAGGCACAGGGCAGGCTGAGGGCTCCTTTGGGACCTTCAGGTACCAGTAGCCACACAGAACAGCTTAACTCCCATCAAGCAGCACGGATGGAAGCAGCCTCGATAGAAACACCACTCCTTCCCTCATGTCTTGCCTCTTCTGATCACCACTTCACTGGGGGAGGAGGCAAGGGCAGAGCACATTTCTAGCTGTTGAAGGCGAGCACAATCCAACCCGGCAACTGCTTTGATTTGCTCCTAAATGGCCTGCTGGTCCCTTTATTACTGCATTTTCTACTCTGTTACGGTGCCTCTCTTTCTCCTGTGCTTCTCTGAGGCTGACAATTCATGATAGAAATACAGCACATCCCACAGACTCATAGCCTCAGGTCCAACTGTGTTTGCCTAAATGACAAGATCGATGTGGCAATCTGCCGTAGAACATAAGAGATTCCCCCTTCTCCCCCCCTCTTTTTCTCTCTCTCCCCTTTAATATACATTTCACATTAAATCAGCATCTAAGGGGAGGAGGCTCCTCTAATGCCTAAGAGAACATATTTTTCTCAAGCTTGCAATGCTGGCTGGTGACGGGGGGAAATACGCTTGCACCATGTAATTGATTTGATGTATGCCATGTTTCAGTGGGATAAACACCACCCCCTGGACTCTTTGCATTCCAGCGACTCCAGCCTAAGCTCCTTGTTAAAGCGTGTTGGGATTCCATCAAAGACACTGAGTAGTTTTGACGTGAAGATAAATGCTCTTATCTTCAGCTTCCAACATTGCTTCTCTGAATAAGCATTCTTGACAGGTTTTGCTGTTTAAACTGCTTTTCAGCTAGGGACAGGAATAGGGGAAAACTGTTTTAACATACCTTACTTCAGCAAACTTCTCTCCTGGGAGAATAAGCCGGGCTTGTCACCAAACCAGATGATTTCCACTGGGACACGCTACCACAATTCACAGGGAATAAATTAAGGGCCCATGCAGGCGACACACTTAACCACCTGAATAAGCCTGCAGCTTAAGCTTATCTGTTGCTTCATGGGCTTAGCGTGTGCCAGATGGAAATGCATCTCCAGAACCTTGAATACGATTGCAATACACCAGCAAAACTATGCATCCAAGTAGCACCGTGCTGCTGAGGAACTCTTATTTTTTTTACAGCCAGGCAAACACTAAAACCTAAGTATCTTTGAGGAGGCCAGTGCAACAACCAGGAAGAAAACTTGGTACTCCAAGTCCTCCACCTCTTTCTGTAGCTCTCCTTCCCTCAGCTCAGCCTCTCATCCCAGAATATGGGAGTGAAAATCCTGCTTTGTGCTTTCCATCTCCCCTCACTGGAAGGCTGACTACAGACTACAAACGTGACCATTAATGCATGGCTCAGCTGGAGCCCAGGGAAAGCCCCATATAGGATTTCACTCTCTGCTTCTCTATACAGGGATTAAATAAAGATTCTCCAGCTAGAAAAACACCACACGTGCGTGCCTGAGTTCAACGGGATCTTTAAAGTAAAGATACAGAAAAGTTGCAATAATTTCCAGTGGTATGGCAGGGGGTGAGTTTTAGGGCCAGAACAACATTTCAGGCACTGTAAATCCAGTTCATGTGTTCCATGCAATGGAACAGACTTTGACAGGAAAAATGAAAAAGAGATATTAAAGAAACAATCCAAGAGAATAAAGTGCCAGAAGAAATAATGTAAAATGCCTTATGTATATCAGGAGGGAGGTGCCTAGAGAAACAGCAGGTCTGTGACAGACCCAGCAAGCACAGGGAGCTATCAAATAGGGAGGTTGCAACCAAGTGACAATGTCTGCAATCAGTATTCACACTGGAGTATGACTTGGGTTAGAAAAAAGGCAGAAGAAATAGCTATTCTGGAAGTTGATGTCTATGCTGAGACACTACCTGACATGCAGGAATAAAGAAAATAAGAGGAGCACTGGAAAAACTCAAGATATCCCATTGAAACCAATCACTGGATTAACAGCAGCTTTCTAAATGCACTGGCCAACAAAGTAATTGGGCTCCTGACAAGAACACGGAATTCACCTTTACACAGCTGTCACTGCAGAGGGACCCAAATTATATTACCCCTTTAGAAGAGGGCCAAGATCATTGTGGGATGTGCTCAACAATTATAAAATGCTCCACTTAAGAAAAGCAGCTGAGAAAAATCACGTAGCTTGAAGTGAAAACTCCTCAGGTCAAATGCAGCAGCAGATTTTTTAAGTCAGTGAAGTTACTCTGCATTTCTAGCAGAGGAATCCAGTTTTAATCTGGCCAGAGCACTCTGTGAGAGCCTTTGAACTCTGACAATGAAATATTCAGCTGCAAAAATCAACAAGCCTACATCTATACCCAGTTCCTAGAGTGGTAAGAGTGAAAAGTCACAGGGTTGTATAAAACAAACAATATTTTTGAATGATTTCTGCTAAAAGTATCGGGAGATAAACTCTGTTTTATTGGGCTGAATTGAAAAGCCACCTAGACTACGTACATGCTTGTATTTCAGGAGGAAGTTTTCAACTTACTATAAACGCAATCTCATCCCCTCTTTACCCCTCAAAATGCTGATCACAAAACAACTCAAATTTCATCCCGTGTGAAAGACAGTATGCTGCTTGTCCTGCACGCTAACCGCTAAACTACATTGTCACAACAAGAGTGAACACCCTTTGGATCTGTTGGTTACATTGACTATCAGCATCTGAAGGGGTGCAGAATAGACAGAAACAGGAACTGTAGCTGATGACCAAAGGCTCATTCAGGCTCCCGCTGTATAAATTACAACCGCTTACTGAGCAAGCTCTGGGATACACCCAAAAAACCAAACCGTGAAGCATGCTGTAGACAACAGTTTAAAGAAACCATCCAAAAATCTGGTTCCCACCCACCTAACTTCTCTTGCTCTCAACAGGATCGGAATTTAACCTTAGAATGAACATTTACTCCTCATTCGGCTTGATGTGTGACAGATACATAGTAAGGCACCTCCTGAAAGATAGCTTGAAAAAAAAGACAAGATGCATAGAATCATAAGGTTGGAATAGACCTTTGAGATCATCAAGACCTCATGCAAAGGTCTTACAGATGTTATATATATCAGTCTTGAGTTTTAGAGACATCCTAATATGTCAGAAACTGTCAAGTCTACATACTGTTTGAGAAACTGTATTTCTGTCAATTTAATAGCTGCAGAGATGAGAACCCTTCATACTTCAGTCTGGTCCTATTTGCACAAATCAAAGAAGTAGAGTCTTACTGGATCCTCACTACAATCTACAGCAAGGACAATAAAGTACATAAGAATTAGAAGTTATAGTTATAGTTACAGTTGTACTCACCTCAGTGCTGGTACAACCGGGCATCGTTCCTTCACAATCCAGGAAGCTGTGGCAATCTGCATAGTTGACTATCTCAAACACACTGTATTTCTATGGCACTAACAATTTAGCTGTCCTCTGTTTTGAGAGATCGTCCAGGTCAATCTGTAAGATCAAATGGGAAAACAATGTGAATTTCCTGTGTGACCTTTGTATATGATTGTGTCTAGCTGCTGAAAGGAGCAATGCTCCAGACAACCATGTATGGAAGCATTTGGGGATCCTTGCAGTGGAGACCTTAGTAGACCTTGGTAACCTGCCAAATTTACTAGCTTTCTCTCAAGACTGTAGACAGCTCACCCTGTCTCTGGATATGGTGGAAACACTGAGCAGAGCACTGTTTTTCTGGTTTCAAGCTCAGAAAAACAAGTGTTGAGTCATTTCTGCATTAAACTGTTTAATAGTCAACTTTTATTTCCCTCTCACCTCTTACAAGTTATGTAATCAGAGAGAAAAATTACCAGCTTTCTTGTGGAGCAAGATTTTAAGCAATTGCTTTGTCTCTTGTGGCTCAAACCCCACGTTGCTCAGGCTTCATGTTTCACGCCAACAACACATAACATTTACCAGAAAATTTCCCTGTGGCTACAATGAGTGAGAACATATTCCGTCCAAAAATCAAAAATAAAACCACTGATTTTGATTCTTGGCTTTTCACCATGAGGTTGAGGAAGTCCCTCACCACTTCCACAAAGAACAGAGGAAGTATCCTTTGAAAGTGGCTTGGCAATGTTGGCATGGACACACTGCTACGGGGTGGGTTTTTGCAAATCCACATCTGGACAAACAAGCAGACTGAAGCGAGCCTGAGTTACCCATGGTCTTTTTTGCTGGTGTCTGGCCTAAATTATCACTATGTTGTATGTCTCAGCGTGCTCTCTACTATCAGCATCCATAAGTAGCACAGCTGGATCAGGACTGTGCTTTTTGAGTGCATTACAACACCCCCTGGCATGGCTGAAAGAGGGGAAGATTGGAAGTTGATTTGACAGGATCTGCTCCAGTCTTAGGGCTTTTTACCAATGATGTGGCTTGTATCGGTTGCAGGTCACAGACACGTCTAAGCAGTGCACTAACTGCTGGAGGACCTTGTGCTCACTACACAAGCTGGTTACCCTCAGGAGAACTCCTACATGACTTCAACCTTGGTCCACCAGGAAGGAAACCACCCTGAGCACACTGGTGGTATGCATAAGGGATTACTGCAAAAGCACAAAGATTGATGCCAGGTCAGGAACACCTCCAGCATACATTAATGTAGAGGCATACCATGTACAGCACTGCCAGCTGGGCCATGCTGAGCACCATGTACTTGCGTTGTCTCTGGTATGTTTTGCAAGCAAGTATCGAGCTGCATCTGTCTAGCATATTAGTCCCTTTATTCCACCGCTACATGATTATAAGCTGTCGCCATACTGCGAGGACAAAGGGGAACTGCGTTCCTGATCAATGAGTATTCTAAATTCAGCAACTATTTTAAAGGCCTCAGTGCCTTGGTAAAACCCAAGAATAACTTAAATTTCAGAAGGTGGAGGCACTCTGAAAACTGGCTCTTTTGAATGCACCTCTAGTCAGGAGCTCCAAAGCAGCTGGAACACTAGCCATTTTCCATACGCTGGGCCAATATTTGCCCGTGCAATGGAGTACTGCTGTTTCCAGAAAGCAGTATGTGAAATTAATCAGCCCAAAAGCTTAAATATCAGCCAACATATACAAACTGAGTAACACTTAAATTTGTTGAAAGTTCTGACTGATAATTCAGGTGTAGTTAGCATAGGATTTTTAAATGACAATTTATTTGAAGTGTCCTGGACTAGAAAAGTGCTTACACATAGGCAAAAAGGGGTGGGCAGCAAGGGGCAAAAATCAAGTAAACAAACCTGCTGGATAAAAAACTACTTCAACTAAAGTCTACATCTTGACATCCTGCTAATGTCAAAGCAAGACAAGTTGAGGCTCAAAGGGGACAGGATGAAGCCTTTGCTACTGCCCAGGATCTTGTGGTCATTAACCATTCTGCAGCATTCCTATGTAAAAAGTATTTCTCAGCAAAGCTCTTAAGCACATGCTGAACTCAGTTAAATCAAGACTGGACAAGAAACCAGCTCTCATTGCATCAGGAGTTCCACAGCTCAGTGCAGAAGTGCCTAGTGAAGTTGTACAGCTTGTTTCACATGAAAGGTTAAAGCTCTTCCTTACCTGAGAAAAATAAACCACATCTTTAACCCACTTCAGCGGAGTGCCTAGTGCTGTCAGGACCCTGATCACACACAGCGATTGAAAATACAGCTACACTAGTTGTCCACTCTTAGCAAAAATAAAACAGCCCCAAGAAATTACAGCTTTTTACCTGCTGCACAGGAAACTCTAGCTGATGAACCTTCTCCCCCCAATAATGTGACATTCTGAAGTTTAGCTTAACTTGGCGCTTCTCCTTCTCTCTCCTTTGAAAGGCATACAGCAAAAAGCTGCTCTAAAATATTTGTCTAGCAGAAGTTCACTCTCACAGAGCAAAGAAATATTTGGAACAGAATTGAAATAACGGAAGAATAAGTTATTCAGTCGATTGACTCCACCCTTCACCAGAATGAGATTTTGGGACACAATGGCTGGAATAAAGCACTGTCAGTCCAGGCTCTGAGGCTGCAATTCTCCTGCCTGGCAACGCAGAATGCACCCTTGGTGTGAGGCAGCTTTGTGTGCCTCTAATCTATGGCTGCCAGATCCTAGGCCCAATCGCTCATGCAAGTTGGGGCAATCTGTAAGCTCTTGTATGCCACGGCTGCCATCGACAGACGTTCCCGCAAGCAAGGGTCAGTGGGATTCAGAAATAATCTCAACATGTCACCTTCTGCCACGACAGACTGATGAGAAGGGACTGTCTAGCCATTTTTTTCAGCCACTCTTAAACTAGGGCTCCTTGAGGCAAGGCTGAATATCAAGCTGGAGGTACCAACAGCTTTAAGACTAATTTGCAAACTCAAGCAGCTAACCCAGATCTGACGTTAAAGTCCTCCACATCTGATAACTGAGACATATAATAAACAATCTTTATGAGGACTGCTTGAATTCACCTCCAGGGTTCTTTGGTCTTACAGTTTTGTAGAAAAATCATCTCCTTTATGCTATAACACACTCAGAAAACCACTTTCAGCACAAGAGCAAATACTGACTTACACTCCCTCTGTTTGAGTAGCTGCTTGGCTTTTTATAAACAAATTCACCTGCAGTGACTACAAAACAGTAACAAGTCTCCCAGGGAATGTTGTTATGCACGAACATGATACATGCTAGTGTGTTTTAGGGAAGTGATACAGAGTTTGGGCATTAGGGAATAATAAAGAGAAATAACTCATTTAGTTCTTCAAAAGAAAAGACCACTCAGAAAAAAATGTGAATAGAATCCAGCTTTACAGGAATTTCCTTCCATTCTGCATTTGGCATCAAGTTCTTTCTGATTTCTTTACTTGGGCTTATTTTCCTTCAGGGAAAATACATTACAGTTAGAACACTGCCCATGATTTCATAATATGTATTTACAAAGGTAATCACACTCGCTTCTCTGAAGGCATCTGTTAATCTGGGCTGATAAATTCCTAATTATCCTTGCAGGACAGCAATATCAATCCTGAGTCCTATTACAGCATATTGCCACGTTTAATGTTTAAGGAAAGAACATGGTTTTTAGGCGTGATCAATGTGGGCTATCTGGCAGCGCGGTGGGCAATTTGCAATGTACACCGAAATTCTTCTAGTGTATTCATCTCCTAAATCTTTTCCTCTCTCTGCCTGTCAGGTTTCCTCCCAAGGAAATCAGGGCAGACCTACTGTGATAAACATCTAGCATAAACAGACACATATCCACTCAGTTGGATTTGTTTTACTTACAGAAAAGCAGATGAGGGAACATAAAATACAGAAATTAAAAGGTAGCTGCAGAAAGAAGCAGTTAAGTAGCTGCATGTGTATGGTGGGTAGGATGAGATGTAAAGGACTTACGGGAAAAAGCATGACAGGCTAGGTATTAGGACTGCATTTCATAATGATACAGGCAGTTGAGTGCTGGGATAGGTTTGCCCAGGCAGGCTGAGTAGTCTCAGTCAATGGGAGAAGTGCAGTTTGGACATCGTCAGCCCAGCTTTGGGACAGGAGGATGAAGTTCCCTCTCCAGGGCCTTG
The DNA here is from genome assembly GCF_034619465.1 of Leptosomus discolor. Lineage (NCBI taxonomy): Eukaryota > Metazoa > Chordata > Aves > Leptosomiformes > Leptosomidae > Leptosomus > Leptosomus discolor. The sequence continues at coordinate 35,609,354 of NC_141392.1, forward strand.
CTGGATGGAGGATTTCAGGGAAGTCACAGATGTGCCACGTTACATCAGACAAGTCGTAGTGGATACTCATAATTTTTCAAAAGCAAAAGCTGAGTAGAAATCAACTAGGCAAGTAGAAGGCAACTTTGTTGACCTCCACCTTCCATTTTAATTACTTCTTATTGGCCATGATGGCAAAGCAGATAATTTGTCACACTGTAGCACAAAGCCTATGGCACCTCAGCAGAGGTTTTCCACTACACCAGTGTAACCACTGCTCCCTTGTTTTTCGAAGTCTGCGTTATTTCCACAGCGGTCTCTTGGCACTGTCCCTCCCAACCTATGGCTCTGGTCACACTTTGGCTTTCCTCCAGGCTGCGGCTGCTGTAATCACCTGCCGTGAGTCCCTGGGAAAGAGTTTGTGTCCAATCAGATCAAGTGCCTGGTCCTCCTCGCTGCATGACCTCACGGCTGTTACCCCTGGTGCAGAGAGGGGACAGCCAATTGGGGTGGTCTCCGGGATGCAAGGTTGGTTTCTGCCATGGCCTAAGAGAAGAGTAACAGCACTCGTTTTGCCCTTGGGAGCTGAGTGGCAGAGGGTGCATCAGGGATGCCCAGCAGCTCTGCCCAGTGCACGGCCACCAAGGGCAGGGACAGTCCCCTGGGCACAGGGGTTGCCTCGGGGCCAGCACCCCAAAGGTCTTCCTCTGAAGGATGCTGGGTGGAGGGGCAGCGAGCAGGGTAGCACATGGAGGCAAGTTCAACGGCAAGGTTTGATGTTATTGCTTACTACACTGGGAAAAAATATACAAAGGTAAATTGATTTGGTGTTGTGATAGAATGATTTGTAAGAGAAATAAACATATACAGCAGAAAATCAACTAGGACTTGGGCTTGGAATGATTTTACATAAGGATTGGGAGTGAAAGGGGTGAAGGAAGCCCTCCTGTTAAGTCACAAGGTTCAGAGAGGACCTCCTTGCTAGATCCACCCCTAGGCCCAGACAATGTTATGTCTAGGGATACAGAGGAGTAGAATGGGTAAGGGGAGACCCTCCCGTTGAGTCATGAGGTTCAGAAAGGACTCCATTGCTCTTTAAACTCCTTTAGAGAGTATGGCTAGAGCCACCTTTAGTTCCAGACTTGGTCAATGGTTTATGACCGAGAGGGGATTTTAGTGTAGTGCTTTTAACATAACACTGTGAATCCTATATATCTTAAGGACAGCAGCAGCATAAAATTCATTAACACAGTTACTGTAAATCATAAGGTCAGGCTGTAGTTATATAGCAATGCTTAATCAGTCAATAATCAACAACTGGTTATACTCAACACAGTGATTTAGGTAAGGATTCAACAAAGTTTCTAAACAAATCACACATACTCACACAGAGCTACATGTACAGATATAGAGGTTAACCTACGATTAAGATGTTTCCTTTCTGCAGATTATATTAAATTTTAGATATCAAATGATCTTGAGGATTTTAAAAAATCTAATTATAGTGAATTACTCATGTCTCCATCAGCTCTTACAAGAGGATGGTCCTTTCCTTTGTCTGCCTTTGCAGGTGGACGGGCTTTCCCCTTCGACGGCTTTACCAGTAGGCCGTCAGAGTCTGTCCCGAGAGGCATCCCAGGTCAGGGGGAGATGCCAAGACACAGCCCGCTGTGATCCCAGAGAGCTCCAAGGGTCGGTGTTTACAGGGTCACAAGATGAGAGTCTTTGGTCGGTGCTATTTCAGCGTAGCCATGAAATACAACGGAACAGCAATCATTGTATTGATTGGATACATAGCAATCCAATGCAATCCGGCACTCTTCAAAGTGGGCGGTGATCCAAGCAGGAGGAGCTCGGGGTACATGTCCCAGGCAACAGGAGTTCCTGGTGTGGTTTGGGCATGCCCAACCACCCCAGCTCACTGTACTCACATCCAGGATGGGAAAGTACTGGAATGCTTCAGCTTCCAGAAAGGACCAAGCTGCCCCAGCCCACTGCACTTTGTAATTAAACAAGAACATAATGGCTGGTGCTGGCATTGCAATGTGGCCCAAGGGAGGCGGGGGCCTGCACCATCACGTTCCTGGGCACAAAGCAGCCGGGCACCCAGACGCAGACATCACAAAACTGCCACAGAATCTGGCACAACTGGCAGATGTCATACAAAATGGTCCCAGAAGAGGAAGGGGCAGGAATTAGCAGGGAAGTTGTTTTTGCATGGGAACACAAACAGCCCTACCATCTGGGGGAGCTCAGATCCACAAAACAAGCTCCGGGGGAGCTTAGATCTCTGTAAAGGGCTCAGTTTTCAAACAGCTAGGCACCTTGATTTAGCAAAACAACTAGCCTGTACCAGTAATGAGTAGAGAAGGACAGACACATGCAGCAAGCGCATTACTCCTTCCCATGAACAGCCTTCTGGGGAAACCCACCATAGAGGTGAAGCCTCTCTAACTAGTTTGGATTGTACAAGTAAGACATCTAAATTACCACAGAAAAGATCACCTCACCTACCTATGCAATCAAAGAAGAGACCAAGACTGAAGCCATCAGATCCTCTGCCATAAAGATCCTCCCACACATCCTCCCTGCAAGCTGCAGAGGTCTGCAAAGTGATTCTAGAGCCAAAGCAGGATTCTCAGCATGCATTTCTGCACAAAGAGAACAGTGTAGCTATTCCAACCACACACCAGACAAAACACGATTTGCTGAGAATTACTAAGAGCCCCCACCAGGTCCCTGAGCACCTCCTGAAAGAACAAGTCTCAATCCTGAATAAGTCTCAAGTCCTGCTCAGACTTGCAGGTGTGACCAGGGCAGAATTTACACCAAACAAAGTCTGGAAGCAAAGGAAGAACATCGTTTTGCTGAAAAGACTGTCATTAGACAAGTACCTTGCCTGTTTGCAGTGTTAAAACATGGTGCTCGACCACTATTCCAAATTCACCGTTTGAAAGTAAAGCGCCTCTCCACTGGCCAGGTCATGCAGAGAGTCCAGAGTACTTTAAGGTCATGTCAAGGATCTTCACAGAAGTGAGTATCTGGCTCAAAATCCATCCATTCACAGTAAACTGCTTGTATATCACAAAAATCTTGAGTACTTATGCAACACAAATTATAAAACTTGTTTAATAGCTGAGCCAGCCTTGAGAGTGACAAAACTACAAATCAACAAAATAAAACAAGCCAGTGAGTAGTTCTCACTAAATGCCAAGTACAGCAAGAAGAAAATCAATCCACAGGAGCAAGTAATAGCCCTTTTTTTTTTTTTTGCAGCTGTCTTTATGCTTAAGACTAAAATAGTCAAGATATATTTAATGCATGGAATGATTGCAGTGATATGTAATACTTGAAACAGGGGCCTGGGATAAGCCTCATCAGCAATAATAATTGTTTACCAGGCACAAATATCCTGTAGGTGTTAAATGAACAAGCATACGAGTGACACAGAGAAAAGATTGTCCTGGGGTACTGAAAGCCAGGAGCACAGCTGTGAAATTGCTCTGGCAGACACTGTCACAGCTAATAACGTGATCCTTTCAAACACACATTAGAGTCTTCGTGGCATTTGTAAATTGTTAAAACTCCCAATCTGTCACTTCATTCTGAGGACATGAGGAGAAAGCAAGCCTGTACTCTGCTTGCCTGCAGATACCTCAGCTCAACAGCACTTTTTACATGTTTTACAGCACTTCTGCTAAAACAGTGGGCAGGTATTAAGGGGCAAGCAAGGAGGAAAGTGATTTCTGTTGCTTGCACACTTATGGCTACATAAGGGACAGCAGCACAGGCATGCCAGGGAAAATAGCATTTGGGAGATTCCATCCCAGCACATTCAGAAATACAGCAATTGTGATTCAGGTGCAAAGATAAACCGCTGGCATCGTTCAAATGAACCCTGTGTTTCTGAAATGCCAACTGTAAAAAACTGCTGATATTTAATTTTGTTAGATATACTGCATCTGGTGTTTATGGCTTAGTGCTGTTGCCAGAGCGCCCCAGGAGCTTTGGTCTGGGAGCCAAGCCAGTGTCTACCAACTTAGCTGGACTACTGTGGATACACAAAGATCCATAATTCCTCTGATTTAAAGCTTTCAGGCAGATTTTCAGAGACTTTCGTTTTATTTATAGCTAGCATGTGTGGAGAGAAATAAAACAGTCATTTAATATGCTGTGCAATTATGGGCCGATTCCTTCCAGTTTCACATTTCAGTAGCTTGTTTTGAAGCACAGAGAATTGGAAATCTGGTTATTTCTACTTTATCCATTCATACACAGATAGACACAAAGAAATTCAGTAATGGAATGCCTTTCCGTTAAAAAAGGAAAAGGCCAAACACAGTTGTATCACAAAAGCTGGATACTTACACTATTTATAGAGATGGTCATCGTAGCTCTTACAGTCACATAACTGTTAAATGATTTTCCTTCTTCCACTCCTTATGGCACAGATTTACATCCTTCTGTTACAGGAAGCTCTGACTTGTCAGTGAAGATGCTCTGGTGTTCTGATCCTTGAAGTTTTAAGACTCTCTTCTGTTTGAAACTGGAGTAGGTGCTCTCCAACCCTGTCTACAGAAAATCAGAAGAATTCTATTCATTAAATTGTCAAAAAAAAAAAATATGCCTCAGTCTAAAGAAAATTAAATTGAATTAGTAAAAACAAAGAGTATATATTCTATCTTTAGGGAGTATTTTAAGCATCTGTGTAGGAAAAAATATTAAACAAAAGCGTGCACGATTTTATTTCGCAGGGACGTGTAGGATGCTTGGCCGTCTGCTGAAAACAGAAGGCTGCCAAATATCATAGATTCACAGTTTGCGCCTGGAAATTGAGTTCACATGGCAAATACATGCACTTCTTGTGGTGTCTGCATTCCACCAGCCTTTCGTTTACCTACGACTCAGTTTTACACTTCACTGACTGCTAAGCTGGATTGCTTCACAGTTTTTGAGTGAGTAGAGCCCAATTTTGCAAAGTCCCACTGACTGCCACAGAGCTGCTGGCAGGACACCTGACTGTACGCTTGACAGGTTTTCAGAATTGGGGAACATAAGAAAATCAAAGTATTTGGGAGATCAGGGTCCCCAGTCAAAGCCACTGGCATCAGGAAAAGGCTTAACATTGTGCAGTTCAGGGAAAATTCTTCCACTCTTTCATTCTGAAAAAGTAATCAAAAGAAAAATCCTTAAAGGCTGAAATTTTACAGGCCACCAGCTTATACTGTGAAAAAACCCCCTGAGACTCCCATGAATATCTGGCTTAATCAAAACCCTGCCATATTTTTAATTCATACAACCCTGTTCCTTGTGTCTAATTAGCTGAGAGTATGGGCCTAGCATTTCCGTAGCTTAAAGGGTGGTTAACCAGATCAGAACCAAGGCAACAACAGTAAAACAATGTTTCAGGCAATCTTATTGGAAATCATGCACAGATTCATCATCTTGCCACTTTCTATAGTGGAGAACTTCATACTGAGATCTGCTAGACAGTGCAAAAGTCACCATTACCGTTGTTGAGCCTGTCAGCACCTACTGGCAGTTGGCAAGATAACAAATACAGACTGCACTTTTAAAAGTTCAGAAACATGCCTAACAGCAATGCTGGTTTTCGTAATTTTTCCTCAAATGTAAAAGTGATCTTTAAACTCTTCTATGACACGTTAAGTTGTTAGCTAACTATCAGGCATCCATTCACAGATTTTTATCATTGAAACTGCAGTATACCTCTAGTGCCTTCACAGCTTGGAGCTTAGAGGTCCACATCTGGTTAGGACAGAAAACAGCATGCAGCTTGTGTTCCTTTACCACCCCATACACTCCCCTCTCAAACTGGCTGGCTAGCGCAGGCATCACAATCACTATGCTGATTATGGGGGAAGCCTCATAGTTTAAGATAAACAAGTCAAAAAAGCTGAAAAATACTCTGACTTTTTACCTTTACTAAATTATTTGCTTGTAGAGCTGTCTTGCCAGCAAGCTCAAGCTACTTAGTTCAACGGTAAACCAAGTAGCATTGCTGAGCTGTGGTCACCGCTGCACAGACACATCTTGTATGACAAAAGCTACATCACCTCTTTTCTTTTACCTTATGTTTTGATACTTTGTAAGGAGTATTTTTCACTGGATGATGTATCCATCTGCTTATGTCCAGGATGTGCTGAATTATGTCTTTTTTTTTCTGTAGGTTTCAACACAAACTGCAAACAGCATTTCACAGGACTCAACTTTTCTTGTTCTATCTTATCTACAAAATAGGGATAACTCTCCCTAAGAGTGTTTAAAACTTTATTTTCTAGAAGCGCCTAGACAGCAAAGCCCTCCCTGCCTCTAAGGGGACATGCATAGCATCCCTTGAAATTCTGGGATATCTTCAATTCCTTCTCCCTTCCAATCTGCTGCCATTATTTAAAAATAATTTTCTCTTAATTTCTTCTGAAGGCCTTCAGGATTTTTTTAATGCAGATTCCTGCTGGCATACCCATGTTTGGAGAAGTTTTTTGAAAAGTATCTGTTGTCAATACTACATCAGTCATCAGCTCAAAAGCCAAATGGATTTCTCAGAAGTCCTGCTTGTTTAGCAATCTTTCTCTGTAGTTCTCCCAGTGGGACAGAACGAAATTAAATTTAAACTAGGCTTTAAATTATTTAGTCAGACATAATTTAGTTTGGAAAGTCATACTAAAGAATGATCACCCAGGGAAGTAGCTAAATATGATTTCAGGGGGGTTGCGCAGGAGAAGGGAGTCGACACGCCATATTAGGTACAGTAAAATCACGAGTGTTATCAGTTCTCATAGTAAAAGGCACAAGCTGCTCTTTCATTCTGATCACGCAGAAAATAATTTCCTGCACACTTCAGAACGCCAGCCTTTCTCCTCAGAAGGAATCAGGCCCTAAGGGGGCTGAAAAAATCTGGTGAACAGCTTGCCTCATTTTTAGGGGGACTCATCTTCCAAATAAAAGAAGAACAAGCAGAACTTGTATTTACATTATTAACTTTGCATAATGCCATGAGGGTCTCCTCTAAGGGACAAAAGCTGACTAGAATAAAAAGCCTGTGTTGATCTCACTGCTGCTTTTAACTCAACAGTGACACAGACAGGTTTCCTTGAGGAAAAAGGTACTTTCTAGTTTAGCTGTTTCTGAATCTATCCTAAAACAAGGATTATTCATATGCACCTTAAGTAATAAAACAGCTCTGTCAAAGTACATCCCTATTTTACTCCCCTCTCTCTCCAGCCATCATCAAGCACCACTCTTCCCCCTCGTTTTATCCCGAGAGAAGCAGAGCCACCCTGTGACTGCTTCCCTTGGACCAGCATCTCATAGTTACCTTTACAGAAAAAGCCAAACCCTGCCCTAACAGGCTAGAAAGAAAATCCACTCTGACCGACTAGAAAGGAACCTGCAGGAGCTGAGGGAAGACGCTCAGGGCTGACACGCACCAGCACCTCTGAGGCAAAAGGACAGTTTTGGGCAACTCTCACACGACGGGCTCGCTGCCGACCGTGCCACGAACGGCTCGGGGTGAGCTGCTGGACGCTGCTTGTCCATATTCCAGGAGTGAGGGACAGTCCCCAGCCGCAAGAAAGCACCGCGCCCCGGCCAGCACCCGCCCCAACGGTGCCGCCTGCTCGGCCCCGCCGGCGCCCCCGCCTCCCCACCGCGCCTGCGCGCCCCCGCCCCGTCGCCACAGCAACGGCGGGGCCCGCCACCGCGGCATGTCGCTGCCGGAGCCCCTGAGGAGGCGGCTGGGCTCCTTCAGCCGCACCGTCTTCACCGACAGCCGCCGCACCGTCTTCACCGACAGCCACCGCACCGGCCCGCGCTACCCAGGCGACCGCGCAGGTAAAGCGCGGCGGCTCGCCGGTCGGCGGGCCAGCAACAAAAATGGCGGCGGGGGCGGCTGGGGCAGGGGGGAGCTTCCCGGGAGTGGAGATGGCACCCGGTGGTCGCTGGGGCGGGGCCTGGCGCTGCGGGCCGTGTTCTCCCACCAGAGGGGTGTCCTCGGCTGTCCTCTCAGGCAGGGCCGTGCCGTCTGCAGGGGTAGCCACCTCGCCTCCCCGTCGTCGTCGGGCAGGGAGGCTGAGGTGCCAGAGTCCCAGCGTTGTCCTCCAGATCGTGGGGTCCGGGACTGGAGCCTGAGAGTAAGCCCGGCGACACAAGTGCTGGCCCAGCCTTTCAGATGAGGTCTGGCGTCACTGTCAGTCACGTAGTGTGGCTTCGTGGATGTTGTCTGGGGTAAAACCGTGGCGGCTGCTCTTCCACACCAGCACTTCACATGCTGTGGTGTTGCAGGCTTCTGGAAAATACTTAACAGGGGACAGTCTTGATTTAAAAGCAGTTGTGGACAGCACTCTACACCCACCTGTACAGCTTCGTGAACGCATGTGTGTAAAATATTGCTGATAAAACCCATTGGTTCTCACACACCGGGCACTCACACTGATACATAAAAAGCAACAATTATTTATGGAGAACACAGAACAAATAAAAGAGCCACGCTATTGTTTTAAGTTCAGTAGTCCTGCACAGTTAGGACACCAGATGCTTAAAGCATGAAGAGGTTTACTAAGCTAGAGTTAGGTAGCAAAATCTCAAGCTTGCAATACGCCAGCTTTCTCTTTGTTTTCCCATCTATCATAATGATAAATACTCCTTTATATTGCCAGTGAAACTTGCAGGCCAACATGCTCCCTTTTTATACCTTTAGAGAGTGAATAGCCACAAAAATAAACACAGTCTGTCTACATAGAAAGGCTGTATTCATTTCAACCAAGAAATCCATTCCAAGCTGATAAAATTAGTCAAAAAGCCATTTCAAGACAGGAGTACTCATTTTCTTTGAGTAGCTATACTGCTGACACTAGTTACTAATTCTTCATTTCATTTATCAAACAACACAAATATTATTCTTAACTCCAGGAATAGCTTCTATTTTTAGTCATTCATTTTCCCTTTCCCATTATGCAAACTCCTACGTGAATATGCAACCCACTGAAACCAATTGCAAATGTACTATTAACATCTTGGAGATCAGGATTTCGAAAAGTTTACACATATATACCTTAGTGAGTTGGTGTTGGCCATTGCCATACTGTCTGGCTTTCCCATGAATTTTAGCAATCCCAGAAAATAAGCATTAGTTCACTTTAGGGATAGGAAGATTGATTAGAATTGGCTTATATTGCTAAGCATTCATGCAAAATACAGTTCTGAAACTTCAGCAGAAGTTGGATACCAATGCTATGTCAATGAAACCTTTAGTGTACCTAAAACATATCAGCTCCTCACAGTTGAAATCAGAGCTCTTGCCTTCTCTAAGTAATATGGCCATGAACCGCTAAATTGTCATCCAATACACATAAGGCAGTTATTGGATGGTCATGGTTTTTTTGAAAGGTGAACACTATTCTAGAATGGTATCTAGGTGCCTTCCAAAGTCCTCCTGGTGTTTGAGAGATTCATTCATTAGGACAGCTGGGACAGTTTTAGATAGATGGTGAAACTGGTTTTGAGGTACCTACAGATTTTCATTCCTTTGTAGGTGTAAGAATGTGTTGATGCCTAAAAATGGGATTATTAAAAAAAAATACATATATTGGTTGTCTTGCACTTTCTATTTCAGTATAACAAATCCCTGCCCCTCACACCCTACCCTGAAGGTCTGTCCCAATTCTGTTCCCAAACCCTCCTCCCTTCCCACCTAGTCTAGTAGCTACCACAAATACTTCTGCAACTGGCAGAAAGACTTCTGGAACAGACTAGCAGGCTACATGTGGCTGGACTGGAAACAGATGCCAGACTGAGATGGAGCAAAGGCAGATAGGAGAGCGGCTGGAAGGTGTGGAAAGAGAAGGCAGTGTCAGAAGAGAGGTGGTTCTGAGGCTGGAAGTGAGCCAATGTGACTGTTCAGAATCATTTTCAGTCTGATATCACCGTTGTGACAGACTTGAATACAAATAAGCAGGTCACAATGAATACTTTCTAAACTTGCTCTAGTGGTACGACGTGAAGTTGTGCCTAGAGACTTCATTTAAGAAAACATGAGAAAGGAGACTGTTGGTGACTGAAGAAAAGTGGATGCAGTATCAGTTAACTAGAATATGGCATAAAACTTCACCCGTTAAAAACAAATGATTCCCTTAGAATGCCTTTTAAAATTTTTTTCCTTGTTTTAAGTCTAATCTTGTAGGTCTGTTATTAAACTCTAAATATAGAATTTGCTGCCTGCATGTTAGAGTTCAATATTTGCTTTTCTCTACCTTGTATGAATGCATTTTGTTCTCTCCAGATTTTAAAGGATGAGTTTTAGTTTGACACAGATTTGAAATTGTTAGCTCTTAAGAACTTGAAGAATTACTTGCCTCTTGCAACATCACTTCCATCCAAATGTGTGTTTAAATAAAGACTGAAAATGAAGAGTGGGCGATGCAAACCTGCTCTCTAGCAGTATGTCCTTGCTCAGAAGGATCATCTATAAAATAACAATAATCTAGTATGTACTCATTTAAACTTTGGCCATTCTCTTAGGAACAGCAGTGAAATAACCGCTAACTCTTTCTGCAGTGTCAGTATACAGCACTACCTCGCTAAGCCTATCAGTCAGAGATTGTGGAGTAAGCTATAAGCCACCAGGTAATCAACAGTCAGACACTCAACTTGAATATATGACTAAGTGATAAAAATTCTTTATCCTGTGACTTGAAGGTTGCATTAGCTTCCAGGAAATGGTGTAATTCAAGATAGGGTAGGAAGTTTTCTTCTGGATATATAATTTTCTTAACATTTAATTTGACTGGGAAGAGTGTTAATGCCCTGCATGAAGCTAAGATGGAGCAGTATCTTTCTGTCATGTTTATGGAAGGGAAGTGTGGAACAGACTAGGATTGATAAAGACTTCTCTCTATCTACAGATAATGAAATCATTTCCAGTTTACTGCTGCAGATGTCCCTCTATTTCAATGTTTATTTTTTCCCGTTTTGGTGGCTCAGCACAGTTGTCATGCTCCATCTGAAGGTGAGTTCTGAAGGAACGTGATGGTTTGCAAATGTAATATGTTTCTGATCAGACACCTCCTAGTACCGAGACAGAGCTCACTGGAGTTAGAGTTTATTAGGTTTATTTGGGAATTCCTTGAAACTGGAGGTTCAAGAGTATTTGAGTTACAGTAGCATACAATGTCTTCATTTAATCAGAAGCAGCACGCTGTGGAACAGCACAGCAGGAACTTTTACTCTCCTCTTCCCTCTAGTATTCACTCTTGTCAGATTACTACAAGTTCATCCTGGTCACGATCATGATCCTAGTCTCTCTGATAGAGGTCATTCGACTCTCCTTGGGGTACCTGGGCAATCTGCAGGAGAAGGTATGTTACCGCAGGTACATATTCATTGGTGCGGGTGAGCTTTTTGGAGTTTAACGTAAATAAAATGGTCCACCAGTTCATCTAAGAGATTTGAGTTGAGGAGACGGTTATTTCTCTTAAGTTACAGTCTGCATCTTCTATTCCCTTGGCATCAGCTTCCACTTAATTTTGTGCATTCCAAGACATTTTTCTCTCAGAAGAATCCCTCTCACTCCCTAAAACTGTTTTGTCAGAAAAAATAAGTATGGTTAAAAACACACCATATGGAAATACTAGGCCACCTCACTTTGCCTTTTCACATTATGTGCTGGCTTTTGGAACATTAAAAAAAATAGGTTTTTCTTCACAAGCCTTTGGATTTTTTCATCTCCAACTGCCAGTCTTTGATGGGTGAACTCTCCCTATTATAGGTCCCTGAGCTGGCTGGGTTTTGGCTCCTGAGTCTCCTCCTGCAGTTGCCTATGATTCTCTTCTTGCTATTTAATGAAGGTCTGAAAATCCAGCCACTGGAGCGAGCAGTCCATATTGTCTTTACCCTTTTCCTCACCTTCCAAGTCATTGCAGCCTTTGTCACCCTGAAAAGAATGGTGAACAAACTGGCCACTCACTTCCGCCTTAATGAATTTGACCAGCTGGAGGAACATCCTGTGCCTGATTTTTACAGCCTGGCTAAAGAAGAGAGAGCAGTTTCCATGGCTGGAAGAGGCCCCAGTGCTGGCTGGGGATCACACACTGAGGGCCTGAGAAGCTAACAGAGGCGTGCCTCACGTTGCTACAGCTCTGTTGCCATTTTGTTGGGTCATTCTTTACCTTCCTTCATCAGAGATACTAAAAACCAGATCTTGTTTAAGAGCCCACATTAAACCTCAGAGATTGGAGCTCCACTCTGCAGGAAAAATCAAAGCCAATTACATAACTGGCTGAGTGTGCTATTTGCAGACTGTTACTGCGCAGAGAGCACCGACAGAGGAGATTTGGTGGGGTTTACATTTTACAAAGTCATGTGGTGTTTTTAAAAAAACAAGCCTTTTTTCCTCACTGTTTACACAGAATTGTTTTGTCTACAATAAATCTTTTATACACTTTTTTATTTGTGTCAATACCAGTTTTCTCTCTGTTCTTCCAGATGTGCTGCACATATTTAATGTCTGGTACCTCAGTTAAGCCAAAAAAAAAAACCCAACCCAAACCCAAAACAACAAAGAAGCCCAAGAAATCTTGAGGCCCAGAAAGAACAATAAGACAGTGAACAAAGACTACAGTTTCAGAGATGGTCTTCCAGATAAATCCAGCACTAGGAATTCCTTACTAATAAACTAGGGATGGAATTTTAAAAGTATTCCTTCCTCAAACCTCCTACACTCATCTTCTTTGGGTTAGCTAGAGTTTTGACTGTCAAGCCATTCAAACAGAGTGGGGCAATTTTCTCAATCAGAGGATTCAATAAGTCAGCAGTAACAAAATGATAGCCATTAGAAACATCAGTTTATGCCACTGAAAGGCAGAGCCTATTTCTCACAAGCCAGGGCATACACCAAGGTTTTCTCATTCCTGTTCTTTGTATTAATGTCTAGGCTATCTTCTCCAGTTTCAGTAATGGCTAAAAGTTCACTTTTTCTGTCAAAGAGGGATGGGGATCAAAAGTTAAAATAACTTTTTCACCTCAATCCTTGGAGTCTTCAGCAGGGCAAGAGTCATCAGTTTTGAGAACTGGCACAAACAGCCAAACTGCTCAAAAGGAACATAAAGAGGATGGGTCTAACATGAGAAAGGCACAGTACACTTAAAGCTGCTGCATATTTAAAGCTTGTAGAACCTCCAGCGAGAAGGTGGCATTAGCTTTGTTTTGTACCAAAACGGTTCATTTTCCTTTTAATCCATGAGCAAAGGGAACAATGAATTCTACTAAATTTCCTTCTTCATTTTGTTATTATAAAGCACATATTGTCAGAACACATACCCCTGTGTTTTTAAAGAAACTAGTGGCTTGAATTGACTGTTGTGTAGAAAGGATTTCTATAAGAGAGTCTCTAAGAGTGTCTTTAACTGTTAATGTAAAACATTTGGAGCCCTGTATTCAGAGCCTGCAAGAGAGACAGCCAGGCTTAAGCAGAAGTTACATCATTTCAAAAACACTTTTACAGCATTAGAAACTCCTTGTAAAAACATTCTTAATTGATGCAGTGGGAACCTTGCACATATTTTTATGGTGTCAACGACAGTTACGCTACTGGAGAGTGCCAAGGTCAGGGCTGATGAGCTACAGGACAAGCTTAGTAGGATCCATTACAACAACAGATAATGGCATAATAGGTCCTGACAGATCAAACAGAAATATCAAATACCTTGGAGCCTATTTTCTCCAGTGACTGTGAACTGTAACTCAGATGCCTTAGTGTGGCAAAGAGCTGCTTCTTCCTGCCCAAAACCAATGGAACTAGCACCCGAGGCTGCCCTTCCTGGTCATGGCTGTAGGGTGGAGCTTACATCCACCGCTAAGAAAACCTGGGTGTTGGAGAAACACAGGCTAACGATGCAGCATGGAAGCTGAGCGCTGCCAGTTTTCAATACCTTCCAATAGTTTGTCTCAGAGAACGTACAAGCTAAGGGAAAGCAGTACCTTTCCCATAGGTACACTGGTTCTCTGAGTCTGTCCTGGATACCAGTGACAGGACAGGCACTGGGACAGCTTATAAGAGACACTAGGGCAGTTGCCATCCCTTCTGCTCTGCATGTAGCCTGCCTGTTCCCCGTATTAAAAGCCGACTGTGGGAGATTGCAGGGAAGTACACTGAGATGGTACTATAAGCGGAGATCTGAGGACACAGAGTGATTACCTAGAGTAATCCAATCTCTTGCCTTAGCTAGAAAATGGCATATCCTTTAGTTTTCTTTTCTGTATCGCCTTAAAAAGTTTAAAACTTAAACTCTTTTGTGAGATTAAGGGTGTGATGGGTGGGAAGGTGTTTAATGCCAAGTACACCAAATACAACATAAAGCTGAAAGAGAGTCAACCATACACTAATGCTGGCAACAAGGAACTGTCCTCCAGGCTAAGGCCATGAGACATGATTCTAAATCCTTGCTTTGAGTGATAAGGAAATCATGCAGTTGGAAGAACAAGCTGCTGTGCAAGACAATTATCAGGAGCCGAAGGTACAGGGCCCACAGCGATTTGCAGGGGGGGAGCATCGGTGAGGCAATGCAGGAAATAGAATTCAGAGAAACTCTCCTATAAATAGAGTTGCCTGATAATGCTTAGGTAGAAACTAGCCTGTGATTTACAGCTTCAGCAACATATTTGATAAACACAAGATCTTTGCATTCTATCTGCTCAGGCTTCCTAACAGACCTGCTAGTCTAATTTCATCATTACCATCTTAAACATTCAATTATAAAGAAAGCCTGCAAGCACCTAGAACTCACATTCAGTGCCTACAGCTGCAGTTTTTCCGTGAATTTCCTACTCCTCATGTACCCAGAGACAAGAGAAGAAAGTTGCAGTAGCGCTCAGGAAAACGAAACGACAAATAGAGAACCGCACTGAAACTTACCTTCAGTTTCCAAATTCCACAAGAACCGGTGACACATCAAACAAGCAGAAAATACACTAGTCACTTGTAACAGATTTCAGACACATAAAAGCAAACTTCAGAACAGAAACTTTTGATAAGCATGCTGGCGGAGGAGGGGGGACGGGGGGGAGATAATCAAGTGAAATACCTGAGGAGAAGAAAAGGAGGAAAAACACTACAGAAGGTACTTGCATAGTCAGAATAAGTCAGAAAATAAATGGAGGAACTTTTTAGCATCAAGATCAAAGCAGCAATAATGTCATTAATGTTTTAAAGAAAAACATAGGAAAGCTTGCTTTGTTTTTAATGAAGAGCTTCAGGAATAATTGCCAGAACAGACTGGAAACAGTGAAAGGTATGTGAGAACTTTAAAGGGGCACAGCAGGAAAGCTAGCAGTCCTTCATAAATCCTCTGCCTCCCATTACTCAGATATCTATGAGCGCATATGTTGTCCCATAACAGGAAGAATATACTCATCTTGCAGTGCAAAGTACTCATGAGTAGGACACGGGAATTTAAGATTCAGCAAAGCAGGTGTCTGGGGAGCGAGCAGGTGTGGTGTTTCCCTGCCCTACAAAATAGATGGAACTCGAGAACATTGGAAACTAGCAGAAGTTCTTTGAGCAGCACCTAGACAGCTTTGAGCACAAGCTGTACGACGGCAGCTTTTTGCCACACTAGGGTTTGAGAGAACCACAAAACCATAATTTTCAATGGTCTAAATAGCTACCAATAGCTCTCCCTTCATGAGCAAGATCTTTGAATGGCAAAAGTCGATGTACAGAACTCAGTGATTTTATTTCACCAAGCTTACTGTTAGGAAAGGTGAACAGCCAATTTTGAAGGAAATTTGTACCAACATACTTCCTTTAACTGAAGAAAAAAAGAATCAGGAATGGGCATATTATCTTAAAATGCTCTTTTTTAGCTTACTGATCAATTTGAAGATGAGTATTTTGTGTTCAAGGGCATAGTTGCCGAGTTGTTAATACCTGAACTTGGCATAAAGTAGACCTTGTCTAAAATAGACTTTGTAAAAGGATTTTTTTTTTTTTTTTTTAAATAGTTGCAGGACTTCGAAGAAGGGGAAATTAAATTTGGAAGAGGCTTCAATTATGTACCTTACTCAAGCAGATCTGATAAAGCAGACACAAGATAAGGCACAGATTTGATTTAAAAAAAAAAAGACAATTGATAAAAAAGGGGGTACAGCATTAACCTTTCTATATCAACAATTCACTCTTCCAGATTGCTGAAAGAATTGCACCCAGAGGAATGAGATCATACATTTCACTCTTGTCTTTGTCTCTTACAAACTAGACTAAGCGCTAATCTTTAAATGGTTAATGAAGCTGGTAGAACTGGCATCATTACACGGTCTGATAAGGTAGTCAATAGTAGTATTTGATAGCTGGGTAAGGCTGCAGAGATCATTTATTTTGAAAACCAAGTTTTGTTTCTCCAGGACAAAGATCAGATGGCAGCAATTAAAAAGGACTTTGTTCAGTGCTTCAAATAAAGCAAAGATAATAAAGAGATCTTCTATAGGAGGCAGGCAAAGCAGTGTATAAGAGTCAGCTGATAAGACCAAGAAGAATTTAAACCATAACAGAATAAATAGGTTCGAGAAGTGTAACGCTGAGGGAAAATAAGTAAGTTGATGACACTGAAGGAGCCCCTGGGTACATGAAGCAGAGGATTTATTAAAAAGGAATAAATGTGCAAAGTTACTAGCTTGAAATCTCACAGGGATTCAGAGGAAACACTATTTCCCCAGCTAAGCAGCAGCCTGCAGGAGACAGTTCCACATTCATTACATACATGCAACTTTTGCAGCTTGGTATGAAAAAAACGCTTTCTTCTTCAGACCATCGAGGTTTGAAAGTAATCAAAATGTAGTCCCTGGTTAGCACGTACTAGCCAAGAGATGAGCATGACAGAGACAAACAAATCTGTCAGAGAGCTGCAAGCGCAGCCATGCTGAGACCTATGGCTTCCACAGTGAGTTTAGGAAGGGTTAGTGACTTTCCTTGAGAGCTGCCTTGAACATCCAGTGTTAGGGAAGGAGCTCCTGCAGTCTATGAAAGATGCTACTGTTGTTCTTTAAGGGGTAGAAAAGACCCTTCTTTATTCACACCTGTAGACCCAAAAATCAAGCAAAAGTGCTTGAACACTCTTCCGTTACCATGTTCTCAATTTATTGAAACTGTGCCATAAGCTGAATTCATTAAGGTGAGAGGAATATCAGATATGCCTGTTCCTAATCACTTGTACTGCTAATGCCAGGGGAGATTGATCTCTTACTACTTCACACTGAGAAAGCTTATGGCAGGCTGGAGCTTTGAACAGAACTTCTCATCCCATGCAGCTTAAAGAGGAACATACTGCTTGTGGCACTCCGGAGTGATTCCTGTCAGTCAATGTGTTTGATAATCCTGTTTGAATTCCAGAAAGGACTTTAGCATGGATATCTCCTTTCTTTGTTTTGCCCTTGACCCCATGGCCTTTTGCACAAGAAATAGAGAATTTCTCACAGGATTAAAACTTGCAAGAGCACATCAGAAGATACCTGAGTATTCTTATGACTGCAGGGTATTCATGTAAAATGAACAACAATTAAAACACAGAGCTAAAGGATCCTGTATTGGATTTTTGTTTGTTTGTTTTTAAAACACCACAGTTTGAAGCAAAATCTTGCTGCAACCAGAAATGCTGCAAATCCTTCTGTTGTAAAGCAGTTGGGAGTAGTTGAACAAATCTTTGAACAGCGCCTTTACTTTGAAAATCCTAGCGAAACCTAAAGCTCACTCCTTCCCCACTACCCCTACAAATGATTTAGCAGACTATGTATAAAAACATGAAATGGGGGGGCAGGGGGGGAGTTTTGCCAAGGATCTTCCAATGGTCACATAAAGTTACCTCCAGAAGAGCATACCTCACTGCGGAGCCTGCACCCCGGCTGGGAACAACTTCAGGAGAATCTCACAGCTGTGACTGAAAGAACTCAAAAATGGGAATTAATGGAGACAGCTGTTTGGAATGCCCTGGGTGTAACTTTGGCCAATTAGGAGATACCGCCTCATGCCCCAGAGATACAAGGGGCACCTGGTGAGGAACAGCAACAGCAGGTGATGCAGGACTATCGTGGTGAATGGCTCAGATGTGTCACATTGAAGAGCATGTGATGAGAACAAGTATGCTCAGCTGATATGTCCCACCAAAAAGAAACATCACCCAGTTTTTGACATTATTTTCTTTCCTTTTTTTCTTTTTTAAACAAATCACCCTGAAAGAAATAAGGGTTAGTGCACTAAAATAGTAGTGCCCTGTGCCTGCAAACATGTATGTGTATAATCTCCAAACAGAAAACCAGTCCCCTCCACCTCTGTGCAGTATCTACAGTCCTGTGCTAAGAGTAACAAGTAAGCAAATGAGCACTGCCTGCTACATACACACATGGACTTTTAGCTAGTGCGAGGAATTATTAAGTATTCATTTGTCCAAAATTGAAAGTGTTCTCATCTGCCTCCCCCCACCAAATCACAGCTTGTCCAGTTAACTCGATAGAGCTGCTTTGATTGATGGATAGCAGAAACAACATACTTCTGCCATGACGGCGCTTGCTCCTGTGTGATAGCACCCCAGCAGCAGAGCATCAGTGTGGTGCAGTCGGTATTTCTCTAAACAAAGAGACAATGTCCTTTTATGATTGCCTTGATCCCCACTCCTGAGTGCGTGGCAGGGCTTGAGAATTTAAAACTATTCTTTTACACAGTTTTACTTAGGAAAAAGAAGGAGCTGCAGCCTGTTCCCTCAGAAAGGTAGGATCTTGTCACTGGGGCTTGAGTGCCTTGTTGGGCAGGCATTGGCAGGTAAACACTACTTAAATCGTGGAGGTTTGCATTCTCCATATGTGCAAATGTATGTGCTGATCTGTACCCCGTGCACAGGGAGATTGGATCACATGGTGGTTCTCTTTCACCACTCCCATCAGTAACGGAAATCTTTCCATGTTGTCGACTTTGGAGAATATTGAATTTTTCCTCTTACCCAACTGGAGAAAATGTGATGGCAGCTGCCAAAATCAGGCTCCTGATATTAACTACCTGCTTGTCTTTGTATGTGAGCACTTACCAGACTGAGCAATCAGAGGGCAGCCACAATTGTCCTAGAATTAGAGGGTGAGGGAAACAAGAAAAAACCCTAAAAGCTGCGAAAGTAGAATGGACAAACAATGAATTAGAAAAAAATACTGATAAGGCAACAGCAAAAGGATTAGCCAGGCTGGTTGCAGTCAGCAACAGTGAAATGTGACACAATAAAAACTCTGTTATTGAGTTAGGACAGCCCTAGGATACAAAAGACTGAAATGAAGGAAAACTGTGGATTGCTTTGTTCTTGAATATTGGATTTTTTTCCAGAAGCATGGAGGATGAAATATTACAGTGATAACAGAGATTGGAAAAGAAGAAAAAAAAAACAACCAAAGAAAATCCTTTAAGGTTTTATTTAGGATGCACTGAAAGAGTAATTTAGTTCAGTCCTATACATCACCTGCAACAAAGCAACCCAACAGCTATGAGTAGGGTGGGACATGGTTGCCCATGTTCGCATTTCTCAGTGCAACTTTCAATTGTATGTTGCTAAAGGACCGGTGCTGGTCCGGGAAGGCAAGGGAACAGCAGTACATCTCCCCATGGTCCCTGGCCAGCACATTCCCACCCGGTGTGCCAAGGGGTCCTTCCTCCTTCAGCAAAGCCAGTCCCTGGGTGCAGGGCAGCTTTGGGACCCTCCTGGGGTTGCGGGGGGGAGGTGTGCCAAGCACTACACAAATGCAAACAGCGACACTGCTGCTCTGAAATCTGGCCCCAGCCAATGGGGATTTTAAGTCTGAGAAAAAAATGAACCCTCAGCGGGGATCCAAGGAAGAGATTGTTTGTGTTTTTAATTTCACCGTATGGCCAGCTGCCATTGTTTCAGCCTGTATTGGTTAGTAGTAGTTGCCTGGTAGTTAATCAGACAGCCAGCAGCTTGAATGTTTAGTGCTGGCTGGCAGCCAGTTGCTGATATTCCAGCCCAGTGTGGTCACAGCTGTAAGAGGAGCTTGAGCAGGACCTCTGTGACCAGCCTACCTTCATGCTACCACTGCATCCACCTGAATGCAAAACCAGAGCAAGCACATGGGCTGTAAAAGTGCTGCTGAGGACGTACATCACCCCACTTGAGTGAGAAATCAGTTGTATTCCCCCCACCCCAGCACCCTGGGTAAATACAACTCATTCCTCATGAAGTCTGCAGAAAACCAGTGTCTCCCAACAATGTCACCTGGTACCTTTTCATCCTCAAAAGGTGTCTGCAATGTCTTGGTCTTTTTCAGAGGACCGCCACTCAAAATTGATATTGCCCTATTTCAAGCATAAAAAACCTAAAGAATTAAAGCTAAACCCTTGAGGGGGAACAACATCTCTTCAGGTAAGAGCTCTGCCCATGACCCCACAGAACAAATGGTTTGAACTTGTAAAAATAAATAAATAATTTCTTACTCTTTTTCATGCTTGGAGGATCAGAATGTTTAGAGAAATCACGCAGTGCTTTGAGCCATTTTACTGCTTCATTGTTAGTACTTCTGAAAGCGGACCAGTGAACAAGTGATATTCTGGGTCTGATGGCTGGTGGACCCTTCTCCCCCGAGGCTGGAAGACTTTAGCCAGTCCTGCTTGCCACATACATAATACAGTATTGCCCATTCTATACCATCAGATCCCCATCCCATATGAAGGATATTCAGAACACAGCTCTTCCCATACTTTTATGGGAATTAGGCACTTTTCTAGGCACAGCCCTGGAGAAATGCCGCTGCTGTTTGTATGCAGAACGGGCAAATAGAGCTGGTTCAGTGCTTCAGCAGCCTTGCACTGGCAGCCCTGTTATTTAGCACCCATTTAGTATACATCATTAATAACCTGTAGGCTTTCTAATGCGTAGCTTGTTCCTGCTCTCACTTCTGTATGGATTTGAAGCGTTAGACATGTAAGCGGTGCTTTTCAGGGCTTTGTTCAGAGCAGTGCTTACGGTCTTTTTTGCTCTGCTGCTGCATCAGAGTGATTTGGAAGCTAATAAAAATGGAGGCATTGTCTTCACTGTCAGCAACATGCACTTACATGGATGCTGTTGCTTGGAAGCTTTTAGGGGAAAAAAAATTATTGGAAATACCTTCCATGCTGTTTTCAGCCAGCAGGTCAGCTTTTTCCCTTGCTAGCAACATAAGAAATCCCCATTGAAATATCTAGTGCTTATTATCCTCGTTGATGGCTTCCCGCTGCCTTGCAACATGTGAAGGAGCTGTGGCAGGACAGCAAGCACAGAGTTGCAGTGGACTGGGTTTTATTCACTGCTGAAACCTTCCCAAATCATCTAAACCCTCTAACTTAGGTGCTTCATTCTCCTTAAAACTGAAAAAAGCCCATATAGGCAGCCTGCACCAGAACCTGTCAATGGGGAGATGCAGTAGATGCTGTGTAACTGGCATGGGCACAGAGAGAGGCAGTGTGGGCAGGTGTAGCATAGCTTTCTGCCCGCCAGTTATGATAGAAAGGGGACTATTTTCCTCCTCCTCTATGTTTGGGAGAAATAAAGAGCAAACAGACCCAGATTTTAAAGCAGTGCATCGTGCAGCAAATTGAACTAGCAACAAAAAGCGCTTTGCAAAATTTCTAGTGTGCAGTGGGAGGACAGCCTGTCAGCTGAGACGTAGCACGTTGCTCCTTCTCCAGGATATACTGACCTCAGCCACCCACTTTAGGAGATTTAATTTCTAGAAGATGCCCATCATCCTCTTCAAAAAAAAAAAAAAAAAATCTGATCACTTTAAATGCTCAGGTTGTACCTTTGAAACCTTGTCAGTTCTTTTCTGTGATCTCTCTCCAGAGTGGAAAGGAGGAGAGCATGGCAAGATCTGAGGGACACACAGAGGAAATGGAAATCCTGTAGTAAAATTGCCCATCATCACTGTGACCACATAGCTTAATTGTGGAAGCAAAGAGCAAAATCCTGCTACAGTTAGCATTATGAAACTCATGTTTACTGCAGTATATCTTTCACACGTGCAGCCTGCCCTTAAGAGAGGCACTCTGGCACAGTATGTCAGAAAACTTGTTAAATAAATTTAAGCTGTTGCACTTACTCAGCCATGTGCAGATGTTTTTCTGCTGCACCCTCCACCTCTATTTCCCCTTCCCCCTCTGAGCAAGTCCGGACCACTGCATATCCCCAAAAACCTGCTGAAAACACCCAATTACAGTCCCACAGCCAGTTACCACAAGTCAGACTAACAAGAACGAGGGGGGGGGAAATTAAAACTCAAATACCAAAAACCAGTCAAGCCACAGCTGAGCTGAATAATTTCAAGGGCAGGTCTACAACACACATACCAGCACAAATATTTTGGTGAGCTCAGTTAAAAGACTCCACCTCTCCCTCTTCAGGGCCATAAACAAAGTTAGGTCACTTGAAAAACATTTTGTACTGAAGTACCCCAGCAGGAGAATGCACTCACCCTTGGAGTTTTTAACTATTAAAGCCTTGTAAAGCAAAAACATTTATAAACAAAACTATGATAAAATCAGTATGTCTAGTAGGGTTTTTTTTGTATTTTTTTTTTTTAAGCTAAATACAGGGAGCTTAATGTTATCCTCAGGGTGCTTTTAAACCTGACACCAAGGCTGAAACACAGGCGATGCGCAGCTGGGCACAGCTTTTTTGCCTTCTGTAAGCTGAGTCCCACTGTTTTCTGGAAAGCCAAAAGCAAGTGTGGAGGTGGGGACAAGGTGGCTGGTGGTGCCTGGTGGCACTGCCTGCCCATCGCCCTGGACCAAGCAAGTGCCCACACCAGGGCTGGCACCAGCACAATAATTGTGTGTGTGTGTGTGTGTGGTGAAATATCTATAATTACATTTCTGTGACCGTAATTATGTGTATTTCACACAGCTTAGCAGATGTCATGTGGTACAATAGGTGCTGTGAAGAACAATCATTTATTAAGTAATTTATAGCATAATAATTAACAGCTAATCACTTGCAAGCTAAGATGCTCTGGGAACAGACCCAATTTGCAGTATGTGCTGCCTCCTTCCAGGAAATCTCACTATTTAGACAGCACTCCTCACCCCTACAAAGCCAGCTTCCCCGCTCCATCCCCGCAGAAGCTGTGCTTGCACACACACACATCTGCAGGTAATAACTGTGTACATGGCAGCAGCTCAAATGAAGAAATCAAACCCTCATGAGATATCCACAGGGTGGGCCAAGAGCCTCAGCTGCTGCCTCTGGAGACATAGGAAATAGGAGAACAGGCTTTTAGGATCAGAAAAACACCATCTTTTTACAACAGAGCAGGCTTCATTTCTGTGTTCTGCCTGGTTAATTTGAAGCTGACACGGATACATCTACACTAAATACATCCACCACACCTATCCTGGCATAGTAGTGCCTAACTGGAAACTGCTGCAGACTCCCCACATTGTCACTCTGTCCTCAAACTTGCATCACAGGACGGCTTAATTTAAAGCTTTCAGCCCAAAAGATGCTCAGATGCAAAGCGCCAGGCTTTCCAAGGCTGCCCTCCTTGTGCTCCCCCCTACCTTGCAATGCCTATTCGCTGTCTTGCTACACACCAGCTTGTGCGGCCCCACCTGCACCTTCTCCAGCGGCCCAGCTCTGACTGAAAATGAGGAATTTGGGGGTTACTCAAAGCCTCCATCCATCTGGGGATGGCCAGCCCACAGTCTAAGGGGCAATGTTTGGACTTTCAAACCACTGTCGCTGGCTCTCAAAGGGCTTCCTGGTGGAGTTCAGTGGCAAATCATTGCTCAGAAGCAGCCCGAGCTTTTCAGGAGATGGGGCTTTCCCCAGCATCCCCAAGTAGTTTCTTAGCCATATTTACTGCATTTTTCCAATTGCAATCCCTCACTTGAGTGGATATCACCCAATCAGTCAACAAAATACTGCTACAAGTTTCTGCACTTGAGCTGATGTGGTAAAAAAAAGACTTTCTCCGGGAGGGATTGTCCTCTGTTTGCAGTTATATTACAGCCTCACCAGCCTAGTGCCATTCAAAACACAGCATTAAAGCCGCAGTTCCACTTTTTCCTGTGTGGAGCAAAGCCCCAGAAGTGCATGACAGTGCTCGCTGGGGAATGAGGAGCTGTTTCCACCACAGAGCATCACGCCAGCCCTTGCAAAGAGGCATGTTTTGGCCATGGCACTGACCAGAGGAAGGCCCTCATCCTCAGCTGGCATGAACCTGTGCAGCTCAGTCCCAGCTGTAGGTGCCAGGACGTCAGTCCCATGCGGTTTAGTCTGCTGTGCAAAGAAACCCCTTCCTTCCCTGCTCCCACTGGTTATGGCCTAAAGCAGGAGACTTTCAACCCTTTATCATGTATTTTCACTTAACTGTTGGTTGTCCTCAGTTCTTACCCCTGTACCTAACTCCCGTTTGGGCACTGTAGAACTTGCTCTCAGCCATATCTGCTGTCAGTGAACTCCACTGCCCCATTTCACACAATTAAAAAATAGTATTTCCTTTACGAGTTTAAAGTTTGCCTTTGCAGATTGCTTTCAGGGAGCGTCCCCTCATTCCTGTACCATGAGACAAGCCAGTTAGGATATGTATCACTACCACAGCCTTTTAGTTCTTTCCCCTTTAAACTAAGATGCACCAATCCCTAAGTTTTTCATCCAGGGGCCCCTCCAAACTCTAATCATTTTCACCACCCACCCAGTCCCACGACTGCCTGCATTTTTGAACAGCAGCAGTAGTAAACTGAAGCCATTTTGCTGTTTCTCTTGGGCTTCAGCCTTTGGTTTCATTCCAGTCTTCTGCAATGCAAGCAGAGGCAACTTGCTATGAGCTTTGCCTGTCTGCAGGACAGCTTATTCTTGCTCTCCCTTGGGGTTGTCAGGCTCATGGGAGCATCCACACCCTCCTTTACAGCAAAGGATTGCTCGGGGCATCCCATATGTACCTTGCGTGTAAAGGTCATGGCCAGGAAAGGTTTGATTTAGTGGAGAGTGCCTTATACAGCGGCAGTGCTACAATACAGAGCCACATGGCTGGCCAATTCAGTAAAGAACAAAACTTAATGCAAGGCCAGTAGTACTTTTTATCTGCTGTCCAGTTAGAACAAGCCCAGTGATGCATTCAGATTGCTCTGAGGAGATGGAGAAAAGAGAGTTGAGCAGAGTTTACCCATCTCTGGCTATGGCTAATTTCATCCTGCCAAAGTCAGCGTATCAATGGCACTCAAAAGCATCTATAGGAAGAATTTTTTTTTCCCCTCACCATTCCTTTTTAGATGTGCTGTGTACGATTACACTCTCAGGTATTTTTCCAAAACTCTTTTCCTGACAAAAGTCTCCCTGGAGATGCCTTGGTAGCCCCTGCCATGTGGAGCACAGGCTGCACGATCATCCATGTGCCATTGGAAATTTGCTGCCTGTATTAGTAACTACAAGGAGAAGCAAGCCAACATCTCCAATGACAAATATTTCCCTAGACATTTGTCCTTAGATACTTGTCTCAAGGTTTGTTACCTCCTTGCTTGGTCCTCTGCAAGGATCCTTGTTTCAGCAGGGGAGAAGCAGCAGAGCATGCCCCAGCCCTGCTGCCACACAGCCGCACAGCCTGGGTCCCCTTGGGGCGTGGGGTTTGTCCCAGCGGAGAAGGAAGCCCATGGGCACCCTGAGTGTCTGGGTGCTACCCACACTTTCCACTGCTGCTGCAACCCAGAGCAATCGCAGCAAAGGCTGAAGCGTCCTTCTGGTCTCAGATCTCATCCTCGCTCCTATAAACATCTCTTCATCTGTCTGTGAAAATCCCCTCTTTGCTCACATACGGCCCATTTACTGCTCTATCATCTGGTACCTTAAATGAGGCCTTACATGAACCTGAGGTTCCTCCCCAGCATGGAGATGCAATGGAGAAGGAGGGTGAGAGGAGGAGGTCGTCAGGGAACAAGAGGAGGGACGTCCTGCTAAATCTGCCAGGGCACACGAGGACACCTGAGCCTCTGGACATCTCCCTCAACATGACAATAACCTCAGCAACACCCCGGTCTCTATCCATGGGCAGATGTTCACCGCAGCAGAAGACAAATGAGTGGTGTCCCCAGCAGGCTGCAAGCACCCACATCCCTTTCCCAGCTCTCTCCTGGGTGTGGGAAAGGAAACCAAACTCCTTTCCAGCATCTCTCTTTGCAGCGATTCTTCCCACACACCATTTTTTGCTTTCGCTACCCAGGCTGAGGCACCAGCCATGGCCACCACATGTTGAATGAGGTGTCTTCCGTTCTTCCCGGCTTTACGAAAGAGACAAATGCAAACGGATAGGGTGAGGGGTCTCCCACAAGGAATGGCCTCCACGTCTTCTCCCCTAGCCTGATGATTCGTGTCCAAGGACAGTGCTCTGTGGCTAGGTGAGGCTTGCCCTGCCTGCTTCAAAACCCAGGGAAAAAACAATCAGACTTGAAGCATTTGGGAAGAATGAGTTCAACTAGAGCTCAGTAAATGTCTTTAAAAAAAAAATTGACACTCAAATATTGTTCCTCCCCTGCAGTGCCTAGGACATCCCCCAGTCTCCAGGTAAATCACAGATCCTTTCAAACCTCTGCACACCGCAGTTTCTCAGTGATAATGCATGAGAGAACAGTTCCTACTGCAAAGAAAATAGTACCTGGTGGCAAATAAATCAACAGAGTGTGTCATTTCCTATGGCCCAGGGCTGTGAGTGAGCAGAGTACTGCACAGCGAGGTGACAAATTCATTTTGGATGTCAGAAGCGGCAGACCTTTGAGTCAATCTTGGACTGCAGTACCTGAATTCAGCTTTACAGATCCAGCAGATTTCTCATTTTATTGTCTATTAATTCATTCCACCACAGATGAGAGAGAAGAGCAGATTTCAATACCCTGACCTGCAGCACAGGGAAGAAAGTCAGCCCCTCTTGATTTGATTCAGGAGAGCAGGAAAGGAGGGATGGGCTGTTCCTAAAGCCAGCCTGGTGTTCATGAGGCAAAGCAGGGCTGCATGCATCTCCTTTGGCCTTAGTGGAAAATAAAAAGCAACATTATTCAGGATGGAAATGGCAGATAATTGTAATAGGAAAACTGTAACACCTATTGCTTATGATGGGCTTGACGTCCAGATCTAAGTCCTGCTGTGTTTCGCACACAGATCACACACGTTCCTTAGATGCTGCCAATAAAAGCCTGACATTTCTCCAAAGTGCAACCATGAGGGGCAGGTGCTGTCACTTCACACCCGATAAGGAGAGAGGCAGTATGCCAGCTCCACCTCCTGCTTTCACACTAAGCACGGAGGGACCCACTATTGTTGCTGGTTTGACTGCAGCAAGCCCTGCCTGGGCACATCGCTGTGCTGGGCTTTCCTCCCTTCCTTCTGGGCCAGCATGTGAGTATCAGTGGGCTGTTTTGTCTGGATGAAGGGCTGCAGGGAAAGATGCTCCAGTGGGAGCCTCGTGCCTGGGCTACAGTGGAGACTGCAAGCAATAGAAATGAAAAACGAGGAACTGAAACCAGCTCCCATACTTGCCTTAGATCACCAGGTCCACGCAGCCAGGTCCTCCCCCAGCAGCTGGCTGTGCTGCAGTGGAAGTCACAGGATTTCCCTCAGTGGTTTACAGGATGAATTTAAGAGGTTATAGAATCACAGAATGGTTTGGGCTGGAAAGGACTTCAAAGACCATCTAGTTCCAATCCCCTGCCATGGGCAGGGACACCTTCCACTAGACCAGGTTGCTCCAAGCCCCATCCAACCTGGCCTTGAACACTGCCAGGGAGGGGGCAGCCACAGCTTCTCTGAGCAACCTTAGTGCATGGGAACAGGCAAATTAAATGCTGGGGACCCTCCCCACAGCATTTGTTCCCCCCTCCCGGGTTTAAGAGCAAGCTGTGTGGTGGGCAAAGCAGACGCAGGTAGAGTTTTGCCCGTTGTCCTCATTGCCCAAGAAACCACGGTCTCCAAACCTGGAGCAAATGTTTGCTTGGGGTGATCTCCCACTGGGGATCCAGCCTGAGCCTAGCTCAACAAGCATTTCCAAGACACCTACTTCAGGACCCAGACACAAGATCACCTGGCTGTCCTCTTCTGGCTCTGTCAGTCCCAGAAACAACCCCAAGCACCCAAAATCCCAGAGAAACCCATGGGCCTCTCTCAAAGAGTGAGCTGTAAAATGGACTGCTTGTTTTACATCAGGAAAGGTGTTGTCTGACTTACTTTCTCATGCAGGAGGGGGTAAACAGTTTGCAGTTCTGCAGCCCCTTGCACGTAAGCATGGGAATGCACCTAGGATTAGGGTACCCCTTTGCATTAGGCAAGGATTACATCGCATTTCTACAAATGGGGGAAAGCCAGCAAAGCTGCAGGTGGCTGGCGTCCTACCCAGGAACAGAAACCCTTCCAGTCTCTCCCTCCTCCCTGCCTGTGCTGCACATACCCATCCTGAAGCCTGTCCTTGATAAATGACAGCTCAGCTGGTGGTCTTTTTCAAGAATGACATCCTCTCTTTCCCTCGCGTAGCATGCAGACCAAGCAAGCCATTTCCATCCTTGCATGTCCTCCTTTTCTCACCAAACGCTGGTGGGATTGTGCTAAACTATGCATTGGTCTGGGTGCAGGTGATGTGGGCTCCAGGACGGGAAGCACCAGCTCCGTCCTTGGGCTTATTATCTCTGTGGTATGCTGTAACATCACTGAGGATATACCTCCCAGCCATAACGCCAGAGCGAGGATGAGCCATTAAGGGGGAGATAATTCCATGGCACTGCCAGGAGTCCCAGCTGTGCTCTGCAGTAGCATAACACTGTGTGTGGAAGTGATCTGCTTATTAATGACACAGCTACAACAGGCAGGGCTGGGAACCAGTATGGCATGGATCAAATTATTTAAGCACTTAAAACACCTCATGTCCTTTATGACTAAAAAAGAAAAACCAAACAAGGGAGGGATCTTTCACTCAGTCTTTTCTCTGAGGCATTGGTTAAAAAAAAAATAAAGACAATCACTCCATGAAGAGCAGGAGACCTCCAGCCCATCACCTTCTTGTGTACGTGACTATGTATGTACAAGACAGTATATAGATCTATCTCAAAGTTTTGATGCCTTGACCAAAAGCTGCCAAGCAGTCACCCCATCTGCCCTTGCACAGCAGGGGATGCTGCGGGATGCCTCCCTGCTTTGCAGCTGGAGCACACCTCCGAACATGGGTCTCCACCCACCTCCATAGGGCACCTCTGCTTTGAGGATCGCAGGGATTGCTCAGCCCAGAGAAGTCACAGGGCTGGGAAAAGACCCCTTGCCTAGGTCTGGCCCACAGAGCAGGACTAACCTTGCTCCCTCGAGGCCAAGCACAAAGCTCATCTCTGAGTCTGCATTTTCTTGCAGTGCCTGTCCCTGACCTCCACATTGCCTTCTCCAAAATCACAGAGGAAACCATGGTGCAAACTGAAACTGGAAGCCCCAAGAGTCTGGGGCTTGCAGCAGCCCCTTTCCACCTCAGGTCACCTTGCTGCCTCCCTCCAGAGCCACACATTCAAAAAGAAAAAGAAAAAGCCCTAAAGATAGCAAATCACCTTTGCAGGCTTGAAGACCAGTACCTCTCCCTGCCCACCATTTGCTGGGGCAGCCCATCCGCTGCAAGCACTGGTGTAGCTCCTTGGTGGGTAATGGGGTGGACTGGCCTAGCTTGGCCCTAAATCATCTCCGTATTTGAAACAAGCCAAGCGAGGGAATGGCACGTCATTGCCAATGTGCCAAAACAGGCAGGATCATCCGCTAGACCCCTTGTGCTATGGTAGCTCTGCGTCAGCCTGAGAGCAATTTTAAGATCAAGCTGCTGGGAATGACCCGGAGAGGAATTCTTTCACTTGTGCTGTGGGTGGCGTTCATAGCATGTGGCTGTGGCACAGATGTAGAAATATGTTTTATATAGATGAGCAACTAACATCATCTACCTGGACTTGTGCAAAGCATTTGACACTGTCCCACTTGACATCCTTGTCTCTAAACTGGAAGGACATGGATTTGATGGATGGACTGCTCGGTGGATCAGGAATTAGCTGGATGATCGCACACAAGGAGTCATGGTCAACAGCTTGCTGTCCAAGTGGAGACCAGTGACGAGGGACATTCCTCAAGGGTCAGTATGGGGACCGGTGCTGTTTAACATCTTTGTCAGTGACATGGACAGTGGGATTAAGTGCACCCCCAGCAAGTTTGCTGACAACACCAAGCTGAGTGTTTGCAGCCTGAAGAGCCCCCAGGACACCTTCGTGGAGTCAAGGAGAGAAAAGAGGAGAAGGCGGCTGGCCAAATCCAAGGCCAAGACAAGGACAGTATTATTTTAGCCCCTGCTGCTTCTCTTTGACTTCCTTGGGGAAACAAGCACACTCTGCACAAATCCATTAATGGTTTCCTTCTCTTTATGATGGAAAATTACACACAATTATCTGCCTCCTAGGGAGATGTTTGCATTTAACTCTCTGCTATTTGCAAATACTTTGAAAACCATGCATAGAAAATGCTGGGTAAGAGCTGATTGCTCCGTGTATGTCAAAGGAAGCAACAATCAGGATGTCTTTGGGAGACCTATTTTTGTCTGACCTTATCAGTACTCAAACCTGGATGGCGCTAAACAGCACTGAAGTAAGTTGCTGTAGGGGAAGCATGTACAGGGAGGGCCCCATCAGCATCAATTTGGATGAGCCTGTTATTGGAGAGCAACACAGTCACCCCTCACCAGAGGGACACCGCAGGTGCCAGCCAAGCGTCACGGGTGCTCATTTCTTTATCATCCCAGTGCAAGTAACATGCTCTCACCTGGTTTGCACAACGTTGGCATTTATAATGTCCTGATTTGTACTGCAGCCCCCTCCCTGGGCATAGGCCCCTCCATGCTGCAAATGTTGCTTCTCCCATGATTCAACACCTGGGATAGGAACTGCTTTTTTTTGGTGGAGGGGAAAGATGTAAAAGAGTTACTCTAGGGAAATCTCCAAGGTCCCTTTTTCCTCCTTCACCATCGTCACTACCTCCCTACAGAGAAATGCAGCAGGGCCTTTTCCAGCCCCTTTTAAGCTCACCCTGGAGAGCAAACGCCAAGCTGGGCACACGTATGTGCAAACTGCTTTGTTCAGCCCACACCTCCACAGAACATCTTGGCAAAAGCTGGTCAATAAGTGCAGAGACCATTCATGTGCTGCACTAACTGGTTCCGGTTCCCTCAGGGACCCCCAGCTCCAGCTGTGCCCCACATCTGGTAGCTCCTAGCCAGGCCAGTGCAAGGGCCCAGCTCTACAGCAGCAGCCCTTGATGGGTTTTTGGTGGCAGACAGTGCCCTCCAGTGGGACATTTGCCACCACACCGTTCACACATCTTCCCAGAGGGAAAAAAAAACCACCCTAATTCAAACTTTAAAAGCCCTAAACTAGACAAATAGAGAAGTTACAAGCCTTCAGCAGAAGCACAAGCTGGAGAAGACAACAGCTTTACTGCCAGCAAGGAGGATTTGTTTGGTGGTGGTGCTTTTTGCAGCCAGCATCTCAGCAACCAGCATTCATGCAAGCACCAAAAATGCCATCCCCATTGTTCAGTGACAGAGGATTCATGTGCCATAACCCAGCCAGGAGTCTCCCCAAAACTTTAAGTCAAGTTCTGGGGGTGTTTCTCAGCCAAGCTGGAAGAAGCCCCTTGTGTCCTGTCCAGGCTTCCCACAGAGCTCTGCCTTAAGGGCAGGGGAAAGCAGGCAGCACTGAGGACAGATGCAGAATAATTTTTAATTTCTTAAATGAAGCACCAAAACATCTTATTTCCCTTTTTCCTTAAAATTTTTTTTTTTATTTTCCATGTGCTGACAGTTCTGCACAGCCCTCAAGCAGGGTAAATCAGGAGAAGACATTACAGCAGTGTGGAGCAAGAGCTTTGTTTCCCAAGCTAGGGAAGAAAATTAAATTACAAGACGAAGAATTCTGTGGTGGGATACTTGTGGTCCATAAAACACAGCACAAGGGTTTGCACAGCCTATGGCTTATGTTGGCCAGGGAAGGCAGGAGTGACTGCACAGGTGACTAGGGCCACAGGGGTTTTGGGGGAGCCCCAGGCCCCCCTCAGAGTGCAGGGGACTGCTCCAGGAAGACCTGGTACACCTGCCCAGGGTGAGCCCGGGCACCCCACAGCCACTCGGGAGGCCTGGCCCGCAGCTTCAGCTGGAAGGGGTCAAGGCGCAGGCACTCCCCCAGGTCATGCAGCTCAATTGCAGGCTCCTCCATGGCCCTCACAGGTGGCTCTTCGGGGCTCTGGTTCCTCCTGGCACGCTGCCGTTGCCTGGCCGCCCTACACAGGGCGCCTGCAGCCACCAGCATGGACAGGGCGGCCATGATGGCTGCCCCCACCAGGATATCAGCATGGCGGAGGAAGAAGCTGATCCCTGCAAAAGAAGGGCCATGGCCTCATCCTGCTTGCCTCAGTGGCCTCCACTGTGCTTACAAAGTCCCCTACATCACAACCACAGTGCTCAGGGTGAGACTTGGAGCTGTGGGTGCTCCTCTAGGAGGTTCACCACCTCCCCTGCTGCCCTCCAGAAGCCATCATGGCTGCCTCCACAGCAGAGCATCTCTCCCAAACCTCCATCCCATTGAAATATTTAGACCAAGAGCCAGCCTGTAGGAACAGCACAGGGCTGGTGCTACATCAGGAGAGCCCCGATAGAGCAAAGCCATTGCCAAACCCATGTGCAGCTACACGAAGGCTAGAAGACCTACCACCATTCCCATCCAGACTGGAAGAAACCCTCTCACATTTTGAAAATTATTCATATATTAATATAACACCATATCCAGGCAGTCTGGATAGGCTTAGACTGCATAACTGGTTAACAAATTTGGAGCTGGATAAGAAATGCAATTGGGCTGCAAACTCACACTCAGGGTAAAGCCACTTCCAATGCTGCAGGGATAAGTAGTAGTTTTGGTAAAGCAGCAGCAGTGTTTGGAATACATATTGCAGCATATTGGTGTTTTTCAGGCTGTGAGGCCCCTTTACTCTGCCAGACTGGATTAGCCAGCTCTGATTATAGTCAAGCACCACAGGCCATCTGCTTCACCTTGTGTCAAATACACTGGAGTTAACACCAGGAACATCAACGTCTTTCTTACCAAGATCTACACAGTGTGACAGGAGACCACAGGGCACTCCGAGGAGTGACCGAGTTTGCAGATCACATGAATTTCAGCAGAGGTAACTCAAATCACCCTTGACCACACTGCTTATAGCAACAAGCCTGATCAGCTATAGCCAAGAGATGCAGAAGGTCCAAGGGAAATAAAGGCTTGCACATGCCAAGTATTAACCCTGATGTAGAGAAAGTAGCAGACTGGGGAAAAAGAGGCTAGGCCTCATGGAGAGGTTATACCTGGCAGTGCCAACGAAGCCAGTGAGCAGAGCACAGCATCAAACACCAGGGTCTGTTACCAGTATTTAACCACCTGTTCAATACTGCAGGCTAAGCTCCAGGACACAGAGCTGGCTGTTGCATCAGCTCACTGCCCCCAGTGAGCATGAGCTTTATGAGAAGTTTCCATCCACAGGCCCCCTGCTCAAGCAGGTAAGGGGAATCACAGAGGGGCTGATGTGGGAAAGGACCTCTGGAGGTAACCTGTTCCTTCCCACCCACTCAAGCAGGGCCACCTAGAGCCAGTTACTCAGGACCACATCTAGACCGGGTTTTGTTTGGTTGTTGGGGTTTTTTTTGTGGGGTTTTTTGGGTTTTTTTTTGTTTGTTTTTTGTTTGTTTGGTTTTGTGGGGTTTTTTTTTTGTGTTGTGGGGTTTTTTTTTTAATATCTCCAAGGATGGAGGCTCCTCATCCTCCCTGGGCAACCTATGCCAGTGCTCTGTCACACAGTAAAAAAAAAAAAAAAAAAGTGTTTTCCTGATGTTCAGAGGGAACCTCCTCTTTTTCACTTTGTGCCCACTGCCTCTGGTCCTGTCATTGGGCACCACTGAGAAGAGCCTGGCTATGTCTTCTTTTCATCTTCCCTTTGGAAGATCCAAGACTTTTCTCCAGGCTAAACAGTCCCAGCTCTTTCGGCCTTTCCTCATAGGAGAGATGCTCCAGTGCCTTCATTGGGCTCTCTCCAGTGTGTCCATGTCTCTGAGGAGCCCAGAGGTAGCATCACTCCCTAAAACTTTCAGGCACCACTCGGGAGAGCCTTTGGGAGCACTGAATGACACCCAACAAGCAGCAATACTTTAACCTGACACGGTTAACTGATGCAGGTCACCCTTTGGATGTCTGTCTAGGCTAATCTCTGAAAGCTGATGCCTTTGGGGTCTGGGAAAGACCTAAACCTCACTCTTCCTCCCTCCCTTCAGTTTCTGAAAGGATCACATTTGCCTTCAAAGTCTGCTCATATCTGAAAACAACTCCCAAAGAAGAGCTCCTAAAGCCAAAGGGGGAAGCCTACAGGGACAACCAGCTGGGAATTGCCTTGGAAAGATATTACATATTCTTCCCACAATAGGTCCAGACATCTAAAGCCACCACTCCAGAAGCCATGCCATTTTTAAGCATTACATGCAATGCATGGTAGCAGAGGCACAGCTGGGAGGACCTCAGTCAAGGGGAGAACCCCTTACCTTGAAGCACTCACACCAGGCTGCATGTTGCAAGAACGATGCTGCACAAATTACCCTCACACAAGAAATACACCCCAGCTACAGGAGAAAGCAGAGCCACTACTTTGTCCTCTACCTGATCGGGGAGCACGGATGCAGAGGGTGCCAGACTTTGTGGAAGAATGATCTTCGTAGCCCTTTTTGCAGCGGCAGAAGTATGTGCCTACACCATTGAAGCACTCCGCCTCCTCCCCACAGAAGCCAACCTCAGCGTTGCACTCGTTCACATCTATAATGGGGGGCGGGGGTGGGGTGGGGAAATAGGTGCCATAAGTCAACTCAGGCTTGGTATAAAAGGGTTTTTAACCCCAGAGAAAAGTGAAGCACCCACCTTCAACAAACAATGAAACAAGCTGAAGCCTCTCCACTCCTACTGAGGTGCCAAGCAGCTCCTCCAGCTGGGAGCGCAGGAGCAGAGACATATTTCTCTCTTCTGGCTTCAGGTGCAGCCAGAAGGTGAGCAGCAGGTTGGCATCACTCTTCCTGCAGGTAGGGAAGAGCCCAGGGTGACGTGAGAAGAAAGCATCACCACCAGACCCAGCTCTGGCAGGCCATTTAGACCTTCCACCCACTCGTATTAGATGGCAGCGCTGCAGGCTCTTGCAAAGATTATTTGTGACAAGAGGCAGCTTTGCACTTGGACCAAGGGAAAAAGGAAAGCCCAGTAACAGCTCCTCACTTGGAGCTAGGCTAAAGTGACCAGATATTCACATAAAGCAAATTGTAGTGGCAATCCGCAGCCCCAGGTCAGCCTCAAAGCAGCATAGCAGGGACCTTGCTGACAGCTCCCACCTTTCTCCAGCAGTCACCATGGCAAGTGTGAGGATCCTCGTTTTCTCCAGAGTTTAAGTCCATCTTAGGCCTATAAAGGCTCTAGCCAGTACTAAACATCAATTTTTACCATCTTTCCTCTAGAGAACAGATTTATTTTTTTTCTTTCCCACTTTCATGACACATTACAGATCACAGGAGAGGAGCAAGGCTGGGTGTCTGCCCTGGCGAAGGAGAATGAGACGCCAAGCCAAGCCATTGCTATCTAAGAAATATTACAGGTTATTGAAGTCTCTCCTGCCAAGCCAACAGCATGGCAGTAACTTACCTTTTGATTTCCTTTAACTTTATTTCATTGATTCTGTTGGCGGAAAGTATCAGATTCTCCTGCATCTGCAAAGGAACAGAGTGACCAGCGCTGGTTTGATGTTTGGTGAGCAGGAGCATGGCAGAAAACAGATTCTTTTCTCAGTCTACCTCCCCACCTTGCTCTTCCCCTTCACAAACCACTTGGGATGCATTAGATGTCCCATAACCCACTGTTCTGAGCCTTTTCTCTAGGAGAATACTGATTGTTCCCATCTGCTTAGCTTTAGCTCAACCCCTGCAAATATACAAGGTCATTTGGGAAAAGGAAGGGCAATAGCAGCTCCAGGTAAGTGTTCAGGTGCTAAACCATTGTAGAGCAGCAGTGTATGGATAGCAGCTTTCTAGGCTAGGCAGCCAGCTGAACCCTGTACCTGCTCCAGTTTGCATCCCAGAAAGGAAGTTTAGGTGCAGCCCTGAAAGTAGATGCTCACACACTTGCCCTCTTTTAGGCTTTGGCTACAAGCTGTCCCATTTGCAGAGGAGAGTTACAGCCCTCGGTTGGTTTTATCCCTGTCTCTGCAGTGCTTTTCTGCTCCCTTGCGATGGCATGGTGTTACGAAGGGCTGCGGCAGCTAAACACCAGCCAGCATGGCCAGGCACGCTGCCAGGTCATTGGCATTGCCCTCAGATGACAACCAGCACAAGCAACACAGATACTGGTTCATCATGTGGCTTTAACAGAAAATCCCTGGAATGAAGGGCACAGCACGGTCTCTTCTAGTTGAAG
This sequence comes from Leptosomus discolor, assembly GCF_034619465.1. Classification (NCBI taxonomy): domain Eukaryota; kingdom Metazoa; phylum Chordata; class Aves; order Leptosomiformes; family Leptosomidae; genus Leptosomus; species Leptosomus discolor. The sequence goes on from NC_141392.1 coordinate 35,645,892, forward strand.
ATTTGGGACACCACATTGTTTTCCTCCCCATGCCCAGTCTTACATGGTTCTTAATAGATTCCAGAAGACCCTTTTGGAGCTCACTTCCACCACGAGGAACCCAGTCCTTGGGTTTCATTTCAATGGTTACTTCAAACAGCACATCTACCAGAAGACATAAGATGTTTAAGTCCACATAACACAAACAGGCTCCTTAAATGAGTTAGTCCTTAAACATTAACACTAGCAGAACAGCTCCATGAGGACGCACTTGTGTAAATCAGTGCCACGTGGGTATTTCCAGCAGTTGTGCATCAGGTAGAACAAGTTGTTTAGTACAGGTGAAAACAAACCTTAGCTAGTGCTCAGTGTTGAACACTAGAATTGATCTTTCAACAAGAAGTACACAAAGCATTAATGTGTATCTGATCACATTCACATTTCTTTAGCTGTTACCTCTCCCAAAGGTACCACCATAATTTGCGGTGGAGTCTAAAAGCCCATTTCTCTTGCCTGTCTCTGGGATCAGCTGAGATAAACTGCTGTGGTCTGGCTGATTCCAGGCTGGCACATAATTACCAGAGTCTGCTGTTTAAAGACTACTTATTCAGCAATATTTCTCCTGTTCAAAGCTCAGGCTCCTTCTGTATTGACTCTTTTTTTGCAAGCTGTTTCTGTGGCTTGCCTCTGCCACATAAGCCCAGTATCATGCTGCTTAGTTGCTAATGCTCCCATAAGAGAGTTTTGCTTCTCTCCCCAGTCTGTGGAGCAGGACTCCTGATCCAGGTGGTCATGAGATACCCATTGGAGTATATTGGAGGAACTGAGGCTCATCTGCCCTCATTCACCTTAGAAAAATCTTCTTTAAACAGCCAACAAGTAATGCTTGAACTCAAACAAGCCAGAACTTATGGCAGATTTAACATGTGAACTCAAGGTTCTCCAGGGGAAGTATAAAGCAGCCAAAGCACAACTGCAGGATTGCAACAGTTTCTTGAAAATTAAAATCTTCAAAATGGTTACTACTTAGAAGCAGCCTACACTGCTTTCTAAACTTAACAAGCAGGTGATGTCCATGCACAACACCAATCAGCACACTGAACTTAGGGCAGTGTTTTAAGACATGTTAACTCTGCATCGCTCACCTCCAGGATGGTGCTGGAACTGCAGTGCTGTGTCATTCTCCAGTGGTGCCAGGGCAGAAACTAGATCTGTCAGAGCAAGGGAAAGAATCAGGCTGCTAGCCCTGGCGTACCAGTAAGGGGATGGGGGGGTTGGGGGGGAAGTACGTTAGGTATGTGTCACTTTGCAAGAAGAGTGCCATGTGTCAACTTCTTCCTATATTCCTTATACTGAAATTAAATATCAAGCTCTAAATACAATCTACTCTTCTCTAAAGCAGGAAGTGCTCTTTAGAAATAAATCACCCCAATAAACCTCATTTCAGTTTCTGGAAGTGGATGAATTGTTGTCCCTGTAAAGCCACCAGAGCTCCAGCGACCAACAGAGCTGCCTTGGACATCGATGGAGCAAAGAAGTTTGTATATTAGATGCCAGCAACTGCAAAAGAGCTAAAACTCTTTCCTACATCTACAGTGAAGGGGCAAGAACAGTTTGGAGGGGAGGAAAGACCAATTGAAAACATCTTCTCTTCTACATTCAGGCAGAAATTAAAACATATCAGTGGCTAAATATTTCTGTGAAAGAAGTCTACCATCAACTCCTAAACTTTCTTAGGAGAGAAAACCCTTTTTTTCCCCCCTCCTCCCTCTAACTTCTAGATCTCTCAGTTATCATGGCTAGGAAAACCATGCTAGGCTACAGCCATGGGAATCAATGCCAGCCACAGCTGTTTAACACAAGATGGGCGTTCAGTCTGCTTGGGGCATGAAGTCACAACTGAGAGGCTGGCTCCTCCGTGGATAATTCAGAGCACTGGGATTAGGAACCAGCATCTCCCTGTTAAGAGGAGCATCAGCCCATAGGTGTCCATGTTACAACAGATAACCCTATGTCTTCTTGATTACCACCTTCCTTGAACACAGAAAGAGTCAAGAGTGCTACCACATGGACCAACTGAAGGTGACAGCCATGCCTACAAATAAGTCTTCTTAAGAGAGTGCTGCATCACTGGAAATGGCTGTTGCAGGGTCAGGCACCAGTTCAATCACAAATAACCCAAAAAACCACCTTACCAAAGAGCTCTTCATTCCTTTCTTCTGGAAACACCACATCTCCAGCAGTTGCACCAGGAAAGGGGTAGAGAGAAGGTTTTGTACTCGTGTTTAGCCATGGCTCTTCCAGCACTGGTGTCTGCGTGTGATGTGCAGCAGCAACCACTTCTTTTGACAGGCTGTCGCTGGCCTGATCCAGGCTAGATGATTTGGCAGAGATACCTACACTTCTGCTGGGCACCTCTGAGGAAGGAACACCCCGTGAGTGACACTGGGCTACAGTGAGCAGAGCAGATACCAGCTCCACATCCCCCTTTGCAATCTCCAAAGCAGACAGCTCAGCTTTACGTCCAGCATCTTCCCCAGCTGGAGATGGTTCCACCAACACATCATCTTTGGTATCTCTGCCCTCAGCGCTACCATCCTTAGGGCTCCTTTCCAGCTCTGTTTCATCCTGCAGCTCAGCACACTTGTCCAGGTCAAGTTTGCCCAGGTTAGCACCAGAATGACCATCTTCTTTCACATCAGGAGGGTGTTGAGCCTCTTCATCTGGGTTCACAAGCTCAGGCTGGAACCTGCCACCAGCAAGCGCACCTGATGGGCCCAGAGAGACTCTTGGCACAGGCAATAAATCTTTCGTTACTGCTGTCCTCCAGCTCTCTTTTTTGGACACCTCCTGGACAGGCTCTTGGGGAGCTATAGTATCATTTGAAGAACCCACATTTTCAGAGTCTCTGAACACATAATACAGTCCTTTAAAGTGTCCATATTCATGACTTAGGGAACCACTCCCTGATAGAAACAATATATGGACTGCAGTAGCTTGCGTAGCAAAGATCAGAGTACCTTGGTTGTGACAGGCATGCACCACTTTGGTTTCCACACTTGATGAGACCCCCTGGAAGATTATCTTGTCCTGGTTCTTGCCACAGCCATCACTCCCCTGGAACCCCTGGACATATATGACAATGTGCTTCTGGGAGCCTGCCGATATGGTCCAGTTGCACCAGATGTTTGTTTCAATGTCAGCATGCAGCGGCAGGTAAAACATCCCAGACCCATTCCGAAAGACAATGTGGCAGCTCCTGAGGGGGAAGTACTCCATTGTCCAGGGAGGTCCCAGCTCTGACACACCAGAAAGGAAACACATAGTCAACAGGTATTGTATGCACCAGGGCACAGATACCGTGCTTCCAGGAATGCTGCAAATTGCCACAGAAAATGCCCTGTTTAAAACCTTCTCTTGCTGCAAGATTTCTACATTTTCAGCTCGCAGAGCTAAGCCCAGGCCCCAGCTGCTCTGCAGGGCTCTGGTCCTTCGCAACCCATCCAGCCTTCAGCAGCTTGAATTATGTGGTTTTGATTCCAACAGAGGTTTGGCCAACAAAACCACTTTGTTAGAAGTCTGCCCCTCCCCAGACAGCCAGATTACGCTTTCCAGGCTGGGACTGCAGGATACAGACACAGCCTCATCCTCGTCCCCACCAAGTACTTCTGCTTTCTAAAGTGTCTTATACCAAGATACGAACTCTTGGGAGACCTACCAGCATGTTTCTGTTGCTGTCCTCCTGGCATCTGGGTGCTTCTGGATACAGGATCATCAGAAGGCTCCTGTGGCTTTTGGCATCTCAATACTGTTTCTCCCTGCTGGGCCACCAGAGGACCAAGGTGTGCAGGTGGGGCACTGGAGAAGGCATTTCTCTGCTCCTCTGCACCCACTTGAATTGCTTCTGTGGTTTTCCACATTTCAAATCCCCCGGGAATGAGAGCAGAAGCCAGTTTGTCACTAGCAGCCATGCCCTGATGCTGCACAAGCACCACATTCTCCTTTGTCCTCACCCCCCAGGTGCCAGGCAGGGAAGCTGGTGCCACCCCAGAGCCACTGCTCACATGGTCCTCAGGCTGAGGAAGGCCCACACCAGGCTTTGGGCCAGTGACAGAAGCTGGGGAGGGACCCCTGGCTGGCAAGCCCATGGAGGCTGAGGCTTCTCCTTGCTCGCTACCTTCCTCTCCCTGCACCAGCTTTTGCATCCCAGGGCCAAGGCATCCAGAAGACTCATCCATGTCTGGTTCAGAGGCTACTGATGGATGGTGAAGTGGGGAAGGGGAGAGCATCTCCTGTCCTCCTGCGCTAGCCCTTCGCCTAAGGCTGATGGGCTCTAAATCCAAAGCTGCTGGTGGGGAGATGACAAAGCTGGACACAGGCTCCACTTCTGGAGGAACAGGTGCTTCAGTGGGGAAATGGGTAGAGACGAAGTCTGCAGGGACAGGTTCTGTGCAGGAGACCATCAGCACAGGGATTGTTTCTGTCCCTAGGGTGGACACAGCTGTGGGATCACGGTCCAGCCCTGTTTGCAAAGGGGCTACAGCCAGCCCTGGCTGTGCAGCACTCTCACTTTGGTGGTTGCAGCTTTTTACACCCAAGGAAAACGCACAAACTTTCTCAGCAGCCCAACAGTCATGAGTTTGGGCATTTTGGGGAAGGCTTCCAGGGGCTGACTGCAGGATATAACTGCTCTGACCACACAAATGAGGATGCTCTTGGAGAATGTCCAATGATGCTGTGGGATGCAACACTGTTGTCCCCTCGACAACTCCCCTAAAACGTTCCACGGAGGAAATACCCATGAGCTTCGCACGCTGGACAACAGTTGTTCCCAACTCAGGCTGATTCATGGACAAATCCCTAAAACTGCTTTGGCATCTTTGGCTTCTCTCAGGTAGCAGATGTGAGTGATCCCTGTTTACCACTTTGTACGGGCTGCTCAGACTGGGTATCAGGCTCTTTGCATGGCCATCAGCATCACTGCTTGCTGTGCCGTCAGTTGGGACGCTCAACTGGAGATGGCGTTCATCCTTCTTGAAGATGACTGTGCCAGGCCCTCGGTACATGGCGGTATCTGTGCTGTCTTTGCTTTCTCTTCTGCCAGGGGACAAAGACTGCAAGTGGGCAGCCAAGTCCAGGCAACTTGTATGTGTTGGTTTAATAGTAAACTGTAGGTCACCTAGACCTTTTGGCCTCAGGGTAGGGTGCAGGATAGGCTGGCTGTTCTCCAGACCCACACCTCCTGGCTGCAAAATAGGCTCTGCTACATGCAAGGCACCAAGCAAAGGAGTTTCCAAAAGCATACTTGAAAGCCTGTGTGTATAACCAAAAGCCACAGTGATGTGCCCACTCACAGAGAGACTCTCTCCCCAGGTACCCTGTGCTGCAGTGGGGATTATGCCTTCAGGTGTTCCTCTGCCTTGACCTTCCTTGCAGCATCTCAGACCTCCTGGCAGCTCAGACTCCAGCACATGAGGAACTTTTGTTTCCAGGAGTGGTGTCCTTGTATGTTCATATGGGACAAGCTCAACAGGACTTCCCACAGCCATGGTACCCAGCACGGTCTCTCTTCCCCACATCAACCCACTGCTCAGCACCATGGTCTTGCCGAGACTCACAGTGCTACGTGTAGTCACAAAGCCCAGCATATCTCTAAGGTCTTCAGCCCATCCCACCTGAAAAATACTATCTTGCTTTGGTAGTTTTGGAGCAGGAGTTTCAGAAATTGTGTCATCTTTGGATGAAGATTCACCTTCCTGGTCTTCAAAGATGTAGTACTTCCCTTTAAATTGTGTCTCTCTGCAGTTTGGCCAGTACCTCTTCAGCAACACAACATGGACAGCCTGTGCAAAGGTGGCAAAAGCATGTGTCTCCTTTTCCCAGCAAGCATAAACCACACTGTTTTCCACCAGTGAAGAGACTCCTTCAAACAAGATTTTGTCCTCATTTTTATTGCAACCCTCCTTAGTGATAAAGCCCTGAATATAAATTATTATATGTTTTCTGGAATCTGCCCAGATCGTCCAGTTGCACCAAAAGTTTATGGGGGAATCACCATGGTATGCTGGAGGAGAAAAATCCCCGTGCTTGTCCTTCAGGACTCTATGGCAGCTTCTTATAGGTACATATGCCAATGTCCAAGGAGACTCTGGCCCTGGAAGACAAGCAGCAAGAACTTCAAGTTTTCCTCCATCTCCAGTTCTCAGAGTTACTAGTCCTTACTTCCAGAAGTTATTCTCCAGTTTCCTTATCTTCTCATTTTGCTACCTCCTACTCTTATTTGCCAAGCAACAGGCAAATCCATCAGCAGGAGAACATGCAAGTAACACTGTGTAAGGTCCTGAGTTCAAGGGGAGGCGGCCATCTGAGCATGCACCCACATACTAGCCCAGGGCATGCCTAAAACTGCCATCCCTTCCAGCCCAAGTGACTGTTTCCATCCACACCTGCCAGCAACCTACCCCAAACTTCCTCTCCATCACTGCTCACTCCAACAGTATGTGCTGCCCCAGAGTACTCACAGGGCTGTGGGCAGCCAGAGAAGCTCTAGACACCAGCTGCCCCATGGGCTCTACCCCCACTGCTACCACCCCAGAATGGGGCATGCTCATGCTTTGAGTCCCCCCCAACAGAGCCATGCAGGAGCACAAAGGTCCCAGCATGGCCATGTGGTCGGTGCCACTTGTCCCAGGGAGGCAGGCTCCCATAGAATAGTTTGGGTTGGAATAGACCTTTAAAAGCCATCTAGTCCAACCCCATGCAGTGAGCAGGGACATATGTCAACCACGTCAGGTTGCTCAGACCCCATCCAGCCTGAGCATGAATGTTTCCAGGGATGGGGCTTCTACCACCTCTCTTGGCAGACTGTTCCAGAGTTTTACTACCCTTACCAAAAATTTCTTCCTTATATCTAGCCTGAATCTACCCTCTTTTAGTTTAAAACCGTTATACCTTGTCCTTGTCCAGCTGCAGGGTCAGACTATTTAGGGATCAAAGCTAAAGGCTCAGGGAATTGCCACATCAGGCAGAGTTACAAAAGCAACAAGGGCACTATTACATTTGATTTCGGAATGCGGGCAATGTTTGTCGTTTATACACACACAGAGCTGGAAAGTAGTGCTCTCCTTGAAGGCATTTTCAACCCCTTCACTTTAAAGGGTTCAGCCAAGCAAGAAGCCCTCACAGCCTCTGTAAGATAAGCAACATTAGCATCTCATCATAGCTAATTTAGCCCCCAAAGTGGGAAACATCTTCTCTCAAGCAGGAAGAAACACAGTATTTTCCAAAAACACTATTGCAAAGCTAGAAGAGCCACAAGCCAGCAATAGGTTTACCCTACAGGGGCATAATTAAAGTTTGGATTGAACTTTTGCTACTTGTGTTAATTGCTGCACAACAGTGACTTGCTACAGCGCACTGCTCCTGCCTCACGGGTCCTGCTCTGTGATAGGGGTTTGGCAGCCACAAGATAACAGTGCATGTTATCTCCCACACTAGCATCAATTTTTCCCTTCCCCAGCACCTGGTATCGGCACTGTCCCCTTCCCTCCCCATGCCACCCCAAGACCAGGTTGTTGCTCCTGGCTTTCCATACGGTGGCTTTGAGGTACCCAATTAATTCTGAGGGGGGTTTATTCAGGCTTAAAAAAAAAAAAAAAGCTTGTCTGAGAATTAACTCTTACCTGGTTTAACCTTCTGATACTCCTGAGAGGACCCACATGCCTACAAAGAAAAGAGAGTCTTATTGCAGACCCAAGTACAACTGCCCATACTTGTAATGCTGCGCAGACAGATCCTAGCCCAAGCCTGATAGGAAGGGAGCACCAAATCCACCATCTCCTGGTAGCCTGGAGTTTTACCTGTGCCTGGATTGAGCCCTTAGGCCACCTCATTGTTTTCCATGCGATAATAAACATTCATCCTTCCCTACCGCCAACAGCATTGACTGTTTTACGCTATTAGATCACAGCCAGTACAAAAACACCCCCAAAACAGAGCAAGCAAAGCCCAGCTGTACTTTAAGCCATAGGGGCCATGCAGAGGAGAGGAGAATTCATAAGCAGGCAGCACACTGCACCCACAAAGGGAGTTTCCTACATGGAACAGAGGCCCCACTTCCCATCACTCACCCCCAGAGCAGCACCAGCAGCATCGTAGCCAGCATCATTGCCATGGGATCTCAGCATAGCCCCAAGAGCCTGCCTGCCAGCGGCTGGTCCCCACACCCAGGGTGTCAGCATCAGGGCCAGAAGCACCACAGAGGGCGAAGGTTTCATGGCAGAGGTTTACCAGAGGCACAGCATTAAAACAAGACCAAAAAAGAAAGGGAAAACCTCTCCCTCCCTAAAATAAACCCCCAGGCAGAAGAAATGTGGGTTCCCCACCCTTCCAAAACACAGCCCTACAGTAAATGCTCTAGTCTGGAAGCTCAATCCCTCATATACTGCCCTGCTACCCCTGTAATAGCAATTAGCTAATCAGGGAAATGAGGCCAGCTATCACTCATTAGAGACAGACCTGCCCTTTCAATTGCCCATCCAGTATTCCTCTTTCCTGGGTGTTTCAGTGGGAAGGCACTATCCTTTTATGATGCATAATGCTATAAACCGGAATTAAAGTGACGCTGATAGCCCCGAAGCAGAACACAAGTTGCTTTTCCTCTTAAAAAATAAAAAAGGATTCAATTACTAGAGGGGGGGAAAAAAACCCCTAATGTGAAAGTGAGTGTTTTCATTACAACATTTTAACCGACTTCTGCTGAAGGCTGTGATTTGCACAGGGGCTGCGCCGTTCTGACACAGCACCGACTGAAAGGGGTGAAACCGCCTTGAAATACAAGTGGCTTCTCTCCTCCTCCTCTAAACTAAAGTGTGGAAAGCAAATAGCCCAGGTGATGATGTGTAAATTATTAGATGCCTAAAATTCTTTCAGCTGTAATAGTCTAACTTGTCATTAGGGGCCACGCAGATAAGGCAATTAGGCTGTTTGATGTGTGGCTCTGACAATATTCCTTTTAAAACGTCAATCATCACTTAGCAAAATAAAATAAAAAATCTTTTTTTTCTTCTAAGTCATCACAGCTTGACAGGCTGATGTATGTTCAGGGACAAATACACCCATTTGTTTCATGGGTTGAAACAAGCAGCGCGTCAGACCTTCCCAGCCGCCCGGGGTTTGCGGTGGTGCTGGTGCAAGCAGCTGCACCCCAGGTTCCAATTCTTAAACTTTTCTACCCATCCTGCATGTGGTCCTGATGGCCAAGAGGCTGTAATTCTTCCAGCAGCACAAACCTCCTCCTCTTACAGCCGCCTGTGTGTAACTACACATGTCCAAAGTCACCCCAGTTCCCTCTTGCTGCCCTATGGTAGGCACGGACAGACCTGCAAACCCCACTCCGCGCTTACCATAGAATCATTTAGGTTGGAAAAGACCTTTAAGATCATTAACTCCAACTGTAAATCTAACACTGCCAACTCCACCACTAAACCAGGTCCCTAAAAGCCACATCTACACGACTCCAGGGACCGTGACTCAACCGCTTCCCTGGGCAGCCTGTTCCAGTGCTTGACAACCCTTTCAGTGAAGAAATTTTTCCTAACACCCAATCTAAACCTCCCCTGGTGCAACTTGAGGCCATTTCCTCTTGTCCTATTGCTTGTTGCTTGGGAGAAGAGACTGACCCCCACCTCACTACAACCTCCTCTCAGGTAGTTGTAGAGAGCCATAAGGGCTCCCCTCAGCCTCCTCTTCTCCAGACTGAACAGCCCCAGTTCCCCCAGCCGCTCCTCACAAGACCTGTTCTCCAGACCCTTCACCAGCTTCATTGCCCTTCTCTGGACATGCTCCAGCACCTCAATGTCTTTCTTGCAGTGAGGGGCCCGAAACTACACACAGCATTTGAGGTGTGGCCTCACCGGTGCCGAGTACAGGGGCATGATCACTTCCCTACTCCTGCTGGCCACACAATTTCTGATACAGGCCAGGATGCTGTTGGCCTTCTTGGCCACCTGGGCACACTGCTGGCTCATGTTCATCCGGCTGTTGACCAGCACCCCCAGGTCCTTTTCCACCGGGCAGCTTTCCAGCCACTCATCCCCAAGTCTGTAGTGCTGCATGGGGTTGTTTTGACCAAAGTGCAGGACCTGGCACTTGGCCTTGTTGAACCTCATACAAGTGGCCTTGTTCCATTGATCCAGCCTGTCCAGATCCTTCTGCAGAGCCTTCCTACCCTTGAGCAGATCAACACTGCCGCCCAACTTGGTGTCATCTGCAAACTTACTGAGGGAGCACTTGATCCCCTCATCCACATCATTGATAAAGGTGTTAAACAGAACTGGCCCCAGTACCAAGCCCTGGGGAACACCACTTGTGACCAGTCACCAGCTGGATTGAACTCCATTCACCACAACTCCCTGGGCTCAGCCATGCAGCCAGTTTTTTACCCAGCGAAGTGTATGCCTGTCCAAGCCATGAGCAGCCAGTTTCTCCAGGAGAATGCAGTGCAAAACAGTGTCAAAGGCTTTACTGAAGTCCAGATGGACAACATCCACAGCCTTTCCCTCATCCACTAAGTGAGTCACCTTGTCACAGAAGGAGATCAGGTTGGTCAAACAGGATGTGCCCTTCACAAACTCCTGCTGACTGGGCCTGATCACCTGGTTGTCCTGTATGTACTGTGTGATGGCACTCATGATGAACTGCTCCATAATCTTCCCCAGCATCAAGGTCAGACTGACAGGCCTGTAGTTCTCTGGATCCTCCTTCTGGACATTCCTGTAGCTGGGCATCACATTTGCTGACCTCCAGTCAACTGGGACCTCCCCAGTTAGCCAGGACTGCTGGTAAATGATGGAAAGTGGCTTTTTGAGCACTTTTGCCAGCTCCCTCAGTACCCTTGGGTGGATCCCATCCAGCCCAATAGACTTCTGCATGTCTAAGTTGTGTAAACCCCATGTGAACAGAGTTTGCCCTCATCAAACAGGGTTGTGCTACCAGGATGTAAACCCTGGAAGACAAACATCCTGGCTGGACTCCCTGCTGTGAAGCAGGGAGGGCCCTAAGGTATCATCTGGTTCCTGAGGAGAACAGGAACATTTGCTTCATTTTAGCTTAGCAGATGGTAGAGTGGAGATGGTGAAATAAATTGCAAGGCCAAGTTTATTTTTAATTTGCTGATATGTAAGTATTTGAGTGAGGAATTTTAACATGTAAGGTGGTTTTTTTTTTGTTTGTTTGGTAGCTATTTTTTTGAGTTTTGTCGTGAGTATTTTCATAAAAACATAAATTGTCCATTAGGCTGTTCGGCCCTTTTGACTAGATTCTCGTGCTCAGCAGTTGCTGATTTTCTTATTTTGGGCCCACCCAGTCCAAGAGTGTCTGTCAGAGGAGAAGTGGGCACGTTCACACTGGCCTGTGCCAAGCTGCACAGACAAACTGCACCACGGCACGAAAAACCCAAATTGCGGGTCTCAGCCTCTCTACCAGCTCCTGCTGGGATATGGACAGGGTTGAATCTGTCCCAGCATTAGCCGATGGACCCAGCATGACCCTTAGCAGCTGGGTAGCTCTGAAGCTGCCGAGGCACCTGGGCTGGCCGCAGCCATTGGGGGGGACACAGCCACCTTGGGGACCACCAGTGCAGGCAGGTCCATCAAAGGGATGGTCACCAAAATTAAGCTAATTTCATCAAGCACTCAAATGCACCCCTCCAGGCAGCGTGACATACCAGGAGCTCCTACCTACAACTGTTCTGCTGTCATTTGTAAGGCAACATAAACAGGCTGAGAGCTTAGGACAGATAAATTTACCATCTGCCTCCCTCTAGTGATTGCATTGCTGCATAAAGAGAGAGCGAAAATCATGCTGGGCCATAGTTATTTTTATTTTCTTTCTTAGAAAATCAAAGTAACTGAACACTTTAATTTTTTTTTTCTGTTGCTTGTTCATCACTCTTATGCACCAAAAGCGGACAGCAAGAGCTAAAGGAGGATTAGAAATCAGGATTTCACTCATTACCTTGCTAACTAAGAAATAAGTAAGGTCCAAAACAAAGGGTAACATGGAAGGCAGCTAAACGCTGCTGCAAAACCAACATTTTTGCCAAAGTCAGGAATATTTTTAGGAAAAATGGTAACGATACTGATAAGCTCTTCCTTTTGACAAATTTCAAAAGCTGCGTTACTCTTTAGAGCTCAGCAAGGCACCCAGCTATATACTGGGGAATGTGTCCTGTGTGCCCATCTTAATGGCTTGATCCCTCTGAGTGAGCTGACAGTGCCGTGCTCACAGGGGCTACTGTATTATTTATATACACATTATGTAGAATGAGATCCCTGTATTTAGTTACGGGAGATAAGCATTACTTTAATTTCCATTTCTTTGTGTCACTCGTTAGCTGGATTGATTTTAGGTCTGTTGGGGCCAAAGATGCAATTACACTCTTAGATACAATTAAAGGTAAGGGATTTCTCAGGAGCTGATGTTTTCCTTAAATATGGAGTTGGTTTTCCTTGATCACTGGCTGCTTTTCATTGATTCGGCTGATAATCCTCTAGATATGCTCAGGGATGTTTTAAATGATGATGCCATCACGCTCTGGTTCATCATGGGGAATGTTTGAATGTTTGCATAAATTGCACATCTGTGTAAGAAGATGTGTGGTATGGGAGGGCTAAAGTGATTTTTCCCTGGGCTTTCTGACACTTTCGAAGTACCTGTTCCTTCTTTATCCTGACCTGGGAGCCCGTGGACACCACTATTTAACCTCGGTGGGAGAAAGCTATAGGATCTATATGCAATGTAGATCTTGACTTTAAGTCCTGCCATTGATTGCAGAGCATCTCATGTTTGCATGGAGCCCATCTCTGTAGCCCTTAGAGCCCAGATGTTTGTGTGTCTAAGTCCAGATGCGTCTATGGCCTTTTCTCTGTAAAACCGCATAAAAGGTCTTGAAGATGACAATAAACTGCATAAAGTGAGCAAGTGCCTAGGTCTCTTCATTTAAGAGATGGAGATGGATCTTCATTTAAGCAGATGGAGCTACACCAGCAGAACCAAGTTTCAGCTTTGACCTGCAGTACCTGAAGGGCACTTACAACCCATCCTGGCTTGAAAGACCACAGACTTCTGAATTTTGACCTGTTTATGAGATGAGATGGAAACAAATGCCACTGCATGCTAAGAAAGCAACTGCTTGCTGGCATTTCCCAGTAGATGGGCCCCAGTGGTGGGACACATGCCTCCAATGCCACCAGCCAGCTGAGCTCTTGACATAAAACCAAGCTGGCCGAGGGCTCCTGCAGCCCCGTCCTGCCTTGTTTGGGGGCAGCAAAGCCTTTGCCCCCATCTCTGCCTTGCCTGCATTTCATGGTACGGTTTATCCCCCTCCCCAACACACAAAGCACCTGCTGCTGCTCATGTAGGGCTTTGTGTCAGAGGTCCATGATGTCTCCTGGGTCCAGGTTGCAGGCTCCCAAGGCATGTACCTACAGCAAACTCTCTTCCCAGGTCTCCTTCTGTCACTGGTGTAATGTCCCAGGTTGGGGAGCAGCACCCCACACAGCATAAAAAGTGCTTTTCCTGCACAGATTTTGCTGTCACCTCAGACCCAAGCGCAGCCTCAGCTCCTACCACCTGAAGTCATGACATCCCCCCAGGAGAATCCCCATGAAGCAGGTCAAAAAGGGTTTGGACAAAACACACTTTGCTGCAGCTCTACAGTACCCCCCCATGAAGCACCCTTAATTCCTCATGGGGTAACATGTGGTGGCAAAGGGAAAACAACATGCGATGTCAGGTCATTTCCAAACGCCAATGGAATAGGCTGGTGTGGGATATGATTAAAACTGCAGCTGGAGAGAGTGACTAGCACCAGGATGTAGGCTCTCCCAGCCGTGGTGTGAGGAGGCTGATGGGGAGGTATCGCCCAGGGAGATTTTGCCCATCTCCAGCATCCCAGAAACCCGGGCAGGTGCACAAGGCAATTATCTCTCTAAACCCAAAATATTGCCCCTGTCTTTCCCACAACTGAGCTGTGGAAGGCTTGGTTAGACCCACTACCACATCCACAGAACAAGAGCTGCTGGTCCTGACCCACTTCTGCCCTTCCACCCCACCTCGAAGGATGCTCCTGCTCCCCAAAGAAGCACAACTGGTTGCACCAACATCCACACTCAGCTCCCTCCACAGCTGGAAAGGACAAATCTGGCTGATAAGCACTATTGCTCAAATAAAAACCACCAAGAAGGCCAAGTTTAACACTCAAGTTATGGTGCCAACCATAGGGCAGCCTGAGGCGTTGGCACTATTTTTTTACCCATGTGATTACCCCACAGGGCAGAGTGTGGTTCTCTGGGTGCATCCTGCTGCCGGACTGAGCATCTCCCTGAAGCTCTGCTATGCCACTTCAGCTCATTAGCAAGGCAGGAAAAAAAAAACCTGCTTTTTCTTTTTTTCCCTCCAAGGTGACTTTTCTTGTTACTTCAACATAAGGGCTCACAGCAGCCACCATCACTGCCTGGTAGGTCTGTGTCCAGATAGAAAAGCTGCTTGCAACCAAAAAAGAAGATGAAAGACGCCAAGGTGGATTAAGTGGTGCCTTAGACATCGTTCACCTGATGATGAGAGGGACAGAGCCTTCCTGCCAGCCCACAGCTGCCGTATGGTTTCCAGCTCAAGAAACCCAGGCAAGGCGCCTTTCGCAAGCTGCGGCTGGAAATCAAGTTAGGGCTCTATGGAGTTATTTTAAAATTCATTTTTTTAAAACTTTTTTTTACTATTTTCCAACTAAACTAATTTTTTAACTCTTTTTTTAGCTGCTCCAGCCTTTGTGGGAGATGTAAGATCAGCAGGCAGCTGAGGGGTTCCACAAGCAGGGGGATGCTGCCGCTGCCTCTCAGACATCTCCCAAACACTTGGTCAGATGTTATTTTCCTCAGACAAAAATAGTGCACACTTCCAGTTACAATAATTTGTGTTGAAGACACAAGGCTGAACTAAAGGACCATTGATTAGTCTCCTGTGTCAATGTGGGTTATTTCTTCAGCTGATTAATTAGCCCTGATTGATTATCAAAGCGTATATTTTAGAGAGCCCCGATGTGATCGACATGAGGAGGGCTGGCCCAAACCACCACTTTCCCTAGAGGTGAAATGGTGCCTTTGTTCCCCCATGGTCTGGAAGAAAAAAAAAAAAAGAAAAAAGGAAGGAAAAGGGAGAAAAAAGGAGGGGAAAGGGAGAAAAAAAGGAGGGGAAAGGGAGAAAAAAAGGAGGGGAAAGGGAGAAAAAAAGGAGGGGAAAGGGAGAAAAAAAGGAGGGGAAAGGGAGAAAAAAAGGAGGGGAAAGGGAGAAAAAAAGGAGGGGAAAGGGAGAAAAAAAGGAGGGGAAAGGGAGAAAAAAAGGAGGGGAAAGGGAGAAAAAAAGGAGGGGAAAGGGAGAAAAAAAGGAGGGGAAAGGGAGAAAAAAAGGAGGGGAAAGGGAGAAAAAAAGGAGGGGAAAGGGAGAAAAAAAGGAGGGGAAAGGGAGAAAAAAGGAGGGGAAAGGGAGAAAAATGGAAAAGGGAAAAAGGAAAAAGCAAAGAAGGAGAAGAAAAAGGGAAAGGAAGAAAAAATAAAAGAAAGTGAAAGAAGGAAAAAGAAAAAAGAAAGAAGGAAAAGGAAAAAAGAAAAAAGGAAAGAAGAAAAAGGAAAAGAAAAAGGAAAAAGGGAGAGGGGAAAAGGGAGAGGGGAAAAGAAAAAGGTAAAAGGGAGAGGGGAAAAGAAAATGGGGAAAAGGAAAGAAGGGAGAGAAGGAAGAGAAAAAGAGGGAGGAAAAAAGGAAAAGGAAAAAAGAAAAAAGGGAAAATGAAAAAAAGAGGAACAGGAAAAAGGAGGAAAGAATACAAAAGGAGGAAATAAAAAGGAAAAGATAAAGGCAAAGGAAAAAAGCACTACACTTCTAAGTCTGTGTCTGGTAGGAACATACTGGTTTTTCTAATTGCAAATTTGCCCCGGGGCGGCGGGTGGGTGGGTGAGGTGGCACCTCCTGCCTCGCTTTCTTCCCTGGCAATCCAGGCAGTGCTTGAGGGGAAAAAACACGCCATCGTTACCAAATACCCTTCTCCACACAGGGTATCAGCATCCAGTTAACGAGTAACCTTGGAAATTTGCCACCCTCACTACTGACGGGATGCATGCACCCTTTGCCCTTCTTGCTTCTCGAAGGAGGTGATTTCCCACCCATGCCAGAGGAGCAGCTCCACTGGAGATTCAGGAAATGTCCTTGTCACTCTATTTAGAAGAGGTGAGATTTCATGAAGCTGCTCCCCAGTCAGCAATTTCTGTATCCATGGCTGAGTTCAGGTGATGATCACCCTGGCTGGCATGTTCGCTACGTGCCGGTTTTGCTTGGACTGGTGGCAGAGATTGAGCTCTGCCCTGATGGCAGAAAAAAAAACCCCAAACCCAAAGATGTTTCCTTTTTTTTTTTTTCCAACTTAAAGAACGTGATGGCAAACGAGCTGTTCTCCAGGTCACGTGGTAAAACATATTTTAAAAGAGATGTCAGAAATGCAGAAATGTTTTTCAATAACATATTTTTAAAATTGGGAAGGTTATACATCCCCTACATACGTGTGAGCTGCTGCTTCGTTGCACTCAGCCTGATTATTTTTTCTCATTTAATTTGGCGTTGCTCTGATGAACTATTTTTGAAAACCAAAGGAAGTATTTCCCTGCTAATAGCTCCCAAGGCCAGTTTTCCATCAGGAAAGCAGGTCTATAAGTGACCCTATGTGTCCACAGCGGTACACAGGGAACTGGACTTCACAGGGAATCCCAAAATATGGAGAAAATGGAGACCTCACCCCACTTCAGCAGACAGAGGCCACCTCCCCTCCTCTTTGATAACTCTTTATTGGTTATGAGTCCACACGACTCCATCTGTGAGCCTTTCCTCCGCTGGTAGCCAGCGTTTTGCTCTGATGTTTCCCCATCACCTGTTTTAAAGGGTATTGCAAGAAATTCATACCTAAAATTCATGAAGCCCTTTGTTCCTCCCCAAGCCTTAGTCCAGGCTTTCAGTGGAGCTGCTGACCTGGCGGGTGGCAAAAATCACAGCATCCCTGCTGGGAGATGCCAAGGAGGCTGGTGAACACAAAGGGGCTGGGAGGAAGGAAGCGCATTGCTGAATTGCTACAGCACCCCTCGGTATGACCATGGATGACCTGCAGAGGCTTGTCCTCCTCAGGAGGAAACCAAACCAACAAAAAAAACCCCATCCTAAACAGGGGAGGACTGCCAAGGAAACAGGAAGTGCTTCTGGGCTGGGCAAGAGAGGGTTGGTGAGGGTGAGCAGGAAGGACTACGTGGCTGAGCCGGTGAGGAAGATGAGGCTCCCTGGGGGGGCTGAAGACTTCCCAGGAAGGGTCTGGGGATGGATGCCCAGATGCAGGTGGGATGCCAAGCTGGACTGCTTGGCTGAGTGTTCCCAGGAAGAGAGGATTGCCAGGACACTGGGGCAGGGAATAGGCGTGTGTGCTGCTCAGGGGGAGTCATGAGAGCACCCCTGAGACAGTCTGGCTGGGGGAGAGCAAACAGCCAATATAGCCAGCAGCAGCTCCTGGCCACAGAGGGCTTCAGCCCCTACATTGCCCAGCTGATGCTTGACACAAGCATCTCACGGTCCAGAGGGTGCAATACAACAAGTGCTCCTGCAAGGTGGGAGGGAAGTTATTCTCTCCATGCCCATCTTGTTTCTTAGCCGTGAAAGCCACACAACTGTTTTCAGACACCGGGTCCCATCAACCCATGATCCAGGACAGCACAGCTCCCTTTGAACCTTCTTGTTCAAGCCCAAATCCCAGCCCATGCTCAGGATGGATCCACCCATGGAGGTTTCCTCTCTTGTGGCTGCAATGGAGGGTATCAGAGAAAGTCAATCTCAGCACCTCCCCAGCAACAGCTATTTCTGCTCAGTAATGGTGGAGAGGAGACTCAGGGCTGGGACAAGACAGATGCCAGAAGCAACACCTAGCAGGACCAAAGCCTCTTCCCTGCATCCATCCTGGTGGGATTTATGCCCTTCTAGTGCCTCATGCTAGGTGCAGACATTGCCCTTCTGCCCCAGACTAGGGGGGACAGAGGGCTGGTGGCTGTCTTTTTGACTCCAGGATATTCCCAAGCCAGGTCTTGCTTGGGAGGGCCAGCTCTGGAGGACCTGGGAGGGCTTGCATCTAGCCAGGTATGGGGAGGCTCATCCCATTTCCGGAGCAGTCCTCACCTTCTGCACAGCCCGAGCAGCAGGAGGAAGAAAAGGCAGAACAAAAACCTCATGGCAATGATACCCTGGCTGCTGACCCACGTGCCCGGCCAGGCCGTTCATTCTGGTGGGAGGAAATGCAGGCTGCAGGCAGCTTTGTGTCCTGCAAACCACTGCAAAACTGATTTATATTAAAAATAAAGAGTACACAATACCGAAGAGGTTGGGGTTTGTCTATTAATCTCTCAACAGTCAGCTGCAAACCTAACAAATCCCCTGAAATAGCAGCAGGGAGCCATGTCCTAGCTCATTCCTCCCTGCCCCCTTTTACAGCTAAAAATAATCAATAACGACTGTCCGAAACAGGGAGACCAAAGCAATTTTACAGGCTGTGGGATCATGAGTCATATTTTTACTTGCACGCTCGCTGGGCACAAAAAAACCCCACAGGGCTGTGCTTCCCAGCAGCCGTGGTGAAAAATCACCTCCAAATCGCCAGGGACCCAGACAGAGGGGCCACCGTTGTTTGGATGAGCTCCCACGTTCCCTCCTTTTGCCGTGATCCTGTGGTGATACTTTGTTGGGAAGAAATGAAAATAAAAACAATGCAGCCGGATTCAGAGCAGCGTTATCCCCCCTGCTTTATGCAAGCAAGGGCTGATTGAACCACCCGGGAGCAATAAGCCCTGGGGAGGCAGCGGTGGTTGTTATTCTGCTGGTATTTGCTGTTTTCAGCTGCCATAGGCAGCAGAAGGGACTTGTCCAGGATTTCCTGGGGTGGCAACAGTGCTGACAGAGATTTCTCTCTGAATCCCCATCGCAATGGGGCCACCCCACTCGGGTGGTTCCATCCTCCCTCGCGCAGGGGTGTGTGCAGTCATTTTGCCTCGAGAAGCAGCAGCAGCACCAAAGGAGACGTTGGCAACAGCCAAACCCTCAGCCCATTTCCTCTGCTGTGACCGCATTTCAAGAGCTGATAACGAAAACTAGCATTTCCCACCCGGCTTGCCAGTGTGCTGGCTCCCATTGCGGCTGAGGAAGGGAAGATACAGCCTTGCCTCTCTGCGTTGGTGTCACCGACCTGGGAAAAGCCCAGTGCCCTGAGGAGTTCCCCAGCCTGTCAGAAAAAAAAAAAATAAAAATAAAAAGAGCTATATTGGTCCCTTTCACCCCAAAACAGCCCGTCCTGGGCTCAGAAGAGGTGGTGTGATGCCAGTGCAGCACTGAGGAGCAAACCAATGTGATAGCTCCCACCGCAAACTTTCAGGATGACTGCACCTAGATCCACGTGCTGAGAAACATGCCTTTTGGTGGCTGGATCCCCTCTCCCCCGCTGTGTTTCCGTCCCCACCACTCTCTTGCAGCACCACACATGAGTGTGAGGCAGCCATGACTCTTTGCTGTTCCTCTGTGTTGGTTCACTCTTGCAAAGCTGGGGGAGGCAAGAAAATCCTGATCTCACCATTAAAAAAAAAATGCTGAAACAGCTGAAAAAAATAGTGCCACTAAGGCTGTGGACAGATTGATGTGATTTACTCCCTGCCTGCTCAGGAATGGTGTGCCAAGGGGTTGTACAGGTCCAGTCCTGACCCCGGCACAGGCTCAGTGCAGACAGACTGATGCTCTTTGCACTGTGTTACCCCCTTTTCAAGCCAGCACAGTCAGGGTGATGCTCTGGTCTGCAAAAAGACTGACCCATCACAGCTATACATAGGGCTGGCGAGCCTGCCTACTGTTGTAGTAAACCTCATGAAGATGAGACCCTAAAGGAGATATTTTCCTGAAGCCCTGGATGGATCTGCACAGCTTTGGTTAAACAAGCTCTCCCAGGGTAATACTCACCCCATCTTCTCAGCAAGGTCTGTTACGTACATGCTTGCTTCTGATGCCCACAGTGTGTAGGTAGGGATGGGGTCCCATTGCTGAAACATTTACCAGATGCGTACATAGGACTGGTGGCAGTGACTGAGGGCTGGCGGTGGGCTCTGCAGGGGATGCTCATCACCCCACATGCAGACTTGCACGGCCAAAGGGCTTTGAAGGCAGAGGTAGTGAGCCGATGCACGGCGCTTGCCTACACCAGATGCATTCAAACATGCTTTATCTGGGCTCATAACCCCCCCTCTCCCTGTCTCCTTTGGCCCCACCACAGTCAGCAGCTACTCCAGGAGTCTGGCAGCGCTGTCGCCTTGTGACTCTGCATGGGGAAAGGTTTCATTTCCAACGTGCTGCCGCTGCCACTGGCTTCACTGGGCACGTAGCAAAACTGCGACTGGAAGGCACTGGAGGAAGGCAGCAGGGATTGCTGGAGTATGAAAATCCCCTGTTTTGCTAGCAATAACTGGTACTTTGAAGATGATGTTGCAGTCAGGAAGCGGTTTAAGAAACAGTTATTCCTGGTGCAGAGGTATCGCTTCCTGCTCTTGCTAAAGACTTTCACACAGAGAAGTGAAGAGAAATGTTGAAAAACCAACAAATGAACCATAGAAATGAGGACAAAGCCTAGCTCTGAAAGGCTGCAGGAAACATTGCTCTGCATGCCCAGGTGATGGAGCCACCGAGGGACTGCAACAGCAAAGGCAATAAAAGAGATG
Organism: Leptosomus discolor; assembly: GCF_034619465.1. NCBI lineage: Eukaryota > Metazoa > Chordata > Aves > Leptosomiformes > Leptosomidae > Leptosomus > Leptosomus discolor. The sequence goes on from NC_141392.1 coordinate 35,666,699, forward strand.
GATCTATCTTCTTGCTCTGCGCAGGGAGCAAATGGCTCCCAAATATTGTGTCTGGCAACACCTCTTTGAAAGATATCCAGGTACGAGCCATGATGCTTCCAGCTTCAGCCAAAAGTAGGACATTTTGGTGGAAACCCCTTGGGGAATGGGCTGCCCAGAAGCAACCCATTGCACGCACTGAGAGCGTTCAACGAAGCCAGTGGCAAAACCCTGCCTGATTTCGCGGCAGACACGAGCTCAGCCTGAACGGTCTAAGTCCCAGATGCTTTGTGTATGCCTACAGGGGTGATGACTGGGTCTGCACTGGCAATGGCCAACACCCTCAACATCAGCTCTTGGAGAGAAAATCAGCAATGCATCCAATTCCTCCAGTGTGATGTTCAAATGACCACGCCAGTACCATGAGCATCCTCAAACAACAGACTGGAAGAGCTATTGAAGAGAAATTTCCCCTCTTCAGCCTGAACTCTTTTACTTCTACTAATGACTTCACATGAAGGAATCCAGATGTTAAAAATGGCAGCCACACCAGAGAGCTGGCCCGTGTCTGATGTGTGACACTTCTCCACTCTCCTGGCTGGCTGTACTGTGAAGGAGCTCAGGACCCAGCTGAGCAACAGCTTGCACTAGCTGAACGACTGCCAGCAGCCACAGCAACTCCCAAACTGAAAAGAAAAATCCCACCTGGAACAAACCAGAATGATGATTGGTTAAAAAAAAAAAAAAAATAGTTGGAGCAGAATGCGCAGCCCTTCGTGGCTTTGAAAATTAAAACTAAATTTAAAAATGTCAGTAAGAGGTATGTTTGGAAAGGGTATTTGTAAAACGGTAACTTGACCACCATGTCTCTGTCCAAAGCAGTTGCGTTGCGAGTGCCTGCACTGCTGCAGGGGACGCTGCTCCCATGAGCCATCCACACTGGGCCGAGGCAGACCTTGTGCAAGAGCTAACTCCGCAGGACTCGATTCATCCGGTAAAACAAATACATGTATTTTTAACAAATAGGTCTGTCTGCAGTAGAACAAGACCTTACATCCCCCCGTGAGACTGGCTGGTGCCTATTAGCTACCAGCACCATCAAAAATCCCCTTGATTTGTGCTCAGCTGGCTGTTGTGGGGGTTGTACAACTTCAAGGCCTTGGAGGTCTCCAGCCCCAGTTTGGTTGAAAACGGCTTGCCTGCCACCACCCTCACCCCAGCAGCACGTTTGCCATGGAGCAGAGGGGCTGAGCTGACCACATTCTTTAAATGTATTTCAACAGCCAGGCTTATGGCAAATGATCCTAATGAAAAGCAGCTGCCTTGTGCCTGTAAATAGGATTCTCTGCACAGCATTTTGCCCTAATAAAGTAAAATCAGAAGATAGGAATTTTTTTATATATACACAGAAAAAGTCTTGCAGTCTCAAATCTAAACTTTACTGACATGCCAGCACTGTTGGTTGTCAGGGGAGGGTTTAGGGACAATAATTTATTGAAATAATTTATTCAAATGCGTTCACTGAGACTTGAAGCCCACCCAAGGCTTTGCTCTGCCCACACCTCCCTGGCTTTGGCGGGGGTCAGAGCACATGGTGCCTGCTCCTGCCCCACCAGCACACTTCAGCCCACCAGCTCCACTGGGCTGGCAGCTGCCAGGCAAACCCCCAGCTGCCATCACCCCAGCATTTGGGGACAATGGCCTTCCCACGTAAGTGCTCGGTCAGGGCAGCACTGGTTCAGAAGACAAACTGCATCTGAATGCCCCAGCATCTGCAAAAAAGCTCAGCACAAAGCTGTCAAGTTACCTCAAACAGCCTTAAGTATCTTCCCCTGCCTCCAGCTGCTCTGTAAATCCCTCTGGCAAGAGAGATACACTTCATATCACACAAACCTCTTCACTCCTGGCCTTCCCTTGCTCTCTTGGGCTGGTTTCTCTGCCAGGTCCCTCCTTGTTGTCCTCCTCGAGCTCTGGCTGGTGGTTCATCCCCAGTTGGGTTTGCATCATACAGCCACAGAGAAACCCAGCTTAACCTTCCTCACCGAGCAGCCACCCATCCCAATGAAAACTTGTCCACGACGAAGTAAGCGCCCAGGCGAAGTGAGTGTGAGCTGGGGCTGTGGTGTCTGCTCAAACCCAAACATCTCCATCCAGGACAATAGCGAGTGGTCCAGTGATTGATGGATGTGGACACAGACGGACAGAGCAGCAGAAGCCTGTGTGAGAAGTGAGGAACGTTGCTGTGGTGCAGGGCAGCTTGCCCATCCTGTCCCATCCCATCCCATCTCTCCAGGCATTGGGGCAAAACACCTACCAATTTCCAAGTGGCCTTTCCTTCCTGGGTGGTTACACAGCATTCCTGGGCATTTACTGCTTTCTCTAAGGTACCGTCTCCTGTGGAAGAAAGGACAGAGAATGAAAGCACTACTGATGAAAATCTCAAGTATTAAGTCAATAGTAGACACCTCTACTAGCTGTCTATTAGGACCTCAGCAATCACCATGGCCACCATCAAGTGACACCAGTTTCCTCCCTTTCTCTGCTCACTTCTTCTCATTTGAGAAACTGGCAATTTGTCTGCAAAGCCAGAATTACTCTTGCTTCAAAAGTCTGAGCTTTAGGACTGTCCTTCTGGGGAGCTTCATCAAAATGAAGACAGCCAAGTAAATGAGCACTACCTACGTGCAACAGCTTGTTGTGAAAATGAGGAAAATTATCTTCAGTGCAGTTATTACAGAGTTGGTGTTCTTGCTTGTTATACTGCTGGTAATTGCTAGGAATTTCATGTATTAAAAAAACCAAAGATTGTCGGGCCAGCTCCTGACAACACTACTGAATGTGAATGTAGGAATCAGCACCAGATCAGGCCAATGTTCCAGCCAGCCCTGTCTTTACCTCCAACAGCATTCATAAACAAATGACCAGGGAAGAATAAGAACAAGATGTCCACGTAAAGTATTTGCCCCAAAGTGCTCTCCTGCCTTCAACTGGCTTCGGCTCAGATGTCTTCTGAGCCAGATGTGATTTCTGCTTAGTGACACCTGCCATACAAATACCACACTCCTGAAGCAGACTCCCTTTTTCAAGTACTTGCCCAGTTTCCCCTTGAGCCTATGTAAATGTTTAGCATCCAAAAATCCTCAGGCAGGGAGCTCCATGGATCCACTCCCTCCTGTGTGTAAAAAAAAAAAAAAAAACAAAAAAAAAACACCAACAAAAACCCACCAGTTTATGTTGTGCATCTGGCTGTGACTGGCTCTTTGAAGACCCCTGCTTCTTACTTTTCCAGGCCACCCATGGTTTTGTAGCCCTCTGTCATGCCGCTCCTCAGTCACATCTTTCTAAATCCAAGACTCACCTCACATAGACTGAAGTTGCTCAGTGTGGACCCTTGTTGTCTCCTCCTGCACCTTTTGCAGGTCTCTGTCCTTTTTAGATGAGGAAACCAACTGTGTGCATTATTGAAGATACAGATGGACCATGGACTTACAGAGTGACATAAAGACATACTCTATCCCTTCCCTTGCCATGTTCACTGTGCAATGGGCTTTGGCCACTTCTCACCACTTACAGCAACCCCAGATCCTGCTCCAGAGCAGCACCAGGTTCCAATACCTTCTCTACCCCGCTGCGTCATCTTCCACCCATCTTCCTTCACGTCTACCTCCCATTTTACCTGACCTCCTACAGAACTTCTGAACTCCCCCCAGGCTGCCCATGTCCCCACCACCACCGCCCTCAGAAACTTAATCTCACGAGCAAGCTGTCCCATCCAACTGCTCACCTCCAGTTCAGCATGAATATGTTGAAGACCATCTTGGTTCCTGTAACAAACTGTCCTGTGTTCACCTGCCTAGGACTGAAGGTGGCAAGTGAGAAGGATGATCCAAGTAAGAGGTCTAATTTCTGTTACAGACCATTTGGCTTTTCTCAAAAATGTGTGTCTCAAATCTTTACTCTCAGAGTAGGGTCCAACATGTGCCCAAGAGGTTAGGGACAAAGCCGTTCACTGAATTTTTACCTGTATTTATACAGCACATCTCAGATGCTCTTCTCCTCTGAAGTAGCTCCATGAGTCAATGCGGAACCATCCTGGAACTGCGTTTCAGAAGTTATCCTTTTTTCCCCCCACAAAATATCAGCCCAGGAAGATAGGACACAGCTGGTAAGAGCACTGAGCTGTTCTAACTCTTCATCCTGTTTCTTAAATACCAGACTATTTTTCCTCCAAGGGTGTGTTTATAAAGAATTTCAAATCTTAACATGAACAAAAATTCCCCAGGGTAGAGGCTGGCATCACGCCACACTATGTATCATTATAAAAGATGAATTCCAGACACTGGGATGTTCAGAACAGACCAGAAATAAAAGGAAGAAACACAGGGGGAATTTAAAGAGAAGTAGGTAGGAGGGAAGTTTAATATAATGTTAAAGCAGCACCCATGTATTTAAGCAAACGCCAAGTGACTAAATGAAAAATGCCAGTTTTAGCGTTTTTCTTTTGCACAATTCGGGCCCTTTCGTTTCACAGATCTCCCTTCTGGGGACAGAAACCATAACGTCAGCCCCAAAGCACCATGTTTATCTGCTCACCTTCACAGAACGACAGCCACATGGGTATTCTGGCCATTGTTTAGCCCCTGGAGACATGCAAGGTGTAAACATATATTGTATCTAGAAATAAGCTATCCACAGTGGTTTTGAAACCACTGTACTTCACTTGAAATCATGGAAGAGATACAGACATCATGCATCAGTTTTCCACCAGGTTTTTCCTGGGATGCAGGCGTGGGCCAAGGTTCCTGCCTGCAGCTCCTGGTTTGCTGTTGACTGTGAAATCCTTCCAGCTCCACTGACCCTGGCTGGCCCCCAGGAAGCTGCAGGCCCTCATTTACAAAAACACTCCTACACCGAGCTTTTTCATCTTTGTTTATACACCCTCCTTTCCCCTCCCCTTTGCAGAGGAGTGCGGGAAGTCATTTCAGCAAGCCTCAGCCAGCAAGAGGAGCACAGTGGGTGAAGCCTGTCATTTATCGGTTCGGCTGATCTACACGAGACTGGGTGCAACACCGTTCTCACCCAGCTGGATTGCTGGTTGAGAACTGCAGTGTGCAACTGCTTTATGACAGGTGTGACATAGGTCTGGAATCCTGCTGGGCCTCCTAACGTTTTGGTTTGGCTTTTTTTCCCCTCACCTAGTGAAACTGCGAGAGGCAATGTCTTTATCATTTGGGCTTCTATTTACTGCAGTGCTTTAGGACACAACCCTGCACGCTCATCAGTTAAGAAGGTAAAGAATAACTCTATCGGTTTGCGTAGGAGCCTCCTCTCTAAACAGACACTTTGGGGACAGATGTAATAGGACAGCATATAAAGATCTACCTTTTCTAGCATACTTCCCATTTAGCAAATGTGGCTTACGGATTTCCTAAACAGAAAGCTGTGCTGTGTGCAACAGCCCCAGACAAAACTGTAGTCCATAAGTCTCCCTATCCCCATTTGACCTCCGAAATCTCCTGCAGAGATCGTTGATGTCCTCGCCTGGTTTAGACGAGGGACAATACAGCGTCACTGAATTCAACCACAGCTTTCTCTGTGGAGAGGTTAAACTGCAGCAACTTCCCTTGCTTCTCCAGGCAGGAGGCACAGGGACTCTCAGAGTTACCCAACACAAAATAAACAGGGAATTAATTTCATCAAGTGCCCTTATTCTTTGGAGGCACAAAAGGCAAAGGACTGAATCACAGAGGTGGGGAATGAAGAACTCTTCTAATTATTAAGTATCATTAAAAATTTCAGTGCAAAACTCTTCTGTGCAATTAGGTCAGTATTAATTACCCTGAGCGAATGATTCAGACCTCCCTAACATTAAACACTGGCTATGTACAAAAAACATCCTAAAACAGGGGAAATCCAAAACAGATCACCTGAGAACAAATAAGCCAGAGGAAAGGGTATTACACTCTCAACCACCCAACTGAGTGCAGAACCAGGAGGCCCGCATTCTCTCCTGCTCTAAAATACACTCAGACTAGGGGAAAAGCACGTGCACATGGCAGAACCCTCACATGTGCTGGAACTGCCTGGAAAGCAGGATAAAGGAACCGGCATCATCTGAGAATTACTACGCTGGCTCCATGCCTGTTCCTCCTCCCAAGACACAGGCACATAGTTCACTTGTCCTCAAGCAGGGAACCTTCCTAGCAGGCAGCTACAACGGCATCGTACAGCATGGCTCAGGCAACCCAAGAGAGCTGGAAAATACGACAAATTTTGGCATATGCACATGCCACTTTGGTGTAGCAAATAGCAGGAGATCAGTTCCAAAGTTAGATCAAACATGAATATTTTGAAAGAGTTTGAGATGCTTCCATTAGAGGTCCAAAAACAACTCCTCCATAACACCCCTACTGTGGCATTCACTTTGCAGCAGCTCTGAACCCAATTTTCTTGCACTTAATAGTCTTCTGCTTGTAGCTAAAAAGGTTTATCTTGCTTTCCTTGTGAGGACAAAAGGACAGGAAGTAAAAATCAGGAAGCTAGAGGAGAATAAATGGATAATCTGCATCAAATAATAACTGCTGACATATACTACACAAAGGTAGACACTCCATGGAGGAAAAGAGCTCCGTTCACTGCATCATGTAGCCACTAACTACCTATAAACCTCCCAATTTTTCCTGTTACACTTTGTTACTGGAAGATCACAAGGGCATGAGGTTTAAGTTATATCACCGATGGCCGTACCACCAACACCCACTGGGAATGGTCCATTCCGAAACGAGACAGATCGTAAAAGAAAGATACCCTTTGTGCGAAATCCATGTGCCCTATGGATTCTCAGGGGCAACACCTCCCTTGATATGTGGTTTCCTCCATGTCGAGTGCTTCAGTAGCACTGCAGGCTTTTGCAGAGTAGGCATAGAAGACGCCAGAGAACAGTGACAGTGTACCAGACATACGTACTAGTTCTTGCACTGTTGCCCCAGGTCTAGCACAACACTGTGTTTCGCTCAAAAGTGAGCTGCTAGTGCACAAGTCAATTCTTCAAGCTTTTAGGTGCCAATTATCAGCTCTGATAAGGAAGGGGGGTTAGTACTTGTGTCCACTCCTAATTGCGTGGGAGGGAGGAGACAGCTGACTAATGATTTACTCATTCTTGGAGTGCCAGATACCAATACAGCACTTAATTATGTTGCAGAGCTCTTTGCCAGAGCATGCAGTGAAGTTAAATAAAAAACCAGACAAATTCCTGGAAGATATTTTTGTTGCTCATCACTAACTACTGTGGCCTAGAAGCAACTTCTAATCACGATTAAAGGCTCCCCCGAGCTACCAGAAGCATTTTGTGCTTCCTCTGAGGGGCCTGAAGGACCAATCTAGCCTTGGTTTGGCCCAATACAGCTCTTCCTCAAGTATAAATTGGAACAATCCAGGTCATATTTATACACAGAACAGATGAAAGCTCTAATAACAAGAATAAATTCTCAGAATAGGTCAATGAGGAACATCTCTGAAATCTGAAGGGCACAAACAAAACTAGGCTGCACAGCTCGCCTCTCTTGAAACTCATCCCATTTCTAGGTATTGTAAAGCATGGCTTATGTTTCAACTTTTTTGACAGTGATATTCATCATTATCTTCATCTAAATGTCATTAATATTCTTGCTGAGCCCCTAGGATTGTACCAAAACCATGTAGGATAGATTTAAGAAAAACAGAACAATTCACTGGCCTCTCTGGCATTTATTTTCACATAAGCAGAGTGATAAACAACGAACAAGATGATGAAATTTTCTCTCTCGAGTCTCTTTGGGCAGCTGCCAAACCTACATCTAAAGCAGAAGTCTGTTTCCTCACATACCAGAAAGACTGAAGGGAAAGGAAAACAGACAAATTCCTTTGGTTTTACATCTTCAAACAAATTCTCTCACTTCATGCTGTGCATAACACGGGATCCATCTGAGCAAGGGGTCATTTGTCCCTTCAGCTTAGCCCGTTATTTGCTACCCTGGCTGCTGCTTACCCGAAAGCTTTTCCAATGTCTGTAGTGGGGATCTTTGGCATGCACACCCCCTTTTTTTAAAAAAAAATCATTTGTATATGCTTGAATACGGGACAATAAGAAATGCAAACCGTGATGCAGGTTTTGGAAAAGAAGAAAAGCACAAGGGGTCTCTAGGTACACAGCTGTGTACCTAGAAGAATATTTCAAATCTCAGTAAAATTTTCATTTAAAATTAGCTATTTTTAATCTTGCTTCTCAAAGCAAGCTTTCAGGTTTGATTTCTGGAGAGTTGACAGATGCTAGCCTTCCTCCTTGGCTGAGTAGTTATATAGACCGAACATAATCCCACAACTGTTCCCAGCTCTATCATGACAGCTAACAATCTAATGTTACAGGATACCAGGAAAATACGAGCACAAAATGTAACAGAAAACATTAGGAAACTGAGTGATCCTATGGGTAAGAAAATAGGAGAGAAGTGGGGGGGTTGGACCAGATGATCTTTCGAGGTCCCTTCCAACCCCTAACATTCTGCGATTCTGTGACTTGAGGGATGATGGAAGTTTTATGAAGTTACAACTCAAATTTATCGCACAAACGAAAGGTTTGTGTTCTTAAAAGGAAGTCACAGGTTTTACGGAGGGCTCTCACATCCTTATCACACATGCATTCTTGCTGGTCTGCTGGCATAACACACATGCGGTGTCCCCAAAAAAGACAAAGTTCAGACCACCATGAGATATCTGAGTTTTCTGGAAGAGAAGGAGGAGTATCAGTGATGATGGTAGGACTTGTGGGGTAAAAACCGATGATACATTTCAGCCACACGAGGAAACACAAATGAATGAATCATGTACAACCCCCTCGCACAGCAGAAACACCAAAAAGCAGAATTCGGTCAAAATTTAGCCAGCGGGATGGACGAACAGAGGAAAAGGACACAAAAATGCAGCCACAACAAATACTAAGCCACAGCTCTTGGCTTTAAAAGCTAAGAGGAGATCTTTAGGGATTACTTCTAACCTTTGTAGAAACTCTCCAAATCTGCCCAGAGCAGTTTTGTTTAAAGAAATGACAATGGCAGTGACAGCAGAAAAGCTAACTTTAAAATCAGGAAGTTTACAGGGTGATTTGCAGCTCAGCACTTCCTCCCCCCGCTTACTCCACTGTTCAAAACAGTTTGAATCAGGCTCTGATAGAAGTCAGTGATTTTTTTTAAAAGCGAAATTCCCAGGTGAATTCCCAGTGAACACTGTCTAAACTGTCTCCTTCCTCCATAGTCCAAGGGTCCGTCACTGAATATGAAGCCACAAAATCATCAAGTACCTTAAGATTATCCTGGCTGAGTGAGTGAAAATCCATCTGCTAAAGGAAGGAAAATCCATCCATCCCAGTGAATCCAAAGAAATGTTTCTGTTTCCCAGTAAACCTTGAGGTTTACTGGAGAGGGAAGCACTTAATCTCCACCAACAGCTGAAGCAACACAGGACAGAGGGGACAAAGACATGATGACCACAAGGCAGGAAAGATGGATGCATTTAGATGGGGAGCTTAGCAGCAAAGACAGGGAATGACATAGGCCACTAGTCGGACAAGCAGAGGGAAGTCAATGAGCCTAGAGGACTGATTTGGAATTTTCCCTCTATAAAGTTTGAGATCGTGCACGTTTCTATCTTGATAAATCTTTGACAGGAAATTCAGTAGGTATTCATGAATCCCCCCTCTCAGAAGACAGCAGGGTAAGAGAGAGAGAGAAGGGCCTGACCTCAGATTAGTAACTTTACAGCACTCAACCAACAGCAACAGGAGAGACCCCAAAAGCAGAGATCTCATCTCTTCATTGTCTTTTAGGGCTGACTGAATTCCCTTTGAGCCACCACAAAACTGACATCCCAAGACACTGCAGCCAGAACTAAGCGACACTTGCCAGGCTTCTGCGATCATACCACGTATCAGACATGCTACCGCTGACCTGAACAGAAAATTGAGGCTATAATGGACAAGTTACATGGACAAGTTCTGAGGCCTCCTTCCGCAGTTCTTCAGAGAGCAAAGATGCTGCATGCTGCCAAGTGCTCCAGCCCCAGCAGCAGGGAAGGGTGCTGGGTTATGAACACGTAACTCGTGGTCTGAAGTCCTTCAGCTGGAGGGCAATTAAAAAAAACTAAACAAACAACTGCAACAATACACAAATACGGAAAACAGAGCAAAAATTGAAATGACAGGCATTTGTTCTGTACTTATGTAAATGTTAACAGACCCTGACACACCAAGATGAGCTCATGTCCAGCGCACCTTGTTCAGTCAGATGTCAGACAGGGTACAAATGTTTTCACTGACAAATGAAAACAGACTGTAAATCTTTTGCAAAAGCTGGCATGCAAACTCCATGAGGCGCAGTTCAGCCACCCCTCAGCAGTCTAGCCAGAGCTGCTTGTTTAAACACTACTTTGAGCGGGCTGGGCCAACACAAATACTATAAACTGCGATTAGCAACCAAAGGCCTGATCTGAGCACAACAGAAGAAAAGAAAAACTGACCTGCTCAGTATTTCATCACTCCTGACATTACGAAAATTTGCTTACATCTCTCAGCATACAGTTTGCAAGATGATGCGGAGCTACAGGAAAACAAGATGTCAAAATGTTCCTGAGATGTTAAAATCGAGACTGCCTCTTTCCAACCCTGTCTTTATTCAGTCTTCCTTCTTAGGAAAACCTCTAGCAGATGCCTCTGCATAGCATGGGTCTTGCTGGCCAGAACTTGGCTTCCAGAACTGTATTTGCTTGACTAAGTTCTCACTCCCACTCCTGTTCTCATCTTCATCTAGCAAGAAAGAATGCAACAGCTTTAAGAAGTTAGAGGAAGAGGCTGAAGAGAATTCAGAGTGATGTTTTGTGCTCACGCCAAGGGACATTCTTCCTTTCAGACCACCTCCGTGCATTATTGCCTGTTAGAGGGATCCATTAAGCAGCTCTCCCCTCCCTATTTGCTTGCTAAGTTGGTTTCATGATTACTCTGTGAGAAAGAAATAGTGCAGTGTAGACACAAACTCATTTGGATTGGTGCCCTCGGGCAGACGCAGCTACAGTGGAAATCTTACGCATACGAGATGCAATAAGCCAGAAGCAAAAGGAGGGCAGATTTCAGGAAGTAAACTGCTTACTGTAAACTATCCGGCACAACAGCAGCACCAGGTAAGAGCTGGATTGCTCATCACATCAAAGCCCAAAAGTAAGAATTACTTGCATGCAGATCCCTGTTGAATTGCATATCTAATGCAAAAGTTTTACTAAGTTCGAGTCTGCACCTCTCTTGTATTCTCCAGCCAAAACTCGTTTTGAAGTTTGGCTTTCAGTTCTTCCAGCACCAAAAAGCAGAAAGGATTATCAGGGATTCTCTTACCACCAGTCCTGTCAAGTGCCACATTTCACTCAAGCCTACATAACAAAATAAAAATGTTGAGCAGGGGTGAAGGGATCCAACTGTAAGTGCACTCAGTCCAAGGAGCCAACCGGCAGAAAAAAATTATTTAGAAAAAAAGGGACTCCATCCTCTAGAAGATAAACATTGTAATTTGTGCATTGATTACAGCTCATTTACCTTCCTTATCCAAAACCCTGTATTTCCTCCTCCCAACTGGATTCAGAAGCAAAGGCCTGAGCCTTTATACAAAGAAGCTAATGGATTCTAATGGCTTACCCTGATGTGATGTCATTCAACCACAGCAGCACTTCATTTTCCCTCCTGTATTCAGGGAAGGAAAAGAAATAAAGACTGCATCCACATGCAACTGTCTCATCTAAACACCACCTCTTTCAAATCCCATTATTCCCATTATTCTCATTGTAGTCAAGTTTTCCCATGCTTTCATTTTAGTAGATTCTTTCCTTGCCCTTAAACTTAAGAAAAAAGAAGAATCCATCTTTAGCTCCCTACATTTCTCAGATCACTTTTCACTAATTCCAAACAAGTCATTCATATATATAGTATTTATTTTGTAGTGGTGACCAGCTTTTGCTCATTGTTTCTTCAACTCTAAATTTACTTCATATTAAAAAAAAATCCTGATTTAATTATGTTACTTTCACTTTTTATTTAAAATACCTAGTACCCAAGCAATGCTCCAAAAACCAGAAACCAGCACCAAAAAAACCCCAAACCAAACACAACCAAATCAACCCACTTACAACATAATACTGTACGCGCTTTTTAAAGACTTTTGATCTTCTTTTTCCCAACTGTCCCAAATTCCCGTTCCCACCATGTGTTGTTTCTTTCAGTTGCATTCTGTTTCCTCACCCCTTTTCTTATTTCTCCACACACTCCCAGTTCTTTGTCAAAACAATTCTTTCTCCATGGGAGTGGACCGCCGACCCAGTCAGACAGTACAGTCACCAGTGCTTCTCCACACTCACAGTAAACAAAACTAGTCCACCCAATTGCTGTTCTAGTACCTGCTGCCTACTTAGCCCACTGGGGCCACCCGCACACTCTTTTTCTCTCCCCTCTTTCTCTTCTCTAGTCACTTCAGAAGGTGAGTAGATGCTTTCTCACAGCATTTTTCCTTGGCAAGTACCACTCGGCTTGTTTTTCCTTATTCTCAGTTGTGTCCTATACAAGAGGCCTGTTTTAATCTCATGGTTACAGGACGAGTATAAAGCAAATAATTAAAGCTGGCACTCCACCAATAGCACCCATTTCACTAACAGGTTAATATCACATGTGCACTCCACCCTATCTTACTCATAGGAATTAATTCTTGGGCTCTCTTCCTGTCCCTTTGTTTCTGCAACCTGTTCTTGTTTCTATTTGGTCCTTCCCTGGTACTGATCACCATGTTTAGTGCTCACTTGCCTCTGTCCCCCACAAGACTCTTGTTTACCCACAGTACCCTCCTTTTCCTCTCTCTTTAGTCCATGAACATCCTTAACACCACACCTCTACTTGCATTCCTCATCATCACCTCATCACATCTCTACTGGCATTCCTTATCATCAGTAACAAGTTCTTTTATTTCACTTGGTCCAAATTAAAGATAAAAAACCCACTAACATTTAGAAAGAAACAGGCTGCTTAGCATGGCTAGGAAGAACAGAGTAAGAAGCAACATATGAACAGCAAAACCTGCAGCTCTTTCGGAAAGGTGTAATCTCTCATGAGGAATGACAAGGCTCAGGGGCCAAACCTCCTGGCACAATACCAGAGCACAGTCTGTCTTCATCTATCTCTGGGGTCAACGTGAATATCCACAGAATGCAAAGGTGGAAGACCACACCATCTCACCTCTCCCCAAACAAAAAACCCACCACATTTCGTCTTCAAGGTGAACGAAGGAACAAGCAAGCAGGTGAAGAAGCCAAAAGAGTTGTAGCTGCCAAGATATTTCAAACAACACTAAAGTGTCAGTCATTCAATCCATACCTTGACTCCTTTCCACTACACAAGCAGTGTTATTGTGCAGGCAATTATTTCTGTACGTACTAGTCTTCCTAGGGCACTTCATGTTCCCTTCCTTCTACCAGACTTGTCCATCTATTACAGCATCTAACAAATCCACGCACAATTGCAACAACATTTTCTTGATAGTTGGCCACATAAGCATTAGAGAACATAGCCAAACAAAGCCTTTTGCTTCTGAACTTCTGAAATGCATTGCTAGTGAATGCCATGCAGTAGAATGCAACTGCTCTGCAAGTCAACTTTGTCGCAAATGAAGTATTACAAGAAATATTTAAATCACATTTTATTTTTCAAATTCAAAAATAACAATTAGCTTTATTTAACATGTTACACATCTCACATTTAAAATATCATGCTCTATTTAAATGTCTGAGTGACAACACTATACAAATAAAATGTTACACAAAATATATTTAAGAAAATGTTTTGGTCTTCAATCTGAACAATAAATAGACAGGCACTTCTACATATACAAAGGAAGCAACCACTATTTAGAATAACTCTTAGAAGCAAGATGTGGAAATATAGAAGAAGATCTGAGTTTTGAGAACACGTTTAATTCTACATGAGACATCATGCAACTTCAAAGTTTGTTTCAAAATCTGAAACTCTTAGGATCTGCACAATTCTAGACTTGCTACCACTTTGTAAGAGATCCAAACCATGCTCTCATAAGCAACGTGCAATTTCAGTTATTTGCATCAAGTCAAGCTACCTGATCACATTTAGTGCCAGAACAGAAACAAGGACTAACCAGAGTAGCTTTTCACATAAGTAACATGAGCAACGAGTCAGCTTTACCTCACATAAGCTTGGGGCAGACCTAACTGTACCTACAGCCCAGCCCCAAACAAAATCTCTTCTTCCTTTTCCTTATATATTCAGCTCTTTTATGGTGTGTTTCAAATAGTATCATGCTTTTTTTTTTTGAAAAAAAAAAAGCATAATCTAACAAAAGGGTAAATTATTCAGAGACAGGCACAAAAGATCGTAAGTAAAAGAGAAAATACTGTTCTGGGGTGCAAAAAGACTGAAAACTATAAATTAAAAAATTCAATAGTTAAAAGTCTCGTAAGAGTGTTTCACACTTAAAGTAAAACTACATTCCTCCAATTTGTGAATTTTCAATTTACAGTGGTTTCCACACACCCACACACAAACACTACTCAAGGAAAAATGTTCTTCCACCATCACAATTAATGAAAGATGCACTGTAGTAGGTAACCCGTTTCCAATACAGCCAACCAGTCACTATCAGCTACTTACATCCTTAAAGTCCTTCTTAAAATTAATTTAAGACAAATATTGAAACATAATGACCACCAGGACAGTGGAAAAGTCAGGACCAAGTCTTCAAGCCATCCCCTCCAATTTTAGTATTATTCTCATTTTCAAAAGTACAGGAAAAAAGTTTCCAGAGAGAATTAAACTATTAAACAGAGCTCCAATGGTCCACCAAGAAAGTTAGAGCCAAACTCGGAAAGTTACTCGGACTTAAGATGGCTAGGCACACTAGTTTAACAATTTAAGTGTGGATCTTGCAAGCGTGTCCAAATCTTAATCATTTCTTGAGGTTTTCTACTATGTACTAACATCAAGTTTGTGTAGGAACATATGTTATTTCTGTATTTCTCTTCAATATCAAACGTTTTGAAGCCTTTGTGTTTTTCCGGAGCAAGCCCAAGCTTCTGAAGGCACATTCCAGTATAAACATCATCAATAGGGTAAAGGAGTACCTGGTCAGACGCATTATTCAGTCTTAATGCCAGATCACCAGAGTACAGAAACCCACCGCCTCCTGCATACGGAGGATATGAACCTTCATAAACACTTTCTGGGATGTAGTACTTTAATTTTTTTTCTCTATGAGGTCCAGCATCTTTGATCACATCACCTATAAATAAGTCTTTGGCTTTGTCCTTTGATAAGCTCTTCAAGTAATCCAGGATCTGATGGGTATTCACAAAAACATCATCATCACCCTTAAAAATAAACTGGACATCTGCACAACTGCTGCTCACCCACTTCAGAAACAGCACCTCTTTCAGAGTTAAATTGAAGAAAGTGTCTCTGTAGTTCCAGAGGAGAATGTCTTGGTGGGTTTCACTCTCAAATTTTATCATGTCTGAAAGGTCAGGAAAATTATCCTCTGGTGGGGTCTGTCCAAGTAAGAAAACCCTTTTGACTGTCACATCCCCCGATTTTATTTCCTTGCCCCAGGATTCCCTAATTGCTTGCCTTCTATCAAAATGGGGTGTAAGTGACTTAATAGCCAGCAGCAGAAAAGGTTTGTGTTTGCACTTGTTTGGCTGATCCATTAATAACGAGTAATTTCTACATCTCAAATAAAGTAGGAAGTCTTTGAATCTGTCTGGCAAGTTTGCAAAGTCACTAACCTCTGAAGACACCCACGGGTCTGGTTCACAGGAACTGAGAATGCTTGAGTTAGAAGCTAAGTTCTCTTCCACAGTCATATTGGAAAGCAAGGTCAGAATAGGATTGTACAGAAGTTCAAGCTTCTGTTGCTGTTTGTTCCAATAAGCTTTGTGAGGAGTGTATTTTCTCCAGAATTTGCTGTGCGGTATAATAACACGGCCTTTTGCATTCTTCTCTTGGCTGCCACTTTTTGAGACTTCCACAATCACATAAATAAAAATGTTTACCATCATCAGAATTCCCAGCAGCTTTAATCTTCTGCGTCCAACACTCATTTCTCATATCTGGAAAGAGAAAAAAAAAAAGACAGATTTTTAGCCCTCTTCCTGTCAAGTTCCTGATCTCATAAAAATACAGACTACTTTCAGACGAAGAATGTGCAAGCTCTAAAAATCAGATCTTACCTACACCCCCAAAAAAGTCAAAACTAATCTACTTCTAATACATGCACACCTATAGCTCGTAGGGGTTCGGGGTTTCATCAGCAAACAAGAAGCTGGTTAAGAATATGAAATTTCCATTTGCTACTTCGGAATTTTGCATAGCATTTCACAGTGCGTCTAAACAAGTCAGCAGGTTTTGCTCCTCCTTTAACTCTCCCTGAAACACCTGACTGTGTAGCAATTAGAATCTGAGCCCTCTGCTTGGCAAAGGCAGACAGAGAAACTTTCTTTTTTTCTGTTAATAAGGTGAGTTTAAGAGTATAAAATAAATTGCTATATGATAAGGTCAGTTATTTAAAAATTATATTTCAAGCTTTTATACCTGCACTCTTATATTCTTCAATCACATAATAGGCATTTTAAAGTGTACAATTAATTTCTGTCCCTCTCACATGGCTGTTCTTGGGAGAGAGGCTGACAAAACTAACCAGCTGCATTGCTGGTATTCAGATCTCTGCAGACAGAAGAGAATATGAATTTTGATTATTTCTTTTTCCTCCAACTGGAAAAGGAAATGAATGGAAACAGAAAGTGAAAGTGTACTTAATCCTAAGAAGGAAAAAGAAACTGAAAAGAAATCAAAAATTGAGATGTTTCCCATACACACAAGACCAGGAATAGTAAGTGTTCCTCTCTTCATTGTAGCAAAGGTTATTCTGTGATCCATCTCCAGTTTTTACTGAGAGAGAAAATGGATCAATCACTCTTTCTTCCACAGCTGTCAGAGTGAAAGGATGAAAGGTGCATAGTACAAGGAGCAACATGAAAACAGTATTCCTCTAAAGTAGTGCTTACCAAACTGTTTACTAGCCCACGGGTACATCAAGGTACAAGCTACATAAAATTTAACAAGACATACTAAATCAGGAAGTCAGACTGGAAAATAGTTCAGAATGAACAAGAAAGCCGGTAAGACTACATTTAAGCCAGATTCAGAACTCATTGTCCAAGATGCTTTCATTTGCTAGGAGTATAAATGATTACCAGAAGACTATCAAAACCTAATGAAATAAAAGATACATAATCACTGTTAAAAGCCCAGTTGTAAACACTGCCTCAGAGGTCCTGAAGCCACAAAGCAACAGGAGTCAGGAAGGCACACTTGAGAGGTACACCTCCTACTTGCTGTTCTTTTCATTTTATTTCCAGCCATTGCCAGACATCTAAGTTAGACTGACTCTTGGTCTCTTCTGGTTTGACCAGTCTTACTTTCTTTTATGCCTCCATAAGTTAAACACAAAATTTAGTAAGAAAGAAGCAGGTAAATAATCAGTAATTTTTTTTTTTTTTCTCATTTGACCCCTGGATTTTCATAAAATCCAAAGGGAGGGAGTATTTTTGAATTTAGAAAAGCCACTCCTAGAAACAATGGACTACTCAGAGAAAAATCCCTACTCTTCCTTCCTCATGTTCCACCTGCATATTTATCTTCGTATATGCTCAGAGCAGATCTACTTCATTTAATGTCCTGTTCTGAGCCAGCTATGAAGTTTCCTGTTCTGATTTTAAAGTACTTTTTTTCTATACCTCAAAGACAAAAATATATTTGTGATCAGTGCCATCATTTAAGCTAAACAGCTGAACTGTCAGAAAGCACTGGCTGGCGACACAGATTTCAAAGAAACTTTATCTTCTTCTTTCAACACCCACAGAAGCTTCCAGAAAAAAACAGATCATAACATACTATTTTTCTTCACTTCCCTTTCAGTACACACAAAAATAGCAGAGAAGCAGCTGTCCCCTGTTTTGTACTATCCCATGCAGTTCAAGCATGCACATCAGTGCTTATCTACCCTGTCCTCTAGAGTGCTTCGCACTAGAACAACAAATGACATCCTCCCTGACCTATGATCCTGGGACTCCAGAGACACCGGGGTGAGAAGTGTCCCCCTAGTAGCAAGTAGCTAACAAACACAGGACTGTCGAGAGCTCAGCTGGAGCCTGATTTTCCAGGATACACAGCACTACACAATTCATCTGTCACAGCCTCCAGCTACTAAGTATTCAACACCTCTGGCAGTCATCCGGATGCTTGGCCCGAGACTTCTGAACACAAAGAGACACCATTTGCAAAGACTTTATTTCAATCACTTGACAAAATCCTTCAAATCACTAAGACTTTTGGGTAAGCATTCAAACTCTGTAACTACAAGATCTTCCTTAAATCTTCCCGGTTTTCACTTGCAGCCTTGCAAGCCCCTGCAGCAAATAAGACAGGGATCCCTCACAAAAATCCCCATTTACTGTCAGACGTGGTAGAACTTTTCATCAGAAAAACTAGTCTTGCAAGATGACAGTGGTTCCATCATATAGAGCACGGTAAATGCTATCAGTCCAACACATAAATGCTTCCAGTATAATTTTCAGTCCCCTTTTTAAAAAGCTATCCAATATGGGTGATAAAATTAGTATTTCTGAGAAAAGAGAAGTAAAAAGTGACTTTCAATATCAATACTAATAAGGGTTTTATAAGACATGAACACCGCCCCCCCAATTTTGCATGAAAGCATTCTTCTCTTCTGTAATCAAAAGTTATCTAGCCGTGGTTTTTTTAAATCAATTTGTTAAGAATATAACTCACTAAGAATATCAAACAATACTAAGGGCTACCAAGTAAAAAAGGAATAAAAGCTGCTTTGTTAAGGTGTCCTTTTCCTAAACTAGACAATGACAGGTCGATTAAACACTTCTTCATAGCGTTAGATCGAGGCTCCTGAGCTAAAAGCAAACAGAAAACAATTAGACTTCAGAAAGGCTACTTACTGAAACAGAATCCTCAATTTTGCAATTAGTGTGTATTAGCTTTAATCATTACACTCCAAGACAGGAATTGAAAAAAAGGCAGTTTGACATCAAGTGAACTGGATTTATCACAAAACACAGTACTACAAACCCTCATCACAGTGGGTGGGTGGGTGGGTTGGTGCATGCTGCATTTGTAATGCTGTTAGTGGGGATTTGGGGTTTTTTGTTCTGTTTGGGGGGTTGTTTGGGTTTTTTTTTGAGGAGGGGAGGTGCTTCAAATAAAAGCCCAGAGCCCACGTCTCGAGGCAAATCTCTTTTCTTCACCTGCTTTGCTGACACTGCAGTGACTGACTGAAGTGCCAGCAGGATGGAGATTTTATGTGCTGGGCAGCTCGCTAAGGAGCAGCATCATAGAGTACAAGACTGCGCCTGTTTCCTACTTACAGCTTAGCAATAGCGATCTGGACAGATCACCAGAAGTTTCTCCTACTCCAGCAACAGCTTCTTCTATCAGCATTAATATTACAAAAATTCTCAGCTGCCTCCTTTGACTGCTGAGAATGGAAGATCCAGTAGGGAAGCCAAAAACAAACTAAAAGTGAGCTGATTCATACGTAAATCTATCTAATGCATTTTTATACTAGTTTTTTTGCGACGAGCAGTACAAAGCGATACTCTGAAAAATTCCTGCTAGGTGTTAAAAAAACGCTAAAGAACACTTAGCTAGCTGGCATAAAAAGCAGAACACAAGCGTGAATACTATATATTGGTAAAGCAAATTACAGTACACACAGAACCTCAGGAACAGAAAATCCTGCAGAAATTTATTTTAACTTCAGCAGGTAAGGTGAAGAGTGTTACCTACACTCAACAGTGATCTGACACAGTTTTTCAACGCCTGTTTTCAAGTTCCCAGCTACACTGATATGAAGACCATTGTAGCAATCAGTTGGAGTTTGTAGAAATCATTGCATTTCTGCTTATGTGAATTCCAGCTGCGCAGAGTTACTTATCTATCACTGCATACATAAAGTCCATTTGTTCAAAGCCTTTAGGAAAAAAAAAAAAGGGTTAACATTAACGATCCTCTGGATAAACCAAGGTTCTGCTGCAGATACATTATTTGGAAAAATTGATTCTGTACAAATGGGGCAGGGGAGGGGGGGAGTAGAGAGGAGTTTCCCTCCTCAGCTGAGCTCCACTCTTACCACTGCAAACAAAACCCAGGTATTGATAGAAGGGAACAGATTTATGAAGCCACAAAAGCAGCACTGCGATCAAGAGACAGATGGAAAAGGCAAGCCAGCAGAACCTGGGTAGAAAAACAGCTTCACTGTGGGACCAGATAGCCATCAATAAAACAGATGGACCATAACAGAAGAAAAAATCAGGTATTACAAAGAAGCCATGAGCTACATGAAAAGATTCCAAATGCCCTAAAAGCTCTAAGTCCAAATAAATAACATGGATGCACAATGGTGAGAAACTGTTCAGAGGTTGTTTTTAAACAGTATTATTTTATGTTTTATCTCAAGAGCGAATGTATTCCAAAAGCCTGTAAGGAAGCTATTGAGAAGTCTAGAAGAGCTGGTAAGAAATGAGACCCACAGAGTTGTTCTCCTGAGCTGGAAGGGACACACGAGGATCGAGTTCAATTCCTGACTCCACATGGGGCAACCTAAAAGTTAAACCATATATCCAAAAGCATTGTCCAAACGCTTCTTGAATATCGAGTATGTACACTCCATCCGGTTGCAGGAATTAGATATCCAAGAACCACGCTTTTCTGGAGACAAGAATTTACAGAAACAGGGGCTACGATGCCTCCTGACAAAAGACAAGAGTTACATCTGGAGGAGGCCAAGCTCAAGGTCAAAACCAAGCACAAGCACATCTAAGTGTGCCAGCCCCTAACTAAGGGCACATGCAATACATCACTTTGAACTTCTCACTCTGGAGTTAGGATCCTGCTGAAAAATTCTCATTAGCCCTGTTACAGCACTTGATTTTCTGTAAGAACTTCACAAAGTAAGTATATGTGAAACAGTTTTAACTTCCTTTTTTTTTTTTAAACTGATGCTACTAAGACCTTGCTATGCACAAAAGCAAGCCTAAATCTCTACTGAGGTTTAGCTGTAGGAGACAAAAAGGTAAGGGGCAGATGTTGCAGAGAAGTGGCTAAAAAAAACAAAGTGTATTTAGATGTTCAGAAAAAGCAATCCTCTTTAGGACACAGACAATGAAACAGTGTATTCAGATGGTGCACTAACAAGTCCTCTATAGCAAGCTGTCAAAACAAACCCACCTAGAGTTGCAGTCACTGAGCGCAGCCTATAATCAACACAAACAGGAATTGTAAAGACTCAGAACTCGCTTCAACATCGAGGTTTTGGCAGATGTTGGACACCACCCTGAACTACGAAGTAGTTTTTCTTTCCTACAATTTTTAAGCAAGGCACTACTTCATTTGAGTTGGAGATGTTACCAGAGATGGTAAAAACGTTCAACGTAGGACAGGAATTTGATGGAAACACCATCAAAACAAAGGAGGGGATTGGATGAGCATGAAAGCAAGGGACCAATGGATGAATTTTGACAGTCAATCCTACCAATTTTACCAATGAAGGAACAAAAAACCCCTCTTTCCTGAAAACTCAGACCAAGTTCATATCTAACTTATTTCATTCTGCTTATATTCAACAAAACACCCACTTAGTATTCAAAATACCAGAGGATTGATGGCTTGCTTATTTAACTGAGACATCATAAGACAACTTCAGGAATGCCACTTTCTTAAATAAGCACAACTTTCTTTTATCCCAAGTTTCTGTTTAGCAATTTGAGTATCAGAAAATATATCCATACACCAAATATTCATCAGATTTCTTGACTGCTATTGATGTTTAATTCAAGTTCCTAACCAGTGGAGCCTCTCACAAAGATGCCCAACTGTTGTTCATTGAAGCTTCTTCTGCAGCACTCTACACACTGTCTCAGTCTCTGTAGAGAGGTGAATATCCACTCCAGGCTCCCTCTTGCAATGCACCTGTAACACGAAACTGAAGAACAAATCTTCAGA
Organism: Leptosomus discolor; assembly: GCF_034619465.1. Lineage (NCBI taxonomy): Eukaryota > Metazoa > Chordata > Aves > Leptosomiformes > Leptosomidae > Leptosomus > Leptosomus discolor. The sequence goes on from NC_141392.1 coordinate 35,688,852, forward strand.
AGGGAGCTACAAAAGGGAAAGCAACTATTACCTTGCATGTCTTAATATTACAGAAAAGTCATTTTCCTTGCTTTTAGGTCCTGAAGCCCATGATAAATTACACAATCAGACATAATGCTGGTGACTGTTCAAAATGTGACACCTAAAAATGTATTACTACTTATTGCAGGAGGGCTCTACCGTTTTCCTTTCATATAAAGGGGTAAATTTTATTACCACCACCACTGTGCACAATGCAATGCAACACTACTCAGCAAGGATCCTTAAAAGCAGTTTCAGATCAGCAAGCAGGTTCATGCAGCACAACCCTGAGCAGTGCAAGGGTGTTAGCTCGCATTCAAAAGGCAGCATAGCCTACGGTAGCACAGTGACCCGTGCTGTATTCCACTGCCCAGCATGGGCATACCCACAAACTCTTCCAGCAAGAGGAAGAAAACACAGTATTCCTGTTTATAAAGGAGGAAAGTTTCAGGGAGCAAAAGAACAGCCATTTTCAAGGTTATAGTTCTATTTAAAAGTAAGTTTAAATGGTGTTTCTAGATGTACCAATCATCAATTTCTTCACTGCAAGATCAGTCCTTTGCTATTAAAACATTTTTCCTTTATGCTTTTACTTATCAGTGATATTTATTAACCTCAAGTCTCAACATAAAAAAAAAAGTAACCTATGACTATCAGCGAGCAGTCTCAACAGCAGTGTATCATACAGATTTCCAGCTAAGCAAACCACCCAAACGAGAACTCCCTGAAAGCAGCTTGAATATTTTTCATCGACAATTAACAATTCCCCTGAGAAAGGAAGAGCAGGTAACATGATGTGGGCTACCTCAGATGATGTTCCTTCTCACACTGCATATACCCACATGAGCATTCCTGCACCAGCAAAGTGCTCCACAGCAGATGCAGCCGTAGTAGCAAATCTATACTTCAAGGCACCAAATCAAACCTAGGCATGCTTGTGCAATCCCAGAATGGAAGGGGAAAAAAAAAAACCCCACATCTTTAACCAGACTACCTGCCTCAACTCTCACCTCTCACAGCAGCTCCAGGCCGTGGATCCACAAGCAGCTGAAACGATCTAACTGCCTGGCCCCTCCTTTTGATGGAGGCTTTCTCCTCCTCCCTTTCTGACTCCAAGAACTCAGGCCCAATCCCTCCCTCACCCCGGATCTGGTACTTTGCCAGGCCTCCCTGTGAATCAGTTCACATCACTAACCCAGCAGAAAACTAACAAAGACCAGAGATGCACACCAGATAAGCACCACAGCAGCTACAGTGAAAGCACACTGCTGAGAAAAGGGGAGCAGATAGATCTCCCCTCTTCAGCAGGCCTGACAACACACCAGGAACCAAGCTTTGGCTCTGGATCCATAATCCCTTCCACCCTCTAACAAGAGGCTATCTAGCATCATAGTAAGGACATTATACTTATACCCTGGTGCTAACAGTCATATACCACCAGTCTTTGAACAAATCATGCACTTTTCCACCTCCTTCAAGTCTGACAGAAGCCATGACCTTGAACTGCAAACAATTGTACCTTCTACTGGGGACAGGAGTTATGCTCTATTTTCTAAGTGGGCTGAGTAACCTGTCTACATTATTTGACTACCAAACCCAAGCATTAAAAATCCATTTACTCACTGGGGCTGACAAAAGATAAGGTAATCCTTACCAGCTGCAGGCATTACACATACTCGGTCAGGACTAAACTATCAGGAATTTGGCAAAACGAAGCTGTAATTTGGATATCTACAGACAGTATCGCCCTTCTCTCTTTGCAGAGACTAGCTTAACTGGGGCTATGGCAAATTTGGATCTCACCACATAACTTCACTTTGAAGCCTGATATCCCTTAAGCAGCACAACATTCTGCTAGTGCTAGTGCATGCAATGGTGACACTACAGTTATAAAGGTAATTTAAAAAATTATTATTAAACACATAACAAGCCATACACAGTCCCTCTAACCTCCTGGGAGATGCATCAGTTCTCCTAATACCTCAGTTTTGTCCAGTGAGTCAAAAGAGATTCCTGGATTGAGCAACAACACAATTCTAGAATGGGAAAACGTTAAGAGCCACTGGCTGTTATAAAAAGTCTGTTATTTCCAGCTTTAAAGAACCTGAACAGTTTATTTTTCTAAGTACACACAATCGTATCTCTTTTTCCCCCTCAGAACTTTACACAAGTCCACTTTTACTTAACAGTAATTAAGAACATCTTAAGAACTGGCAAATATTCAACAGGTATCAGTATTCTGCTTCTGCAGAAGCATGTCACCGTGGTTACCACTGAATAACAATGTTTTCTGTGTTTTTCAAACACCACAGTCTGAAACAACCTTCCAGTTGGAGGAAAGATAGATACCAACACGCTACACAAAGTATTAAAAAGTGAAATGAAATTCAGAGCAGTTAACGGTTATGTTAACTTTAGTTTTAATTAATTGCATATAACTGCTTTGAGCCATCTTTCAGCATGTTATTTACTTTTGGGAGAAATTCTACTCTTCCAATATTTTAATACCAAAAGACACCAGTGCAACTTGGGCATGGAATTTCAAGATCCAAGTAAATAGCAAGACTGGGGAAGGATGTACTTGTATCTTCCTAAAACACACCCTGAGGCATAAAGAACTATAAAGAGTTTGAATAAAAGCCAATCTAACTTCACATTCTGTTTTCCACTAGTGATCTTCAGGGTATTTTACTCAAAAAAAAAACCCAAACAAACCAACAAACCAACACCAAAGCCAGCCAAAAGGAAAAACAAAAACCCCACCAAAAAAAAACCCCAATGGTACAGCGAAGCAATTCTCTAGTAATACTCCCCTGGTTTTCTGTAGTAAGATATTAGAAGGGCAGGAACTGCATATGAACCATGTTTAATTACTGTTACTGAATCTAATCTCACTTTGTCCAATCCCTCTTTGAACCCGTTTAGATTTTCAACTTTTATGAAATACTGGTGATGAATTCCTCAGTTCTTCACACAGCAAGAACTTGGAGTGACTTGGTTTTCTATTACTACATAAAGGGGAACCCTCAGAAAATACAGCATTAAAAAAAAATGCAGTTATTTTCTCTATGTACCTTTGCCATACCAGCTATATAACGAACCTTTCTCTACCCTCTGTTCCTTCTTTGCCACAGTAAAAAGTCCTACTCATTTTATTTCTGGAACTATTTTGCACTTCTGAATAACGTTGTCTCCCCCCACCTTCTATCAGGTCATTCTTGATATGGCAACAACAACAACAAAAAAAGCATTTAGTGCTTAGAGCTCACAAATAAGAATTTGCAGAGACTTTTTTAGAGTTATGTATCAATTGGGCTTGGAATAGCCAGATAGTATACCCAGTCTCGCTAGACATAATAAGGAGAGATAATTACTTCCAAAATCACCACAAAATTTGAGAACGAACCCTTTCCCACACACATCTCAGCTTTCTAAGCTAATGGGAACACCCTTTCTCATTTAAAACACCCACACACGTAACTAGTTGTCCAAGACCCTCATGGCAGGTGGATGATACTGAGCTTTTGCCATTTAATTTTTCAGGAAAGTCATCGTTGTCTTGTGACCCGCATGAAGTTGGATCTTCTCAATTCAGTTTCCAGTACTCAGAAATTTTACCACTAAAATTATCACTAAACAACACTTATTTTGGCTGTCTGGTAAAAAAATTGGATCTGAAGCCTCAATGTTCCTAATATCACACTGAACTAACCCAGACCATGCCCTACAATTTAAGGGCATGAAATAAACACTGCACAGAATCATAGACTTTTTAATCAGTTTTGTGCCACATTTTAAAAGTTACTTTATCTTATCCACGACACAACTCCTTTCCCAGACAGATTCCGCCACTCTCTTCTGAGATGGACTGATGAAAACAAGTAGTAAAATCCTCATAAATACTAAAATCAATCTGAAACTGCCAGCGTGAAAGAGGATTGTTAGACAGTTGCCAGTCTTGCAGTGAAACAAGCATTTTGGTGATCATCTGCTCAATTCCCCCTTTGCCTTAAAAGTCCTGCTTCCTTGTTACTCACCGTTTTCCATTCCACCTAACCATCATCCATGCACTCAGCTGCTTCACGAAGTAGCTACGATGATAAACTTTGGCCCTCATCAGCTCTACCACTGGTTTATACAAACTCAACACTACCTTTTCAAGTCTGAGACTCGTACAGAATGATTGAAGCCCCTTACATGGAAGAAAACAATCTCTACACCTCAAGCACTGAAATTATCCTAGGCATAGTGACATAGCTCTCCACTGTCCCTCCTTTTCTGATAGCCCTATTCCTACAGAAGGGTTTTTAAATATGCTCTTGCTTTAAAATCATACCTCCCAGCTTCACTGGTGGTTTTCAGAGTTCTACGTTACCCCCTGCCCCACCCACTCCTCCCCGAACTACAACAAAACTTCTGCAGCAGTAGCAATACTGGAGCTACCTACAGACTTCAAGAAATAACTGCACTGTTCATCCTCAATTCATTTGGCACATAGTCACAGGGATAAGAGCTTAGACCCAGCTTCTAAAAATATGCTGAACAAACATATGCACACAGATGGGTGAAAAACCTTAGTTTCCAACTGAAATGGTGTTAAAAAAAGAAAAGATATAAACTGTTGCAACTTCCCCACACAGAAAACTATTCACTCCATGTGGCATTTAATCCAGTATCCTACAGGAACTCTGGCTTTTTTTTTCTTTAGTGGTTAATATACTTAAGTCAAGCTGATCTAACGAACATGTACTATTCAACCCAATGGTAATTAACTGGCTTGAACAAAAACCTTTAAAATGTAATGTAGTACTCAAGGCCCATTGTTTTAATCATCAAAATGAGGCTCAAAAACTATTTTCAACAACCCAAATTTTTGCCATCAGCCAAGGAAAAACCACGGTGAAAATGAAAGAGTGTATTTCTAAACTCTGACTTTATCAAGCACTAAAGTGATAGTCCGTATCTGAACAGCTCCCTTCTCACTCATGCTTACAGGAACTACCATGTTACGAAGGTGACATTCCAAGAAGCCTATTTGGATTATGTTTCCTACAGTGGATGGAAGGCAGCAATTAAGAAATAGCCTTCATCAGCACCTAAGGTGAAATCAACATCACCACTGCATTTACTACTTCAGAAGTAAATATTGTTTTATAAAGACAACTCATGACAGTGATTACACAACATACCAATCTCAGAAATGCAAGAGAACATAACTTTATGCTTTATAGAATTTTAAGTGCAGTGGTACACAAAATACATGGAGTTTCTCCAAACACAACCCAGAATTGTAACTCACAGCCCATTTTTGTGAACCACAGCTGGCTTACAGAATAGAAGTTACTATTTTAACTACCAAACAGGTAAATACTTTTCTCCGCACAGGCTGATAGTGACTGTCATCTGGCACCATGTAAATACACACAAAATAGCTTTATTATGTTAGTTAAACCATATCTCATTTCCTACGATCCACAGAACAACCTCCAAATATTCTAGGCAGCTACTCCAAAAAAACCTGTGCAACTAAAGAATGAAGGCACAGAGATGGTAAAGTCATCGTGCACACCACACAAGGTACAGTTCTGACATGAAAGAACAAAGCAAGACTCTACTTGCAGCCTCCCAAACCTCATCCAAGTTACAACCACAATCAAGTACAGAGAACATGTTCCAACAAGGTTCTTCTACAGCATAAGCCAGAGTGGACCCCAGTCCATCACTGGGTCTCACCAAGACTCCAAATAGCGTGGATTAAGAGTCATTAGGTAAGAACACCATCCGACAAGCTTGGCAGCAGACGATCAGATTATCACTGAAGCCAACTCCTCTAGATGCAATGCAGGCAGACCCTGCAGCCATCTGAAGGGAATGCGTGAGCACTACAAGCATTTAAACTTCTCAGACTAGTACTACCTAATGTCGGCAGTTTCATTCTCTGCAGAGTCTTGCTTCTCAAAGCAACCAGATAACACAAGGTTTAAAGGCATTGCTCAAAGCAGCTACATCAAAATGAAACTCAAGAAGTTAATTGGTCAGAAGCTGCTATAATAAAAACATGGGGAAATCCCTGCTACATTAAAGTCTGTAAAAGCATAATGAGAATCCAAAACTCCCTACCTCTAATAGCCTGCTTGACTGCTGTCCTGAGACTACTGACATCAGCTTCTGACTGTGGTATCGACCAAATAGTTCTTTCACTTACTGCTGAATGCTAAGTTCTGAGTATCAGAATCCCAAAATCTTCAGTTATACTACTGCTATGTTTCCTGTCACCATTTTGACTAATTCCAGGTGCCTCCCTCCCTCTAGCTCCTCAAACAGGAAAGAGAAGTTACCAGAACATCACCTTTCAAAGTACACTATTTAAAGTAACATCTATGAAACAAAAGTTTAATTTTACTGACTTTATATTGCTGCTTAGAAACACTGCAGCAACACCCACAAAGTTGGCATCGAGTTCTTTACAAAGTAATTCAGAACAACAAAATCTTATTTTAAACGACATTAAAACCAGTGTATGCCTGACAGAATACTTACAGAGGGAAGAGATACCACCAGATCTCCACTCTCTCTGAACACTTCCAACCCTGAAACTGACAAAAATCACAAAACCTTCAATTGGAGAGTGATCTATTTTTTCATCCTTTTTTAATTAGAACATTGCTATCAGTAAATCACTCAGATCATCCCAGCCCTGGCTATATTTTATTGTAGGTGTTTCTCACAAACGGTCTGGGTTTAATTAAGAAGCTATTTAAATATTGTGTACCTATTGAATTCAATGCAATGCCTAAATATTTTTTTTACCTGTTAAAATTAAATCCTTGGACTGGCTGAAAGAATGTTCAGTTCACATCTGCATTGTTTCAAGTGTCCCTATAGAAGACCAAAGGATATGCAAGAAAAGCCCTCTGGTCATTCCAAAACGTTTTCTGTAAACTCAATCCCAGGTTTGCTGTATATTCCAATTTTTCTAGTGGTATAAACTACTTGAGTTCGGTCATGATTTTCTACAGGGATAAAAAAGCAACAGAGCTCCACATGTACACCACACTTGCACAAGGCAATTTAAACCATGGCAGCATCCCTATAAATGAGTACATTGTGCTAATATTACCATTCTATACTGGCACACCTTCAACCACGCTAAACATCTATGAAGGTGTTCCTAACTGCACATGGAAAAAAAAAACAACTTGTGATAAAAAAAGGTTGGTTTCTTCGTTTAAGAACAAAAAGAGTTTGGGTTGTTGGGTTTGGGTTTTTTTTAGTAATTGAGATTTCACACTGACAACTGAGGGTAAGATATCAATTTGCTATAAAAACTAATATTAAAGTTTAATACCTTCGTACTTGAGAGCCCACAGTAGTAAAGTAACCTGTTTTTCACAATCCAGGGGTGGGGGGGCGGAAATCACATGTCCTTCTAAGGTCAGTTGAAGCTTCAGAATTATGACACTGTGCAGTTTGTTAGGAATAACCCAGAGCTGCCAGCTTCTGATTTACAAACTTCAGTTTTTACATCCCTTTGAGAAGACTTCAGCTTGAACAAATAGTAAATTACAAAGAACCAAGAGAAGAGGCTTAACTGAGTGGCAGCAGAGAAATATTCCTTGGAAGAAAATTAATTGTCATTCATCACGTCGATTACAAGTCTAGGGGTTACAGTTCCATGGCAGTTTAAAACAGTTTCAGTCATGGCTGACACATTCCTGTAATTTATTCCTTCCCCTATAAACGGCACAGTCCCATCTCACCTTTGCACTGATTTGACTGAGGTGAGTCAGTTCAGGGAGCTAAAGAGGATGATAAAGAACCTAGCAATAAAGCAGCAATTAATTTTCAGCCAGCTTATGTCACTGGATTTGCTTGCTACTGGACTGCACAAACACCAGTAACAGGGCAAGAGAGGGAAGACTCAGAGCCAAAACCACAGCAGATCCCATTTTCAATCAGCTCATGCTTTCATGTACCAGCACATCACGGCTGCAGCCGGACATTGCTGATCTTGTTCCTGCCTTCATCCCCAGAGGTCCCACAGGCAGAGCCAAACAAGCACCAGCACTGATCCACCAGAAGCAATCAGCCTTTCGGCAACCTCAACCATAACAAGACACCCTCTGGAGTTTGAATTTCCCTAACCCTTTCTGTAATCCAATCTGTTTGTTAGCTATTGAACCACCATGACCCACTCTGCTTATCTTATGCTTATCTTCCCATAATTACCAGAAGAGCTAATAAAGAGATAATGACCTACCTTCCTCCACAGATTTTAGCATGTGTATCAATGCTAGTTCTGGTAATAAAGAATGGGTAACACATCGAAAGCATCAGTTGGGTTAGCAACGGACATTTAAAAAGATAAAGTCTGCTGGACAGGCACTGTCTTACATCTTACTTTTATACTATATATATACTATATTGAAACAAAAAAGGTGATTTAATATATCTATTCAAGATGCAGATAACCGTTATTTCCACAAACAAGAACAATTAATCTCCTCCAGGCATCTCCTCCAGCTTTATCTCAAAACCAGTAATTACTACTGCCTTAACCATATTCCAACCACCTTTATGTCTGCATAGAGCGCATTCACCATTTAGCCAACCAACAAAACCTTCCTTTAAGCACCATACTTCAAGTCACCAAAATTTTACCTCTACTTTGTCATCTGCCCATGTTAGACTGTCAGACATAAGCCATGCTGCTAAACACTATGTTTCAAAAGCGTTTTGTAACTCGGTACGTCTGATGAAGGTACTGCCCCAAGGACCGTTGCCCTTTTGGGTTAGTAATAAACATTGGTTTTCAATCTGGCTTCCAGAAAGTTGCTACCTTTGCAGCCAGTGGCTGGGCAATGGGATACACAGATAGCCTTCCCAGCCTTCTCACATGTTTCCCTGCAAGTGCTATGCCGTTAGTCAATCGAAAGCCAATTCAAACCAAACTCATACTGTCAGTATTCTGGTCAGAATTCTGGGATCTGCCTCTGAGTTTACAGTACTGAACTAAGTAAACGTTTAAGAACACAAAACCTACATTTTTAAACACAAATACACAAAAATACTTTTCCCTTTAATTGGTTTTGGCTTCAAGTGTAACTAGCAAGTACAGGAAAAAAAAGAGGTTTTCACCTTGCTGAAGGATTCATTTAAAGTCCAGAAAATCAGTGCAATTTTAAGTAGGGAAGTTCATTTTCTTCCTTCAAACTTGTAAAACATAAGCTGAGGATCTCATTCCAGCCTATCAAGTTTAAAGAATAGGGAACAATTTCTCCAGCAGTTTCAGGCAGCTACAGATGCATATAAGTACCAGGAGGATTTTGTAAAACATCTTTAAGCAGGTTAGGCAGCTAACTCTCATTTTTGTTAATGGCAGATAAGCACCTAACCCGATTAGGCTTCTAAATCCAAGCAGGAACTTCTGTACCTGTTACCTGCACACCAATGCAAAGTATCCACTACGTTTGAGAGTGGCTTGAGTGATTAACTTTAAGCTGTTTTGCATGTCATTTGTTTTTATTCAGTAGTAAACCAACAATGAGTTTGCAATAACATTCTCCGTCCTAAAGACTGCCTTCCATTACTGTTTTCTAACATTCCAATATTAGATTAAAAAAATAGCATTGCTTGAGTAAGATGAAACAGCACTAAATTCAGGGTACAGTCTCTGACATTCAGCTGCACCACTCCCTAAACTGGATTAAAAAAATCCCACCCTTCCCCAGCCCATGAATCCCCTACCTGCATAGCTCACTGTCCTACCCTACGTATAACCCCAAAGACAAGCAAACAGAAAGGTTATTTCTCAACCCACTCGGTTCCTCAATGCAGTTCAGGACACAGCTCACGAACAGCATAACAGGAGCGCTGCTTCAGCCGCTGTGCCTTGGAGCTTGAGTGCCCCACATGCATCTCAGCAGGGCACAAACTTTCCATGCCACACTACTACTGTACATCGGATACAAATATGCATATCCTCTAGGGGTTTGTAAACCAGTGAGCCACTAAGAATTAATCTTTTACAGCAAAATAACAAAATTAGTCATCCACCAAAAAAACAAATAATCAAGATTTCTTGCTCATTTGATTTAGATAGCTGACTTACAAATGATTTAGTCAATTCATTCTCAGAGTAAATCTTCTGTGAACTTAAGATGAAGCAGCTGCTACATTTCAGAAGTTATTTACAAAGATGAACAAAACTTGTTCCAAGTTAAATGCTTTTTTCAACCCGTACTATTGTATTACTCTTACACGACAAAGCTTTCTTAATCAACTGCTGATGAAATTGTTTCATCAATTGTCCCTTTACAAATCTCAGCACCACACCCATCACACACTGGGATTCTTTTCCTTATTTAAATGTTAATTGCTCCTCAATTCAATCACTCTTCTGCACAGTTCATCACAAGACATTTTAATGATCCAGTCTTTTCACCGGGTTTTAAGCGACTTGGAGACTTGGGAAGGTTTCCTTACACTTCTTTTAAATCTTAAAAGGCCCAACCAAATCGGTGAAAAAGGTACAAGAGAAGTGCAGGACTGAGCCCAAGACACCTGTCAGTTCTTCCTAGGTAAAAAGCAAAATGTGCCTGAACAGCTCTGAGATATTTATTCCCCAACTTTCAGTTGGGGACTTGTTCATTCTGTATTAAAGTCACAGGAAGAGCCTGTATTTCATTATATCACCATCATCTTTTCTTGGTTAGTTTTTGCTGGTTTTTAAGCACATAAGGATTGTGCAATGCAACTGTGAAGAAGCAGCAGACTGACAAAAACATCTGAACGTACATTCGTGAGGTCAGAACATGGCATAACAGGGAGATTACATTAGTAATTTTTGTTAACTGCACTCACAGGCACAAATTCTTCTCTAAACCATGTGAAGCACTTGTCTGAATGCAGCCTACGACACACTAGAAACATCAAATACTAATCCCGTGATTTCTCATGCACGCAACCATAACAACCACATCTTCTTCCTAAACTAATTGTTTGGTTAAAAAAATGTTATTTTACAAACAACTATTAGGGATTAAAATTGGGTATACCTGGAAGAGATTTTAAAAGTTTAAATTTGAAAAGCAAATGTATGCCTGCTTGCTTCAAAATTACTTATGTACTTCTACTGTACAGCAATAGGAAATGTAATAAATAGACATATTAGGAAAAAAATCCCAAACTGACAACCTATGAAAGTGACCAAGTCGGTTTCAAGCTTTTGGAAGATCGATCCTAATGGCCTTCCAGGAACATTAACATGAAAACCAGACATGTTGAAATGCTCATTATTTTAATGAAACACATCTTTTTTTTCTATACTCTGTGCTTTCTACAAAAACCAAACTGATCAAATAAAACAGATTCTTAAAACCTTGTTGCCACAATAGGTACACTCTTGCCAACAGCTTCCCCCCACTCCCCCTTGGGCCTGTTCTTGGCAAGTTATAGAATTATACAGTTTAAGAAGCTTTAAGTGTGTGACAAACCTGCAAGAAACCTACCAGGCCCTACTATTTAGAGTGCAAATGCTTCAACGGAAAAAGTAGTAGTTAATGGGATTTTTACAGCAGGAAACATAACCAAATCCAGTAAAATAAAGAGAGCTGGAAAGAACCCTTGATGCATTCCTGATGGAGCTGCTCAGTCACTTCCCATCAAAACCCACAAGTCTGACAGGAGACAGAGAAAGCCCATCAAGTAACTAACTTCAAAGTTTCACAAGCTGTCTGAGGTGATAGTTATCTGACAAGATAACTTCACACATATTTGCCAAAAATGAAGTCATCTGCTGAAAAAGAACAAGTTACCAAAGAAGTCAGCTGAGGATTTTAATTGATACTGTTCCATCTTTTTCCTCTCCTTTATTTAACTTGGAGGAACAAGGCTATACAGATTTCAGTCAAGCACACATATCAATAACAAGCCATCCCTGCTTCTTGACTGTCATGATCATGACAACATTGACTGTGCTAGGAGACATATGACTACATCGTATGTTTCAACACGATCAGCACTGACACAGACTGGCTTTTATCACCACCATTTCTTCTCCTTCAAGTGATTTCACATAGCCAACAGGAAAAGCCACTATCGGAGCTAGTTCCACTGCAAAAACAGCCGCACCAGGTGGCAGTAAAATGACAATTGCTAAGGGTCTTGGCAGTGACAAGTCCCCATAGAGCAGCTCTCCTCTGAAAGACCATTCTCCAAGGAGTCTGACGGGTCTGCATGAAGATGAAGACTCAGATCCTACATTTTTTTCCTCCATATACAGTGTAACTTACTCATGCAGACAACTGCGTATATTTGTCAGCACAGAATGCAAAACCACTTTACCCACTTATTTTTTATCAAAGCTTTTCTGAGCAAGCACTGCTTTCACACTTATCTCCTCAGCAGCACCTTCATTACCCAAAAGTATTTAAAAAAATTTAGGAGCTTACAGGCAATAATAATAAAAATTTTGACCACCAGTGACATTCTGCTCATTAGGAACAATCTCTAGGGAGATTAGTGAGCTCTGTCTATTATGAGACAGAGTATCGGACAGCTAGCTAGCACTCTCAGTCATCTAACGCATGACCTTCAAAACAAGTCCCTTTGGCAGCATTACCTTGCTGCTGTACCTCCTTTTCCTCCATTTTCCATGTCTATTTACAGTACAGGGAGAAAGAAAACAAGCAAAAACCCAAGCAAAACCAGTTTACAGATGACAAAATGACTTAAATTCTAATTTTTGATCACTTCTGCAGTGTCTGAAGCTTCCTTATAGCCAAACAACAGTACTGCACATCTCAGGTAGAAAGTCACACGTTAAAAGCAAGCAGCAAAATCAGTGTTTCCTTTAAGCCAAAACATTTTGATTCTAACCGACAGCATCGTATTTTTAACTATATGACAAACATTCTGTATTTGAATTCATCTCCACTGCAATATTGGTTTTTTTTAAAGAGCCTATTCTCTTTTGAAGTTGTTCACGGCTCCAGGAAAAAAAACATTAGAAATTAGATCTGCTGAACGAGAACAGCTGATTCTCCTTTTTGTTTCCCCCACACATTTGGTAATAATTCGGAGCTAATTCAGCTCCTCCGGTGGTTTCAACAGGCATTATGCTGGGTCACTAAGGTGACAAGGCAGCCGTTGCCAGCAGCCGGTTCCTCGGCTCAGCCATCTGAGCAAAGAATCAACTGTACCACTCACCGGAGTGTCATCTGCTGCCCCCACCCCACCCGCACACACCCCTCCGTAACAGCATGAGAATCTTACGCAAAAGCGGAACTACAAGAAGATGAAACCGTTTTAAGCAATTTTAAGAGAACTAAATTCGAGACTGTCTCTCCTTAAGACAGCAGAGGAATAATTAACCAGAAATTTCCTCAAAAGAGAACACTATAATCATGCTTCCTCAACAACTTTCAGATTATATATTGAGCACGTAATTTTATACGTGCATCCTTCCACATACAGATTAAACTCTTCTGTGCCCAAACCCACTTTCTGTGTCCAAAATAATTTTTAAAAAAAGGAAAAAAAAACAACACAAAAACAAAAGTGGGGAAAAAACCCCAAGTGAACCAAGCAAACTTCCCTTTTGCATAGTTAAAACTAAACATTAGCGTTTAATAATCAACGGGTTACTCAAGTAACTTTCACCATAAATTTTTGCAGGATGACTAATGAATTGTGAGCTGCAGTTTGGCCACAATTGCAGCGAGTAGAAGTCCCCTCCTGATAAGGTACAGTATGTCTCAGGAAGTTTAAAGGACTAAAAAGCATCATCTCGTGGAAGAGCACATCTATTCAGGCTAACTCTACCAAAAATATCATCTTCCCCCTTTCAGGTTCACCAGGTCCGTATTTTAGAGCCACCACCTCAGCACTACACTGCTAACAGCAAAATCCTAACGCTGCGCAGGTATTAATAATTAACCTACTCGGTTACAGCCTGCTAATTAGCTGACCCCACGAGCTGTGCGAGTCTTCCAGTTCTGCCACCACCCCCGAAGAAAACCCAACGGGCGCTACCGTGCCCGCGTCCTCCCCTCTGCTTCTCTCCTCCAGCCAAGGAGAGGATTGCAGCAGCACCCAGCACTGCAGCAACCCTATGTCTCAGGTTTTCTCTGGAAAAAACTCACGGTCTCCGCACCTACTCCTCCTCCCCACGTTTTAAAAGAGGAAAAAAAAAAAAAAAGAAAAAAACCCGACGACGACAAACATACGGTCATTTAACTCGTCTGAGCTGGCCTAAGTTTCATCCATGCCAACAGATTGCGCCTCTGCCTCCTTCTCACCGAGTGTGTTGCAACATGTGCCGGTTGCCGATGCTCCTGTGCGCCAGGGTAGAGAATCCACGTCCGCGTGGTTTAACCCCACCCTTTCCACCGTCTGCCACCTCCCCCATCGGGGAGAAAAAAAAATAATTAAAACAAAAACACCCCAAAAATTCCAAATAAGTATATATACGTCTCCAACTGTTCACCCTCCCCGCCGTCAGCTTATAGCTGTCAGCACACAAATAAGCTAGGGGCTATGAGGAAGAAACCTCTCGATCTGGAAAACGAGGGGAGGTAAAAATCAAGTTAAATGATTTATTTTTTTTTCCCCCGCCCCTCCTCAGCCCTTTTCGCCCCGAAGCCTCTCACGCACGTACCTTGCCAGGCTTTCGCAGGTCTCCGCCGGGGTTCTTCCTGCCGCCGCCTCCACATCCACCATGCTTTTGTCCGGCCGCCGGCTGCCTTTCCGCGGCGGGGGTCCCTCCCACACACGCACCCCCCCCCACCGGCGCCGGCCTGCCGCCCTACCACGGCCGCAGCGGCCGGTGGGGCTCCATGCCGCCGCGCTTCGCCAACCCCCGCAGCGGGCGGAGGCTACGCACCTGAGGGCGATACCAGGGCGGCGCCGAGGCGACCACGGAGGGGCTCGTCCCGTCCCGCCGCCTTCCCGCGGGACGGCGCTCGCCGCCGCTGCTGCAGCTGTCTCCTGAGTGCCGGCCGCGCCGCGCCTCGGCGGAGGTGCGAGCCCGCGGCGGCCCGAGCGGGGCCAGGAGCGGGAGGAGCAGCGATGCGGGGGGGGACCAGCCCCAAACGAGGGTTCCGGGCTGCGGCAGCCGGGGCGGGGGAGAGGGGGGCGAGGCGGGCCGGCCGTTGGAGGGGGCGGAAAGCGCCTCACTTGTTGCCCTGTGGCAGAGCCCTCGCCCGCCTTCCCGCTCGTCACGCGCGCCTCCCCACACGCGCGCGCGTACCGCCCACCCCCCCCACCCCCCCCCGCCGCCGCCACCGCCGCCGCCTCCTCCTCCTACCAGCCAGGCGCCGCCGCGGACGCAGCGCGAGCCCCCCGCGGCTCGCACCACGCGCTGCAGACGGGGTCGGGAGGGGTGGGGGGGGATAGCTGGGGAGCGCGGCGGTCCCGCTGAAACCCCGCCTCTGTCCGGCCGGCAGCGCAGCGGATTGGTGGTCGGGCGGCGCGGCGTGGGGCCGGGGCGGGGCACGCGGGACGTGGGCGGGAGAGGGGCGGGGGGAGCCCCTGCGCCCTCTCTGGCCCCGGTCGTTCCCTGGGTTGCCAGACTGTCGTGTCCCTGAGGAGACGAGCGGGCGGGCCGAGAGGGAGGCTGTGCACCGCCGCTTCGCCGGCCCCATCCTCAGCCGGACGCAGTCTCCTCAGCACCCCCCTCACTCGCCGCTCCACGGCTTGGGGCACCGCGCCTCGCCACTATGTCCCGCGGGGCCGCCTCCGAGCCCAGCGCGGGCGCCCATCCCGGCGTCCCGACCCTGCCGCCATGATACTTGCCCGCAGCCCCGCCTCCTGTCCACCATGTTCTCCCTCGACGCCTCACCCCCTTCCTGAGGTAAAACACCCCGAGAAGAGGGAATCGCTGTCCAGAAACACCCGCAGCTCGCTTCAAAACACACCAGCGCCGACTGCCTGTCAGCACAGGAGGGAGGTGACACCCCCAAGAGGAGGGCGCCCGGTTTGGGGGCCATTTCCCCAGGGAGGGAGGGAGCAGCGCTTGACCCAAACACCAGAAAGGCGAACACCAGCTTTGCTGGCAGGAGAAGGTGAGGTGGCACCTCCTCCCCTCCCTCCTACAATGATAAAAAACACATTTGCTGAGGTAAATGCCTTCTAGTTGTACACGTTGGCGGCCTCTCCAGTCACAGGGGCAGCTGGTCGCAGCTGCAAAATGTCTTTACGATGATGTTTGCTCCTTTGGGTTTTTTTCCACACAACATCAAGCAAAAAAAAAGGAAAACCCGCAGCCATGCTGAAAAATGCTGTTCCATGTAACTTCTTTAAAATGTTTCTCTTTTTTAAGCAAGGTGATTGCATCTGGCTCACTTTTATATGGAGGACCGCAAAGCTTTTGTTACTGAGTCCAGGAGGGAGACAAAAAGGACTCGTTTAGGCTGTCAATGCTTACCTTACATACTAAGTTTGAGTTTCAAATTTTGGAAATTTGCCCTCCAGAGCTGATACTAATCGTGCATGACTCACTTATTAGTAACCCTCTTTTTTGTTGTTGTTTACTTACTGGCTAAATTGATGATTTATCATATCCTGGCCAAACATCCCTGTTGAAATAAACTAGAGAAGTCTGCGAGACCCAGGATGCTTACTGAAATAATGTGTAAAAATGTGTGCTGTTACAGCAAGGAGCAGTCTTCAGTCTCGCTGTGGCCAGATCAACAGCAACCAGCAGACAGATTTACCGTTCCCATGGACTGTGAACCTAACAGCTTTTTGTCCTACACAGGAAGATAATTAGCATATGCCAGTTGTTTCTATTTTTTAGCATTCTCAATCCAATATAAGGAGAGGCCCAACCAAAGCAATTATCTCATTGTCACCTGGCACAGTCACTTATAAACTGTTTTCACTGCAAAGGGAGAGGTTAGTGTGTCCCCGTGATCCACAGAAGTACACGTTTATGCACTTCCATTTTATAGCACTCATTTTCACCAAGACTCAGTAGCTGATGTACACAGCCATAAACACGACAGGTTTGATAAAGAGCATGAGTACCCACAGCACGTACTGAGCTCTGCATACTCAGTGTCGTTAAGTATTAGAGGCCCATAGAAAACCTGCAGCAAGTCTCCTGGCACTGCTCCAAAATCTCATTCAGGAGTCTGGAAGGAACATCCCCATCCACAATGCATTGGGAGGGACATTGCATATTTCATTCCTCTTCAAATAGTTATATATGTGCTTCACATTTGAGTAAAGCTGTCCTTTTCATCAAAGTAGAAAGAATAGGAGAAATTACCCTAAATCACCAACCATCTTCATCCATTAAGTAACACAAGGCTCGAAAGAAGAGTTAAGTGTCTGGCAGCCAGGAGCTTGGCTCCACTGCACGGGAGATTTCATAACAATATGTTTTGAGATCATTTTTAAAAAATCAAAAGAAAGGAAAACAGAAATCAACTAGAACAGTGTGTCACGTAACACCAGGTGCTAAGGAGCCTGGAAAAACACATTAAAGTGCAAAAGTTTGGATTACAGTGAAATGGTCTGCTGTCTTTGGGGGAAAGACATTTCTCTCTCTTCCCGGTCCTACACCCACGGCTATGCCTGCTCCTCTGTAATCACACGACTCAACTGGTCACAGAGCTGCATCGTGAAAGCTTTGAGGGGTTGAGCTGTTTTAATCCAAATATATTCCCTGATTCAATTGGCAGCCAAGCCTCAAAAATTACCTGGAAGGGGGAAAACACCTAGAACCAACATTTCCACTGAGCACAGTGTATTTTCAAATCACTGCCTAACTGTGATGCCCCTGCTGTGCTCAGTGCAGCTCAACCTTCCCTGAATCCATGCATCATGCTGGGCAAAGTGTTAACCTGGGGAGGTTTCTTACCTGATGCTGCCAATTAAGAGGTCTCAGTATGAGTAACGTCAAGCGTAGCGCTGTCCTGGGGCCGGGGCTGCAGGGACTCGGTGCGCCTCAGCCTGCTACACGGCACAAAAATGGCTCCAGCCTGAAACTCAAATCTCCTCTGTCAGTCGTCAGGTTTAATAAAGTCTCATTAGCACAAAACAATCCCATGAAGCAACTCTCCCCCCTGTCTTGCTGTGACAGCCTCCCTTCAGGCTTTGCTCCAAAGCTGCCTCCTTCCTTTCTGCCCCACACACTCTCACTGGGGGCCAGGACACCTCTCCGTACGTCCCTGTCCCCACCGGGGTTTAAGGGACAAGATGAACAGGCTGGCTAACACAAGATAATCACCTCCTTCGCAAAGCAAAGTAGCGGGGAAGCCCATGTTGAAGACAGCCTACCTTATTTAAACCAGTCTCCTTCCTACACCCCTCTCTGCCTGCACCGGCTAGCGTAGCATCACGCTAAGCCCATGCCAGCACCCCAACTTGTTTAGAAGCACCTCGGTTACTCTCAGATTTATATGTGTTTTATTTATATGTCTTTCTCCCTTTTCAGCAGGCCCCGCTCTTTACAGCCACTGAGACGGGAGAAAGGAAGACCATCACACGAAGATGCGAATGCACCCGATGTCCCGTCATCCCTTGCTATGACCTGATAAAACCTTGTACATTAATGAATGCACAGTCGTGCTGTTCCCAAACTTTCACTGTTATTGTTGATGTTGTTGCTTTGACAGGGCCTGCTGGAAAAGAGGGTTTGGTACCCAGCTGTTGAGACAGGTAGCGGGGTGCCAGAGTAAGGGGTAACCTCATAAAAATACACTTTTAAAAGCACTGGCGATGGAGGAGATACTAATTACGTCTGCCAACACGACTGTCAGGGAGTACGGCCCTTGGGCCACCTCCAGCGTGTGCAGTAGGATGAAGCAGGACGTGAGGGATTGTCTAAACACAGATGTACAACTTCTCCTGGATGGCTGGTTCAGTGAAATTAAGGAAGCCCTGAAAGATTTGATGTTAAAGTTGTTCTGCAGCTTGCTTCATTAGAAAGGAAGCAGGATTTTCATGTGTCAGATCTGCAAAGCTGAGCTTTGTTATGGGCACAGTAGTAAATTGTTGCTTTTTTTTTTTTTCTCCTCCTGAGAAAGAGAGCAAATGCTTTTGATTGTAGCTGTTGTCAGCGGCATGTACGCACTTTAATTTGGTCTGAATCTGGAACAGCTTTTTTGCCTACATATTTGAAAACACCACCTTCACTCAGCATCACGATGCAAATTATTGGACCCGGTGCACAGCCCTTGCTGGTGAGTTGCAGAACATCAAACATTTCTCAGGGGCTGGTTACAGGAAAGTTGTATGTTCAGCGCATTGGTGTCGTGTCACTCAGTGGTATGAACTCCTGCTGCCTGAGTTTTTCCACAGGTATCATGATATGCACAAGAGCCAGAAAAGAGAGTCTTTTAAAAGGATTCAACTCTCATTTTTTATCAAGTTCAAAATAGTTTCTATTTTTTCCAGGCTATTTATTCATTGCTGTCATAGCAATTGGGTTCACGCGAATAAAAGCTGACTGGGGGGGGGGGCTACCATGTTTTCAGCTATGGAAATGAGATATGTACATTGGCGTTTTCTCTAGCATTTGCCTGTTAATTACTAATTGGTACATTGCCAGGAGCAAAGGAGAAGTAGGAATGAGTCCCAGGTTATAAAATCTTCAAGGTTGTCTTGCTCTTCCTGTTTCACAGCAGCAAAGCCAGAGCGAAAGAAGTCAGACACAGCCAGGTTGTGGTGAGACGGGGCCCAGCCATGGGGCACTGGCCTGTGGGGACCGTGGGCTGCTTTCCGGGGGGAGCCACGTCACAGCACGTCCTGTCCTGCCCCGCTGCAACTCCCAGGCTCCGCAGGTCACATCTCCCAGCAGCCGTGGTCACGTCCTCCCCCAGTAGCTACCAGAAAGCAGCAGACACAGAATTTTCCCTTGAACTGGTGTACTGTCCGGGATTCCCAGGTACCCGCTTGCAGCCACCCTTGTGAACATGGCTCAGTGCCTCCTTCCCCGCAGCAGGTGTCCATGACGGACCAGCATCCATCTCATCAGAAACACTGCCTAGCTCCTTTCCACAGGGAGCAGCTGCAAATCCAGCATGGCTGGTAGTCTTTTACGTTATGGAAGTGCTTGGCCTAGACCCCTCGCACTGCATCCCGTAATATTAATGACACCACAGCCCCTTCTCCAAAGTGTGCACCCGCCACCTGGGCCTAAAATGCTGCTGGCTGCAGGCAGACATGTACCGAAACACTTCCCAACCTCCCTCTTGTAAACACTTACCTAGTTCTCCTGGGTCAAACGCTCCTGTAAGGCCTGCACAGCTGGAATTAATTTTCTGTGATGGACAAAAGCTTATCCACAACACAGGTCTATCTGATTTTTGTGGACAAACTGGTGTGGCTAGAGGCCACCCAGAAAGCGTGGCACTACCCTGAGTGTGCTTCAGTGACCACAGAGGACAACAACACAAGATAAGAAGTTAAAATTTAAATAATAAAAGGGGCCTAAGATTGCTCCTGTGGCATCCGAGCACTTCAGCAGCAACCCTGGTTTTCAAACACTGAAGGTAAGAAAAAAATAAAAACACAACGACCATATGCAACTGGAGCTGGAGCATCTCGGTTCCTCCAGGAATTAACCTGGTTGTTCCCACCCAAATGTTTGCACCTGCAACTCAGCCAAGCATAAAGCCTCTCCCAGGATATGCAAGGTTTGTCAGCAAGGCTTGCCAGCAACGTGAACACAACACTTCAGTGGTCTCCTCACACAGTCATTTCCCCCACTTTCTCCCCCTGACACATGCATGCAAAGCAACCCAGCAAGAGAACCACAACAGAGCTGTTTTGCTCCACCTCCCTTTGCTTTCATGCCTTTGGTGAGATGGGGGAGATGCAGGTGGTACGTTCAGCTCTGGCAAAACTGCTGAAGTTGAAGAGACTGGCACATCCATCCGTGTCCCCCAGAGCACCACGTTTTTCTCTGGAGCATTGCAGCTTGCTCTTGCGGGCAAAGTGGGGCAGGATAGCGATGGCAGAAAGAAACTCGGCCCTGCTGTGTTGTGTGCTGTCATTTGCAAGTGGTGGGCAGAACTGCATTGTGCTCATATTGATTCACATTTGTCAAGAATAATTGCTCCCTGAGCTGCTTGGATTAAAATCAGCGTCTCCCTGCTCCAGAAGGACATACCTGCCTTTTTCAAACAAAGACTGCAGTAACTCACTGTGTTTTTCTCCCAGTGAGGCTCCAATTTGCAGACAGAAGGCGCAGCAGCGCACAGCGCAGTCAAGAGGATGGAGAAGAATCCAATTCAAATTCAACTTCTGTATCGGCAGAAACCAGACAAGAATTATTTTGCAAACAACAAAAAAGTGCCTGCTATGTACAAAACATCTTTTTTCGTGTCCTGGAAACATGAGCCCGTTAACACCTCTCCTTACCTCAGTTCAGAGGTATCCCACAGCCTTTTGTAGCAAGACCTGAAGAGCTGCAAAACTGCAAACTGCCAGGCAGCAGAGTCTCTTTGAAGGTGAGAAAACTTGTTGCACTTCGGAAGAAATGTACTGGACCCACTTCAGCTGAACCGCTTCCATTTTGCTTTTATTTTTTAGCAGATGCAGTTTTAAGCACTAGCAAAATGCCAGGTGTGGGAAAATGGCCAGTGCCTCACGTCACTTAGATTTTTTTAAACCATCTTGACTTCAAGCATCTCCTGGACAAGGCTCTGCTGCCTGATTTCCCTCGGACTCTTGCAGTGCCCGCTTGGGTAAGGCGACTCCGATTAAAACCAGTCCTGTGTCTGAAAGGGTGCTGACATCCAAGCTGGCTGTTTCTGGGGGGCAAACTAAGCCAACACCGTGCGCAGGAGGTTTTTCAAGACACTCCCAATCATTTGGAAAGTGCTTGCAGCCGCCACTGGAATTAAATCCTGCTCAGGCCGCTGGGGTTGCAGACCAGCGGTGGCGGTCGTAGCGAGTGTTTTGCCACCGGGGCTTGAGGCTGGCACCGCTCACTGCGGGCTCCTCCTTTGGGTGGCATGAGCAGAAGGGTCTCCAAAACCAGGGTGGCGAGAGCGGCCCCGTCTCAGGGCAGCAGCAGCGGCTTGCTCCTAGGGCTGCAGGGCTGGGGTGGGACCTAATCTGATTCCCCCAGGCCCTGCGTTTCCCCTGTAACCTTTTTTACACGTATTTCTGCTCGTAAAAGCCACCTCTGAGGCCGCAGGCCATTTGCCTTGCTGCATTGCTGAGTTACACATGCCCATTCCCGCACAGACCTCATTGCAATGAGCGAAGGCCAGCGGTACTATCCGGGGTGGAGGATGTGTCCCCCGGCATAGCAGAATTACAATATATCAGAGAAGCAGATCAGAAAGCTTTTATCTTGTTATTGTAGGATCTGCAGATAAACTTCAGAAATGAAAAGCAGGGCAAAGGGAAATTAAATAATCCACATATCTAGTTTTAATACCCAGCCTCACACCTGCGGGTTACTGAAAAATTACCTGGAGGGAAGATACCTCCTGCATTAGGGACTGAGATCAGCAATATAATCAGAGTAAATGAAGTGTTTTCCTCATACTGCTTGATGGAGAAATCCCTCTGACGTGGATGTGCTCACTATAAATAAATAAAACTTCAGAGACCAGCATGCAGCACAGATGAGATATAGCCTCGTAAATTAGCAAACCACTGCCCCATGTACAAAATTGCTGCAGGTTTTGTGCCTGATCCTGTACATATTTCACCTCCCTCATGTAAATAGTCCTCCAAAGTTAATGGAGCTGTACTAATTTGCAATGGCTGGGGATTAAGCTGTTGGGGTTAAGCATTTCTGCTGGCTCTGATTGCAGCGTGTTGTAGTTACAGGGCTGTAGGTTGACTCAGAGATATTCCTGCTTGGGAAAAAAACCCATCCATGGCCATTACACCATGTCGCCAGCAGCTCCGTCGCGCAGCCCAGGTACAAGCACTTTCCCTGCTGCGTCCTCAGGCAGAGAAGTCCCGCTCCCACCCTGCAGAGGAGGGTGCAGACATTTTGTCAGATGCCGCAATGTAAAGCTCATTTCTCTCTTTCGTTCTTACTGGGGATGTGCCAATGTTTTCCAGAGTCTTTTCATTACTATCATGCTGCTTGCAAGCATCTTAATTTAAATCACATTATAGATGCAGCAAGGCAAAATGATCTATCCACAGCCTAATAAACTGGAGTGAAATATCCTTGGGCTGCAAGAGGCTAGAACAAGCACTAATTGAAATGTATAAACCTACGAACATTATTTATAGAAAGGAGCCTGATTGTCAAAGGCCCTGAGAGAGCTGGAACATGGGAATGTTTGTTCTCCCTGCAAAGAAAAATTAATTATATAAGTTTATAAATTCCAGTGGCTTTGCTTGCTCCTCTTCTGATGTGCCTGAGGACTGCTTGAAAGGTATTTATGGTTCCCAGCCGCTGCTTCTGGATGGCGTTTTTTAACCTTGTACTTCTGCATGCCACTGCCTCCCAGGATCCTGGAGCAGAGGTTTAGCTTTATGCACTGTGTTCCTCAGCCATAAAAAAAATGCAGATTCGTCCCGAGGTTCTGCAGTAGCAAATTTCTTTTAAGGGGATGCCTGGAGGAGGCCAGGGCTCACCAAGCCACCAGATATTTGGTGGAAGGTGGTGGGGCAGCTGCCATGTTTTGGGAGCAAGGGCAGAGCCACTTGCAAGCAGCTGGGATCAAACCAACACCTCTCTCTGTTGGAGCCTGCCATCTCCTCCTGACATGGCTTTGCTTATTTTCTTCGTTCACTGTCACAAACAGAGATGCTATGAAGACTCTAACGCTTTACATGGTTTGATTTGTAAAGCAGGAAGAGTGTCGCTTATTACTGAAACACACTATATCATATAATTTCCCAGTAATGCTGTATTCAGGCAGGGCTGCCAACTGGCCAGAAATCTCAGGAAATATGGCCGAGAGATTACGTATCATCAAACCCAAATGATGAATGTTCCCTTCCAGGCTCCTCTCAGAAGCACTATGGGTTTGGGTTTTGTGCTGCAATCGCTGTTTTTCCCCCCCATTGACCCCTGCAAAAGGTCACTCCTCGAGGGTCTGAGACACTTACTGGCATCCAAAAATGCCCATTTATTCAATTAGCTGGTTTTACGTATTCTCCAATACCATCTCATTAGGAAAGCTAATGGCTGAGTACTGGAGTTTCAGCACGGCCAGCCACTAAGTGAATTAAAATGCAAGTCACCTGCTCTCAGAGGAGATAAGAAACAAGAAAAACTCTTCAGAGAAATATTTTGTACCTCCCTGTTGGCCAATGTCCTCCGACAGCACTGCATTTCAAGGAAGTCCCCTTGGGTGCTGCTTGCTTTGATAATGCTATGGGCCACCTGCAAAATGTCTCAGGGCCAAATGCCCCAGGCAGGCTCTCCATCCCCAGTTGCCCCATCCCCCTCCCTCCGACATGCTTTCAAACCAGTTTTCCTGCAATTTCTTGCATTTCAAGATCTGCCTTGCTACCACCAAAAGGAAGGAGGAAGGGCAAGGCATTTGGAGGTTTGAGCACGGGGATAATCAGCCCCATTACGTCTGGGAGGAAGGCTTTATAGCACCAGCCGCTACCACCCACAGATTTTCTGCTGGGACAGCACGTTCAGGTGATACCCCAAAATAATCCTACCCAAGTGGTGCTGGCCGTTCAGAGGTGGATTCACAACAGGTGAGGTTGTGTCTGCATCCCCTTTTGCCACCCTTTCATGGGAGGTGACACATCGTGTCCTCTGGGGTCCATGGGACACATGTGACTGGGAAAAGGCATTTTTGTGGGTGTATGTGCCTCCCTTTTGAGGAGAGGGGGACTCAGCTACAGCTTTGGCAAGGCTTAGCTAAACCAGGGTGACTTTTATGGGTAGAAACAGCTTAGTTTTGCTGTGCTGAGGGGAGAAAGCATCGATGGTGATGGCTGCCTCTCTCCCTGCACCATCACCTTTACCTCCTGACATGGTGAGGGAGGTCCAGGAGTGCAGTTCTGGCCTCTACGTTGGATTAAATGGCACCCTGAGCCCCGCTTCCATGGGATTTGGGAATAATTTAAGAGGCGGATTTTAACAGTCCTGGCTCCAAGGCGAGGAGTCATCGTCTATTTTTCCGGTCGCAAGCCACATGAAACAGAACGCATTAAAAAGTCATCAGTGGCTGCTGTGAAGGACCACTGCGTCCCACCCCGCCCAGCCAGTGCCGTGAGGTACCACCTTCTTAAAAAGGCTCCCTCTGTCCCTGGCACTGACTGAGCGCCTCTTTATAAATATTTGGAATAAATGAATAAACTGTTGAAATTCCCCAGAAGGGGAAGGAAACATTTCTGTGAGCTATGTGTGGCAAGCTTGAGTCATTGGGTAAAACTTCTCAGAGACCTGCGCATCTACAAACGGTCAGTAAATATCTAAATCAGGAAACCTCCTCAGAAAAATGGTAAGTGATTTATTTTATCAATAGATAGCACAGAACTGACATACAGAAAAGAAAATCTCTCAAAATATCAACCACTTTATCAAAAAATTAAAGCACAATAAAACGTGGAGGTCATGGACTCCAGTGAAAACCCTCCCATGAAACACAATAAAAGCATGGACATTAATTCTGATATTTACACTTGCAAAAAGGACCTGTAAGAAAGAAGAAGAAAAAAAAAAAAGTAAAATAAAATGAGACCAAGTAACCCGAACAATGGGAAAGTAACTCAACTCAACACAATATAAAATAAGTATGCCTCATCATCTGCTGCTTTCCATGGCCCAAAGCTCTATGAAATGCAGCACTTGCTTGGCTTGGATTTGGAAAAACACGGTGTGCCTAAACTATTATTTTTTTCAAACAGAGATATGCCTAGAAAAATACTCTAAAATTTCAGCAGTCCTGGGAACACATAGACCAAGAAAAAAGAAAATTGCACTAAGAGGAATCATCTTGCCAAGCAAAGACTGAGCGCAGGGCTTGCCTATTGTGTAATGCATGATTGAAGGCAACAGCACTTGCAGATATTTTAGGGAGCACCAGATCATAAACTTGGAGGAATTCCCAGAAAACAAGAAGCGATTGCATGAATACATTGCAGGACATTTTAGGGGTGCAGAAGGTGATGTCTGAGGAAGAACCTGCTGAAGGCTGCCACAACACGTGGCTGCTCCTTGTGAGTCTTCAGTAAGAAGCAGCAGAGTTGCGATGGGCTGTGCATCTGGAGTTCCACACCTGGAGTCATCACGTACACGGTGCCAGAGCTGCAGCAGCAGCCCTCGCTCACCGCAGGCCAAATCCACCATGGCTTCAGCAAGTCGTCACCCAGAAAAGTGCCAGCGAAAGTGGGACCGGGAGGAAATTGCTGGTGTCGCTGGGTGCTGGCCCCTGCCTGAGCAGCATCTACCTGGACACTCCCTGCCCTGCCTCCACCAACACAATGCAGGTTAGATTAAATATCCAGGCTTTGATTGAAGCCAAGCCTGCCCCAGCCCGGTGGCACACGGCAGTCCCACTCACAAGCGGTTTTTAGTCATTAGTAAACCAAGAAAGATGGAGATCAGGCAGGTTGCAGGCAGGTATACCTGCAGGGGGGCAGTTAGGGAGTTTTCCAAGCTTAAGGACATTGGAGCGTGGCATAAATTGTGTCCCTGCTCCTTCCCCGGCTGCTTTTGAGGATCGGGCAGGGAAACCTCTCCCAGATGGGACTCAGACATTCCTCCCGGTTCTTCCCCATCTCCCTCACTTTCCTCCTCTGGCTGTGCTGAGCTGCTCGACTGGCAGCTTGGGGCATGCTGCCACATGGCTGCTCCCATGAAGGAAGGAGGAAAGGAGGAGCAGGTGATGGCCCTGGTGTCACACTGCTGGCATGGCTCAGCATGCAGGCACAAGAGCTGGTGCCATGGCAGGCAGCAGTGGTCTCCAAAACAGGATGAGGCCCCTGTGGCCAACAGGGCTGTGCTGGGATGTCTGCTCAGACCGACCCACGCAGGAGGCCAGCATCCACGCGTGGCCCCAAGCCACAGCAGGAGCTGCCTGGCCAGGCATTCAGGCTGAGTCTGGTTTACATCTGGGCTTTGGGGAAGGAATCTGAAAGCTCTCCTAAAGCACGTAAGCAGCAGCTATCGTTTGCCAACACCACAGAGATATTCAGTGGGACCATCAATAGCAAGTAACGTCTGTGAATCCCAACAAAGAGCCACAGGTCCTTGTGTCCTTCACTTAAGGAAAAAAAGCAGAGCTGCATCGGAGGCCTCTTCTCCAAGCTCAGCCAAAAGTGGCCAATATCTTCAAGACTCTGTAGGGAGGGACAGATGGATGGACACACGCATAAACCATCTCTATAGGAAGGTACGGTCCTGCTCAAAGGGAAATCTGTTCTTCGTGCTCCAGTTGCAGCTGGGGATTACAGCAGTCTGGGGAAGCGCAGCATCCTCTTTCCCCTCCCACGTCAAACCTTGTGAAGCAGAAATGATTTTGTTGCCCCATGACACTCCCCATGCCCTTATGAAGGCCTGAGCAGAGCATGGTCCTCAAAACACTCAGCTTTTTTTTTTTTCCTTATTTTGCACAGTAGCTTACAAAGATCCACCAAGAAGAAAATCAGGATCATTAGATATTCAGGGGAGGCAGGATTAGGAAGAGCAGCCACCCATAAAACTGTGCCCCTTTTTAACTTCACACCTCTACTAGGAAAGCATCCAATTATTTCTTAAATTACCCCAACGTTTTTTGCCTCAGCCTCCTTGTCTGGTTAGCCATTTCACAGATTTATTATTCTTTGCATGAAATAATACTTCCTGACATCTGTTCCCTGTTTGTTTCTCTTTAATTTCCATTTATAGCACATTTTCCTATCCTCTGACCATGTTAAAATAAAACAATAAGTATGTTTGACATGGTGCAAGTTACTTAAGATCATGATCCTTCCCTGACCTTGACTTATTTCTTTTTTAAACACGCTTTAAAATGTAGAAAAACATTTTAATGAACTTTCATGAAAAGCGGAAAGCTCATGGAATCAGCAACCACTTAGCATTTCACACCCACGCTGCCAGCCAGTTACCCGGGGACCAGCATGAGGATCAGTTGGTGGTTACAGTCCAGTTTGATTCTGACAAGTATCAGCTGGAGGCAGATGGGGAAAGTGAGGAGCCGTGGGCTGCGCATTTCCTCCATGAGATGGAGGGGAGAACCAGGTGGCCATAAGAGACGAGGCAGCAGCGGGACAGGCATGGGAAAGGGAATGTTAATTCCCAATGCAGTGATACAAATTGGCTTGAGTGAAGCTTTCCCTTCTGACCAGGCAGATGGGAAAAGGTGCCCTTCCCTTGCTCTGAAGAGATTTTGCGTTCAAGTACAATCTGGCAACTCCACAAGCAATAAATTCACAAAGAGAAGCAATGAGGAGTACTTTAGTTATGGCACAAGAACATTTTATCTTGTCATCTCTCTCTCGCTACAAGCCCTCAGTATAATTTTAGCTCAGGAGGAGGGTGCTTATGAAGCTAAAATAAAATTGAAACGTAGCCTCTAACCAACTGTGTGCACACACCTTTCACTTAAGTAACAAAGCAAAACAGCGAGGTCATGTCATCTCCAGCTGGTCCGTCACCATTTTATGGACTATCAGGCAGTTGTCCAGTAGGGACCATCATGCTCGTACAGGCAGCAACCTGCTCAGAACAGCCCCTCCAGGTCCTCCTGCGCTGGTAAGCTGCTAAGTGTGGTTACACATCTTGCTGCAACAAGGCCAACAAGGCTGCACTCCTGAACAGAAACATCTGAAACTGAAAACATTTCTGCTCAGTCCTCTTTAATCGGAAGGGCGGTGCTTATGCTGCAGTTTGCCGTTATGGCAGAGAGATACAGGTGCCTGCAACACTCAAGAGCCACAACAACCTGGGTAGTTCAGGTCTTGGTGCCCCCTATGTTCCCCATCTGCCTCTGGAAGCTTTCTTCAAACACCTGTTTCATCGATAGGGCTTTAACCTGCCAGGTTGCCAAGGGCATCTTCCTTTTACCCGAAGTCCAAGCTGAACATGCACACACTAGAAACCCTGGGTTTAACCTGGGACTTTTTGAAGTCAAGACAAACAGGACCAAAAGCAGCCAAGTTAAACCGCGCCCTGACAAAGCACCGTCCTCTCAAACACACTGTGCAGCTCAGTGCCAGGGCTGCACTGCTACAGCTCGAGAGACGGAAGGCTGATGAAGGTGGACAGTCTTCAGGGAAGCAGGTCAGAAGTGGCTCTGACGGCTTGCCAGCAGGTTGCTGGATCAGGTGCTCAGCACACACAGGAGGGCTGCTCCTTTTGGGAAACCAGTGCCTCCTACTGCCCAAGAGAGGCTCCCCTGACTGTCCCCTGGCTCCCCACAGTGTTGGGTAGGTGTGACTGACCAGGCCAGCAAGATTGGCCACTTCACATCCTTGGGAACCATTTAATCCTCAGCAGCACACAGGCTCACAATTACAGAAATGTATGTTTGTGTCTCTGCTCCCTGAACTTGCTGCACTTCATCTGCTCTCCCGAGCTTTAAGCTCTAAGCAGGCAGAGTTCATACACATGCATTTGTCCTACATAGCCCATGGTTTGGAAGGATAAACATGAGTCACTCCTAGTCTGCCTGTTTCTTCTGCTCATTTCTCCCCTGCCGCAACTGGCCAATTTACCTTTGCTGTTCATCCAGCCCGGTATTTACAGCATCTGGAAGACTCAAAAGCTGACTGAGGGGGAAAAAGGAGAGAAGCTATGCTACACTTGGAAGGCCTGATTATGCAAAGCTTTATGCAAACAACACTGCTGCTGCCTTGGAGAATGGGCCTGGAGTAGGGGCTGGAGAAAACTTCAAAGTGTGACCTAGCCCATATTTGGTTGTGAATGCATTGTGCACCTATAATCGGGATTTAACAATCATTCCCTATTTTAGGTGCAGAAACAAAGCGCCGAGGGTAATTTGCTTTCTGAGTTGCAATCTCTTTATTTGGTTAAGTGGTCTGAGTCAACGAAGTCATGCTCTCCTCTATTTCCGAGAGTTTCTTCAGCATCTGGCTCACCTTGGCCTCATCAAACTCCAGACAGAGAAACTCAGATTCCTACAAAACAAAATCGCAAGAACAATAGTTTGAGAAAGATAATGGGTTTTAAAGCATACTATGGAGACAGGATAGCAAGTTCTGGTTTTCTGACAATTTGTGTCCCTTGTCTCCTTTTTTCCTGGTGCCACTTAAATAATAGCCTCAGTAGACCCAGAGATTGGCTACCCACCTAGCAAGCGAGAGCAGTACATGCTGGCAGGCCAGCCAGCAGCTGCCAAAGAGGACAAGAAGGCTGAGCTCTGCCTACCTTTTATTTCAATGTAGGCATCTGTTTGGGTCTCTCCTTGGCTGCCGACTTCCGCAAAACTTGTAGAAATTTAATTATACCTGAGACTTCTACTTTCCTTTCGAACCTGTTGATGCCCAAAGCTGTTGCTGCAGACACCAGGAACCGCAAAGTGGCTGGAGCCACCACACAAAGCTCATCCCATACAAACCCCAGACTTGATACATAGGAAAACGAGAATCCAGAACACAGTCTTGTACAGGACACTCAGTCTGGAAATTCAGGAGCGTTTTATATTCTTTCACACATGGGCTCTAGTGTCAATTTAAACTTAGAAGCAAGTTAAGAAGCAGCACTGATTTGCTCTGAAATGTCCTATCACATCTTAAAAAATAGCTACTCTCTGATAAGATGGATACTGGGATACAGCAAAAGGATCTTGTCAAAGGCCCAGAAAATAAAGAAAATGTATTAAAAAATAATGAATATATATGTGTGTGTGTATATATATAAAAGTTCAAATTATATGGAACTCATTAATAAACATGAATGTGAAAAGGCCTCCTGAGATCTCCAGCCCATTAGCCTTACCTACTGCCATGTCTATAGTTACAAAGTACTTCCCACAGTGAGTCTGGCAGAAGAAATGTTTGAGATTGCCAGGAGTGTGACCGTGTACTAAAGGTTGTTCCAGGTGAAGCACCACTGGTGACAGAGAAACAAATTGAAAATCTTTGAAGATGAAAGTGCAGCCAGCATGGAGGGAGGTTTCCTCATGAGACACTGGAATAGTTTCAGCAATCAGAATCACTGTATATCCACTGAATTTCTACATGTAACACAGACTCCGGGGTGCTTATAAAAGCAGAACGGCATCTCCAGGTCCCATCTGTTTTCTACCAGACTAAAGTTTTATCATTATGTCAAAATATACTTTTTCAATACAATTAGCTTCTAACCCAAACACTGCAACTTCATCCTTTACATTTATGGAATTAAAACATGACAATAAAATCATCAGACAAATTAAACCCATCCACTTTTACTAACCACATTTGAGAACTGTTACCGGCGTTTTCCCCCAGGCATCAGGAATAGCTTTACCTTTTACCTTCTCTGTTCTCCCAAGGATTCATGGATTGTTCCATTTTTCACAGGAACCAAACCAGCAAGTGAAATACAAACCAAAATGTTCACGCAAGAAGCAAGGGGATCATTTTGTGTGCAATTATCATAAAAGGCCCTGCCAGAAGAATGCTAATGGGAAAGAAATGAGGTGCTATAAGTCAGTGATCAGGAAGCCAAGCATGTTGAAGTGCATGAAACAGTCGTGCCAAGGCTTCTGTCCAGACATCAGTCACACGGGGAACTACCATGGTTCAAGACAGAAATCAAAATGGTGATTTAAACCTTAAAACTTGGATCTTTCTAAGAAGGAAGACCTCATACAATGAGGGTGGTGTGCACTTTAAACTTTTTTTTTGTCTTCAGATATTGCTGCCTCTCCCTTAATGCTGGTACTCAGGCGCTGGTAAGTCACTTACTGTAGCTACGCTGGATGGAGTCGGTCTTCGTGAAATGTGCATTATCTTATCTGCTAATAAACAAATCAGCCAACAGGCCGAGGTGCAGAGATCAAGTTATGTATTTAGTATGCAGGTGCTTCTGATTAGAAAAGGTTTCATAGAATTAAGGAGAACTTTGATTGAACGATGTATCAGTGAAGTTCAGTAATAGTGATGTAACTAAATATATACCACGTGGGATATACAGATGACTATTAGGAAAGGCCTTTGCCTGAGCATGCAATTATGCTCATAAACAGCATCCTATTGGAAACTATCACTGTAGGTTGCGGTTTGTTTTTTTTAAATTAATCGTTCATCTCTATAAAGTTACTTAGTACATTCCAAAACATCACAAAAGTAGCATTAAACATTCAGGATCAACAACCACACAGATATGAAATCTAAGACTTGGAAGCAAGGGCTTTCTCGCACCATTTTTCTTGTCCTTGGCAATGGTTATTATGGAAAACACCTTGTATAAACTATCTTTGAAAGCATAATTACAGCAAAGCATAATTACAGCTGGTCACTGTGCAGCAAGAAAATGTTTGGTGAGGAATTTGACAGCTTAATTCCATTTGGCAGTGGGCTTTCTTGTATTCTCCTGTCTGATTAGGAGCATGCTGAAAAAAAATATAGGTTGGATCTGCCTGAAGAAGCTGTGTTTGCAGGAGATTGCATAAGAAAGCCTGAACGAAACTCTGAAATTTCTCTCTATACATTCCTTGATTAGGAAGCACTTGAAAACTCAAATCTCAAGCAATTCATTAGTTAACCCCTGAGGCTTTGTGAAGCATCGGGCTGAAACCAGATCTCACCCCCTTGCTGGAATAAACCATTCTCCACTAAAATGAGCAGAAACGGGCAGCATCAGCCCAACTGGTGCAACTGCTGCAAATCAGTACTGCAAAGCCAGTGCCTCTTCAGCTCTCCCTGCTAAATCCCCCCCAGTTTTAGCATCCTTGTTTTCCCAGACCTGGCCGGGAAAAAGTTCTGACACCGCTTTCACAGAAGAGCTATTGCAGAAGCAGAAGCTTTTCTTACCAACCTAAAATCATCCCCATTACCTGTAACACGTTACAAGTCTTGTTTCACAGACAACATCTGAAAACAGCTCTTCTCTCTGTAACGTGACCTCTCATTCCTCAACTCACGGGCCACGGCCACAGGCTGATTTCTACCTTCACCTTTTAGGGAACGAGTCGCAGTGCCACCCTATGCAGCCCTGGGTCACAGTCCGACAGGACAAACTCCGAGACCAAACTCCTGTTGACATCTGTGGCTTTCCAACCACAGCTGCGTGCCCCAAGTCACGTGAGCCCATTGACAGACTTCCCCAGGCCAGGGTGTGCCCATGCAGCCCTTAAGCTCTGCATAAGCTGATTTTATGGCTTAATCATATGGTGAGTGGGAGCGGACAGAAGACCGAAGCTCCCAGCTCTGGTGGAGATGCTTTTGCATGAGCCTAATGCACAAGGAGGCTTTCTTTTTTCCCTCTTCAGGTATTGTCAGTTAAAAGGAATGTAAATTGAGCAAAAGGACACTCCTGGGTTACACCAAGCCTCTTCATGACACTTTATAGAAGTGTAAATGTACTCATAAAGCATACTTTTATCTATAAAGCAGCTAAAAACTTCCTATGCGGATTGGATGGTATCTAAATAGCACACTCTCATGTGGACCAACCTAAACGTGACCGAAAGGGCTGTAAATCAGGCTGCTCAGAACTGGGCTTTAGTTTTATTTAATGCTTTGTTAGCTTATACCCTCCACAAACTTCCACAGAAGGAGAAAAAAGGAAGAAAAAAGAAGACAGAGCTGTGAAATTAAAACTTCCCATCGTTCCCCTAAGGTGTCCTCCAGAAGCAGGACAAATTTGGTGTCTCTGCTCCTTCTCAGCAAGAAACAAGACATCCCTTTTGATATTTCCTGTTGTTATAGAAATTTTCAGCCCACTTGGATCCCTTGTAGTTAAGCAAAACCAAGATGGAACAAGTCATTCATTGCCTCGAAGTCCTGAAGCACGGCACGCTTGCTGACCAGACTGAAATGAGGACTTTAGACAAGCCCTTCATGGAGATGGACACGGTCTTTGCAAAAAGGCACGTGTATGTGCACAAGCAGGGCCGTCAGAGCATGTCTGTGTGAGATGGAAACGGCACATGCACCCCCAACTTCAGGTTGGAAAGCCAAGCTGGATGCTCTTAGAAAGGTGTGGGAAAGGACATCCATGTCCTGCGACCACCTTGGTTTTGTCCTCACATGCTTTCCCACCCCTCCTCCCATTTCCCTCCTGAGCCTGGGCTATAAAAAGGAGCTGCAAAACAAACATCCAAGAAACACAAACTCCCCCCAGCCATGAATTAGGTCTTCTAGGTTGTTTGGGGGTTTTTTCAGGAACAAGAGAGCGCTGCAAAAATATTTATATGAGCGACAAAGAGAAGCACAACTTTCTGTATCTTAGTAACTACACTTAAAAGACCAGCTATTTTTAGAAAACCAATTTTCACACATTCAAACTTAAAAAAAAAAAACTTTACAATTGTTCTCTGTTGCATCAGTTTGACCAGCCACTTGAAGTGGTTCCCAGCAACTTTGATACATCCAGTATTTTTAAGTTCTAGCCACTATAATGGAAAACCAAAAATAAACCCCTCTCAGTTCACATATCATTTTACTCATTTCATTTCCACTTGATTCAGAGACCTCCTAAAACACTCAGCATTCAGGGAACTTAGTCGCTGCCAGGACTGCAACGTAAGCTGGCAGTGTATTTGCTTTGGATCTTGGTGTCTTGACTAAGGCTCATTCCATGGGCCATGTTGATGGCTTGGGGCATTTCCAACACCTAAGTAAAGGAAGTGAGATTTGTTACCAAATGGTGATCACGAGGGAGACGCTGGTATGGGTGCCATGCCTCACAGGCCTAAGGACAGTGAAGGTTGCTACGAGCAAATATTTGCCTCCCCAGGTGGAAACACCTTGGACAAAGTTTAGAGAGAGGCAAGGAGAACTCCCTGCCAAGGGGTAGGAAGCAAAAATGGCTCAGCAAGTGAACAAAGATGCCATCGTGCTGACAACAGCCTTCACGACCCAAGTGGGTTCAGAGGACCAAGGACTTTCTTCCATTAATCACAGAAGTACTGCCAAGCAGACAGCTGGCCAGCTACCAGGAGAGCAGGTCTCCGTGGTTCAGCGGAGTTGTCACGTGCAAGGGGAGAGGGAGCCAACTCCACCTTCACACAGGTCTTATCCTTTTGGTCATTTGCTCCACAGAGGCTGAGATTCAATGTAATTTCATTACTCTGGAAGATATTTTATTCTCCTGGCATAGGCTTTGCATTAGATTAGGATGTTTTAAAGATTTAGCAGGCCCTTGCGTAAGTAAAAAACAAATCTGTAATGTCACCAGAAACCCAACTTGCCTTCAAACATCCCAGTACCTTTCACTGTGATTAAGAACCCACATTAGTTTTCAGCCTTCCCAATTTTTTTGGTCAACAAAGACATTAAGTGGTTTTGGAAAGGACTAGCTGATAAAACAGTTTTACATCCATAGTTACGCATCTGCTTGCTAGCAAGGAAACCTTGTTATTCTTATCAACAGGTTTTGATACTGCAGTAAGCACAGTGCTTTAATTATGGAGGGTTTTTTCTTAATTAAAAGAATTGTGGAAGCCAGAATTTCAATAAAAGTTATTAAAAAAAGTAGTAGAGCTCAGAAGTGTTGCCTGGTGGGTTTTTTTGGGCTGAAGCCCAACCATTTAGTGATATGCAACTGAAATAAAAGGAACTTACTTCTCCCCTTCTTAGTCAGATGTGTGAAAGGGTGAATCAAAGAAATTTCTAGCATAACATTTTCTACAGAAATTAATTTCGCTGCTTTTTAAGAACTTCCGAGTTCCTCATGGCTAAGCAATAAATAACAATTTTTTTATTACTCCATGTCACTTTTCCTTCCAGATCACTGAATACTCTCCAGCCAAGCAAATCTCCTACCTCCTCTGTTAACACAGGAAGAACACCAAGTATTTACTATGCAAGTAATTAAGTGCATCACTGGTAGATGCATGGAGTCATGACCGTCAAACCTCTCAGCATTTTCTGTTAGCTCAGGTAGTAAAACCAGCAGGGACTACCTCCAAAATGCTATCGTATTCTACCACAACGTGCCAGGAGACAACCACACATAGATTTCCACCTGAACAGCCCCCCAGTCTCCTCTGCAGAAGAGGTGGTGGGCCAGGAACCATCTGCAGATCGCATCTGGCTCACGTGCCGCAAGTCAGCCCACGCTGACCTGCAGCAGGATGCGCGCAGCAGCTCAGCAGGAGCCTGGGAAGAGATCGGGCGGCCCCACCAGCCCAGCAGGGTTTCACCGCTCCTCCACAGATGCTGCCAACTTCCCAGCAAGCGCACCTAGCTGCGGGCACCCTCCCGCTGCACAATTAGGTGCCAGGCATCTTGCCGGGACAGGCTTACTCTTTGCAGCAGGAAAAAGTACTGAAATACACAGAAGGACAACCTACTTTTGGAGGCTTTCAGGCATAGGTATGTGTCTGAAGAATATAGGTCTTATATTCAGAAGAAACACAAGGATATATAAAGCCACATACATTATAAGCTGACCAATCGTTTTCTTTCAAACAGAAT
The DNA here is from genome assembly GCF_034619465.1 of Leptosomus discolor. Classification (NCBI taxonomy): domain Eukaryota; kingdom Metazoa; phylum Chordata; class Aves; order Leptosomiformes; family Leptosomidae; genus Leptosomus; species Leptosomus discolor. The sequence continues at coordinate 35,725,359 of NC_141392.1, forward strand.
TATCTCTGTAAACACGTATCTAAAAATCACTTTTGACTTTTATTGCAAGCACACTAAGGAAACTGCGGGCTTTGCTTACATCAAAGCAGCAGGGTTAGGGTTAAATCAGCAATGTATTAACACCAGATGAATATCTTACAATTCACAATACAAGCAAATTAGGCCGTAAACAGAAAAGCTGGCGGGAGGTAAATAAAACAACCCCAGAGAAAGCTGCTCAGTGAGGTGTGGTACGAGAAGCCGGTCACTGACACATCATGCAAGCCCGAACTTCCAGTCAGCTTGCATCACAGAGGAGTGAGTACGATGGCAAACACGCATGGGAATGCAAAGCACACTCATCTTCTCCAGCAATACCCACAAGCAGAAACAAATGTCACTGTTTCCAAGGCATTAATTAAACAGAAAAGACAAAATACTCATTTCAGAGTAAATCCAGAGCCTATAATTTTAAAGTTTTTTCCCCCCACTTTTGCAAACAAGTATTAAGTCATTGCTTATCTGGACTAAAAGGGAACCTATGCATGGGCATAGATACAACCTGCTTCAGCAGCAGGAGTTAGGATAACCAAAAAAATCTTCTGGTTTATCTGAAAATGCCAACTATCCCACTTCCTCCCAGTTTGCTAATTCCATTTAAATACCATTTTAGTAAAACACCTGCAGGGACTACCTGGTAAGCAAAATCCCAAGTCACAGGTAATTCAACAGGGAAATCAATAACGGTCAACCACCTTACCAGCTCCCATTTTATACCTTGTCACCCTTACAGAGAGGTACCGATGCTCCCTCCACATGGGCCTTCCTCCTCGCAGGCTCAGCACCGGAGCAGGTTTTGCCTGTGCCAGTACGATGCAGCTTCCCATTCTCACAACCAAGAACTGCACCTTCTCAGTTATCCTTTTTTTTTTTTTTTCATTTCTTAATCACTAACAGATTATCACTGTAGTTGAAAAGAAACTGTCTGGAAACAGCCAGCGAGGAAACCTAGAGACCTGGCAGAGGGGCAACGCAGACCTGAGAGTAATACCTGCACCTTAACTTTGCAAGTAAGGAAAATACAAACCAAAGCCGTTTAGACCTTCATTACACAGTGTGCCATCAGGGTCACCTGACCTGTTTTTAAGCGGATAGATTCAACGTGCAAGGTGGCTTTGGTCATTCCTCGACACATCAGTGCTCCTGGGAGCGGGGGGAGTGGAGGCAGCTCTAAAGCAGTGACCGAGAGCTGCCTGCAGAGCCTGCTGGCTCCAGTGCTAAAAGGAAGCTGGCAAGGAGCCCCAGTTGTGCCAGCGACCTGGCCACTGCCAGGAGGTATTTAATACCATGCTCCATGTTAAGAGTTATTTCTCTAACACGGACAGAAACAAAAAGGTATTACCTTCAAGGTTTAGCTGGACCTGCTTAGAGGCTTGCATGATAAAGAAATGCAAATCTTATTTAAAAAAAAGGAAAAAAAATCCAAACATCCTCCCCCATCCCCAAAAGGACAAGATAAAAGAAATTAAAAACCAAACAAACAACAAACCCAACCCAAACCAAACAAAAAAAACCCCAAAATCAAAATCGGAAATTAGACACTTCTTAAAATAGTGCAAGAACACATTTCCCTTGGAAAAGGCACATCTAAAAGTCATTTCTGCAGAGATGCCGCCGAGCCCTATTGCAGAAGCCTCCCCTTCATCGCAGACTACTCTTTCTTACTCATTACAGTGGGAATTTGCTATTGTACTGTCTGATGGCAGCAAACAAATAAACCCTGATAAATAAACTGATAAACTCACCTCAGCATTATTATCACTACTACTTGCGTCCAAAGCTTGGGAGGGCCTCTCCTCACCAGGGACATTCACCAGGGCTGCTTGGTTAAGAGCTGTTGGGTTTTGTTTTGCTACACGCGGCTTTATGTGCAATGCTGTCCCACATCCTTCTTCCACGCAAACATCTGTGGTGGCTGCTACAGGAACGTCAAAAAACACAAGCTACACAAGACCTTGTGGGGCAAGATCTCTCCCGACACTGAGTGCTTCCTGGCTGCTCCATTTTTGTTTCTCCGAGGAACAGTTGCTCATGCCATTCCTAGCAGGACTGGGGGAAAAGTGAGACAGAAATGCCCTGCATAATTCATGCTAAAAAAAAATTAAGAAAAGACAATGCGTAAGTAACCACAACCTACTTCTCCAAATTAGGAAAAGATGACCCAAAAGGAAGAAAAATATTGGATTTGAGCTTATTTTGCCTTCTTCAAAAATCAGGGTAACACCACATTGAATGGGGTGATTCATGCTAAGTGGAAATATTTCATGTCAGATGTTTATGAGAGTGATTTATTTGTGCTGCTTGGATTCTCAGATTAGGAACACCTGGTAAGCGGTAAAAAGAAAAAAAAAAACCCTGGGCTGCCACTAACCAATGCAGGGTGATAAAAGTATGAGATGCTGCATCAATCGTGATCCCACTGCAAACTTCAGAAGTTATTTTTAGATGCATTAATATTCTGCAAGATACACTGGAGCATAAGATAATGACAGCAAAGTCTAGATAATTCCAGAAAAATTGGAATGGATGGCAATCCATTGATTTCATACAAACACATTTCTAACAATACTAAATTCATTATTTTTAATTCAATTCAGAGCTTTTTTTGCAACAAACCTATAATCACAGCCTTCAAAAGTGCTAAGGTAAAGTGCAACTCATTTCCATAATACTGTATAAAATAAAGCACAAATATTTGTAACTGAAAGTGCCTTATCATTCTTCTCCATTATTTTGGTACTGCATGAACCAAGAATCTCTTGAGCAAATGATTATTACATCCCCATAGAAAAAAAGAGTTAACCCGCTTGCAGATTTTTTAATACTTTTAATGTAACATCAAGCCTGTAATATCACAGATTAAACAGATAAAGGATTGTAGAAATTGGAGTAAGTCCAGGAGCATAAGACTGGGTCTCTGATACTGCACAGCAAATGTAACGTCATTGCTTTTACGTTACCAACCTACTGAAAACAGTCCACCTAGTATTTTATACCTTACGTGAAAAATTAGTATTTATGGGTGTCGAGATGCACACGCCTTAACCTGCTGGTCTTTCTGTCTTTTGGAAGCACAGGTTTCTTTTCAGAAAGTGTTATAGGAAAAAAAAAACCCAAACCATATTTTAACCAGTTTAACTAATTAGAAGGAAGCGTACACTGTAGTTCTTTAAGTTTCGCATCAAAGAATTAAGAAGAATATCATAATTAACAAGAAAAAAAAAGACAGCTTAACACTATTATGCAAGCTTGATATACTTTCTCTATGGCTATGCTGTTTTCAAACTGGTGATATGAACCTGCACTGGTTTCTGTAAGCCTTCCAACTTGCTCTCTTTTTAATTTTTTTTTTTTTTTTAAATCACTTTGATTTGTACCCATTTGCTTTTCTTGAACTGCTTTAACCTTATGTATTCCCCATATCCTGCCCAGAGAGCGGCATCCTGCCCTGCGTTCTTCACCTACACCAACTCCATATTACAGGGGCTCCTTATCCATGCTTCCACTTCAAGATATTATACCACAGTTCGTAAAGACAGAGGCTGACAATGAACAAACGGTGGATGGCTGACACGGGTAATCACCCTGCATTCGTGATTAGTGATCTGCTCTTTCTTTTCATTATTGAAAGAGCACTCAGTCATAACCACTGTGTTCCAGATGCTGCTAGGACACTGCTCATTCATTATGGATGTCGACTAGTCCAAACTCTCAGCAGTTCTGGAGAAAACACCATGAAATGTCTCCTGCAAGGGCAAAACACATTCAAATACCCTGAATGCTGAGCCACTTCATACTGCAACTTGCTGTGGCCAGAAAGGAAAGGTTATAAAAGCCACAGTTCTGCTGGTACAAACACAGTCCAGAAAAAAACAAAAGACATAGTTATGTTGACAAAATGCAAATTTTATTCTCATTTATCAATGACTCTTCGCCAGATTATACTGGTAACTTTTTATGTGGCCTTATCTGATTGATCGCCACTTGCTGAGCTTGCTCACCTGGTTCCTCCAACACCCTTTTACAGTGTCTTCAAGTAGTTGAGACTCAAGTTACCCCATAAAATGCCTTTCCAAATCTGCTGTGGTCATCAGCCATCACGGGAGCTTAACAGAATGGAAAACCCTTTACGGCTCCCCTTTGCTTAAGAGCGGCGTACGTCTAAACGTATACAATGTACACAGCATTTTGGCCTCCTGCCTGTTCACGGTTCAAGTCGCTAATCATAAACCTGTGGATTTGAGAGGGAATTCCCAGTGATTTCTCCAACGCTGCAGTCAACCAGCTTCGCAAACATGGAGTGATTGAAATGTGTTAATAATAATTGTCTAAAAAACAGTCTGAACAACACTGAACATCAATGGTAAGGCTGCAAAGTCAACCGTCCCCATGAAACTGCATCCGCTTCATTTCACCACCTGGTAAACAAAGAGATGCAGAACCTAAAATCCCTCCGGTGCAGCCACAGTTTGAGATAGCCATCTCATTTTTCAGAATCTCGCACTGTTTTTAATAGTGTTCCTTACCTTTTCAACACCACTCCAACCACCTGTGGTTGCAAGTGTATAGCTCTTTGCAGATTTACCTGCATTCACCTCAGACACTCAGAAAATGGGAACATTTCGTTGGGAAACAACTCTGAAGCACTTGGCTGTGGCCAGCTTCACCAAGCCTCACGCTGAACCCAGAGCTGGGTACCTACAGCAGTGCCCAGAGCATCCAGAGGCTGCCTTTCCACTCTGGAATGCGCTCAATTCAGGCAAAATCCTCTAGGAATTCAGCTGCTGGACAAAATCTCTATCAGGGATGCACAAATAAGATTTTTAGAGGCTCCTAAATATTTTAAGGCAATTTTTTTTCCTAAGGGTACCAAGAAGCACCTTCCTGACCTTGCTGTAAATCTTGAGCTGTTTCTGAGGTTTTTTTTCCCCCAAAAAGCATTATGGCACTTCCTACATGAAAAGATATTTAAGGAGAAACCCCCAGAACATTCTTCCCTCCTAGTCTTGATCTTGGAGATGGACAAACCAGTTTGGGGAAGGATTCAGCCTGGCATGGGAGATACTGACCATGTAAGCTGAACAAAGCCAAAGTCCACTAAATACAGGGTTGAGTAATCCTTACTAAAGGCATTGCCATCACTGTTGCCTTCTTTATATAGGAATGGAATTGCAGCAAGAGAATAAAAAGTCTTATGATCTAACTCCTGGTGCAGGAATGAGAAGTGAGACATCTCTGTATTGAAACCGACTTCTGAAAAATAATGCAAAAAGAACTATCATATCCCCCCCCCCCCCCTTAACTTCTCTCTACCCCTACAGACACTATTTTGACACAGAAAGCACATCAAGACTGTTTTCAGTTGAATTCCAGCATCTTTGAAAGCATGGCTGAGCTCAAGAGTTCTTCCAAACCCTAAAACAATGAGTGTGGGATGTTTAATCTTTAACAGAGGCATTTTTCTCCTGCTTGAAGTAAATAGGTGTAACGGCACACAAAATAAATCACTTCGCCTGCTTAGTCTGCTGACACTGTCTTGGTGACGCTGATATTCAACTCTGGTTGGGTCTTGGGCCCAGCTGTTATGTAGAAGGTGTAAACAAGGAGAGAGGCAAAATCACCAACTAAGAAAGGCATTTGCTTTCTAACTATTCTTTGCATAAACTTTATTTCCATTAGGCAGGCTTAAAAGACCTCCATGCAGATGGGCTGCAGAGATTTACATGACTTCATGCGCACATTAAGGAGAAAGTCCTGCTCTTCCCCTGTCTTAAATGGATGGCCATTTCCTCCTTACAACAAGAAGAAAGAGGCAATACATGTCTAGAGAGCCAGGACTCTTCAAGGTCAAGGCTTATTAAGTGAGAATTTAAGTAGAATTTATTTAAGGGCTTGTAGCCAATTTCTGGAAATCACAGAACCACGGGATGGTTTGGGCCAGAAGGGCCCTTTAAAGGCCACCTAGTCCAACTCCCTGCAGTAAGCAGGGACATCTTTAGCTGGATCAGGTTGCTCAGAGCCCCGTCCAGCCTCACCTTGAATGTCTCCAGGGATGGGGCTTCTACCACCTCTCTGGGCAGCCTGTGCCAGTGTTTCACCACCCTCATCGTAAAAAATTTCTTCCTTGTATCTAGTGTCCATCGACCCTCATAGACCTGTCATCACTGGTCTAATCCCACAGTGATACTTGCAAGTTTCACCAAACTGTATAGAGAAGCATATGAAGACAGCACTAAAAAAAAATATAAAAAGAGTAAAATTACTGTTGTAGCACTGTGAGATTTGAATCGACACACGCATTTAAAAATTAAAGGAAATACACTCTATTTCTGACAGGGTATCAGGTCATCACCTTCTTAATCACATTTTTCTCCAGCTCATCTCAGCTCCCCCACCATTGGTAGTCCTTCCACTACCGGTGCTCACAACGGTACCAGCGACAAGAAAGCTCCATCATCACTTATTTGATCATTGTCTGCTGCGTCAGCTCTTAACTAACAAAAAGTCTCTCACTGGAACCACTGCAAGGTGATGTACTTTCCTCTGAAAGTCCCCTGCAGGGGACCTTAAAGGGTAAACGTCCTTCCTCACTTATGATCATTGTCTTCCTGTGCTGACCTGCATTTTTCTATTTCTATCTTGTTTGACAGCTGTACTTGTTTGTTTGCACCGCATTTTGTTTGGTTGGTGTTTTCAAGCCTGCTCACAGAGCTGAGATATCAGTCTACAGCTTTATACATGTTTAATCTCCAAATACCTAGGCTAGTCTCTGTTTTTTTCAGTCTTGTAGCAGTTAACTGCAGTATGAAATTAGTCTAAGAAAAAGAGAGCCCTTACTGGAAGGATCTTCTGCTTTTACCCTAAATTTGGCTTATCTAGTGAGAACATTAATCAGACCTGGAATTCAGATTCATTACATTTTAATCTCCCTATTACCTAACATGGGAGTCACTCAGCATCGCAAAAAAAAATTAAACTCAAGCATCAGTCAGCATCACAAAAAAATTAAACTCAAGCATCAGTCAGCATCATAAAAAAAAAAAATCCTGTTCAGAATCAAGTTTCAACTGCTTCGTGATATTATTTACCGTTTTCTTAAACATATTGGAAAGTACCACAATTATAACATCAAAACCCTCTGTGCCACTGGGGCATGTTTTTGTTACAGGGTGTCGCCAAGATGGGAGTTTGCAAACTGTGCATTTAGTTAACTCTTAATTACACAAGGAAACTTCTGTGCTTTTAACTTAACTGTTTATTTAATCAAATCAGTGTCAATCACGTTCCTCTCTGTTACTGTTGTACTTACTGGCAAGAAAACAGGAATTAGCTGTGGGGTTAAGAATTACTTTTATTCCAACTACACAGACACAGTTTAAGTAATCTGCATTTTAAAATAACCTCATGCTCAAAGACGACAGTCAAAACCTGAACAGAGAATAGCTGACCTTTAGGAGGATGCACGAATTTGGATCCTGGCCTATTCTGGTGGACAGCACTATCAGCGTGCAGGCTTAGTAACTCGGTTAGCATCCCCAAAACAGATCTCTCTTGCTCCTTCGCAGCTCTTCAATGTTTATCTGTCATATAAAGGATTCAAGTGTCCATTAATGTCCTGCCTAAAAGTATTACACCGAATCTAAAAGCTGAGTGGAAATTAATACCCTAAGACAGTTCACGTGGCCTTATTTTCCATGACAGCAAGCAATGCTGGCTCCCGCTGATGGCAATGGCTACAAGATCCTGGCTTTTTGACTCCAACCTGTCTTCTGCCAAGACCATACCTGGTTTGGTCAAAGAAGAGACTTAAGATTGAATCAGCATTTTGGTACAAGCTGCGTTTAAAACCTTCTTTTCTGCTCCTTTCTGAACAGTGTGTACTTGCCTTGTGGTCTAAAAGGCACCTGGATTGCCTGTAGCAGAGGAGCAGACGAGGGAGGGGAGCGCAGGGCATGTTGCTGAAATAGTTCAATACGCACAGCTGAACAAAAAGTACAACAGTGTTTATTTTGGTTGCTGCAAGTTTTGCAAGCGGTTAGTGAAGGCCATGAAAATCCTCTGCCGGTTTGCGTTTCTGAACAGTGACAGGTGATTATGCCCTCAAAAAGGCCCATATTCCAAAAGTCCCTGTATTCTTGCACCTAAGCTCTTGGATCAGCACAACCTGGCTACAGCAAATACATTTGGGACCACAACATGGAATTTTTCATAAAGTAATTTTTTCAGGGCATCTGTTTATGCACGTTGATCCCGGCTATGTTTATAGGATCACAGCGACGCCAGGCATCCATTCGCTCCAGGGTATTTTACCACCTAGAAGAGGAAGACCACAAAGCCCGGCAAAACAGATCCTTGCAGGCACACACACCACCAGCAGCATCCCTTACAAAGTCTCCTTACAAAACCATTAAACCCCTGTCCCTGGCACACTGGTGAGTCACACAAAACCTGAATTACACATGAATATGTGTAAACGGATAGCGAGAAGTTACTCTCATTTAGGCAGAAGGGCTCATCTAAACATACAAAAACAGTGTGCCAAAGGCTTGAAAATACGCCTGCAGTTCAACACACATTGAGCTGGGTTTTCCTTCTTAAAATATACAACAAGACAAAGTGGTCAGGCCAAACAGGCTATTTTTTGCTGGTTTTATGGCATTTACGTATAACCCTTTCCAACAATCTGAAAATAGAATTTATGGGGACAAAAGAGACTACTCAGAGTTAGGTTGCCACTGCAAACAGATATTCTCAGTGGGGCCAAAATAACTATACTCGTTTCTTTTTAGTAATTCGAATGTATGAACTTACAAGGGGAAAAAAGCCAAACTGGAAAAAAAAAAGTTTTATTCCCTTTTTGATTTTTTTTTTCCTCATTCCTTTTAAAAAGCAAACTGCTGTCTTTGCATTTGCCGTGAGAAACCTCCCGGAGAAAGGAGGGCAGCCACTTATTTGCAGTCCAGCCTGTTTTACAGCCCCTCCAACACTGCTGCTATCACTGTTCCGAAGCCTTGGGATGGGCATTGCTCTCGGATTTATCAGCAAAACAGCAGCTCTTGCTGAGTGTGATGCAAAGCCCACTAAAGATAGTGGGAATCTCTGCACTGACTTCAGTGACCTTTGGATCGAATGCACCAAAATATCAGCATTACGTGCCGGCAGGGAGACACTGAAGGAATATAGCTCTAAGCTGAAAAAAATGGAGAAGCTACAGATTTACGTTTTTCTTTGCCTTTTTTTTTAAACACAGAATATGTCCTTGCTAATATTTGCTGCATGATATGTAACTCCTTTTTTATTTCGCCCCCCAGCCTCTTTCCTCGTGCAAGAGGAAAAGCAAAGGCTCACAACGAATGTTGAAGCTGTAGGTGCAATCCTGCAAAGAGATTAGCGTGGGAGGACATTTACGGCTGTAAAGAATCCCACTGAAGTCAAGGGACCATAGGCTCTTCCCATACAGCTCTCTCTGCCTCAGCTAATATTACAACTTCGTTTTTTATTCAAGCTGCAATTTCAAAATCCATCCTAGAAATGAATACAGGCGATAGAGTACGAACTCTGCATTACAGTCAATGCACCACACCTGGATTCATCTGTTTAAAAGTCTAATCAGGACAGAGCAGGACACCAGTTCCCAGCATGATCCTAAAACCAGCCGTCCCATGAAGATTGTTTTAATGCACGGCACTTCATAGTCTTCTTGACAGGCATCATGTTGAACCGCATCTTTTTTTAGAAAGAATAAAGATTCAAAGAAAAGTTATCTAATTTTGGTTGACCTCTTGTTCTCAATTCAAGGGCGAGTAGTACTGAAGTAGAAATCATTTCCATAACTGAATTGCAGAGTAGTCATTTAACAATTAACAAGCGATCTGCTCAGCACATGAAAACCGAATATGAAAATAAGCATGTGAGAATCGGAGATACCTCTGCACAAAGAAAGGCTGCGGCTTCTCCACGTCAGATATTTAATTGGTTATCTTTTTCTTTTTCTCCCCATGAACAAGGGAAGGAGAGGGCGGTGAAATATAAAAGAACTTAACCACTTCTCCAGAGGAAAATGGAGATGATGTGAATGCCTCATTTAGCTTTCTGTGTCTTTGAAGCAGAGGAGAAATCTTTTTTTCTCCATAACAGCAACCTTTCTTTTCTGGTCTGCAACCACAGTTTGGACATCAGCACTTAGCAGAAAGGGCACATTTCTCATCGGTAGTAAATCCGTAACACCACAGCCCTGTTCTCCTGCATCAACAAAATGCAAGATTTGTGACCAGTTCCCCTTGGCAGATGGAAGGTCATCACTCTTGCTTTAGCACCGTGAGAAATAGGACGTGTTTCACCTCCTCCCCACTCCTGTGATCAGACTAAACGTGTCCTTCCTGTGAGACCAACCTAAGCATCGAGGACCTTGTCTCGTGGACCTCATGCTGCCCTGGCACATCATGGCCTTGAGGGCACAGCGACACCACCCCGTGGCTTCTCGCTGCAGCTCTTGAATGGAAGAAGAACCACCCAAGTTAGGTAGCAGCTCTCAGACAAAAGAAAAATGAATCCTGCTGTGATTTAAGGCAGGGAGCTGAAGAGCAGCATTATAAAACTCAAAGCCACCCCCTCCTTATGGAAGCGCGGAACAGAAGGATGACGTGCAATACTGAATGCTGTTGCCTGCTTTTAGACAGCTGCTTTAAAATGGAAGTATAATAAAATTTGTGAGTGTGCTTGAGTCCTTAGAACGCATGTGTTTCTTCTCCTTTCAAACATCAAAGCACTACACCTTATTGACCCTCGCAAGCCCAGGGGTTTGTACTGATGGCTGATCTTTCTGCTGCACTCTTGACCAAAAGATACTAACAAAGCCAGGACTAACTGTGCACTGCAGTAATAAAAAAATACTTGTTTCTGGTTTAATTACCTTGCTCTTCAATCCCCCTGCTTACAGTCCTGCCAAAGGGCTGGGAGGTAGTGGAGACTGTATGGAAAGATTTGGACTGTTTTGGGGCCTAGTAGGGCAAAAAGGGGTCTGCATATAAAGGAAAAAATGGCAACGAGAACAGGGAATGTCTGCCTCCCCTCCCCGCCCACAGGATTTTCACGTCTCTCCTCACCCTGCTAAGGCCTATTATATCTTTCTACGTCTATTATATCTTTCTTCAAGGTTAGGAGGCAAGAGCTAGCACAGACTTTGCAGCAGCAGTAAATAATTAGATTTTCAGGTTTATTTCCTCCCATTCTTTAAGGTTGCTTTTATCTGAACGGCTGCTGAATGCTGAACAGGGATTTTCACTGACCATCCAACACTCACACCCCTAGCCTTCCCTTCCTTCACAAGCCTTTACAGCACACATGGAGCTCAGAGAGGTTTACCAAATCCAAACAACTCCATCTCCAAAGCATCATTCCGCCTCCACTCTGGAGATTAAAAAAAAAAAAAAAAAAATCAATCATCTTGGCTATATTAATTAGCAGAGCTGGGTTCAACTCCTGTAAGCTGTTGTTTGTATCTACCACAAAACCATAGTGATTCATTTCTTGGAGCCTGCCAAACTGTTTGCAGGAAGAGCACAGGATGACGCATCAGTGGTGCTGAAGATGAGGAGAGAGGTGCCTTGGCAGGGCTGCATGGTGAACGCTGGCATGAGCTTGCCTGCATTATGCTTGATGCAAAGCCAAAAGCGGTGTTTCATTTTCGGGAGGTCTAAATTCACTCATAAATTGAAAACCAAGTTTGATAAATAGCTTAAGAAGTTCTAAGAAAAATGGACACAGTGGCACGCTGGGCTTACTGCACTCATTCTCCTCCACTGTAGGCTCGGTAATGTACTGCCGGGCGTTGTAAAATGTGCCTTAATTTCCTTGGATAAAAGGATTAGCCTGAGATAAAGTATGCTGGGAAGCAGCTCTACATTTGGACAGCCTTTCTCCCCACAGGCCCAATTAACAGTTTTGGAAACAAGTTGTAGATATGTAAAGAAAATTTTAC